>NC_089840.1:107187991-107863407 GCF_035609145.1 Eleutherodactylus coqui
GAATGGCGTGCGTCTGTATGCGCAGAATGGCGTGCGCGTGTATGCGCAGAATGGCGTGCGCGTGTATGCGCAGAATGGCGTGCGTCACTGGCCACTATGGGGAACCTTATTACCAATCGGGCCACTGTGGGGTTTACTTTTACTTTACTGTCTTACAATTAGAATCGACCCTTTGAAGGTAGCCATAAGGCTGATGTGGCCCTCGGTGAAAATGAGTTTGACACCCCTGCTCTAGAGTCATTAGAACTGGCTTGGCAATGGATTGAAATCGCCACTTTTTTCAGGTTGCGCGCTGTAATCACATGACAACCCCCTAGATTAAGACCTGTAGCTCGTGAACCAAAGCACTTTGAAGCCTAATATTCTGGCTATCTTAGTTTAGGGTCTATCTTTGTGCAAAGTTTCATTGAAATCTGAGATGGTCGACTGGGAGCGTTGGTTGAACTGACATGGAATGACCCACACGTTAAAATTCAAGGACACACTGGTGCAGGTAAGACAGAAGAAAGGAGGCCAGGGAGGAACTCAGGATGATGCCAATCCTACGGTCCTCATCATCTGTATGGTGCTGCTCCTGGAAGGAGAAGGGGCAGACTATCCACAGACACTCACTTATAAAAGTACCTCTGCACGGTGGTCTCGGCCTTCTTAACTCCTTATGCTCTCACTCTCTCTCTCTCTTTCTTTATCCTTATTCTCTATTGGCTCCTGGCATTGGAATCCTGACAGGAAACCTTTCTTCTTCTTCCATCCTCTTCACCACATGAGGGTTAAAGGTACCCCCATGTGGCTGGCACTCTCGCTCACGAACCCAGAAGATGATGGACGGAACTCCAAAAGAACTCTCTTCCCACTCTGACACTCATACTTATAGTCTCTAGCATACCACATGACAGGACATAAATTGATACATTTGCAGGCATCTCCCACTCTCATGCAGACATTAACCTGTCACTTGCTGTAGCTGTGCAATTCACATAATAGGAGACTAGACAGTTTGCACAGTGCATCTACACAAAAGACATGACATGTATGACATTTATAGAGGGGCCAGGAATAGGTGTTCTGGGCCACTACACTGGCTTATCACATATCTGGATAGCAATGATACGGTCGCTGATTGTTCTAAAATTTTCCACTGCCTTTGAGGTCTGCTTGTTTGTAATAAAGGCTAGAAGGTGTAATGAGACTTAAGGCCATGCATGATCCTCTGGGAAATTTGAATATACAAAGGGAAGATAATATAATGCCTCTACATTGCCATCTATTGGAAGGCAGCATTCCTGCAAATCAATGTCAGACCTTTAGACAAGCCTTGTAACAATGAGTATGAAGATAAGCAAGAGACAGAGTTTTCTCTAGAAGGAAAAGATAACCATGTACAGACCCCTGTTTCAGGGTTTTTGCCCTTCATAAGTGTACAATAGGTTGCTGGCTTGGCTAGATGAGAGATAAAAACCCCAAAACAGTCTCTCAGTCTTTGGCTTTCCCACCTACACACAGTATTGGCAATGGGTTCACTTAGGCCATACACAGACCACTCTATTGGGTCTCTCTGCTTGTCTTGCTGCCTGCATTTTCTAGTCCCCAGGCATAGACTCTGGCAGCTTTTCCAGACACCACTTCTCTCCTCCTCCTTAGACTTGGTGCTTTCAGTGGCTCTGACTACAATGTTTCCAGAATGAGTAGCTTACTATGCCACTGCTTGCAATAACTTCTCACTGCTCACTATACAGGTACAGAACTGCCGCATATATTGCCCATTGTAACATGTGTGCTGTGTGACATTCAGAATCACCTATGCCTCCACATTGCCCAACCACTCACATACCGCCACCTCACAAAATGATTGCAATGCACATAAACTGTATTTTTACTTCACACAAAATTATAGAATACATGAATAAAAGGAAGTTTTTTGCCTTCTTTTACAACCCTGTGGCTTTGTAAGGGGGTGATCCCCATCCTCTCTTACAATGTAAGCAGCTCAGCCACTCGGCGTCTGTGGTCGACTGCCGTGTAGTGCAAATGCCATGCGGCGCCATTTTTTTTAGAAGCCTCCTAGAGGCTGTGTGTGTGGAAAGGAGCCTTTTAGCATGCCTCCTCCATAGTGGATACTGCAATAGTCTCAGGTCCTACAAGGTCAGTAGTAGGTCTGTGGGGACTATATAAAGGATAAAACAGCATCACAGGGCCAGAAAGGGGCTGCAGAGAGGACAGGAGAGCAGTGTGTGCTCCACAGCACCCAGCAGAGGTCTATCAGTCATAAGAGAGGACAGGAGTGCAGTGTGTGCTCTGCAGCACCCAGCAGAAGCCTAACAGACATTAGAGCGGCCTGATATCATGTGGGGTATTATTGTATCTTGACGCCACCAGGAAGTCCTGGTGGAGACAAGAGTGACAGGAGGGTGACGCCCCCTGTAGCTAATTGGTTTCAAAATATTGGTTGATTGCAGTTTCTGGCGGCTGTATATAACTGTTCTGTGTTGGCTCCTAGGCCCTTAAGTATGCTTCCTGGATCTCTGCTCCAAGCTGCTGTACTTAGGTCCCCGATGCAGTGTCCCCCGGTACTGCTGTAGCATCGGCGGACCTATGCTCCTTTTTCGTTTCCTTTTGTCCCCGGCGCTCTGCTCAGCCGTCCTGCTGTTGCCTCCCCATTGCTCTGCTCCCAGGTGCTGTAGCTGTATGAGTGGCGCTGCGCTCGCTGCACCTGTAGTATTGTCCCCAGGTCAGTGATCCCCGCTCCTGCAGTAGGCTGGCCGAACCCTCTTCTTAAGCATCTGCTGCTTATTTACCTGTGCTGTGCTCCCTGCTCAGGCACTATTGTCCCCGGCGCACAGCTCCCCGCACCTGCAAAGTACTCACCTCATGTTCGCCGCTGAAGCTCCTCATCTCCCCTGTGTGGCAACTTCTCAACTGGCGTCCCAGCTCCTCTCCCCGCTTCAGGCTGCAGCTGTGTCTTCGGCGCCACTTGCTGCTGCAGAAGGTCATCCCCGGAGACACTCTCCCATGTGACGTGGCCGGCGGCGGCGCCTGCAGATCCACGACGCAGGTTCATGTCTTGCTGCTTAGTGTGTGTTGAGTGTCAGCTGCCATGGACTCTTAGGGTTACGGATGTTTTACCTGTTTGCCTTAGATTGTTAACTGTTAAAGCTTCCATGTTACACATGTAACATGGAAGCATTTTTAACTCACAATGTAAGGCAAGCTGGTGAAACATTCCTAACCCTAAGAATCCATGGCAGCCAACACTCAACACACAGGGTGCTGCTAGGACCTTGAGTAAGTCACCCAATAGGGAGCTAGGGGTGTGGCAGGGGCGTTTCTCCTGTCAAACCCATAGATTCCTGGTGGCGTCAAGGTACAATAATACCACCATGTGGCACCATGGCATTGAAGAACTGTAACCAGACCGCTGATCCCATGCTGGCTGAGCAGCGCAGTAATAAGAGGTAAAAAAGGGCATAGATGATGGGGGCCAAAGCTGGTGAACCGAGGGGGCCAAAAGACACAGACTGTGTGGAAGGAGAGGAAAGCTCCCTTCTTGGAGACATTGGGTCCAGAAACAGATGATGGTGAAATGGATTCAGAACAATCAAAGCTGGCAGATATGTGAGGCCCGCCTATAGTGACTAAGTGTGCGCACGCACGCTTGACAAACTTTATGGACTGTGACGGAAGTGACTAGTGATTAAGTGTTGATATGTACATTAGTAATGTGGGAGTTACATAGTGTACTAGTTATGTGGGGGTTAATGCTGTGTATGTACCAGTGTAGCAGGGCACTTCATGGAGGCGCTATGCGCAAAAGAGAAGCTGTGATATGGAAGAGATGTAGTTAGGGTAGCAGTATTTGATGTTCCTTAAGCACCTATGGTGCATCTAGTCCATGAGTAGGCGGAGCTCTGAATTTACTTGTGAGATGTTTTGCATTATGTGCAGATGGCACCTACAGTGTATTGAGGCTGCAATGTTGGTATGTGCCGCAGACCTCTGGAAATTAAGTATACAGCACTAGGTTGAAGAAGAACAGCAACCAGAAAGATGGAAGTCCCTTGCCGTTCTAAGAGTTGAGACATTCTGTTTATGTGGAATGCTGGTTAAAATTTATGCAATGTTCAAGTACCGAGCCCTTCAATGGAGCAGAAATAGTATACCAGTTTTAGTTCAATAAAATATTTTTTTCATCCATCTGTCAGCAGCTGCGCCATTCTGAACCTTTTGTCGTATCACAGAAAAAAAGCGGCCCTTTAGTAGTTTCCATCGTTTCAGCAAAGGTAATCTGGGTTGCCATAGGAAAAATGTAGTATTAGCACATCAGTGGCCGTTCCTGTGCTACATAGGTGGGCAGGGTCCATCATAGAGGGGCGCAGAGCAGCATGACACATGGATAACTGTCCTCACATGCAGCTTATACTGTAATCAAACTAGCTTAAAAAATAGAATAAATGAATTTTATGTCATTATACTGTATTATTATTAACATTCATTACAATGACAGACTTCTTACAGCTACACAATAATACTTAATTTTGTTTCATAGCAAGTCTTATAAATCTGTCTTTCCTTACAATATCTTAGTTATATTAAGATTCATTTTACTCAATTTTTGGCCACTTACCGTAAAATAAAGGTGAAGCAGAACTCTATAGTTTATTCATCAGCATTATTACTGATCTTAGACGTCTACTTACTTAGCAAAGGAAAAGTTTTTTCTCCTACATAATAATAGACGTTCATTTACTTCCCACTGTTCTATCACAAGAATAGCGCTCAGTTACAAAGAATATTTTCAAGTGCCTTTCTATTACTAAGATTTAATATCATGCCACTCAATATTTCAAGGGAGTTGCACCTTTTATCAGTATTTCATACTTATGTGGGATTTAAAACATAAAACTAATCTATTTGATATTAAATTTTTCATTCTGGGCAATTGACTTTGGCAAATAAATACATTGGGCAGATTTACTAATACAATCTACCGGTAATAATTTGACAGTGCAAACTAGTTGGTTTTAAAATGTGCCAGATTTATTGCTGTAACTCATTCTGGATAATAAATCTTGTCTAGCTTTAGACTGTCAATTTATATGACCTATCAGTTGGCTTAGTTTAAGCCAAAAATTGTGCCAAAATGTTGCGGAAAATTTGGTGCAATTTAGGCCATGAACCCTTTTTACAAAGCCACAGCCTTTTGTCAGACAAGTTATAAAAAGTTTCAGAAAGTGTTTAAAAATGCATGATGAATGTGGTGCAAGCCATGCAAGACAGTTTTCAGGTGGTTTCATCACATAGCAATAAAGCTCATCTACATAGTCTGAAGGCCCCTGCTTCTTTAACCCTCTGTTAGGTGTGGTTCGAGATGTCCATTGTCCGTTTGTCCGCATAGTGACGGACTCCTGATCTCTTGCCACTTCATTCAATGTAGTTCCAGACATCTCTGTCCTTGTTCTCTCCATCCAATGAAGCATCGGACACCTGAGTCCCGTTTGGTTGTGCCAACCATCTGATAAAGATTGGATGCCCGACTTTTGTTCCATTCATGCTTCCGTCTAATGGCGATTCAGGTGTTGAGGGGCTGAAGTCCTGGCACTTGTGGTGTGCTTGGAGTGTATGTGTGTGTGCTGAGTACTGTGGGATTTATTCACATCTATCTAGTCTATCAGCCTTTCCTGCTGCCATACTCTATCCCTTTTCTTCGTCAAGAGACAGACTAGGTCCTTAAATATTAGATGCAGTGCCGCCCTTATTGGGGAGATCGCCTTGCTTTTAGGCAAGGTCCACCATGCCAAAGCTGGTTAAGGATAACTTTCCCTTTTTCGTATTCGTGTGTTGGTGGTAAAGTATGTAGTTGTGGTCCATCTTGGACCTGATTATATTATGGTATGACCAGTGTTTTGACACTAATTTGGTAACTTTTGTGCAGAGCAGGTAATAAGAGAAATTCTCCAGTATTTATTTAAGTGTCTGATATACTTTATTGTGTTACCTTCAACGGATAAATAAACTAAGCAGTTTGAGCTAGAAATTGGTATCTGTTTGTAAATGATCTTAATTTGGGAAGCGTCGAGCAGCCAATCAGTACATTGCAGTGGACGCCTGATTTACCTTTTGCTGATATGACATATGGGAATATCTGTCAACATAAATAGGGAAACAGATGTATTATTACTATGTTCACTGCTCTTATAAAGGAAAATTAGTCCATCTGCTAAAATGTTGTAGAATAGATAATCCTAAGGTTTTAACTCAGTAAATCCCAGTAGCTGAATAGTGTTTTACCTCTACTACATATTCAACATAACATTACAGGTAAAATAATTGCTATACCTCTCGCCAGGTGAGTCTGGATATTCAGAGATAATGGTCTAATACATATATATAACCACCAGCCTATAGAAATGTATTGTAGTTATTTCCATGTGCTCAGACGGCCCCAGGACACCAGCATGCAGGTAATATCTCTGAACCCATTTATAGACAGAGAACATTAGTACCAGATGAACAGAGGTGGAAGAGGCATGGCAAACATTAGGTCTGTTACAGACAAAAGTCAATAGGTAGTTGTGTCTGCATCATGGACATGGTAAGGCTGGCTTGCGTAAAAAACTTTCAAATGATGGTCAGCCAAAATGGATACAATCAGCCACTTCGGTCAACTCTTATCTTATGTGTATGTCTGGGCTGCTTACACGAAAATGATTTAAAAAAAAAAAATACAAACAAGTGAAAATGTACGATAAGTGAAAATGAACACTATGGAACAAATTTTAACTTTTTTTCTATCCTAGCGCTTTAATTGTGTTTTCCTGTTTCCCCATGTCTAGAAAGTACAGAAAATGGCAATTATGCTGTAAAACGTTTGCTTCTGTGGACAGGACATTCATATGTGGAATTTTTATATTTTCACATTACCTATATGTGATTATGTTATACATTTGCATGCTGTGATACATACCGTATATTCCGGCGTATAAGGCGACGGGGCGTATAAGACGACCCCCCCAACTGTCACCTTATACGCCAGGAATACAGTGGAGCAAAAAAAAAAAATCATTACTCACCTTCCCCGGCGTTCTGCGGCGCTGCTGCAGGCTGTCGCTCCCTCCTGGTCCCCGGCATAGCATTGCTTTCTGGACGCAGGGCCGTCAGCCAATCACAGCCATTCAATGACATCATTGAATGGCTGTGATTGGCTAAAACACACGTGCCTTCAGCCAATCACAGTCATGGCTGTGATTGGCTGACAGCGTGTGTTAGCCAATCACAGTATTAGCTTTCTGGAGGCGGGGATTTCAAGCCCTGCGTCCAGAAAGCAATGCTCTGCCGGGGACCAGGAGGGAGCGACAGCCTGCAGCAGTGCCGCAGAACGCCGGGGGAGGTGAGTAATGATTTTTTTTTTTTTTTTACACTTTCTTTTTTTTGTATTACCGGCGTATAAGATGACCCCCGACTTCAGAGCAGATTTTTCGGGGTTCAAAAGTCGTCTCATACGCCGGTATATACGGTATATACTTTACCTAGGTAAATAGAATGGTGTCAAGGAGCTGCAATCTAGTAGACTCATGTTGCTATGTCTGTGGTGAATTTCTCCAGACAAGAGCGAAAAAGTACTCTGTACAAGCATCGCAGAGAATGTGTGAGGCCTACAAGGCATATTTTTGAATGCCAGTTGGCAATCAGGATAAAACTTAGGCACCTAATTTCACCTGCGAGAACTGCAAAAGAACTCCAGAAGGTAAAGTAAAATTAAGGTAGTTGTTACTCACTAGATGTCTTAGTTTTACATTGATTTCATTTTGTTCTTCTGCAGAATGGTACAGAGGAGAGAAAATGGCCATGAAGTTTGCAATTCCATGAATTTGGAGGGAACCTACTGACCACACAAGCAACTGTTACTTCTGCATGGTGGACCTTTCAAAACGCCAATCTGGTAAAAATGCACAACCAGTGGTGTATCCAGACATTCCTTCATTAATCGCCCAAGTGCCACACAGCTCAGAGTTCCCAGTGCCCACTCCACCAGCAGCAAAAAAACTGTTAAGATCCTATGAGAGTAGCGAATCAGACAGCGAAGGAGATGAAAATGCTAATCTCAGAGCGACACTGCTGCGGACAAAGTGCCATATTTCCCGAATCAACATGACCTGAATGATTTGATTAGAGATCTTGGACTCACAAAATCTAATGCTCAGCTGTTGACCTCCAGGCTCAAGCAGTTCCTTTTGTACGAAAATGTACATGTAGCAGACCAGAGGAAGCGCCACCATGCTTTTACAAGTTTCTTTACCAGTCAAGATAGATTATGTTTCTGCCACGATGTGAGGACTTTTTGATGCAATTAGCATCACATACAGTGAGAATGAGTGGCGCCTTTTCATTGACAGTTCGTGCAAGAGCCTCAAGACTGTCCTGCTTCATAATGGGAACATATTACCTTCTCTTCCCCGTGGCGTACTCAGTGCATCTCAAAGACAACTATGAAAACGGGAAGATTTTACTGCACCGACTGAGGTATGATGAGCACCGGTGGGAGGCCATAGGAGATTTTAAAATGGGGGCATTCCTGATGGGTCTCCAAGGTGGTTTTACGAAGTTCCCATGCTATCTTTGCCTTTGGGACAGTAGAGACACTGATTCACACTACCATAAGTGGAACTGGCCACTGTGAATGGAGTTTTTAGTTGGACAGAAAAATGTCAAGCTGGAGCCACTGGTGGACGCTAAAAAGGTGCTGATGCCACCACTATACATCAAGTGGGAGCCACTGGTGGACACTACAAAGGTGCTGATGCCACCACTGCACATCAAATTGGGGCTTATGAAACAGTTCGTCAAAGCTCTCCATGCTGACTCAGCAGTCTTCAAACAGCTAGAAGATCTCTTTCCAAAGCTCTCTGAGGTCAAAATCAAGGCCGGTGTTTTCATTGGACCTCAGGTAAAGAAACTCATCAAGTGCACTGAATTCCCAAAGAAGCTGACCAGAAAAAAAATGCAGCTTGGAACAGCTTTGTGGCAGTAGTTAAAGGTTTTCTTGGGAATCACAAGGCCTACAACTATGTGAAGCTGGTTGAAACTCTGGTTAAGAACTATGGCAAGATGGGTTGCTGGATGTCTCTAAAACTCGATATCCTTGATGCTCACTTAGATCACTTCAAGCGGAACATGGGAGAATACTCAGAGGAGCACAGCGAACGCTTCCACTAAGATATTATGGCCTTTAAACGTTGATACCGACAGTAAAATGACAGCATGATTGGAGACTACATATGGGGACTAATTCGGGAAAGGGGTACAATAGTAAATCTAGAAGAACCACACATTTCTAAATATTGTCTTATCTTAAAGAATAAAGAAATATTACTTTTGATCAACAGGTCTGTTTAAAAAAATAAAAATTTGTTACCCATTTACGTATTTGGGGACATGCAAAATATAAAACTCATTCTCCTGACCACAAAAGCAAACATTGGAAGGTATAATGACTATTTTCTAAACTTTTTCGACATAAGAAAGCAGGAAATCACATGCCAAGAACAAAAAGTGTGTTACATAGTGTAATTATTCATTGTAAACGCAACCAATGATTGAACAAGGAATGATAACTTGTTCACTTTTCGTTCATTGTTCATTTTGTGCGGGCATAATAATCATCGTTGACTCATTCACTAATCGTTCAGTTTAAATACCAATTGTTCAGTCGTTCTCATTCACTTGTACCAGTGATGGTGAACCTTTTAGAGAACAAGTGCCCAAACTGCAACCTAAAATCCCCTTATTTGTAGCAGTGTCAACATGTCAGGGGGAGGAGCTTATCACAAAGTATGATTTTACCTCTATCATTATAAAAAGGACAGGCCTGCTTCAAAATAGACAGGGAGGAATTGCCTGTGTATTTTTTCCTGCTGGAGCACTGTGGTACCATTGGTGCGGATTTTGACTGGAAATCAGCCGCATACCTGCAGCTGATTTCATACTATGCGGCGCTCCCTGTCACCTCCTGTAAAGGCTTCCCACTGTCAGTGCTCCCCAGCTTTCAATTCCCAGTGGCCTCACCTGACTAGCAGCGCCGCACCTGACCAGGCCGCTGGGAACCGGAAGCCGGGGAGCGCTGACAGCAGTAAGCCTTTGGAGGAGGCGAGGGGAGCCCTACATAGTATGAAATCAGCTGCAGATGCGGGGCTCATTTCCAGTCAAAATCCACACTAATGGTACGGATCTTGATGGTTTTTTGGATGTGGAAATGCTGCGGAATTTTGGCTGCAGGCATTCTGCAGCATTTCCGCCACATGTAAATATACCGTAAGTCAGCTTGAGGTACGCTGCCACGTGCAGAGTGGCCTCAGTAGTAATAGTGCCGCCTATATCGACCCCAGTATTAATAGTAAACCCCACAGTGGCCTCAGTAGTAATAGTGTCACCTATAAAGTCCCGGTAGTAATAGTGACTCCCACAGAAGCCTCAATAGTAATAAGACCCCACAGTAGCCTCAGTAGTTATAGTGAACCCAAAGTGGTCTCACTAGTAATAGTGTTACTTACAGTGGCCTGAGTAGTAATAGCGACGACCCCCAGTGGCCTTATTAGTAATAGTGTCCCCTACAGTGGCCTCAGTAGTAATAGTGTCCCCTACAGTGGCCTCAGTAGTAATAGTGACCCCCTACAGTGCCCTCAGTAGTAATAGTGTTGCTTATAGTGGTCTCAGTAGTAATAGAGACCCCCCACAGTGGCCTCGGTAGTAATACTTTTATTACTGGATCCGATATAGGGGACACTATTACTATTACCGACTGGTTATCACTATCGTGGTGAGCAGCCATCGGCACGTGTGCTAACAGAGAGGGCTCTGTGTGCTCTCTATGGCACACGTGCCATAAGTTTGCCACCACGGACTTATACAATTTAGCGAGTGAACGAGAAAACGATTTATCTACCTGTGTAAAAAGGCTGCCTAGTAATAAGTGAACTCTGACATCGTCCGGCAGGTCTAAATGAATTCTTGGGTCTCCTTCAGATGGGCATATGCATTCTTCTGCGTGCCTGAACACAATGTGTTTGTGCCATGAATGAGGCACTTTTGTGCACGTATCGGCGCATTTTACTGTACTTTCTACGCACACAGGGATACAACCCTACTGTGATTTAATAATATTAGTAAACTTTATTTGTATAGCGCCAACATATTCCGCAGCGCTTACATAGACAGGGGGAATACAGAAAGACAAAATACAAAAATTACAGAACCACGGTTACATAGTAATCAGTTGATTGATACAATAGGGGTGAGGATCCTGCTCCAACGAGCTTACATACTACAAGTAATGGGGTGATGCAGAAGGTAAAGAGCTGGAGATGTGCACAGTATGGCGAAGTGGAAGAGAGGGCGATGTTATACACATAGACAATGGTGAGACATTTAGCCGTGTGAGAAGTCTTGGAGGCGGGAATGAGAAGTTCGAATTAAAGGGGCACTCAGTCTGGTTTCATTAGCAGAGCGGAGAGCCCGGGCTGGGTGATGGATTGTATAGGGAGGCGCTGCACTGTGGAGGGCTTTGTGGATGAAGGTAACTAGTTTAAATTGAATTCTGAATTTAACGGGCAGCCAGTGCAGTGACCGGCACAGGGCAGAGGCGTCCGAGTAGCAGCTGGACAGGAAGATGAGCCTGGCTGCCGCATTCAGGATGGATTGGAGAGGTTAGAGTCTGGTGCAGGGGAGGCCGATCAGCAACAAGTTGCAATAATCGAGCGGGGAGTGGATGAGGGCAACAGTAAGCGTTTTTAGCGTGTCCACAGTGAGAAAAGAGCGGATTCTTGTGATGTTCTTGAGGTGCAGCTGACATGTTCGGGACAGAGATTGGATGTAGGGGGTAAAAGAGAGATCAGAGTCAAATATGACCCCAAGGCAACGGGCGTGTTGTCTAGGAGTCATGGTGGCGCCACACACTGAGATGGAGATGTCAGGATGAGGTCGGTTAGTGGAGGGTGGAAATACCAGTAAGTCAGTTTTAGAGAGGTTTAGTTTTAGGTAGAGAGAGGACATGGTGTTAGAGACAGCGGACAGACAGTCGGTGATGTTTTGGAGGAAAGGTGCAGAGATGTCATGGGCAGAGGTGTATAGCTGGGTGTCGTCAGCATACAGGTGGTATTGGAGGCCAAGTCTCCTGATGGTTTGTCCAATAGGGGCTGTGTAGATAGAGAAAAGAAGGGAGCCGAGGACTGAGCCCTGGGGGACCGCAACAGCAAGAGGAAGAGGAGGGGAGGTAGAGCCAGCAAAGGAGACACTGAAAGAGCGGTCAGATAAGTAGGAGGAGAACCAGGAGAGAGCAGTGTCCTTTAGGCCAATGGAGCGAAGCATACTGAGGAGGAGTTTGTGGTCAACAGTGTCAAACGCTGCAGAAAGGTCGAGGAGGATCGGTAGGGAGTAATCGCCCCATCGATTTGGCTGTCAGTAGGTCATTGGATACCCTAGTAAGGGCAGTTTCTCTCGAGTGTTGAGGTCGGAAACCAGACTGTAGGGGGTCTAGGAGAGAGTGCTCTGATAGATGGCTTACAAGGCGGGAGTAAACCAGGCATTCTAGTAGTTTGGAGATGAAGGGGAGGTTTGAGATGGGTCGGTAGTTGGCAGCATCAGTTGCGTCTAGAGTCGGCTTCTTTAGCAGTGGGGATATGATGGCGTGTTTGAAAGAAGAGGGAAAGATGCCAGAGGTCAGAGAGAGGTTGAATATAGTGGTGAGATGGGGAATAACCATCGGGGAGAGGGATCGGAGGATGTGTGAGGGGAGAGGGTCGCTAGCGCAGGTGGTGGGGCGAGCAGAGAAGAGCAATTTGGAAACTTCTTCCTCTGTCGCTGGTCTGAGTACAGACAGTGAGCATGAGCTAGATGAAGTGCTGACAAGACTAGGGTCAGGGCTAGTCTGGGATTGGGAAGTAATTTCCTGACGGATGTCATCTATTTTCTTTTTGAAGTAAGCAGCCAACTCTACAGCACTGAGATTCGTCACCGGGGGCTGCGGTTTAGGGCTGAGAAGGGAGTGAAAAGTATCAAAGAGACGTTTAGGGTTGTGTGATAGTGAGGAGACTAGAGAGGTGAAATAGACTTGTTTGGCATGATGGAGGGCGAGGTTGTAGGTTCTGAGCATGAATTTGTAGTGGAGGAAGTCTGCGGACGTTTGCGATTTCCTCCATAGCCGTTCAGCACTTCTAGAGCACCACCGGATGAAGCGCGTTTGAGGTGTGAGCCAAGGTTGCCGCATTCTACATCGAATGGCTCGGGTCCTGGGAGGTGCCGCTTCATCCAGGGCTTGTTTGAGAGCAGTGTTGTAGTGAGCGGCAGCCAGGTTGGGGCAGGCAAGGAGAGAGATGAGGGACAGAGAGGACTGTAGGGATTCAGTAAAGTCCCGGGTGTGAATGGCCTTAAGGTTCCTGTAGGTACGGTAGGTAGGTGGGTCTGGAGAGATGTTAGGGAGCGTGACAGAGAAAGAGAGGAGGTTATGATCCGAGAGTGGGAGAGGGGAGTTAATGAAGTTGGAAACAGAGCAGAGACGGAAGAAGACCAGATCAAGAGTGTTGCCATCCCTGTGAGTGGGAGAGGCTGTGAGTTGAGAGAGACCAAGGGAGGAGGTGAGCGAAAGAAGCTAAGAGGCAGATGGGGAGTTGGGGTCGTTAGTGGGGATGTAAAATTTAAAAGGCTAATTAGCTTAACAAGGTCCAGATGTATTCTTTTTCCCCGTGGTTTTGTGCTATATTACGCGCATACTGTTGTGTATTGCATGCACATTTGCACACCCCCTTAGACTTTTATAGGGCCCTTTGGTACACAAATGCACACAAAACAGAGCATGTTCCATTTTTTTGCGCTCACAAAAAAAAGGGAATGTGCAAGAACCCATTGAAGTCAATGGGTTCTATTCTCTGTGCAGTTTTTGCTTGCGCACAAATGTGCGCAAATACTCCATTGTGAACGGAGAGAAACTCTATTGCATTGCTGGAAGAGTCTGTATGCAATCCCTGGTCTCCTGAGAGAGGAAAGGCTGTGCTTCCTGGATACCTAATAATCTATGGCATTTCTCAATTGACTCCCATTTATTGCAGCAGCCATAAAATCCACCTGCTGTCTGTACTGATAATACAAGGAGGAAGGGTCTGCAATATGACATCAAGGAAGTTTAGAAACAAATTGCTGCCACATTTTTAGGCTAAATTCACACCTGTGGTTTGCCTTTCAGCCATAATTCTGCCTCTGTTCCATTTTCTGAGCAGAGGAACAATTAATACTGAATTTAACGGATCCGGATTTTTCCACATTGATTTCAATAGGTTGTCAAAAAAAGGAAAGCAAACTGAAAGCTCTCAACCATTGGACCACTGAACAAACATTATTACTTGTTTAGTTAAAAAAATGGAAACCAAACGGTACAGAATTAAACTGAAAGCTTTCCATTTGCTTTCTGCTTTTTTTGTCAACCTATTGAAATCAGTGTGGAAATCCACGGATCCATTTGTTTCAGTCCTAGGGCTCCTTCACAGGGCGTATTTGTTTTAGCGCACGTCTCAACACAACGTATTTGCGCTATGTACAAGGCTTATGTGCATATCGGCATATTTTAATTACCTTTAGCTAACGCAGGGCATGTTCATTTGCATGCATCAGATAAACAATCCCAATGTCAATGGCTATTTAGCTTAATGAGTTCCAGATGTGTTCTTTTTTTAACAGAATTGCGCAGTGTATTGCACATCTGTGCACGCATTTGAAAACCTTCTATGGGTCCCCCTGGTGCGCAAATGTGCAAAAAAATAGAGTAGGTCCTATTTTATTTCTCGCTTGAGAAATGCATGCGCAAAATCGGGAAATGTATACAAACCATTGGCATTAACGGGCTCTATTTTCTGTGTATTGCATGAGTAAATTTTAAGAGTGCAAAAATACAAGCAAATATACCCGTGTTAAAGAGCCTGATTTCGTGCGTGTGCGAAAAAACAGAATATGCTGTATTTTCCTGCGCATTTCCGCACCAAAGGTCCCGATAGTAGTCTATGGGGTTGCGCCAATGTGCAAAAAATATGCAAGTATATGCTTAAGAAACAGTGCAATTCTGCAGAAAAAAAAAACACATCTGGAACTCAGGTTAACTAATCATTTAAATCGGTTATATATGGTTAGATATGGTTGTGTCCTCTGTGCAAAAAAACTGCCCTGCGAGCACAAAAAGTACAGTAAAATGCACTGATACATGTTCAAAAAAATACTTGTTCGTAGTGCAAATACATTGCAAAAATACCCATGTAAAGCCGCCCTTGATTCTGCTTCTCAGCTCAGAAAATGGAACGGAGAGATGGAATTATGACTTAAAGGCAAAACGCAAGTGTGACTGTGGCCTTAGATCTTACATTTTAATCTATAATCGTAAACTGTATTAATGAAACCAAATGACATACATGACACATAGTAGGATCACAGATCCGCTTTTAAGGGCGGCTTCACACAAGCCTTTGTGCAAAAACGTTCGCCGCAGCATATTTGCACATGAATGAGGTTTGAAGGGGTACATAATCTGTGTTGTGTGCATATCTGCGCATAGTACTGTAATTTTTTCCCACACAACGCCATTTCACACACGCGCGCAACCCACCTTTCCGTGGATTTAATGGTTACTTAAAGCCTAAAGAGCTCCAGATGTGTTCTTTTCCCTGTGTTTTGTGCAGTGTCACACCCTTCCACTTCCGTATTTTCACACCTCCTATAAACTTCTATGGGACTTTTGCTGCACAAAACGCAGGAAAATAGAGCAGGTCCTACTAATTTCTGTCTGCGTGCTAAAGAGAATGAACCAGTTGAAATCGATGGGTTCTATTTTCTCTGTGTTTAGCACAGATTTTGCATACGCAAACACGGTCGTGTGAGGAGGCTCTAATTCTCAATTCTAAAATATGTATATTTACTGGAGGTAGACAAAAATATGGAAACGCTGTACAAAATGTATGCAGTGACCCGCCCCTTTGACCACTGCATGGCTAAGAGCTTTCCCGCCAAATTTATGTTTACTTAACCTCTTACCCTGCTCTGGGTGGTTTTGGGAGCCAGCCGGTAACAGCAGCCGAGTGGCTCAAAGCCCTGACTAATGGAACCTTGTTGCTCGGACAAATGTTTACTTCTGTATCATATTACCTCCACCTAAAAGCGGTCTCTACATGTCTTATTGAAATATGATTTAGAATCCCATGTAATTTAAGGCATGCATTTCGTACGGTGTTTCCGTATTTTTGTCCACCACCTGTATACGACAAACTGTTTTCACCATCAATTGTATGTACCAAACTATGAAAACATATCACGGCGCAGTGTAATGCAGCTGCAAACAAATTAACAAGGCTATCATCTGCACTAACATCACCGGTGGCACCTGTTCAATATTTGACATGCAAATCAAAAGTAGATTAAATTTTACTGTGTCAGACCCGAAGTATTGTTTACTCTGTGCAGTATCAGTAGCGCAGCACTACACCGAGATATTTCACACTATGCTGTATAGCAGGTTAGGGCTCATTCACTTCTGCATTAGGCTAATCTGGTGGGTGCCTTGCTTCACTCATTAGGAGAGCTTTAAACTAGAACAATATGGGAAGGGGAAGTAAAAGGCGAGGTAAAAATATACAACTAATGAATACAACCGAGAACCTTGCTATTAGAAGTAGAAAGAAAGAACAAAGACAAAAAATTCAGAAGTCAAGTAGAGGAGCAAGAGACACCGATTACAAACTAAAATGTTTTTACACAAATGCACAGAGCAGGGGAAACAAACAAGGAGAATGGAGCTACTAACACAGGAAGAGAAATATGATGTCATAGGCATCACGGAAACTTGATACATATAATTGGAATACAAGACTTGAAGGATACAGCTTTTTTTAATAAGAAACAGACCTAAAAAAGGTTGAGAAGGTATTGCATTGTATGTTAGGAAAACATTCATCTCCACTGAGATTCAAGCTTCAGAGCATGGGAGTTCTGTAGAAATTGTTTGGATAAGAATACAAGGAGAGAACAACAGAAGGGATAAGAATTGAGTAATTAACCAGAGCCAGCATGGTTTTGTAACAAACAAGTCATGCCAGATGAATCTATTCTATGACAGAATCACCAACTGGGTTGATCAGGAAAATGTAGTGGATACAGTATATCTTGACTTTAGTAAAGCATTTGACAAAGTATCTCATACCATACTTATTGAAAAGATGACCAAATATGGGATTGAGAAGGCAACTGTTAGGTGGATTCACAAATGGCTGAGTGATTGTACCCAATTGTGTTCATAAATGGCTGCACATCCAAGTGGAAGAATGTATCAAGTGGGATACCACAAGGCTCTGTCCTAGGCCCAGTGTTGTTCAACATTTTTATAAATGATCTGGAGGAGGAAATTGATGGGAAACTGATCAAATTTGCCAACGACACAAAGCCAGGAGGGATAGCTAACACTAGGGAAGAGAGAGAGTATTCAAAAAGATCTAGAAAAGCTTGCACAGTGGGCAGCGACTAACAAGCTTGACAAAGGCCCATTGTAGGGCCGATACATGGCTGCTTGCTACATCCACCATTTTTTAATGGTTTAAATAAAAGGAACATTTTTTACAATTTTGTGGTGCTGCCTGGATATAACGGATTCTCATCTGGAATACTGTCCAGTTCTGGGCACCCCACTTTAAAAAAGACAGACAAATTGGAGCAAGTTCAGAGAAGAGTTACCAAGATGGTGAGCGGTCTGCAAATCATGTCCTATGAGGAATGGTTAAAGGATCTGTAAATGTTTAGCTAGCAAAAAAGAAGACTGAGAGGAGATTTAATAGCTGTCTACAAATATCTGAAGGGTTGTCACAGTGCAGAGTGATCAGTTCTATTCTGATTTGCACAAGGAAAGACTAGAAGCAATGGGTTGAAACTGAAAGGGAGGAGACACAAATTAGATATTAGAAAAAACTTTCTGACAGTGAGGGTGATCAATGAGTGGAACAGGTTACCACAGGAGGTGGTGAGTTCTCCTTCAATGGAAGTGTTCAAACAAAGGCTGAACAAATATCTGTCTGGAATGAGCAGGGGGTTAAAGCCGATGAACCTGGAGGTCCCTTCCAACTCTTCCATTTTATGATTCTAATTTCACATGTGCTATCGCCATATCGGGCCCTGAAAGCAGAAGTGATGCACGCTGTTTTTGACTCAAAAATGCTTTGCATCCTCAGGGAACTGGGGAAAGTGGGACATCAGCAAGGAGGCGCTATAGCAGTGGGCATCAGAGTAGATCAGGATGATGACCCTGAGGTGAGCAGGGCATGACACAATGGAAGTTGGCAGCCACCATGAGCGTTAGATCAGTAGAGTCATAAATAGGTAGCTTTCCGTTTCAGAAAAAAAAACAACTTATAATAGATCACAGATATGTGTTGGTTAAATTTAGTGTATAAATTACATAAATTAATATCTATAAAATTGGGTTGAAAACATTCAGATTTAATAAATGGGAATGAGGGCAAAGAAGAACAAAATATAGCACAAGCTTTACCAATGTACTAAGAAATTAATAGGGTTTTCCAAGCCTTTCATATTGATAGCGTATCCTTAGAATATCCATCAGTATCAGATTGCTAGAGATCTGACTTTCGGCAACTCCACTAATAAAGCCTGGTTTAGATACAACCGTTATCACATTATCAGATGTCTTTTGAGCGACTTTTGAGCAATAATCATTGTGTGCCTTTACAGCGCAAGGTGATCGCTCAAACATTGAGCAATCACTTTGCGCTCCGAGCGGGGTATACAGAAGACAAGCAGGCCGCTTGTCTTCTGCATCCAGCTGTTCTCTGATCGAAGCGCTCCAAGCAGGGTATGCAGAACACAGCTGGACTGCTGTGTTCTTCATACCCCGGCTGTTCACGGAGTGCTCAGCTGGTATACAGCTGTGTGCTCCGTGCGGAGTATGCAGAACACAGCTGGACCGCTGTGTTCTTCATACCCCCTCCTATGTTCAGGGAGCAGAATACAGCTGAAATAATAATATCAGCTGTATCCAACTGTGAATTCCTGATAAGGCTCATCGTTGTCTTTAAGCATGCTGTAAGAGAACTATCAGCGATTCGTTAACAAAAACTGCACGATGTCAGTGCAGTTAGACACAACGATTATCGCTCAAAAGATGGCTTTTGAGCGAAGTTTGAGCGATAATCGTTGTGTCTAAATGGGCCTTTAGGCCGCCTGCACATGGGCGGATTTGCATTGCAAAATCCGGAGTAGACGTCACCTCCAGATTCCGCAGCAAATCCAGCCCATAGCACGCTATGGCAATATGGGATTTTATGACCATGAGCAGAAATCGATTACGATTTTCCACTCGCCGAGAAGAACTCGCAGCATGCTGCGATTTTGTGTGAGCTCCGCACAGAAGGCTTCCATTATAGTCGATGGAAGCTGTCCGTTCCGTGGCCATTCTACAATTATCAATGCAGAATGGTTGCGGGATCCGCGTCATGTCTAGCAACGGCACCGCGTCATATGTACTGCGCATGTGTCCCGGTGCGCCGGCCGGCACATCCGCAGCACAGGAAAGAAGACGCCAGACAGGTACACAGGGGTCACCAGCTGAGCACCGGGTCGAACTCCGCTGCGAGATCCCGCATGCGGGGTCCGACACGGCCGTGTGCAGGCAGCCTAAGCTGCTACCTTCAGTGTTCTCTCTGATATTTTAATAATCTGGTGTTATTCAAGAGGATCGATTCAGATAGTGCGGGACAAGTAGAATGGGCACACTCACATAGTGGAGTTGACTTGGTGTCCTGAATCATGGGTAAACCCCGCATTCTCTTGTAGATTTGTAGACCACAGGGCGCTTTAGAAGTGTGCCCACAGGAAGCTGAGATCACGAATGGGATGCCAGTATTCAGATGCAGACGGCATAATGACGTTACTGCATCATGCCACCTGTGTTTTACTTTTTTTTATTGTACATGTTATTGTTTGGGCACACTCAGGGGGCATTATTACTTTTAGGAGGGCACTCTGGGACATTATTACTTTTTAAGGGGGCATTAATACTTTTTACGAGGCACTTAGGATTTGTTATTACCATGAAAGGGGATACAGTAGGCATTATTACTTTTGCTGGAATATTATTACTCTCTAAAGGCAAAAAGGGGCATCATTATTTTGTAAGGGGCACATCGTTGGGCATTATTACTAAGTGGGGGCACAAAAGGGGTATTATTACTGTGTGAGTCACTAACAGGACCACTATTACTGTGTGGGGCACTGAGAAGATCACTATTACTTTGTAGGTACAAATGATGGCACTGCTATTCTTACGGGCTTTTTCTATCCGCAACTATTTTTTTCAGGGGTGCTGTTGGGGGCCTAGTGCAATAGTAGGGTGAATAGACTTTGATCAAACTATATACTAAGAATCTTGCATTTTTATGTGGTTAGTATATATATAATGTATTTCTCTGATAAAAAAAATGTATGTGAGTGCTGCTGCCATGTGTTTCGGCTTGTATATTTAGTCGCAGGTGCGGTTTAACGTGTATCTATAGATTTATAGTTGGGTGCTGAATTTTTTGTTGTGGCTGCACTCCCGCCCATCTGCCTTCTATCCGTTTAACTAGACCATATAAATTGATATCCTACGAGAAATAGATCACAGCATGCTGTATTTCTGTGCAGTGTGAGCCCTATACATTTGTATAGGCAGTGTATGAAACGCTGTCCATACGCAATACATTGCGTATGGGCGGCGTTTTCATACGCAACTGCAGCAACCGAGGCACAAGGCACACCACTGAGGAGATGGTGGGGTAGTTGTCAGGGATGTCACGGTGGCACTACCAACTCCTCACCGTGACACTTGGCCAAAGCACTGCCAGGCCTCTCCAGGCAATGCTAAGGCAGCGGTTACCTGTATAAATAGTGTAGTGGACTAGGAGAATCTTGTCACGGGTGACGCCACCGTTCCTTTCTCCGTAGGATATCTGACTGGAAAAATAAGAGAGTCCACACACAGTTAACTTTAGAAACTCAGTTGCTGGGAACGGTCAACAACTGGAACTCTACTTGCAGATAGATTATCTGGATACACACTCACAATTCTTTGTGGGAATTTCGCATATCAGTGCAGGAGGAACAAAGATGGAGGTCAGGGAGGAAGAACACAGGATGACACTAGACCTACAGTCACGTTATCTGTATGACTCCGCTCCTGGACACACCCACTCCAGAGGAGGACAAAACACTCCACGGCGGAACCATTTTTTCTTCTCTCTCTCTCTCTCTTAAGGTAGGAATCCTGGCATGAGACGATCAGGGAAACCTCTCTTCCTCTTCTATTCTTAACCACATGAGGGCTGAAGGTACCCGCATGTGGCCAGCACTCTCACTCACACCCAACCATTGAAGAAAATGGAACTCTCCCACTCTCCTCTTGCACTCACATATATAACTTGCATACTTACATGAATATGCAAATTGTTACATTTTCCAGACATATTCCAGACATTCACAAACATTAACTTCTTGCATGCTGCAGCTGTGCAATACACATAACTGGTGACAAGAGAATTTGCACAGTGCATCCACACTGAAGACATGACATTTGAGACAAATACAAAACAGTTATGGAGGGGCCAGACATAGGTATTTTGGGCCACTACACAACCCCACTATGAAACAAAGCAGGGAATTTAAAAAAAGGGTCACACTGCCCATGCCCATGTGTATTTTAACAATATGGCTCTGGACATGAACCCTAAAGAATGCAATCATATACAGGAAATACCCAGATCATACCAACATGTTCTATATTACTATATACATTATGTATAACTTACACTGTTACATATATAACTGTACATATATCACTGGGGAACAATTTTGAACAACCGATTTGTTGACTTCAGTTTTTCAGGTGATTTAGACTAAAAAAGAAGCCAATAATGTAACACCTGATAGACTACAGGGCAGGCTCAATCGCCATGGACCCTAGAAGAATGCAGAGAGCCAGATTATGATATGGAGGAGCTACTTGTTCATTACAGACTAATGTGCAGCCACTCACTCAATCCAGCTCAGATTGGGGAGGAGCGACTGCAAGCAAACAGAGTTTGCACATGTGAACTGCTACCAGGGATGTCAGCCATAGATAGGTGTGAAACACCATACAGGATTGCAACCCCTACTGGCAAAGCAGTGGATCGCCCTGTATCTCCACAGTGGGTCACACTGGCTGACATCTTGGGCTCCGCCAAAATCTATAGCAAACTGCATGCAAAAAATACTGATAAATGCGGGTGTTAATTCTGCATTTTGGCCAAGACACATAAACTGACGGGCCACGGCAAGGCCACCACGCGTCCGCCAGGACCTACGCTATCTCACTGTTAACTACATCAGAATCACTGAGGTGAGAGAGAAAACAAAGGCATTAATCAATGAAAAAGAAGCCAATAATGCAACACCTGATAGACTGCAGGGCAGCCTCAATCGCCATGTTTGTTAGCAGTCACTCCTGGGTTGAATGAGTGGCTGCACTGTTAATCTGCAATAAACAAGTAGCTCCTCCATATCATAATCTGGCTCTCTGCATTTTACTACGGTCCATGGCGATTGAGCCTGCCCTGCAGTCTATCAGGTGTTGCATTATTGGCTTCTTTTTCAGTTTGCTTTTTCTCTCACCTCAGTGATTTTAAAATAGGCATGTTGATTTAAAAAATGCAATTAGTTTTCTTCTATCATGTCAGGTTTTTCCTCTAGAGCTTATCCTAATGCGATTACACAAGCCTGGGTCGAGTGAAGCACTAGTGTTTTTCTATGGCCCAGAGCAAACCTCCCTCGAGTGTGGAGTAGTGGAGGATGACCTTGTCGACCGGCAACAGATTGTTATTTGTCTAGGCTACTCAGTTACATGTGTGACAGTGTAGTGAGGAGTTGTGTGCCTCTCTATGGCCGCCTGCAGACGAGCGGAAATCCCGCCGCGGGATTTCCCGCGGGATTTCCGCCGCTGAAAGTCTGCATAGGAGTGCATTACAATACGCACTCCTATGCAGACGGCCGCGGTTTGGCCGCGCGAAATCTCGCGCGGCAAACAAACCGCGGCATGTTATAATTTCCTGCGGGGCACGCACTCACCTGGCCGCCGGCTCCGGTCTCCGCATGCGCCGGCTGCGCGGCAGCCGGCACATCAAAGAGCCGGGGCCGCCAGGCGCGGGTGAGTACGCGCTCGTCCCTGCAGGCTCTGGGGTCGGATCGCGCGGCGAGATTTCTTGCTGCCGGATCCGACCCGCTCGTCTGCAGGCGGCCTATATAGTGAATTAGCAAAATTATTATTTTTTATTTACACACTTATTTCCTTTCCTTCAGCTCATGTCTGCATCTGCTATTTCTCATCGCAAGTGCCTAAACAGTCCTAATTCCTTTCGCTATATCTGTAGCAGTTTCACCATTCCCAGTCAAAGGGTGAACATCAGCACATTTGTCAAGCATGCCTATTTTGCATATTTCAAAGTTAAACTTGGTGATCAAGATACATCTTGGGCCCCTCACAAGGTGTGCAAGCAGTGTGTCGAGAGTTTATGGATGTGCACAAAGGGAACACATGATAAGTTGCCAGTTGCTATACCTATGGTTTGGCGAGAGCCAAGAGATCATTCCAGTGACTGTTACCTTAAATATAAAATAGAGTATCCTGGTCTACCATCAGCTATACGTTCAGTGTCTCATTCAGCTGAAATCCCAGTTCCAGTTTTCGTTAAACTATCCTCTCTTGAAGAACATGATTATGGTGAAAAACGAAGTGACAGCAATGATGATGATTTTGAAATTGAACTGACTTAGTTCGTAAGGGATTTGATCAGCATGAGCTGAATAATTTGGCATGAGATTTGGGACTATCAAAAAAGGCTTCAGACCTCCCAGCATCAAGACTGCATGAGAAAAACCTGCTGGAAAAAAGAGTGAAGGCATCCTACTGTCAGAACTCAAACCTGGGAACTCATTGTGCTCCAGGTGGCGCCTCTCTGTGGTGAGCTATTCAGCCTGCTGGACAGCTCCCCTGCCTAGCATTGCCCAGTTTCCTGCCGCTGCAATCCAGCTCCACCCTGTTTCCTTGATTGTTCACACTATATAAACCTGACTCTGGCCCTCCCTCAGTGTGTGGTTATTGTGCTCTCAAGCCTTAGTCTAGTTTTGCTACCAACTGCTCCTCTCACTGCAATTGCTGCTTCTGTATACTGACCTCTGGCTTCTCTGTGACTATGCTACCTGCCTACTACTTTTGTAACACAACTGATACTACCCATGTACCAACCTCTGGCTTCACTCTGACTATGCTACCTGCCTGCTCCTTTTGTACCGCAACCGATACTATCTGTGTACCTACCTCAGGCTTGCCTGATTATGGTACCCACCCGTACAGGTTATGACTAGGGAAATGCAAACCAGAAATCAGCTCCTCTGCAAACGCTCCCACACAAAGACTGGCTAAAAACCATAACTGATGCACAGGAAAATGGAGAAAGTCCAGTGTTGGGTTTCTAGAGAAAATGCATTTCTGCAATACTTTAGAAGTCACAGTGGCTTTGTGTATTGCAATAACATACATGGTTTAATGGTGGAATTGGGAAATCCAATCTATAACTCAACTGAATGGTGACTGTTCATCAATAACTGAAAGCAGAGCTTAACGTGTGTCTTCCTCCACAATAAAAAAATTCATTTGGCTCAGTCCCAATTGGCCATTCAATTTCTTTTGTGAAACATATAGAGACATAAAGAGAGTCATTGAGTCGTTGCAATATGAATAACACAACTGGATCATCTGTGTTGACCTTAAAATGGTATGCTTCCTTCTTGGTCAGCAACACAGATACACCAAGTATCCGTGTTACCTGTGCATCTGGGACAGCAGAGCTTGTGAGAAACATTTGGTGGAAAGGAACTGGCCTCCAAGATCTGACCACTAACCTGGTGATCCAAACATTCTACATGAGCCACTTGTTGACAGAACGAATATTATATTCCCACCTCTGCACATAAAACTGGGTCTCATGAAACAATTCATTAGAGCTTTGCCAACTGTACTGTTTCACGTACATAATTTTGGCATTTCCTAGCCTGTCATTTGAAAAAATAAAAGCCAGTGTGTTTGATGGTCCACAAATTCGGCAACTCATCAAAGATGAACATTTCATCGGGACAATGTAAGAGCACTAAATGAATGCTTGGTTACCATTCAAAACATTGTCAAGGGCTTTCTTGGAAATAAGCGAGCAAGGAATTACACAAAAATTGTCCTGAGACTCTTGGAGAGCTATAAAATTTTTGGTTGCAACATGAGCATCAAGGTACATTTTCTGCATAGCCATCTTGATATCTTCCCGGAAAACCTTGGTGCGGTCAGTGATGAGCAAGGTGAATGATTCCACCAAGATTTGAAGGCTTCTACCGTCATGGAGGGATGGTATCAGGGTAGATGGGATGTACATATGATGGCCGACTATTGTTGGAGATTGTCCACAGATTGAACATTCCAAGAAAAGTTCTAAGTATAAATTTTTACCTTGACTGTTACTACTTGCACACAATATAATTTTGCTGCTGCAGATTTAAAATAAGCAAAGTCCGGTTTAGCATGCTCGACCAGCTGCTGTCATTTTTACTGTATGGCCGAAAAGACAGAATATGATTAGAAGAAGAGACTAAGGTTCATTATCTTAAGCTGAGGCTAATAGGACACTGCTGAGAGACTCTTAATGGAGAACGATGACCATAAGGATCTTTCTAATCTATTATCATTGTCATCTCAACAGTCCTTGATGTATGTTATAGACCTAATTAAGACTGATAAAGCCTTTTAAAGGCCAATCGTGGTTGATGGTGCCTTTTTTTTTTTTTACAGTTTTACTGAATAAAGAACACTGTCAATGTCTGTTTATAGCAGGAGCATTTCAGAATTCCAGACTCGCCATACAGATGAGCAATTGTGTTAATTCTACAAAGCGTGGAAGATGAACAACAGTCAAATACCTCTGGAACTGAATATCTTAAGGGGGAAAGTAAAATTAGGCAAGTAGAATCAACCCTGTTATTTCTAAGTTAAGGACGCAAGTCATGTTCTTTTCACACCAAACGAGAACCTCACAATTTTTATTTGCCTGAGTGAACTTTTCCTTTAGTGTTTGACATTCCTCTGTAAATAAGGACGATGGAACAATAACTCTGCAGCGGCACCTATTGGATGGCAGCAATCCTGCACATCAACGTCCGACCCTTTATGTAGGTGTCATGGAATATAAAGTGTTAAGTTTCAGAATGCAATAAGTGTATGTTTCTTACCTTGTTTTGGACCATTGACCCTTAAATAGAAGACTAAAACCTATGCTTTGTAGTGCGGTAACTAGGATTTTAAGATAAGAAGTCAAAATACAAATTAAATAAGGCTGAGCTATGTTAACAGAGAAGACACACAACTATTGCAGAACTATTGTCTAATGCAACAGCAATATCCTGACTTAGGTAATTTCTATGTCTGAGACGGGCCTTAAGAGCTTTGAGACTATTTGGTAGATGTCAATAAGTCTTGTGATCAATAAGTATTTTCACCTTTGTAACAGTAAGCTACGTAACACTAATCTTTGTACCAAGCAACATTTGGATACGCCCTCGTCTTTCTGTATAAGAGTTGGCAATGTTCATAATACAGTAGAATTTCCTTGAGATTCTCACTGGAGAAATGTCTTGACATAACATGGAGTGATTTCATGCTATTGATAGATAATTGCTAGCAAATCTCCTCATCACGGGCTTCCATATCTACCAATTTGGCACCTGGCAACGAGGTCATCAGATCGTTACCGGTGTGGTCCAATAACATAGGTCTTAACAAAGATTGCAACCCTAAATACAAGCTCCCTCCATGTTTCTCGGTTTTGCACTCCTTCTTTCAGTTGTGTGATATCCATGCCAGTATCAGCTTTCACAGTATCAACCATCGTGTCCTTTGGTGGCCAGGTCTTCTTTTGCCAATGATCTGTCCAAGCATAATAGATTTTTCTAGCAACTCTGCTTGCATTTCATGGCCAAAATACGTAAGTCTGAGTCTGGTGATCTTGTCCTCCAGTGACATATTGGGTCTTATACAATTCAGGACTTCTCTGTTACTCTCACCATCCAGGGCATATGCAGTTTTCGCCAGCACCACAGGTCAAACGCATCAATCCTTCTTCTATCAGCTTTTTCTGCAGTCCAGCTTTCACAATCATTGGTATCATTTTGTAATACATAAAACTTTTTATTACATTTTTCTTCAGATGACGTTCACCGTGCATGATAAAAAATGCATTATTTTGATTAATTGGACTTTTATGAATGTAGCCATACCAAATATGTTTTTTTGTGTGTGTGTGTGTGGGGGGGATTTTTTAAATGATAAATACAGGGAAGAGGAGGGGGTTAAACTTTTAATACCCTCTTGTTTTACAATAATAGGAAATATTCTTTCACTTATTTTTACTTTTGTAGTCCCCTAATGGGACTTGAACTTGTGATTGTTTGATAATGCATACAGTATAATGCAATACTATAGTATCGCATTATACTGTGTTCTGACAGACATCCTATTAAGATGTGCCACATGCACATCTTTATAGGCAATTTATTCGTGGCAACCCTGAGGGCCTTCAAAAGGTCCCCAGCTGACATGACACCCGGACAGCATCCTTTAATCCTATTACAGGAAGGGGGACATTGGAGACTGCGCCATTTAAATGGTGCTATCAAAACTGACAGCGGCATTTAAGGGTTAACAGCCATGATCAATGTGAACTCGATCACAGCAGTTGTAGCCCAGTGTCACTGATTGTACATGCAATAGGCTCAGCTTCCAAACCTGCATTATATTAACCCTGCGAACCTAGGATATGTGTATGTGTCCTCGGGCACCAAGGGGTTAATATTGCTTGTGCTACAGATATTTTTGTTGGATCTCACAAAATAACAATTCTAAGATGAAAACAAGTCAAGAAAGGTGAATTATTCTGTTTACAGTATAATTTGTAATTTTAACAATTGAGAAACAATTTTTAAGTGCTCGGAAATGTCAACAGGGCAGACAGAGAGAGTATTCGGAGCAATGGGGGCTTGAAGCTCTTGCAAACTCCAACATACAGTCTGAAGTGGCATAAGCCTGGGTCCACACCAGGCGGATTTACTGCGGAAAGTCCGCAGCGGGCATTGTGCTGCAGATCACTTGCAGAAAGCCTGCCTCAAAACCTGCACTATTTGGTGCAGATTTTGAAGCAGGGTTTACCACCACGTATTCCTGGGCGGATTCACCCTCTCATTGAAAGGAGGTGAATTCAGCAGTGGAAATGGCAATAAAATTGACATGCTGCGACATTGAATTATGTCAATGTCAATCTATGCACAGGTTTTGTACAGATTATTTGCGCAGTTTGAGGACGAGATTTTCAAAATCTTATCCACTTTGCTGCTACTGTAAGGGCAGCGTAAGACCCACTGCACATCTGCCCTGTCTGGACCCCCTAAGGGTGCCTTCACATGGAGCACAATTTAACTGTAAAAATCAAATCTGCTGCAAAATTAGCATGTCTTACGGTTCCTTCACACGGGCGTAAAAAGTACACGTGCAATACACAGAGACCAGCATCTATTTCAGTGGGTTTGTTCACATTTCTGTATTTTGCGCTCGCATTTCGGTTTTGCAAGAAAAAAAACGCAGCATTCTCTACTTTTCTGCACATTTGCACACCAAAAGTCCCCATAGAAGTCAATGGTGGGTGTGCAAATGCGCGCACAATACACAAGGAGATACGTGATACACTGCGTAATTCCTTAGAGCAGGAATACATTTGGAAGTCATTAGTCATTTCAAGCAGTTAATCTTGTTTGCCATGCGTAAATGAACATACCCAGCAGGTGGAAAAAGTACAGTAAAATATGCCAATACGTGTAGGAAAAAAACTGCTTGTTTTGCAAAAACGCAGCGCCAATGTGCGTACAAATGCGCATACGCTCGAGTGAAGGAGCCCTTATATGTGGATTTTGATTCAGATTTGCAATGCAATTGCTTTGCAATGGGCGTAATCCACAGCAATTCTGTTGTAAACCTGCATCCAAAAATACCCCCCATATGAAGGCGCCATTACAGTAATAGTGCTCATGAACCTGTAGTGGCCCAATACAACGGGGCCCCTCCTGAATGGTGTGTATGCTCAGTATTGTGTTGTCAGTGTCTTTCATGTTGCAAGAATGGTGTGCATTGCATAGCTTCAGCACTGAAAGAGTTA
The DNA here is from genome assembly GCF_035609145.1 of Eleutherodactylus coqui. NCBI lineage: Eukaryota > Metazoa > Chordata > Amphibia > Anura > Eleutherodactylidae > Eleutherodactylus > Eleutherodactylus coqui. The sequence continues at coordinate 107,217,334 of NC_089840.1, forward strand.
AGTGTCTGGTAGGTGGATGATTGTCTGGTTTTGTATCTTTTTGCCCTGTCACATGATGCTGTTTGATATATGTGTAATGGCATGGACAAGAGAGTCTGTTCTGAGCCTGTTCTGGGTGCTGTTCTAGTCCTGCCAGAGAGAGGAGTCCAAGGCATCTATCTGTGGGTACCTTCAACCCACAGAATGGAGGAGGTCGAGAGGATGGCCTAGTGAATGAGTTTTCCCTGTCACACCACTTGTCAAGAAGCTGATGAAATTACTTCTGTTATCTGAAGTTAAGTAAAACGACCAGTCGTCCCTACGTTTCTGGAGGCTGTATCTTAACTAGTACCCGTGTGTGTGTGGATTTACTCCATCATCCAGGGATCCCACGCTGTGGAAGGAACGGTGGCGTCACAAGACAAAACAGAACTAAAGGTAATCCATTATGTGGGTTCCCATTTATTAACCTGTCCTCGGCCCTTGGACATGTCACAGGTTACCCTCCAGGTGGGAGACGGCAGAGCCACTGTGACTAGGAGCAAACTCTACCCCGTTGTCTCCTAGGCCATGGCCCGCTCCTCGGTCACTGCAGACCCCCAGCAATGTAAAATTCCAACACATTACATTGTGAGCAAATCTCATAAATTGTACTACAATGAGGCGTCCTACATAATGTTGGTCGTGTTATTGTCTGCCTATGGAAAGAAGAGTGTAGAACGACAATTATTAATTCACACTGGAGCTTTCCGTTGGGGCTCGTTCTTGGGAATCAGTCTATTGCTTCTCTACTATTGCCGTCCCGCTGAGATGTGTCAGGAATTAGAATGCAGTTGTTGGCATCTGTGGCGAGTAATCCGTCAGCAGTGAGACCATCACACCCTGAGGAGCAAAAGACGGGAGTTACTGGAAAATACAGGGATTAGGTGGAGAAGAGATTAAACCATCCATGACAGACACTCATGAAGCTCTACAAGAATGTGCCGTATGTTATCTCTATGAGCCGCATACCAGATAGTCAGTATAGACTGCAGACATCCTAGCACCGAGTGGCAGAACAAGGACTACCGAGATGGTTTTCATGACCTGGTGTGCATTATGTATTATGGTGTGACTATGCTGCTCAATGGCAGAGGAGATGGGAGCAATATCAATACCAAGGGCGGATGAAGACGGCCGTAGGTCCGCTGGTACAGATCATAGTTGCGCCTGAATGACGGAAATTTCTTCCCCTTAGCTTGCTGTTCAAACTCCAGGCCATAGCGCAGGAGTTGGAAGAAAGTCGCAGGAAGATAGGTGCCGCCCAATCTTTCCCGCAAGTAGTACCGTACTCACTACATGCGGGAAAGATAGTGCAGGTTCTGTCTTTTCTCAGCCATAGTATTAACAGATGAGAAAAGAGCTAGGGAAAACAAAACCACTGAAATGCTTTGAAACCAGTAGTTTTGTTTTGTCCTGTTATGCGGCATCATTATCCCGGCCGCACAAGGGGAGAAAATCACGTTTGAGTGAAACTGCTCTTACAAATCCTGATTTGTTGAACTACTGCAAGTATTTATGGTGGAGATTTTTATTTCTAGGTATCTCTAGCATGTGTTTTTCTTGGCGTTTTTATGTCCTATAGAAAAGCATATGGTAAAAACACCAGAAAAATGCCATATGTTTGATAACACGCCACTATCCCAAGAAATTCAAATAAAGCTTCTAAAACATCACCAACAAAAATGCATTTCACTATAGACTGTTTATTTCAATGGAAGCTAACTTTTGAGACAGCTTTTGCTAATCTATTAGCCTGTGGTAATTTTACTGCTTTACCCCTGTAAGTAATGTTTGAAGTTGCTGCCACTAGGGGTCTCCTTTCCAGCATCTCTGCAATCTACTTTCTGTTATTAGGTACAGGGCTTCCATAGTAACAAAGGCACAGGGTCATTTCCATAGCAACAAGAGGAGGTGCTATCTTCAAAAACAGCAGCACTTACAGGCTTCAGGCTGACAGATCTGCAGACACTGTAATAACAATTTCCACAGTCTCTGCTTCTCCTGCTGTTACAGCATGTAGGTGGGTGTCTCTGTGTGTTCACACATCAAAATGTTGATTTCAGTATATGAGTAGCTTAATGTCAGGTTTATGGTGGGGTGGAATACATTGAAACTCTCATGGAATTTTATTAGTCCTTGTTCGGTGTCGTCTTCTGACAAAAGGAACATCCCTGCAATGTAAGGAGCTGTAAGACCTGCTGACTTGTACTGATCGCGGACAGGATACATAACCCCAACATACAGCAGGACTATAAGATCCGGGGGACATTCACATCTTCCACATCTGATGTTGTGTACCTGATCCTGTGCACTAAATGTCCTGTTGGGGGGCTTTATGTTCGAGAAACAGGAAAAAAACTGAACAAGAGGATGAGATCGCATCACCATACGATTAAAGAAAGTAAGACAGAATTACCTGTGGCCGAGCACTTTTCTAAGGTGTTGTATGACTGTATATTTTTATATATATATTTATGACTACTTCTAACCCGCATGTGTTTATATAACAAATACATATAATATGTTTTGTCCTTTTTTTCTTCTACTCTTCCACCTTCTACTTCCTACTCTGCCTTCTAATGTGTATTTTATTGCTTGTATGTTTTAAACACCAGCTGAACTAATGAAGGGGATATCCCAGAAATGCGTTTTCATAAGCTGATCATTTACTTTATTAAATAAAAGCAGTTTTCCACACCTCTGGTCACTTCCTACTTGCTTTAACCTAGAGTATTGCGCCTTCTCCACTGCCAGTTTTTAGTCCTATTCTCAAGCACTTTTCTAGTCACTAATGCAATATAGAACACATGAAAGTCACCATATTAAAAGGCAATTTCAAATCACAAAGCCATAAAAGAATTTGGGACTATAAATGTATAACAACTTTTGACACTTTCAAAAGAGGCTTAAATTCTTAAAAAGCATTCATGCATGACTGGGAAGAATGAGAAATTTATAGGAGAGATAACACACAGGCAGAGATAACAATGGTGACCCCCTAACACTAATTCAGGGACCATAAAACCTTCACATCTTTATCAGTGGACTATTTATTTATTTCTCTACTCATCCTGGTGTGGTATTCTTTCAAGTGCAAATTAATCACATTCATGTCTGCGCCTTGTCATAAGTATGTGTGTATATATATATATATATATATATATATATATATATATATATATATATCTATATATATATATATAGATATATATATATATATATATATATATATATATATATATATATATATATATATATATATATATATACACATGCCTCTTCGGATCTATTTCATTATGCCTGAGGAAGAATCCTGAGAGGTTGGAAAGCTCGCTATAACATCATGTATTTTTGTTAGCTATTAAAGGGTATCATATCTACAAGACCACGTGGTTTCTCTTGCTAGGAACAATAACAGTTTGCTCTACTGGCTAACATGGTACCAAACCTTTTTCATTATATCGTAAGGTGGTTTTACATCTGCAGCAGGGGTTCCAGTTTCCTGCTCCATTCGGCTAGCAGGAAAGGGGAATCCCCCGGCCGAATGGGTCTGTCTTATGATGGAACCAAGCAGCACTGATCGGACCACATTGACTATAATGGGGTCCATTTGTTTTTCGCTCAGCTGTCTGCTATTTTGTGCCCAATCTGCGACAGAACCTCCAACTGGAGGCCCCAGAGCAGATGTGCAACCAGCCTTAAACTTTGAAAATACATTGGTTTATTTTCCTTGTAATGTTTATTGCTATAATTTTATCATACCATAATTGTCCATTTCCTGTTTTCTGCTTCTTGGAAAACAAGTGATTTAGGAGAATAGAAAACCTCATCATCAACTTCTTCTGGCTTTCTCGGTAAACAGTGGAGGAATGTCCAGTTTGATGCTGCCAGTTTTGCTGTCTATATATTAAAATAGAATATAAAAGGAAGAAAATACAGGTAACTTTATTCTATAGTTGCATTATAGTAGTGTCCCATTGTGCCCCAAAAGGTAATTATACTACCATAAGGTATTAATGCTCTTCATAAGGTAAGTGCCATGGCTTGTCAGTCGCGACAGTGTCATTGCATGGTGGCCACAACACAGGGTCTGACCTGTCACCCTGTTACTATGCATGGCAAGGGTTAATACAGAGATTGCTAGCTGCTCTACCAATCAGCAGTTGTGGAGAGCTTTATATTCCTACCATGCTCTCTTCCCCTTGCTGTTGATTTCAGTTCACTAGAGGAGACGATGGAGCTTGTGAGATCCTCTATCCTGGGTGATAGTTCCCATTACAGATAAGTACTGCTTTATCCTTTGTGTTGCTTTTGGTTACCTTTGTTGTTTGCGTTGAGTTTGCGTGACTCCTCACTATCCTGTTTGGTAGGGACAGGTTCTTTCCATCTACCTGGAGTGGTGCACACTCTCCCGCATTGCGTGGTGTTTTATACTTGGGTGCAGTGTGAACATCATCCTGCGTTCGTGCTGTGGCAAGCTATGCCCAACAGACGTGATAGTAAGGACGGGTTCACATGACTGTATTGGAATTGCTTGTTACACGGGCTTTGTACACCCATGTGATATGTGGTAGAGGTTATGTAGACAAAGCAGACTAACAGCTCACTAAGAGATCAGATTACATGCTGCCCATAGAAGTCTATGGGGAGATGGAGTGAAAGAGAAGTGTGCTACTGCAGCTAATAAGTATTTTACTTTCTCACAGCTACTGGAATCACTTATCTTCAATGTGCTGCCGCTGATTCTCTGTATATGAAATAGTCATATGGGATGTCTCTGACATCTCTATCTGTACAGTGTATGGGAGACGTCATGTAAGCTACTTTTCACCCACCAGCTCAGGAACAAATGTGATTTAGAAATGGAGCCTGTAGCGTGGAAAACTGCTAACAAATGCAGAATACAAAACTTAAATTTGGGAGACAGGGCAGACTAGCAGCTCACTGACAGACCAGATTACATGCTGCCCATAGAAGTCTATGGGGAGATGAAGCTGAATGAGAGTGAAGCAGAGAGACACATAAACGTGCTCCTGCAGCTAATAGTAAGTATTTTAGTGTCTCACAGCTACTGGAATCGCTTATCTACAATGTTTTCTGTGCTTTTCTGTATGTAAAAGACAGTAATATTGGATGTCTCTCCTCTTCTCCATATTAACAAAAGCAGGATACAAGTAATATAATGCTTAAAAAAAATAGTACTACCCATCGTGTACACTGCTAATTCTGACAAGTTAAATAAGTCTGTTGCTGTTATGTATGCAAAGTAAAGTGTACTGCAAAGGGTGGCAAGACTCACTAATTAACCGGTATGGAGGAGTGAGAAAAGTACTGCCAAAAACTCTTCTTTCCTCCGCAGAATTACATTCATATGTTGTGTTGTAGAAATCCGAACATCATCCATTATGTACCTGCATTGTGATCTGGTAACCTTTGAAATCCTGCAGACGCTTTTTCTTCTCCTCTTCCTGCCCCATGCTAACCCACGTGTCTGTAACCAACACATTGGCTCCGTTGGCAGCTTCCAGCGGATCATTTGTCATAAGCAGTTTGGTTCCAGACTAAAAGACAGGGAGACGTGCAGATCAGACGGCTTTCCATGTATTACTGAGCAGTGCTGAAATCAAGGATTATCATGACTGCTAATTAACACAAGTCCTGGAGGATGTATGATGAATGAGTACCTTGTAGCAAAGTCATGAAGTGGACTTCATGTAGAAATGTTAATGCATGTAGTAGTCCCATTCTAGTCTGCGCCACTACATTTTGTCCTTGCTGTTAGCATCCCATAAAGCTACCCATACATATGAGATGAAAAGTTGCCCAAAATTGCTGATTTTGGTCATTTTCTGTGACGTTTCTTTGAAGAAACCCTACAATCAGTCATGTGCGATGGCCTACACCAGATTATAGTCTGTCATCTGTGGTCCACGAGAAATAGAAGATCTGTATCACATGAGTGTAAGCATATTTGCACCGTGTTTTTGTGCGCTGGAAGTTGCACTTTTGCGTGCACTACTGCAGTTTTTAATGTACTTTTTGCGCAAGCAACATAAAACCTCCCAGCCACGGTCCAGTACATTGAAATGACTAGTTAGCCTAATTTATTTCATATGTTCTATTTGTGCAGGAAAATAGAACATGCTATGTATTTTTTTGCGTGATGGAATTGTGCACATAAAATATGCGCATACAAACAAACCCATTGAAATCAATGGGTTCTATTTACTGTGTATTGCGCACACAAATATTGTTTGCGTAAATACGATCGCGTGACACAGGCCTTAGGCCGACTTCATATGGGCAGATTAGCATTTAGATTTAGCAGATTAGCACGCACCTGTGTGCTGTGTATTTGTGAAATGAACAGTGCTTTTTAACGCACGAATTGGTGTAGGTTACTGTACTTTTAGCGCCCGCAACATATTTTCATTGGAGCGTGACAAACAGACAAACCAATTGAAATGGCTAATTAGTCTTAATGAGTTCCACATGTGGATTCCGCGGTGTTAAGCCTTATTCACAAAACCATATGCGTAAAATGCTGTGGGTGTCCCGCAGCGTTTTACCGGTCTGTGTGATACGGACTCTGCTCGCAGAGACCTGTATGGAGATCGTTGGTGTGCCAATACAAAGAAAAATTGAGCATGCGTTATTCCTTTTTGCGCAGACGAAATCCACGTGCAAAATACGAAAATGTGAATAATCCCATTGTAACCGATGGGTTCTACTCTCTGCAATTGCAAACGCAAACCGTGTGCGCACAAATACACCTGTGTGAAGCGAGCCTTAGTGCATGGCGTAATGGGCCATCTTCAGCCGATCACTCACCATTTTGCACATGCCCAATGTCTTTTTTTCTAAACATTGTCCCTGGTTGGCCGGTTTAGCCATGTTGTAAGTGTGATTGTTTGTACAAATATTCCAATGGATGATTGATCACTCGTGCTGTAGCGATCAAAGTTTTATGTGTATGGCAGCCTTAGGGCTTTTACAGATGACTGTGGGCGCAACTACGCTCCCCGACACTGAGTGTAGTTGCATCGGAACGAGGGGAATTTTTTCCCCTTCGACGGCTTTTCAAACTGCGCACCAAAGCACAGGAATTTGAAAATAGGGCAAGTCCTAGGGTTTTCTCAGGCGTACAATTAACGGCCGGGAAAAGACTTAGGCCTCCCTCACGCAGGCATTCGCAGAAACACTCCCATTCACATTAATGGGGCCTCGCAGACATGTGTTCGAACGCGGTGCTGGTCAGTACTTTCCCGCACCGCAATTTTCGTGCGCTGTCTGCTCTATATTTGTCTATTTAGCGCAACTCATCACCCATCACAATGATGGGCGAAAAACGAAAGTAAAATCCCTTGAAATTGCGGCGCTTTGCCACTTTCATGTGTGAGAGCGGCCTTGGATATAAATATTCCCAAATAAGATGTGTTAAAAAGAAATTCTTTACCTCTTTTGAAAGCTGTTTAGCAGCCGCAGTAACCGCGGTGTTTGGTTCGTACCCCTAAAAATAAAAAAATAACCATACGTTGATTCAGTGTGGATGATTAGTGTAGAATTACGGTAGTATGTTTACATCATATATCTGATTAATATCCTGTGATTGCAGAAATGCCCACCTAAGGGCCCTTTCACACGGCATATGCGTTTTTAGGTTTTCTCACCGGCGCGGTAAAATCGCATGAAAATACTTTTTTTCCGCCAGGGTAATTAGCGTTTTCTCACCAATTCACACGACCGTGAATGTGGTCATGATTTTAGCGAAAAAATACATTGCACCCCGGAATACCCTAGCTCGGCTTAAATACTCTGAATTGACTTCTAATGCCAACATAGGGGCACCGGTAAGCTTTTCGCAGCCTCCCCTTTCCTTTTCCCCTGCTCCCATAGGAGTCTATGGGACCCGCCGGCATACGTTGTCCAAAAGATAGTTTCAGAGCTTTCTTTTTGTCCAACGCATATATTCGTCGGCCTGTATTTTGGTTGCGTATGTTCTATTTTTCACCGTTCCACGCTTTTACGCGCCATATATTCTCACGTGTGAACGGATGCATTGGAAACCAATGCTGCATATCGGTATCGTATATACAGCTGGGTGTGAAAACATGGCGTACATGGCGCCTGTGTGAAAGAGCCCTTAGTCTAGTTTCACACGGGTGATTGTGATATCGCAAAATGGTGTCTTTGCTCCCGCGACTTTTCAGCGTCAGCTTTTTCTCGCAAAAACATTGCTGCCGCTTGTGATTTTCTTAAAAACCCATCTAATCGCACAAAAATGGCAAGTTCATGCGTTGCGATGCAATAAAAAGGAGGCTGCAATAAAAACACTCTGCGATTTAAAAAAAAATTTTTTACGCAACGTCACATGAGTGAAAATCACATGTGATGTTGTGACATGTGAAGGAAACCATTGAAAATGGTTTAATAATACTGCGTTTTCGCATTGTGCAAAAATTGTATAAAAAGTCCCACTTTGACTTGAAGGAATGCTGCCTTTCAATAGGTGGCACTGTAGAGGATTTATTCCATCTCCCTTATTTGCATATTACCCAGAGGAGCGTGTGTGGCCATTTGAGTCTCCTCACTTAGTTTATAGTATTGCTCTCCCTAAGGAGAAAAGAGTGTTTCTGACCACAGCACAAGGACACTCTGTCTGTGTGCAGTCCGATTTAATAAATCTCCACCAACGTGTCTTCTCTCTTAGGGCTCATTCACACAGGTGTATTTGCGCTGCATAGTATGAGAAACTTATGCGCGTTTTGTGCGATACAATGCTGCGAGGAAAAACATTTGCAGCATGTTTTATTTTTGGAGGAATCACTCGTTTCCTATGGTACCTTGGAAAAAAATTGCATTAGTACTCACATGCCGTGCGATGTGCATGTAAGTTCCATTTTTGATCTCCCATTGAAGTCTATGGGAAACACTTGCGATCCTTTCATGTGCGTGAAATACGCAAGTGAAGATCGCAATTTCATAGAAGCAATGTGATTTGATTCAACACATTGAATTTTCAGGAAAATCGCACATTAGCAAGCCCGATATCGGGAGGAGTTTCTTGGCCCCATATCGCGCTCCCCCGTGTGAATGAGCCCTTTGCTGTTAATAAATCTGCCAATTCTTGGACAGCGGCACTGTAGAGACAGCTAGGATTGCATTGAAGACATTACATTTACCTTCGGCGTTGCGATGTGAAGGTGCATTCCACATTTGGCGGCACTCAGCATGATTGAATGTAGGACATTATTCCCATCGCCAATCCAAGAAATCGTTAGTCCTTTGAGATAGCCGTAATGTTCCTGCGTAGAAGATCGTTAGCTTAATCACTTATCACTATGATTACTGACATGATGACTACCGAGGCTCCTTTTGTAATACTGTAGGTGGCAACGAGAGCTGCCAAGACGCTAATATATTCCAGACATGTAGGTGGTTCCATGGAGTTTAATATTCCCATGTAATCTGTTAGGTTCACCTTGTACTGCTCCATCGTTATCTCCTGTCGTCTGTTGGGGACCTGCTATCTTACATTTACCATAAATCCATTAGGGGGAGATCAGATGTGGCGGATTGCTTGGGGTGAATGATTCTCATTCAGTTTTGCATGATCTAGCGCTAAACTGAATGATAATCGTCTAGTATAAAAAGCTAGTCCTAAAGCTTGTGTAAAAGGAAAAGAGGTGAGGACTAGGAAACCGCAGATAATAGCGGCCTCACACAAGCGTAAGCGCAAAAACGCTTGCACAAGCGCAGTGCATTTGCACCATTTTGCGCACATATTTGCACGTTACTGTACTTTCTGCGCTTTCACCGCCCAATCGCATGGGTATTGAGGGCACATTTGCGCACCTCCCATAAACTCCTATGGGCTCTTTGGTGCACAAGAAAATAGAACACGTTGCATTTATTTTCGCAAGATTGTAATGCACGCACAAAAATGAATAATGAGGGTTAACTCATTGAAGTCAATGAGTTGTATTCTCTGCGTATTGTGCAAGCAAACATGCCTATGTGAGTCTTCCCTAAGGCTGGATTCACACGAACGTATATCGGCTCGGTTTTCACGCCGAGCCGATATACGTTGTCCTCATCTGCAAGGGGGGGGGGATGGAAGAGCCAGAGCAGGAACTGAGCTCCAGCCCCCTCTCTGCCTCCTCTCCGCCCCTCTGCACTATTTGCAATTAAAGGAGGCGGGGCATGGGCGGGGCTAAGTGGCACAAATTAGCCCCGCCCCAATCCAGCCTCTTCTCATTGCAAATAGTGCAGAGGGGTGGAGAGGAGGCAGAGAGGGGGCGGGAGCTCACATCCTGCTCCTGGCTCTTCCATCCCCCCCCTGCAGATGAGGACGACGTATATCGGCTCGGCGTGAAAACTGAGCCGATATACATTCGTGTGAATGTACCCTAAGGCTGTTTTCATACGGCTGAGTGTAATATCAGTCTGAGTAACTTGCACTCGTATATCCCTTGCGATTCTGGATGTAAGCATGATGTGTCTTTGCTTAAAAAATGCATTGCCTCGCATTTACGTACATGCGTAAAAAGATTGCAAGTGCTTCCAATAGATTTCAGCCGTAAAAATTGGTAACAATGACTGGGAATTATGAGCCAAAGGCTTCTTTCACACGAGCGTATATCGGCCGCGCTGCCATATGATCCATTAGTTTACAATGCATCAGTTCAGATGGGCGTATTCCCACGGCATAACAGCGCCCTGCCGGCCAAGATAACACATAGGAGCACATTTCGACCAGGCACTTTTACACGAGCCTGGCAAGATAGTTCAGGATTCAGGAACTATATTCTGGCCGGAATACAGGGGCGGCTCCTATAGACTTCTATGGGAGCTACCCGAGAAGGAAGGTGGGGGGGAGTTTAGCAGCATGTCTGCTAAACTCCCACCTCCTATCTCCTCCTCTCTGCCCCTCCCATTGCTGGCAGCCGACAAGAGCCGGAGAGAGGGCAGGAGCTGAGCACACTAGCTCCCGCGCCGTCCCGCCTCCTTCCCTTGCTAAGAGCCAGAGAGGGGCAGAAAGGGGGAGGCAGTTTTGCAGACCTAAACTTTCTCCCCTGTCTGATGGCATTCTGGACTTGGCGTACATGCGCCGGACTCGGACTGTCTTAACGAGTGTACAAACGGCAGATTTGTGCACCTGTTCACGTGATTTTTGGACACGCTGTGGCCGTGACACGGCTGACTGAAAGTCGCTACGCTTGTGTGAAAGAGCCCAAAGCCAGATAATTCCCAGTCATTGCTACATGGCTTGTTAAACAGGTCTGACATTGACTTGCAGGAATGCTGGCTTCCAATAGGTGGCGCTGTAGAAGCATTGTTCCATCTTACTATTTGCATATTTCCCAGAATGGATGGCCTTATAAGTCTCCTCACACCTGCTAGGTGCTCTCCCTGAGGAGAAACAATACCGAGATTTAAAGACCTCACACAAATAATCTTGCAGCACGACTGCAAGTGAAGAATCGCTCATGGAAATAACCACATTGAAATCAATGTGTTACTAAAACGATCCGTCCATATCGCTGTCAGACGGAACTCTCGTGTGAAACTCGCCTGTGTGAATGCCCCCTTAGGCCGGCTTCACACGAGCGTATTGGGTTGAGTATTTGGGTGCACAACTGCGGTTTTTAACGTACTTTTTGCGTATGCGAGTCGTACGCAATTGTACATGTTAAAAAACATGCACCTATGCTGCCATTGAAATAGCCAATTAGTTTAATGAGTTCAAGATGTGTTCTTTCCTCACACGAATGCACAGGAAAATAGGGCATGCTGCCTTTCTTCTTCCGTGAAATCAATGGGTTCTATTTTTGTGCGCAAACGTGTTTGTGTGACACAGACCATAGGGCTTATTCACAAGAGCGTATATCGGCCGGCGTTTTCACGGCTGGCCGATATACGCTACCATCTGAGCTGTCTCTCCCTTCCATCCCCTCGCAGGCTCTCTGCCTCTCTCCTCCCTGCCGGCTGTTTGCAATAGGACAGGGTGGGACGGGGCGGAGCTAAGCCACAGCCAGCAATGGGAAAAGGCAGGATGTGGGCGGAACTTAGCCCACCCCCTCCCATTGCAAATAGCCAGAGGGAAAGAGAGAGGCAGAGAGCAGCAGGGGGGAACAGCTCAGATGGTTGCGTATATCGGGTCGGCCAATATACGCTCATGTGAATAAGCCCTTAGTGAAGCGTCCAGGTAATCAGACATTAACCCAGCTGCGCTGTAATTTAGTTAGAATATAAGGCCGGCTTCACGTGAGCATGAGCGCTGCATACTTGTGGAGTGAATGTCGCTTTTTGGTGTGCACGTCCATGTATTTTACTGTACTTTTAACACATGCAAAAAAAAGCACCACTCATTCTAATGAGTTTAAGATGTGTTCTTTTTCCTGTGCAATCCCAATAATCCCCACCATAATAAACTACAAGGAAAAAATGAGAATCAGACATTTGGACGACTGTGCGGTCTGGAGACGGAGGAATATCTGCTGGGATGAATGTCTGACTTCCTCCAATTCATAAACATAATAAGCTGTAGAAGAGCACAATGCTTCTGGCTCCTGAGCAGCGATCTATAGGACGTGCGGGACCGATGTGCTTGCAGTGGTTATTAGTCACAGTATGGAATTGCTTAGCAACGGAGAGAACCGCGACGTAACTCCCACCGAGCGAGAGCCTGATTCTTATGCAGTCCACGCCGGTTGTACCAACTATTCCCAGGAATACCCAGGATTGGATGTCTCCGACCTGATGGGAAAGTTTTCGGTATTTATTTGTTGCAGCGGTCATTATAGCTCACCTGAATAGTAAGATAGTCCGCGAGGATCTGAATGGGATGATAGTCGTCAGACAGTCCGTTCACTATTGGAATGGATGCTTCTTTAGCCAACAGTTCCAGGTCTGACTGGTGGTAAACGCGAGCGAGAACCGCGTCTGTCATGCCGGATAAAACCCTAATGGAAGAAAAATATGCGAGAAAAACATAATTACTTATAATAATATGTATAATTAACGTAACTGTAGGTCTTCGTAGCTCTTCCACATGTACCAGAATTTGCCATAATGCGGGAAAATTGCGACAAAATCCATATGATTAAAGTACGAAATTTGATGCAAGATTGAAAATGGCTTAATTCAGCTGACAATTCCACATTAAGGCCCCCTGCACATGAGCGTACGGATATTTGCACGTGCGTATTTTACGTAAGTGCTGCGTATTTGCAAAATGGACAATACTTTTTTTGCTTAAGCGTATTTTTTTTGTATCCACAAGGCATTCACATTTACATGCGGCAAACAAAGACGCTCCTATTGAAATGGCTAATTAGTCTAATGAGTTCCAAATGTGTTTTTTTCTTGTGCAAATTCCCCAGTGTTTTATGCATCTCCTGTCATATTTTGTGTGCAGTTGTGCATCTCCATAGACTTCTGTGCTAACTTTGGGTACGCAAATGTATAGAAAAATAGAGCGTGCTGCATTTTTTTTTTTTGCGTCATCAAAATGCACAGAAAAATACAAGCATGGAGATCAATGGATTCTATTCTCTACTGCGCACAAATTTTACGCACGCTAATATGCCCGTGTGTGGAGGGCCTAAAGGTGCATTCACGCGGGCAAGTGTGATATTAGTCCGAGTTTTAGGCTGGATTCACACGAACGTATATCGGCTTGGTTTTCACACCGAGCCGATATACGTCGTCCACATCTGCAGGGGGGGGGGGGGGGTTGGAAGAGCCAGGAGCAGGAACTGAGCTCCCGCACCCTCTCTGCCCCTCTGCACTATTTGCAATGAAAGGAGGTGGGACTGGGGCGGGGCTAAATTTTGAGAATTAGCCCCACCCCTGTCCCGCCTTTCCCCATTGCAAATAGTGCAGAGGGGCAGAGAGGGGGCAGGAGCTCAGTTCCTGCTCCTGGCTCTTCCATCCTCCCCCCCCCCCCTGCAGATGAGGAGGACGTATATCGGCTCGGCGTGAAAACCAAGCCGATATACGTTCGTGTGAATCCAGCCTTCAATGGTAAAAATCGTATTACACTCGCATTTAAATCACATGTGATCAAAAAGCCTCGTTCACAATGCAAAAACATTGCTCTAAGGTGCGCAATTGTGCATACGTCTCTGTGAAGCCGGCTTTAATGACAGGGAAAATACTGCAGCTGCACAAAAGTATTACCTGCCAGTAACTCAAATGACTACATAGAGGGGTATTCTGAGCAAGGGAACCCCCGTCATGATGTCCATAAGTGACAACCCTCTTAACCAACCCCTATCTGACCACTGAATGGTATATAAGTCAGTATAATGGCGGAATAATTCTAGACCCTGAGGCGCTGAGCGTTCTCTGATTATAAAGTGCCGCCATGATTGATGGCGTCGTTATCCGCTATAATGAGCCTATATGTTTGTTGTGACTACAATGCTGCCTATAAGTAGTCATGGCCTTATTTATGCTACATAGGTTAATTAAGTATTAAATCTTGTATAGTAAGTAGAATTGCTTGGTAGTTATTTTATTACTCTGACATTTTTTTAATTGGAAGCCCAGCTGTACAGATAACCGTCCTGCTATGTAGGTTGGGTGAATACAAAACTGCATTTCTCTCTTTACAAACAGATAAATCTATGGGGGGACAGACAACATGAAAGAGACCTTGCTGTGTCCTTCAGGCTTTCATTGACTCCCAAATGAATATCCTGCGTGGTAAGAAAACAAGGATGTCCTCCAAGTAAAGCAAATCCTATAAGTATATTTTAGAAATATAAGGTTATTTGAAAACTGAAGAGGTACATAATAGTGTTACAGCTATGAGGCTTCTTATCTGAGAACTTCGGAAAACCTGAGGGAACATTGCATAATTGCTTCCATCCTGAGATGCTCTTACAGTGGAGTCAAAGACACAAGAATAAATAGCCAAAAACTCACCATAATAAAGCTTACTTAAAGGGAACCTGCCACCTATCTAAAGTTCCATAAATGAACCTATAGTGCTGTTTTTTTTTTTATCCTCACCCACTTCCTGGTGCCCGCTGCTGAAGTGCAAGCACCAACTTAAAATCTAGACTCCTACGCACTACTCTGCTAAACAAGTCTATGACAGAGCTCGTACACAGAGCTCTAGTAAGAGTTGGATCTCCAGCAGATGCTTTGACTTCAGCGGTGGGCACCACAGGAACCAGGAAGCCGGTGAAAATGGAAAATGCATCCCCCGACTCTCTGTTGCCTTACCTAACAGCAACATAAGTTAGTTTATGGTGCTTTAGGCAGGTGGCTGGTTCCCTTTAAAATAATAAAGCAAAAACATACAATATGTCATATACATATCATGAAATGAGATACAAACAGGCTAAACAAATAGTATATCAACAAGATGTGGAAAACCAATACAATATTATACTTAGCATCCATAATATCAAGTTCAATGGGGGAGGCCTTTGTCTTATTCCAACAACACCCAGAGTTCAAGAATAGCTTTTTCACATTGTGGACTCCACAAACGTTTGTTGTCTAAAGGCTGATTTAGACACAAGGATTTTCGCTCAAAAATCACTCAAAGCCGTCTTTTGAGTGATAATCTGCTTGTCTTCTGCATCCCCCGCTCGGAGTGCTCTGCTGTATAACAGCTGGGCGCTCCAAGCAGAGAACAGCTGGATGCAGAAGACAAGCAGCCCCACTTGTCTTCTGCATCCCCCGCTTGGAGCGCACAGTGATCACTCATCGTTTGAGCGACCACCTTGCGGCACACAACAATTATAGCTCAAAAGTTGCTCAAAAGATTTTTTGAGCGATAATCATTGTGTCTAAACTAGGCTTAAAGGGGTTGTCCCGCGGCAGCAAGTGGGGTTATACTCTTCTGTATGGCCATGTGTTTTGTTTGTTTTTTTTGTTGGGGGGGTGGGGAGGTATTTCACACTTCGCCTCAGGCAGCATAAAGGTTTGGGGAACCCCTGTTAAAAAACGATGATAAAATCAAACGATGATTGGCCTGCATAAACAGGCAATCATTCATCTATGAATGACTGAACATGTGAATAGAGCCAGCGGGTGTCCGGAGCCGATCTCCTGCTCCATTTCCATTCAATGAATGATTTTCGCCCCCGTGTGAAAGTGTAACAGCCCTCTGGGGTGTTTGGTGCTGCAGGTAGGGCTGCATATAGGGGGCCAACCTGGGAGTGTTACCACAGATGGAGTTATAGTTGTTAGCTCAACGGGAGTTGACTCCATTACAGTGGCTACGGTTTCCTCGGGAATCAGGGCCTTATTTGGCACCTCTGACACACCAGGAACAATCACCAGAAATAATCTCTATCACAAGGCTAAAGAAATGCTGCCAAAATCTTGCGCACATCACTTGTATAATCCAAAACTGTTGAACATATAAATTTTATTACAAATCTGGACTATTAGCACTTTCATTTGTGTAAGATATCCTCGAGATGAGTGGCACCAAACTATTAACAGTTGCAAACAAGAACGTAACAGTCCGTTCAGAATTGAACAGTCTCTGTAGTATTGTGTTAGGCACTTCGGTGGACTTAACGAATCCTGGGCTAATGCTGTTGCGCAATGAGGAAAGAATCGCTGACACAACGGCGGAGCATTAGCTGAAGAGATGGCCATTTTAGGAATTACATGTTGCTCGTTGAGCAATGTCACGAGCCTGGCACGGCCTACCTCAGGTCCCAAAGGTCAGATCGGCTCCGGGAACAGTAGACTGAGACAGTATCCAACTGCCTCGAGGGAAACTAACACACAACCTAACTCCACCAGTTACGCTGCACCAAGTCCTCTCTCCCCAAATTTGACCCCATTATCACAAGGATAATTCTGTAACCTTACCATCAGAGGTCCCCATTGTCCAGTAATACCATTGCATACTTTGGGGCAGTGCCATTACTCAATAGTTACTTGTGACCAATGTACATGACATCATAGTCGTGGCAAAGAAACAGTGGTAGAATGATTATATTACGTCTTTGGGAATTGCAGCCAGGAGGCCAAATTCAGAATATAAGTGATGTTAAAAGTTATTCCAATGGGTAAAAGTAGGGAATTGATTTTAAAGAAGGCCAGAGAACCTATTCAGAGAGTTTTCCAGGATTACAGTTTAGATGGCTTAAAATTAGGAGAGTTCAACTCCTTTGGTGAAAGTGTGACACTCGGCATTCTTCTGTCTGAGTAGCCATGATGTAGCCACTTCATTGTATATATTGCTCCATACACCTGCACACTACACATTAAGTGCTGGATATTACAGCTTTGTCCCATTCACATTAACCCATTTCACTCAACTGTCATGGCTATAGGGGTTGTTTAGATGCCCTTGGCCTTTTATGATCAAAGGCTAGATTGCTCTCACTCCACCTCTGGTTTGTAATCTGTAACTTTGGAAACAAGTCCATAGGAAATGTAGGTACCAAACGTTACACCATTATAGCAAGAATATTAGCAAATTTGCTCTTTTTGTTTCTTTCAGATGCAATAAACCGCTAACAATAGTTGTAAATGTTTGTTTAACTGTCTTCCTTTTAGAAGATCACATTACCTGTTTCGGTGGAAAGTCTAGTCCTGGTGCTCCGCTTCTCAAATATCATTGCAAGAGATTTACCTTGCAATAAAGGTAGATACTAAAAATAAAAAAACACAATCATTCACATATCCTTCAGAACCGCGTTCGGAATTCTGTCTCAGAGTTCTGTCCGGATGGCCAAAAAAATGGCATCCAGGGGGAACCCTGGACAACTCCATAGGCTGCTATCAATAAAGAACAATCTTTGGCCTCTGTTTTAGCAGTTTGGGGGGACATAATAATGTAATTGACTAATATATAGTATATAATGCATAGTATAACAATAGTACAGAGAGTTTATATCTGAAATCACCTGGTCTGCTGACTTTATCGACATACAAACATGTGAGCTAGAACTCCTTTAATATTTCGACACCTTCATGTATTACCTAATTGTAAACTGATATCTCTTGGTTTATATTCTAGTTGTTCCATGTCATTCTCTGGGTTAATGACCTTGACTGCACCTCTTATCTTCAAAATAGTGTATACACGGTAAAAGGCTACAAAATACATGCAAAATACATTGGAATGTGTATTAAATTTACTTACTAATAAAATTACTAGATAGTTATCAAGCTTTCAAGGCAACACTATACTAGCACAGCTATAAAGGAAAATAATTAGTATTTTACTATATAGTGCTGTGTTAAATTGATTAATTTTTTGAGTCCACAGAATGGCGCAGTGTGCGCCATGAAACTGACCGTAGGGGCTTATTTTTGGACAATTAGAGTCAGAAAGAGTGAAATGGAAGCCAGTTGGTCTGTATACCTTTTAATACTTATTCAATGTTACAACACATGGTTGATGTTTAATAGAATAGATAAAATGTGACATGGCAGAACCAAATGTAACACCTCCATGATTCAATTCTCACCTCTCTTTTTTGTTTTATTCTCTGTTTCAGATCTGCTGAGACCCACAGAAGATGCCTTATTTCTTCGGCATTGTAGTCTTTCAACGTTAACAGATCACGACCTTTTAATTGTAGCTTGCTATGAGAAGACCTGTCACGAAGAGCATTTAGTGGTTAAAAAGAAGTACGTATGTGTTTTCACTGAATTTTGTGCAGTGGATTTCTGTTATGCCTATACGGTATACACTATGCTGACAGAAGTATGGGGGCACACATAGAAAGTGATTGGCTGCTTTTGACCTCATTGACTGTAGTAATCCTTCTTTCACCAAATTCCAATAGATGTGTGGAAGGATATACCTCTATTCCTCAAGGAGAGCTTCAGGTAGTAGTGCAGGGCTATGGATATGTTGGGTGTGCATGGATGCGGCATTCTAGTTAATCCGAAAGATGTTTGATGGAATTGAGATTCAGACTTTGGGCTGGCCAAGGAAGTTTCCAGATGTTCTGCTCCTTAAACCATACCTCAATACTGCGTGCTGCATGACATGGTGTTCAGTCATGGTGATAGAGACACGGAGCTGTAGTAATGGATTGCCACAGGGTAGGTAATGCCACATTGTCCAGAATGCCTTTGTACCTATTGATACTGATGGTGGACTTCACTATAACCAATGGCCCTGGTCCTTCCCAGCAGAAACACCCCCACACTATAACAATAGCTCCTCCAAATGTCATTGTTGGGATGATGCAAGCACGTAGAAACCACCTTTCAGGCAACCGACACACCCAAATGCGGCCATCCTATTGGAAAATGTGTATTATGATTCAGTTTTCCACAACACTTGCTTCAATACATTAAGGCCCGATGTCCACAGGCAAATTTGATTTGTGGAATGCACATGGGACACCCGCGCGGGAGATCTGCAAATCAAGCCGTCCATAGATATCCATGGGCTTCTACAAGTGGATTAAAACATTCAGATTTGATCGCAGCATGCTCCATTTTTTAATGGATCCCGCACTGACAGCTTCCATTGAAGTCAATGAAAGCCGTCCGATCCGCAGGAAAGCAGGAGAGCCGTGAGGACTATGCGCAGTAGAGCGAACTTGGAAGTGGAGGGATCTGCGCGGACGCCACTGCTGGGGAACTACCAGTAAGCAGGGCTCACTGGCTGCAGGCAGTGCTCAATTCTGTGCAAGATTCCCTGCATGGAATCTGTGCATGCCGTGGACATGAGGCCTTACAGTCCAAGAACAACATTCCAAGCACCATTGAGCATTCACTACTGTGATGTTGGGCTTGTGTGCAACTACTCGTCCCTGGTAACCCTTCCCATGCAGTTCCCTGTGGATGGTTCTGGTGCTAATAGATGTTCAAATGGCCTGTGAGACCTCTTAAGTGAGTTTTTCGGCAGACAATGTGTGTGATGCCTTCACAGCTTGTACAAGGCTTTGTTGTCCATGTTCTGTCAGTTCAGGAGGTCTCCCTGAACATGGCTGCACTGCACACACCAGATGGTTTGCATTTCTGAAAACATTGCCAACAGTGGAATTTGGAGGGTCCAATTGAGCTGCGATGTCCTGTACTGATTGGTTGCTCAGGTGATATCCCACCACTGAACCCCGTTGTCAATCCTACGCCTTGTGACATTTTGAAGACTTCTGTACTGGGATATGCCTATGTGATACTCTGCTTAATACCTATTGCTCACACATCCCATTTGCATATTCCCTTCACCTGACAGCACAGGATTGGGAGGTTGGCAATACTTTTGTCATCATAGGGTATTTCTGCCACTGACATTTATTGTAAGAAAAAACAAGATATAACTCACTGTACTGGGTATTGTGTATCCACATATAAAGCGTAATATCCAGCCCACCAGACACTGATGACAAAATTGACCCCATAGTTTCCTATATAGAATAGTAATATTATCATTGTCCTCTCTTGCCCTGTTGTTTTACAATGTGAGAAATCCCTCAAACCCAGAATGGACATGTCCCGATGCTGACAGTGTTTGGCAAGCAGCTGATATTTGCTACAGTTACTATAGGTGTAAGATAAAGATAAAGCAGCATTGCACATCCAGTGTTGACACAGTGTGACATTGTGTTGACTTACATGGCACATGACAAATGGGGCTATTTCAGTTTGACATGGGAGAATCAAGTTTGGAAAAAACAAGCAGGTCCTAATCTATTCTGGTAACTACGGGGGAATATTTATGAAGACTCACGTTTCAAACGTCGGTTTTCATATTATCCCCACTGGTGCATCATGCGCCAAATATGTGAAGAGACGTACTCTAGGCGTATCTCTGGTGGTCCCTATACCTACACAGAAATCTACACCTGCTCGGAGCTGTAGCAGATTTCTAGTATAAGGGTTCCCTCAAACTACCGTATTTGTGCATGTAAAATATATTTGCGCAATTGGGCTCATTGACATTGATGGCTGTGTTCTTAGAAACACGTTTGGTATGTGCATTTAGTGCATGCGGAAAAAATAGGACTTGTTCTATTTTGCTGTGCATTTACATACCAAGGGCCCATAGAAGTCTATGGGAGGTGTGCAATTATGCACCCAATATATGTGCAAATGTGCAATATGCTGCGGAATTCAGCGTAAAAAAGAACACATCTGGACCTCGTTAGGCTAAATGGCTTTTAAATCACAGCGGAGAAAGGTGTCAAGCACAAGTGAATAGGCACTGCGTGTTCAAAAAGTACAATGAAATACGCCGATATGTACGTAAATCTGCCTCATCAGACCTCATTCACTGTTCAAATTCATTGCGCTGAACTTGCGCAATTGTGCATATGGTTGTCTGAAGCCGCCCTAAATCTATTTGAGGGTAAATGGTGCATGATATGCATGCACGCTGTGAGCTCCCTGGCTGCGGTGGATTCCTTCTTTTTCCATGGTTCTACATTTTTTGCATGCGAGTGCGTGCTAAGGGCTCCTTCACACAGGCATATTTGCACACGTTTTGCGCACGCAAAACACTGAATATTTTCATTCATTTAATTGGGTTCATTTACGTTCCCTTTTTTCATGCGTGCAAAAAACTAGAACATGCTGTATTTTGTGCGCATTTGTTCACCAAAGGGCCCCACTGAAGTCCATAGGGGGGGGGGGGTGCACAAATATGCTCACGCAATATGCAACGGTATGCGCAAAATAAAACGCAGTGGGATCTCAGTAGACTAAATAGCCTTTTAAATCATGACACGGCTGTATCCCACAACCATGTGGACCGGCCATGAGTGCAAATAAAAGTGCAGTAAAGTGAACAATACATTTCCTTCCTCCCACTGGAAGTATTGCGCAGTAGGTCATGATACCTAAACTCTCCGCACATACACTGCCTACATTGATGGTCATATGCCCATCCTCACTAAGCTAGTAGGATACTATATATACTGTATACCGTATCTGTGTACATCCATGTACATGTTTGTTATGTATGATTTTAAGGATCCACACAGGCATATTATCTTTTACTCCACACAGTAAAAATAACCCCATTTAGTGCACCACAAAGTAGTAGTGTCACCTTTTGTATCCCACAAAGTACTAGTGCCTACAGACAGTAATAGTGTTGCAGTTAATGTTGCAGACTGATTCACACTCCTTTCTCAGTTCCACAGACTGCTCTCCATGTCCCATCTGTCTTGCAGACTGCTCCCCATGACCCCTGTTCCACAGACTGCTCTCCTGTAAGATGGCTGATCCCCTCCTACAAGTGAGCGGGCGAGCTCTGACCTCATGCAGGGACTCTTGCTGGGGAAAGAGACCAGCCTGCCATGCCCCAGAAGAACAAGCACAAAATTGGAGATGCCTGTCAGAGTGGTCATTACACCCAGACTATGGGAGTATGTCCCATTCGGGACTCTAATAACACTACAGTATGGCTCCAGTAGTCTACATAATGCCTTGCGGGGTTATCATGGGGTTAATGCAATATGTACACAGTAATGCGTTATGTTTATGGCAGTTAATATGATTTTAACAGCACAGCATGTGACACAGCAGGTAAAATGTAGAGTCGTATGTATAATGGAAATTCAGCCGCCAATATTGTGATGTGACGACCTCTGTTGGAAGTATCGTCTATGACGTGTCGTGCAGTCTGTGTGAGAGGACGCTGCTCCAACAGGTCATGTGAGGTCAGGGCCTATGGCTAAAGATGATGTATGTAGTGGTTATGCCACAGACAAGAGAAGTTGCAAAAGATGCTGATAGTTATGTGAAAAGACAGGTGTCTTGCTGCTGCCAACATGAAGAGATATGCTGAAGATGTATATGTTGGCGAGAGACACCAGTTGCAGGGATGTATATTTAGTATCACAGAGGATATTAGAGTACTGTTGCTTTAAGAGTGTTTATGCCAAATTATGAAAGGGGTTGTCCCGCGCCGAAACGGGTTTTTTTTTTTTTCAACCCCCCCCCCGGTCGGCGCGAGACAACCCCGATGCAGGGAGGTAAAGAAAGCTTACCGGAGCGCTTACCTGAATCCCCGCGCTCCGGTGACTTCAATACTTACCGCTGAAGATGGCCGCCGGGATCCTCTGTCTTCGTGGACCGCAGCTCTTCTGTGCGGTCCATTGCCGATTCCAGCCTCCTGATTGGCTGGAATCGGCACGTGACGGGGCGGAGCTACACGGAGCCGGCATCCTGCACGAAAGGCTCCATAGAAGACTGCAGAAGACCCGGACTGCGCAAGCGCGGCTAATTTGGCCATCGGAGGGCGAAAATTAGTCGGCACCATGGGAACGAGGACGCCAGCAACGGAGCAGGTAAGTATAAAACTTTTTATAACTTCTGTATGGCTCATAATTAATGCACAATGTATATTACAAAGTGCATTATTATGGCCATACAGAAGTGTATAGACCCACTTGCTGCCGCGGGACAACCCCTTTAAGTAACGTTAAAGTATATTGAATTTTCCTATGGAGTGTAAATATGCTTATTCGGTTGTTGTTCAGTAAAGCTATTTTTGAAAAAAACATGCCACCTCTGCCTCAGTCTGTAATCACCGTACTATCATGCAATCTGTAACATGTACCACCAGCCCGTTGCACTCACTCCACACAGACTGTCCTCCATACCCCCTCTCTCACATAGACTGGTCCCCATGACCACTTCTTCTACAAAGACTGCTCCCCATGACCACTTCTTCTACAAAGACTGATCTCCATTACCACTTCTACAAAGACTGCTCTCCATGACCACTTCTCCCACTAAGACTGCTCCATGTGATTCCTCCTACAGATTGCTCCCACATCCATACATTCTGCTCCCAGTTTCTTCCTACCTTCTATGGTCCATAGCGGGAAGTTCACTGCTGATGGTGCAACTTTCTGTTTCCTCTCTGAAATGATCCTAATAATGAGTGCAAGGAGGAGAGATCGTGTGCATCTTCCATATGACTGCACAGTTCTCTTTATGTTCAGGGAGAGGACTTCCTCAGTGCTCTGCCCAACCACTAAAGGGGAGGAGCTTCTAGGTTGGGCAGTTCTAATCATCTACTGGGGGACCTAGATATCCCTAAAACTAAATAAAATGATAGGGGAGAGAAATTGTCATTAATCCATGTTTTCCTACATTTATATATGTGGTTGATACTTAAGCAGTTTTCCTGCTTCATTCGGGAGCAGGAAAGGGAAATCCCCTGGCCAAACGGCTCCGTCTTAGGACGAAACGGAACAGCGCCCAACGACCCTCATTGACCTTGGTTTCCGCTTAGCTACCCGGCATTTTACCAGAAGAAAAAGCACTGGTTCTTCTGGTACTTTGTACCGAATCTGCAATGAAACCTCCAAATGGAGGTTCCAGCAGACATGTGAATCAACCTTGAGATAACTCAAAAATAGTTACTACACGGAAGTTTTATCAGCACATTTTAAAACTTGGTTCTATGTTCTGTTTATAAATCTAGATTGTAGAATCCTCACTGAATTGTAGCTACACAGTGTGGTAGGGAATAGGAAAAAAACTAGAAATAAAAAAAGCCAATATGAGTACTAAGTAAGTAAGTCCCCTACCTGCTCCCATACTTGCCTACCACCATCATAATTCAGAGTATAATGTTATCAAGACATCTATGATCCAACTCCTAGAAGTGGTCTTTTTTTATTATGATCATTTTTAAGGACCAAGATGTTATTACAGTTTAAACATGAAACCTATACAAACAAAAACAAGCCGTTTGTCCCCAATATTCTTACCCCCTATGAGAGGCAGTCATGAATAACTATTAATTGCCTAATATCATAACATACAGTTTACTCCAAATAGAGGAAAATAATGCCACACAGATGGAAGTAAATAGTAAAAAGTAACTAAAAACTCTTCTTGTATGTTTATGGTTTTCATGTATGTAGAATTGACATTAAAGATTGAGCATTCATACTACTCTGACCATAGTTACTTCTTTTTTGTTCTCCCCTTTACTTATTAGCCAATCTTCCTATAAGAGCATGAGATAACTGTCATCTTATATTGACCAAAACTCGAATAAGTAAAATAGGTCTATCAATCCTATGGTCCCATATGGCCTCAAACTTCAGCTTTGGTATACTCACCTTTCCAATAAAATGATCCTATTCCTCCTAGCTATAAACTCTTGGACAATAGGAGGGTTAGTTTGAATCCAACAGGCTGCTATCGGTTTCTGAACTTGGTATTATAATCTCTGAATTCCCACAGAAATATACTTATCTAACTCCGTCTCACCAAGAATATCCAAGATACAGAACTTGGATCCTGCATAGGTGTCTATAACATATACAGTACTCTTCTCCAAAATATACCCAACTCTCTACACCCGAATGATATATGAAGAAGATCTGTATCCTGTATACCACATCTTGGATATGTGGAATCTACCCTGAAGGCTTAAACAGATGGGCATGACTTCGTCCTGTTATGCGGTTGTGATAGTGGGACGAAACAAAACCATTTCAATGGCTTCTTTTTCAATAGCTGTATTCTCGCCCCTTAGTAGTACAGGTGAGAAAAGATAGGGCAGGACCTATTTTCCAGCTGTTTTTTTCAAGTTCGCGCAGAATAGTGCGGAGTTTGAATTCCCCCCCCCAAAAAAACACCGGTTCATGTGCAACTACGCTCCGTAGCTGCAAGCATACTTGCGCATATGCCTGTGTGAAGAAGCCCTAACTCCAATTTTATATAATAAAAAAGGAATTTTGTATAGTATGTGGAAAAGAAACAATTGGAAAACTGCTACTGTATGGGGGTTAATTCTAGTACATCATTCCATTGCTCAACTTCAATTGGCTCTACGTGTCTCTTCTACTTAACCTTGACACTCATAGGAAAGGATATTCGCTACGTCAGTTCCCTGCAAGGCAATCCGACTATATCTGGGGAGTTTCTGGAAAAACAAGCCAATGATTCAATAGCTATTCCAAAAAGGAAGGGCATAGAGGACATTCTTGCCTTGTTTCACTTCCCAGCACAATGCGCTCAGGTAAATGACCATCAGTCCGTATGTTCACGACAATGGGCAGAAGCCTATTTTCTGCTGGTTAGTCCACCACCATCTTCTTTTCACTTGCATTTGATGGCAAACCAGTCCATCTTCCCAATGTGAGTGACAGTAACGCCTTTGTTTTTCTATCACTTTACTGTTGTTTGCACCTAGTAGTGCTGAAGTTTAGCAAACATCATTGCTAACAAAAAATGTAATAGGTTGTCTAAAACGTTCCCCAATCATTCAGATGATCTCTTAAAGGGGTTTTGTCAGAAAAAAAAATCAATACTTACCTATTCCTCTCCAGGCAGTCTTCTTACAGCATCTTCTCGTCGACGATCTTCTCCTAGCTCCTCCTGCCCCCCCGGGTCACGTCATCACAAGCCAGCCAGATCCTCTTCTTCCTGTTTTGGAGCATTCATCCTCAGCATTCTCCTTCCGGCAGGTCAGTGTACTGGGCTATTACTGAGACTGCGCATGTGTGTTGTCTCGCTGTGAGTGTTCATATACTATTGTCGTAAGACAGTGCACATGCACATTCTCAGCAATAGCGCAGCATAGGAGTCAGCATTCCCTGCTAGGCAGTGAACGCTATGTCACTAGTGACTGGGTACACTGACCTGCAGGAAGGAGATTGCCGAGAATGGACGTAACGTCCCAGGAAGAAGACGAATCGGCTGGCTGGAGGTGACATGACCGTGACCTGGGGGACTACAGGAGCCAGGAGAAGATCAGAGAGCAGTAAGAAGTCTGACGAGGGAGGAATAGGTAAGTATTGATTTTTTTGCTTAATAACAGAACCTCTTTAGGGAAGACTGTTGTAAAAAATTGGATTCATCATAATTTACTTCTGACTCCATTAATTTTTTTTTTTTAATTCTTGCTTTATTAACATCCCATATATGTTTAATTCATCAAACAGGGGTCAATAGAACTGGATGGACATATGTCTTTTTTGGCCTTACATACTATATTACTATGACAAGCAAGGAAGGGGGTGACAACACAAAAGCCCCATACTTCATTATGGCCAAGATGGTCATCTGCTCCTAATGGTTTGAGACACCATCATCCTATGTCACACAGTTATCTATAATCTAGATTACAAACTATTGAAATACACTGATTTATTTTAATCAAATAGATTGTATGAACAAGGAATAAAACCTCTCCACTACAAATATCACGGAGAACATTGTAGCTTACTGTAGATGACGAATGAAGGACCTGTTGCTTTGTCCCCAGGCAGAGCTGAGCATTGTCCTCAAATGGTATAGCATGTTGTTTTACCTCCAGGATGCCCCATCGAATACCTGATTGTTGGTAATGCGGACGTGTGGAGTCCGTGGATGTATTTATAAAAGACTGCGGTGATTTCCCAATTGACCAAAGGGTCACCTCACTTTTGGACTATGATAAAACCCTGTGTGCGCAGTCCGGTGACTGTTGTGTAATATTTATCTGCTTTGAAATAGTCTGAAATGGATTTTACATTTAAAATGCTTTAACTCGTGTTTCATGACTTTTTAATTAGATCAATATTCATTATCACACTGTTACTCCCATCAATGATCCATTAAAAATTAAGATCAACATTGGCGTAGTAGAAAATGTAAGCGGAGGAGGACTACTTTTACTCATCAGTATGCGGCCTGTTTTGGTCTCTTGGGACAGAACTAGAAATAATTTTGCCAATTTAGCCAAATGATACATTTCTGACACCACTCTAGTTATGTTTAATCCGCATGTGGCTGCATATATAAATTCTTAGATGGGTGTTGGGGATGAAGAGTATCTCTTTATATTTAGTATTCCCAAATATTTGAGTATGCTACCCGATACTAAGGCCATTTTCACAAGGCTGAGAAAATCACGCAAAATTTGTGTGTTGCGAGACGCACAACTCGCGCACTGATATGAACCCCATGCTTTTGAATGAGGTCATACACATGAGTAGAGATGAGCGAGCATACTCGCTAAGGACAATTGCTCGATCGAGCATTGTCCTTAGCGAGTATCTCCCCGCTTGGAAGAAAAGGTTCGGCTGCTGGCGCGGGTGACAGGTGAGTTGTGGCCATGAGCAGGGGGAGCGGGGGGAAGAGAGGGAGAGAGAGATCTCCCCTCCGTTCCTCCCCGCTCTCCCCCGCCGCCGGCAGCCGAATCTTTGCTCCCAAACGCGCAGGTACTTGTTAAGGGCAATGCTCGATCAAGCAATTGCCCTTAGCGAGTATGCTCGCTCATCTCTACACATGAGCGATTTTTTTTTTTTTTTTTCTGCATCGCATCACGATACGATGCAGGAAACAAATCGCGGCATGTACTATCTTTGGGCGTGATCTTGCATTGCTTGCTGTTTGCAATGTGGCCGGCGGCAGCATCGCACCACGTGCTAGGTGCACGTGGTGTGATGCAAGTTGCCCCATTGAAAACAGTGGGAGAAACTTCGCACTTCTCTGCCATGGCTGACAGCTGCGGTGGAGTGTCACTCCTTCCCCTAAGTGATGCGAGGCGGTTTTGAGACAGAACGCCTCGCATTCCGCAGGAAAATCGCATGTTGGCGAGCGTGATATCAGGCCATGATTCACGGGCCCAATATTGCACTCGCCAATGTGAAATGAGTCTAACATAAGACACAGTACCTGCAATGATCTAAAATCACTCCAGGTGGATTCACACGGGCGTATGGTCACAGCATATTATGTGCGCAGGTTTTGCAGCTGTAACTGTAATTTCAATAAATGGGAGCATGGTTGCGGGGTTTTTTGTATGCAGAAATGCGCATGATTTGCATACACAAAAAGTACAATAAAACACTCACATTTGTGTGCAAATACGCAATACCCATTGCACAAAATAGCAGTGCAAATGCACATAAATGTGCTCATGCCCGTGTGACACTGGTCTTAAACGATATATACACTTAATTATTACACTTATGTATTGCCAGCTTAAGGCCTGTGTCACATGAGCGTATGCGTATTTGTGAGTGCACTTGCTCTGTGTTTTTCTTGAATGGGCGTTGTGTATTCGTGCGTGCATGTGTAGTTTATACTGTACTTTTTACATGCACAAATTGTTCACATTTGTGTGTGAAAAAAACATGCAGCAATGCTCTCATCCATTGAAATGGCCAATTATTTTTATGAGTTCAATATGTGTTAATTTCCTGCACAAATGCACAGGAAAATAGAGCACGCCTCATAATGCACGCACAATATGCGCATGTGAACAAACCCATTGAAATCAATGAGTTCTATTTTTTGCGTATTGTGCACAAATATGCCCATGTAGCACGGGGCTAAAGGGATTATCTCACCAGTACAACCATGCGCTATTGCGTATATGCATGTAATGATGGGGTCTCCCAATATGTGCCAAAATGGAGAACTGCTCTGCCTGAGTGGCTCCCATTCTTTGAAATGGACATTCTTTGAAATGGACAGCAATTCACTAAAATGTAGTGGCCGCTACAGGGGAAATATGTGGCCTTCAACTGTGTTAATAGCTGATTGCTGGGGTCAGTGTGCACCCAGCATTTCCATCCCAGGGTACCATCTGGATCACTGATGATGGCTGATGAAACCATAAGCTTTGATAGCCGAATAGAGACCAAAGGTGTGAGCTTTGGTCTCTGCTTGACCAGGTTTCCATTAATTTCCATTATTCTGCCAGTCAGAGTAGCGTAGTACTAATCACTGCATATGATTAATAAAACAATGGCTGAAAAAGAAGCCTCCATACACAGTTTACTTTAAAGCGACCCTTCCGTTTTGGGACAGAATTTTGCCCAAGAACAGAAGGGGCAGGGGATATATTACCTGCAGTTGTTCTTCTCTGCTGCTCCTCTGATCTGCTGGTTTCGTATCCGTTTTTGGCCATCCAAGATAGCTGCACCAATTTTGTAACTACCTAATGTATACTGTACACTGCTCTGATTGTCCAGTGTTGATCCACAATCTATTTATAATTTTGCACTAGTTTTATAGATTCCCTCATTGTTCTGTTGTACCCATTACTTCCCTAACCCAACATAATATGTTTCATATCATATACAGGGCATATATGAAGTCCTCCACTATGTGCTGTGACAATATCTTCTGCAATGCCAATGTAAGGGGTAGTGTTGCTATAATAGGTAGTCAACAGTCATGAGTTGAAGTCGCACCCCCTCTGGCCTGGGATCGGGCTGTGAGGGGGTGCGGGGAGACTGTCACCTGCCAGCACCAGTTTGGTGAGCCCTGTGTAGAGGTCCCCTCTGCCAGCCAGAGCCATGGCAAAGAGAGGGTGCAAGGTGACATAGTACAAGCACCGGACAGTGCCATTTTGTAGAAGCCTTATAGAGGCTGTGTGTGTGTGGAGAAGTACCTTTGAGCACACTCCCTCCATAGGCAATAGCGAAGGGCTAAGCCCTCTGCCAGAAGAGAAGCTTACCAGTTGTCAATGAGAGCATGTGGAAGTGCCCATTGAGGAATGTGACCAGAGTTCTGTCCCCATACAGGAGAAGACAAGCAGCCCTGATGATGCAGAGGACCGAATGATGCAGACCACATGGAAGGAGAGACAGGTTCCCTTCCCATACTGGACTCAGTCCTGGAAGAGGACAATAGCTGTCGGAATAAAGATAAAGAGTCTGAGAATGCAACATATTGTAAAGACCCATTTACATGGGACAATCATCGTTCGGAGTTGTTCAAAACCCAAGCTCCCAGCATCCTGTGTAAAAGCATGCAGAGACTTAACAACGGGACGAGAGTCATTCAGTTTCAGCATACTGGAAACGGTACGACTAGCTGTTCCATGTAAACAGCAGCAGTACTGAATGACCGCTGCTTACAGTGAATGGGGGTGGGGGAGGGGAGCACTCTTCCCAGCCGCTCTGCCTTCATGCTGTGAGTGATCCAGCGATACTCGCACCTGTGTAACAGCACAAGAGCGAGTATCACAGGGACGCTCTGTCGGGCATCGTTTGCCCAAAACTCATCCTGTGTAAATGGGCCTTAAGTGTGGCTCCCGGTTAAAGTGTTATTAAGCCAGTAAAGGACAACGAGTAAAGGGTATACACATAATGGGTGATAGGTGATTGATTATTGTCTCTTCAAGAGTTCAAGTCATGAGTTATGAAGCAATATTCAAGTACTGGTTTAGTAGTTATTTTTATAAAAAAATACCAAAAAGATATGTCGTCTCCATTTGTCACCGCCGCACCATAACACAACACTACCACCTACTTCACTAACATAAAATATGTCCCTCAAGGCCAACATGCCCCCACATGACCTAGTATCAATATATTAGACATATCCATTGATAGTCTGTTCTCAGCAGGAGGACTATAATCTATTTCTCTATATTCTTTTCAATGGGTTTGGAAAATATTTGAGATTTGAGCTGACTGGGTTTATACCATCTTTAAGTACTCAATAATCTACTGTTATCTAGCCGTTTCCCTTTAAGGGCTCTTTCCCACGAGCGTATATCGGCCTGGTGTTTTCTCGGCCAGGCAATATATTTCTGAGATGTGAAAGCGCACGGTCAGGCCAATATAGTGTTGGGCATTTTTATGTCAGGCCCAAAAGATAGTCCTGGAACTATCTTTTGGGCTGGAATACGTTGGCCGCTGCATAGGCTCCTATGGGAGCCCATGGCAGCGGCCGGAGGTGGTAGGGAGTTTAGCAGCGTGGCTGCTAAACTCCCTAATTCTGCACTCCTCCGCCTCTTGCAGGCTCACCTCTGCGCTTCTCCCCGCTTGTTGTTTGCAATGGGAGGGTGCGGGATGGTGGCGGAGGTAAGCGGTGCCCCATCCCCTCCCATTTCTGGCTGCAGACAAGGGGTGGGACTGGGGCAGAGCTAAGCGCCATCCCTCTCTTCGTCCCTTGTCCATAGCCATTAATGGGAGGAGGCGGGAAGGGGTGGCACTTAGCTCCACCCCCGGCTCGACCCTTCCATTTCAACGAACGAGCTAGGAGGAGAGCAGAGGTGAGCCTGCAAGGGGGAGGGAGGGGAAAGGGGCGATGGCATTGTGTCCTTGGCCTATATGCGCTGGGGCCCATGCCGTGTGAACGGGTGCAGAAACGTTAGATTTGTGCGCCCTGTTCACGAGCTTCTACGCCCCAGATGATAGCGTATATCGGCCAGCCATGAAAACGACGGCCGATATACGCTCATAGGAAAGAGTCCTTATACTTATATTGGGAGTGGAGCAGCGAGCCCTTTCTGAAATATGCATTTCATAGCGTCCAGCTGTGTGCCTCATCTTTCAGTTTACAAAACTTCAGCTTTTGTGGATGAGATTTTTAGTTTGCTGTTGCATTTTTTAAAAGTCAGTGATTACAAGGCATTTGATGGGGATCTGACACAATTCATGCACGAATTACCATAGGATTTAAGTAGTACAGACAACATGATTCAGTAATGCCCTTCCAAAGATCTGGAAAGTTGAAGGACAACCATTAAGGTCCTACGCAGTCAGGAATTTGATGGAAAATGTAGGAGGTAATACCTTCTCAATGCATTGGTAATGTTAGCATGTATGTACCCGCTCGTAGGCACTGCTGCGCTAAGGAGGATGGAGTTTCCTTTGAAGGTCGGACAGATCTTGGCTGTATTGCAAGCAGTACGGAGCTCAGTCTCTGAAGACCCTGCTTACGTGATATGTCACATTCTCCTGCTCCACATAAATAATGTATGTGCAAATGTTTTCAGCCCTCTGCTTTTCTTGTGCATCTGCAAATCCTCCTCGGTCTGTGCACATCAGACATCGCTCTCTTCCTATACACGCCTATGAACTGCAACCAAATAAACCCCTTAAGGACACGGCCTATTTTGGGCTCAGAGACGTCGTAATTTTGGGGGGATTTCCATCTCCTGTTTTCAGAAGCCATAATGTTGTTATTTTTCCATCGGCACAGCCATATGAGGGCTTGTTTTTGCGTGACCAGCTGCAGTTTTTATCATAGATTTTTCCAGTACCTATAATGTACTGTATACATTTTATTACATTTTTTGGAAGGAAGGGAGAAAAATACGCTTCAATTCTGTTATTGTATTTTGCATTTTTTTTACAGTGGTAATCATACAACATAAGGCCTCGTTCACACAAGCGCTGCTTTAGCGCAATATAGGCGCGTGAAAAGATCATGGCTATACTGCACTAAGATCGCGTGAACTGGACATTTTCAGCTTTTTTTCATTAGCCCGTTCACACAATTGGAGGTGCGTGGTTCGTGTTTTCCAGCTCCCATAGGAGCACGCACCAAAGATAGGTCAGGTCCTGTCTTTTCTCGCACCACAGAGCATAGATGCGAGCACCGCAGTTGCATGTCCTATCTTTGATTGGTGCGAGTATATAGCGCATCTAAACTTCCTTCATCTGAAGGGTTCTATTGTAAACCCTTAGTTCTAATAGAAGCAATCTTTTCACACGCCTTTAATGCGCTAAAACAGCGCTCATTTGAACAAGGCTTAAATGACATGATAGTTTTTTTCCCTTCAGGTTGGTACGATTACAATACCAAAATTACACTTTTTGATTATTTTTCTTTGTATCGCTGCATTCAAAGTCCCATAAATTTTTGATTTTTCCATCGAGTGAGCTCTGCTAGGGCTTGTTTTTATGCATGTAATGCTGTAGATTTTATTGGTACCATTTTGGGTTACTGGGGTGCTGCAGTACACAGAATGGCCTGCAGGAGGCTCTGGACAGGCATTCAGGCTGCAGAAACAAAAGGTAACACCTGTCGGTGTGGCAGGAACTATAGATAAAGGTAAAAGAAACCAGTTCCTGCCACAGCTGAAAGGGCTACAAGCCTGACATCCAGTTTGAACCAGTGGAGGCCTCGAATCTGACAGGGAAGACGATCCTAGACTCTAACCATGACAAATGAACTGTGTTGTTGATGTTATGGAAGATGATATGAAATAAATGCTGCCAGGTACCAAATTTACAAGACAATCCGAGTCTCCTGGGCCATTATATGTACGTGTGCTGTCTATTCTGGACAGAAAGAACAATGATCCTGTAGGCGAGTGACCCCCAACTTGCCACAGTTACATATGGCTTTTTAATCACTTTCATTGCATTTTTTTAAAGGGGAAAGTGGGCAAAAAAGTCACAGCTGGGTCCTGCTGCAGACGGTATGAGCTCCGCTTCTGAGCCCGTGCCATGAACAGGACATATGATAACATCCTGCTGCGGAAAATACTAGCCACCCAGAATGTAAACTTACTTCCTGTAGCATTATGAGGTTATATACTTATTTATATTTTTTTCTAGGTGTTGCTACTATAGTGAGTGAACTTCATAACACCTTTCCCTCTGTGATGTGCAGGGTGGGTATGAAGTGGGCTCGGGAGTCAAGCTTGCAGCATACCTAGCGGGTGCTGGCTGTTTTAAACAGCTGACACCCACCACAATCGGAGCTGGCTCAGATCACAACTGTTCAACAACATAAATGCTCTGTCATTCCTGACCATGGCATGTAAGCTGTCAGTCATATGGGGGCCTCCCTTCGACTCACCATCTGCTCCACATTACCGTGTGCTGTTCCTGAAATGTACGTGACAGTGCCAGTGTGAATAGGCCCTAAGATAGGTCTACCATATAAAACAGAATCTAGCCTAATATGTCTCTGCCCAATAGTAGGCCTCTCCTAGGCCTGGAGAACAGCAGGAAGTTACTTAATAAACTATTTTAGTGTAATTTCATTGAAGGATCCAGTGCATCAAAAGTAGAATAAAATCTTCAAACTTTAAAAGGGAAACTCAACGACAACAAATATGGACCTCATGCGTATTGGCAATAGTACTTGTTGTCTGCAACGAGCCAGCAGTCATGCTTGTTATATTTGGGTTCTGCTTTAAAGGTCTCATTAAAGTTTCAAAATTTTATTCTACTTTTTGGTACTCTGGATTCTTCATACAGTATTATGGTTGGAACAGTTTCTGTGCGCTTTCTTTGCAGATGTGTGCTCTGGTGCCGCTGACTACCTTCCATAGTCGCTATAATTTATTGTACTCTTTGTGTAAGCTTTATCTCTTCCCGTGTGTCCAACTCTTGGTTGGAGGCTA
Organism: Eleutherodactylus coqui; assembly: GCF_035609145.1. Classification (NCBI taxonomy): domain Eukaryota; kingdom Metazoa; phylum Chordata; class Amphibia; order Anura; family Eleutherodactylidae; genus Eleutherodactylus; species Eleutherodactylus coqui. Next base: position 107,252,363 of record NC_089840.1, read on the forward strand.
TATGTTTGCAAGCTTTAGGCTGGTTGATTAATCTTCTTTATGCTGTAAGGATGAGGAGCAGCCACGTCCTGTAGATATAAAATACAATGAGTAATACACATTATATATAGCTATACATAATTGAAACACTGTAAGGCATTATAAAATATCAAGCACAAGGGCTGCATAGTTGGTGGCACTATTTGTCAATTTACTGCTTTGAGTCCATAATTGTGTACTATGATAATTAAATTGTCTCATTGACACTGTAAGGCTTCTTTCCTTCGAGCGTATATCAGCTGGCCGTTTTCACAGCCGGCCCATATGCGCTATGTTAGGAGAGATAAAATTGGTGAACGGGTGCACAAATCAAACGTTTGTGCGCCCATTCAGACGGCATGGGTCCCGGTGCATATGCGCCAAGACTACCATGCTGTCGCCCCTTTTCCCTTCTCCCCATCACAGGCTCACCTGTCTTATCCCCCCCTCTCTCATTCTTTGCAAAGGGAGGGGGCATGGCAGGGGCAGAGCTAAGTGCCATCCCGTCCCGCCTCCTCCCATTGATGGCTATGGACAAGGGGCGGGAAGAGGGTGGGAGCTTAGCTCCACCCCTTTGCAGAGAGCCAGTGGGGAGAAGAGAGGTGAGCCTGCACGGGGGGAGGAGAGCAGAGGGAGGGAGTTTAGCAGCCATACTGCTAAGCTCTCTCCCACCTCCGGCCGCGAGCGGCCGACGTATTCCCGGGCCAAAAGATAGTTCCAGGACAATCTTTTGGGCCGATGTAAAAACGCCCGACGCTATTTTGGGCTGGCCGGGCGCTTTTACATCTCAGGAATACGGCCATGTGATCTGATGCATTGGAATCCAATGCAGCAGATCACAGCGTATATCAGCCGGCTGTGAAAAACGGTGGGCCGATATAAGCTCGTGGGAAATTGGCCTAATCCCCATCCAGCTCAGTTCACATGAATGAAGGATATGGACGTATAAGGTACTTTTCATGCATTATTTAAACTATTTAGATATCTGTGTGGTTATGAGGCCGTCCTACTCTGGTTAGTTATCAAATACAATTAATGCTAGAAAAAGATCTGTCAACATTAGTCAGCCAGCTTGTTTACAGTTTCGCCATACTGGAATAGGTACAATCTGGGAAGTCTTTTTTATAGTTTTCAACAATTTCGAGAGCTTTAAGATGTTCCACATAGTTATGTTTTCCAGTTCCCTCAGTTACGACATGCATTTACTGTTCAGGCCCAGTCAGTGTCTGTGCTTACAATTCAACACCATTTGGTGATTTTTCTTGGGTTTTCTGGAGCTACAAAGGATGTAGTATCTTATTTATATAGACAGATGCTTTCTGACTATTTACATCAAGTCCCAATAACAGTAAAAGAAAATGGGAAAAAGGTGATGACAAAAGGGCCACAGTGTTGTGTATAATTTCAAAAATATCTCTACCCGAAAGTCAACGAGTATCACACTTGTATTTGTTCCATAGATTCTATCGGACTCCATTAAAGTTGTTTAACGTGGATAATTAAACTCAGACTGTCTGAAATGTTACATGGATGGTTAAGATTGAATGCATAAGGTCTGGGATTGTGTAAAATTGTGTTAGTTTTGGAATGGGGTACTAGTGATAAATCTATCTTGTGGATATTGGTCTTAATCCTAGAACTGTATACTTGGTATTGTTGATGGGTTTGATGGGCATACTGTTTTTGGGAATTCAGAGAGCTTTGTATCAAGCGGGAAAGCTGATTGGATAAAATCAGCTCCACCCAACAGTAAGAGATTTTGTTGCAAAAATAAAAGAGGCTATATCTTTAGAAAGGGGGATATGTAAAAAAGAGGTTGTTTGCCAAGTTTGAGGAAATTTGGGGAAGATGGTCTGATATATATAATGAATAGTTCACATCGAGTGCTGGTTACATTAAAGCATTACTGAAAAGCTAATGGGATTTGGGGGGAGAGAGGTAAGAAGATGGAGAAGAGGTAGTTTCTCGTTGTGGATAGGGGAGATTATCATTCTGTAGAATCATAGAACGGTAGAGTTGGAAGGGACCTCCAGGGTCATCGGGTTTAACCCCCTGCTCAGTGCAGGATTCACTAAATCATCCCAGACAGATATTTGTCCAGCCTTTGTTTGAACACTTCCATTGAAGGAAAACTCACCACCCCCCGTGATAACCTGTTCTACTCATTGATCATCCTCACTATCTAATATGTAATCTGTGTCCCCTCCCTTTCAGTTTCATCCCATTGCTTCTAGTCTTTCCTTGTACAGATGAGAATAGGGCTGATCCCTCTGCACTGTGACAGCCCTTCAGATATTTGTAGACCGCTATGAAGTCTCCTCTCAGCCTTCTTTCTTGCAAGCTAAACATTCCCAGATCCCTTAACCGTTCCTCATAGGACATGATTTGCAGACCACTCACCATCCTCATAACTCTTCTCTGAACTTGCTCCAGTTTGTCGATTTTTAAATTGGGGTGCCCAGAACTGGACACAGTATTCCAGATGAAGTCTGACTAAGGAAGAGTAGAGGGGGATAATTACCTCAAGTGATCTAGACTCTATGCTTCTCTTAATACATCCCAGAATTTTGCTTGCCTTTTTTGCTGCTGCGTCACACTGTTTACTCATGTTCAGGGCTCTTTCACACGAGTGTATATCGGCCCGCTGTTTTCACGGTCGGCCGATATACGCTATGATCTGATGCATTGGATTCCAATGCATCAGATCACATGACCGTATTCCCGCGACGTAAAAGCGCCCAGCTGGCCAATATAATGCCGGGCCCAAAACGTAGTCCTGGAACTAGCTTTTGGGCTGGAATACATCGGCAGCTGCATGGGCCCCTATGGGAGCCAATGACAGCAGCTAGAGAAGGGAGGTGGGAGGGAGGTTAGCAGCGTGACTGCTAAACTCTCTCCCTCTTCTTTCCTCCCCTCCAGTTGATTGCAATGTGAGGGGGCGGGATGGGGGTGGAGCTAAGCGCCCCCACCTCCTCCCATTGCTGGCTATGGACAAAGGGGGGGGGAGGTCCCTTCCCATTGCAAACAGCCAGCATGGAGGAGAGTGGAGGTGAGCTGGTGAGGTGGAGGGAAGGGGCAACGGCATAGCGGCCTCGGCGCTTATGCGCCGGAGCCTATGCCATTTGAACGGGTGCACAAACGTTATATTTGTGCGCCCGTTCACGGGTTTTTACGCCTCATATCGTAGCATATATCGGCCGGCCGTGAAAACGGTGGCCATTATACGCTCGTGTGAAAGAGGCCTCAGTCTATGATCTATGAGTATACCCAAGGCTTTTTCACATGTGCTGTTGATTAGCCCAATTCCTCACATTCTGTATGTGCTTAAATACAATTATGATTAATTGTATTGTTTGGGTGGGGTAATGATATGTTCTAGGTATATTATGCTCATACATGTATAAATGTATAGAAATTAAGGGGTAATTATAGTCAAAAAGATAACTTCAATAAAAATGATCTGATTTAATAAAAAAAGCTTAAGAAACCCTGGAACAACTTCATTTGAAATAATAAACCTCTTCTTAAGATAAGATTTGTAGTCTTGTTTTTGATGTAAGGCTCCAATAATGACTATGCATGTGTTTTATGTGTCAAGTGCATTTACCATTACAGTCTATTACGTATGTTGTACTAAGGTACTGCATCATATTTAATGAAGCTCAGTGTCCCAAGTAAAAAATAATAGCTTTATCCTTTTGTGTTTTGCAACAGCTTAGTAAATCACCACCGCACTGACACGACAAAGTCAACATCAGCCGGCTGCTTGGTGCCGTTCTCTGTGTTGTTGGTAACTTTCTCTCCTATTAACCCTTTCCAATCCACTGTCTGACGTTTTCCTACATTCTGATTGAAGCTTGTACAGCTCCAATGTCAGAAGATGTTCGACAGGATATTCTTACCGTCTATTGCCAGCCACTGCACTGTCGGAGACTCTGGCGCACACACACTGGCTTTAGCCAGCAGATTGCACCATTGTATAGCAGCCAAAAGCAAAAGTCTTTTAGGAAACCCTGAATCCAAAATTGGAGTGGAAAGGGTTAACAATACAGTAAATAAATGTCTTTCACTGTAAGGCAAAATGTGCTTACGAAATGAGCTCATTTCCTGCATGAGTGACTTAATAAACTTTTTGTAGTCCCACTTCTGAAAATCAGAATTATTTAATTAGAACAGACATTCGGAAACCCCGTAGCTCAGTCGCCTGACCTTGGACACTGCCGGCTACACCGGAGCATTTACAAGGCTGTATATTGCACTTGATTGCTGGATGTTCTTTATTAGCACAATATGCAAATAGTTGAAACCTCCATGGATGAAGGATAGTTTTGCCTTGTAATTGATTGAGTGTGTAGAACTATTTCACCACTATTGTTACATGCTTCATTAAATCTCGATTGTTAACTCCAGGCAGTGTAGAAAGCCATTATTTCACAGTTATGGCGGGATTATGTAACAGGATCATTTTAGCTTTTCTGTGTTCCTTATTAACTGTTTTGCTCATTTAACGTCGGATTCAATTTTTTTGTCTTCCTCTGGATCAACAATGAAGGGTTATAGGCTGAACTGGGTGGACATATGTCTATTTTCAACCGAAAATTGTGATTATCTGAAGCATTAGATTCCAATACATTTGTTCAGATGGGCGATTTTCTGGTGCGTAAACTCGTCCATCCGTCTGCTTTTATGCGACGCCGGAAAAGATATCTTCAGCGGGAATACGTCAGCCGTTCTCATAGACTCCTATGGGAGCCTATGAGAGCCATCAGAAAAGGGACGGGGGAAGGGAGTTTACCAGTGGCTCGTGTTGCTAAAGTCTCTCCTACTCCCCTTGCAGACAGATCCTGTAGGCTGGGGCGGACAGGGGGATTGAGTTTAGCACACTAGCTCTGCTAAACTCCCGCCCCCTCCCCTTGCCAGCAGCCAGCAAGGGGCAGAGAGGGGGAGGGACTCTCTCCCACCGCCTGACTGTATTGTTAGGGAAATTTCAAATAAATCTTGGTATGCTGACGGGCTCCAAATTATAGTGATACGACCAGTCATGAGAACGCAGGGACACATAAAGATGGTGGTATCTGTGTAGCATTCTGGTTAATTGTACAATGTACTCAATCTTTATAGGATTTTACAAAGCGAGTGGGTTTATGCGAAATACAATTAAACATACAATTAATATTGGTTTCGTAATACATCAGTTTCTTATCAAAAGTGTCCTTCTCCCGCCATATGCGTAGCCTTGAGATACATCCTCTGACGCTTGTTAGTGAGTTTTGGCAGAACATATCTTAAGATAAGAGTATAGGAAACTTTGTGGTGGTCCCAATTAATTTTTCCAGCTACATTAGTCAAGGTGAAATTAATCATATTTCTAAGTGACCATACAAATATATATATGTATCTTAGTATTATAACAAACAAGCAAAGGAAAGAGACAACATGAAGTCTTTGTAGTCTATCTTTAAGGGCTTTAGGGCAGCCCTCACAGTACTCCAGGCTGCGACCAGGAAGCGTTGGCTGAATGCTACAAGCAAGTGTGCCGGAGCTGCGGAGATGTCCGCTGGACAGCGCCTAATAGGTGATTGTATTGGATTTTTTTTTTAAAGGCAGATAGGACTTATTTTCGGGCTAGAGCTCATATTTCAAACCCCCTCCAAAATCCCAGGTAAAGAGTGCTACAGAGTTGCGCGACTTTGCAGTGCCACATGCGACTTTGTAGCGAGAAATGCAGCGATCGCTGTCGCTTATGTGAAAAAAGTCTTAATGCCTCGCATGGCTCTCACATGCCGTGTGATGTGCATACGAGGTTTCCCATTGAAATCAATGGGAAATGCTTCCGATCCTCTATCGAATGAAACTCGCACTAGAGCATCAGAACTTCAACGATGCAATACAGTTTTGCCTGAAAAATACCTCGCATCCATGGGTGAGTCGCACGTTCATGAGCGCGATATCGTGCTCGCCCATGTGTAGCTTGCCTTAGTCAGTTTTAGAGATGAGCGAGCACCAGAATGCTCGGGTGCTCGTTACTCGGGACGAACTTTTCGCGATGCTCGAGGGTTTGTTTCGAATAACGAACCCCATTGAAGTCAATGGGCGACCCGAGCATTTTTGTATATCGCTGATGCTCGCTAAGGTTTTCATTTGTGAAAATCTGGGCAATTCAAGAAAGTGATGGAAACGACACAGCAACGGATAGGGCAGGCGAGGGGCTACATGTTGGGCTGCATCTCAAGTTCCCAGGTCCCACTATTAAGCCACAATAGCGGCAAGAGTGCCCCCCCCCAACAACTTTAACATCTGAAAAGCCCTCATTAGCAATGTATACCTTAGCTAAGCACCACACTACCTCCAACAAAGCACAACCACTGCCTGCATGACACTCCGCTGCCACTTCTCCTGGGTTACATGCTGCCCAACCCCCCCTGCACGACCCAGTGTCCACAGCGCACACCAAACTGTCCCTGCCCAGCCTTCAGCTGCCCTCATGCCACGCCACCCTCATGTCTATTTATAAGTGCGTCTGCCACAGGAAAAGCAGGCACACACTGCAGAGGGTTGGAACGGCTAGGCAGCGACCCTCTTTAAAAGGGGCGGGGCGATAGTCCACAATGCTGTACAGAAGCAATGAGAAATCCAATCCTGTGCCACCGCCATCAGGAGCTGCACACGTGGGCATAGCAAAGGGGAACCTATGTGCCACACACTATTCATTCTGTCAAGGTGTCTGCATGCCCCAGTCAGACCGCGTTTTTTTATATATAGTCACAGGCAGGTACAACTCCGCAATGGGAATTCCGTGTGCACCCACAGCATGGGTGGCTCCCTGGAACCCACCGGTGGTACATAAAAATATCCCATTGCAGTGCCCAACACAGCTGAGGTAGTAATGTCATGTTTAATGCAGGTGGGCTTCGGCCCACACTGCATGCCCCAGTCAGACTGGGGTTCTTTAGAAGTGGACACATGTAGTTACAACTCCCTGTGCACCCACAGCATGGGTGGCTCCCTGGAACCCACCGGCGGTACATAAATATATCCCATTGCATTGCCCAGCACAGTTGAGGTAGTAATGTCGTGCTTAATGCAGGTGGGCTTCGGCCCACACTGCATGCCCCAGTCAGACTGGGGTTCTTTAGAAGTGGATACATGCAGTTACAACTCCCTGTGCACCCACAGCATGGGTGGCTCCCTGGAACCCACCGGCGGTGCATAAAAATATCCCATTGCATTGCCCAACACAGCTGAGGTAGTAATGTCGTGCTTAATGCAGGTGGGCTTCGGCCCACACTGCATGCCCCAGTCAGACTGGGGTTCTTTTGAAGTGGAAACAGTTGCATTTACAACTCCCTGTGCACCCACAGCATGGGTGGCTCCCTGGAACCCACCGGCGGTACATAAAAATATCCCTTTGCATTGCCCAACACAGCGGATGTAACGTCAGCTGTAATGCAGGTGGGCTAAAAATTCCTTTGATTACACTGTAGGCGAGGGCCCACAAAAATTGCTGTATCAACAGTACTAATGTACATCAGAAAAATTGGCTATGGCCAACCAAGAGGGCAGGTAAAACCCATTATTCGCTTTGGTTAATGTGGCTTAATTGGTAACTAGGCCAGGAGGCAGCCCAGTTAAAATAAAAATTGGTTGAGGTGAAAGTTTCAACGCTTTAATGAGCATTGAAACGTATAAAAATTGTTTAGAAAAATTATATGACTGAGCCTTGTGGGCCTCAGAAAAATTGCCCGTTCAGCGTGATTATGTGAGGTTTCAGGAGGAGGAGCAGGAGGAGGAGGAGGAATATTATACACAGATTGATGAAGCGAAAAGGTCCCCGTTTTTGATGGGGATACAGAACGATACTTCCATCCGCGGGTGCAGCCTACGTATTGCTTAGGTATCGCTGCTGTCCGCTGGTGGAGAAGAGAAGTCTGGGGAAATCCAGGCTTTGTTCATCTTGATGAGTGTTAGCCTGTCGGCACTGTCGGTTGACAGGCGGGTACGCTTATCTGTGATGATTCCCCCAGCCGCACTAAACACCCTCTCTGACAAGACGCTAGCGGCAGGACAAGCAAGCACCTCCAGGGCATACAGCGCGAGTTCAGGCCACGTGTCCAACTTCGACACCTAGTAGTTGTAGGGGGCAGAGGCGTCACGGAGGACAGTCGTGCGATCGGCTACGTACTCCCTCACCATCCTTTTACAGTGCTCCCGCCGACTCAGCCGTGACTGGGGAGCAGTGACACAGTCTTGCTGGGGAGCCAGAAAGCTGTCAAGGGCCTTAAAGAGTGTTGGCCTGCCTGTGCTGTACATGCTGCCTGATCTCCGCGCCTCCCCTGCTACCTGGCCCTCGGAACTGCGCCTTCGGCCACTAGCGCTGTCGTATGGGAATTTTACCATCAGTTTGTCCGCCACGGTCCTGTGGTATAGCAACACTTTCGAACCCCTTTCCTCTTCGGGTATGAGAGTGGAAAGGTTCTCCTTATACCGTGGGTCGAACAGTGTGTACACCCAGTAATCCGTAGTGGCCAGAATGCGTGTAACGCGAGGGTCACGAGAAAGGCATCCTAACATGAAGTCAGCCATGTGTGCCAGGGTACCTGTACGCAACACATGGCTGTCCTCACTAGGAAGATCACTTTCAGGATCCTCCTCCTCCTCCTCAGGCCATACACGCTGAAAGGATGACAGGCCAGCATGTGTACCCTCACCAGTGGCCCAAGCTGTGTCTTCCCCCTCCTCCTCATCTTCCTCCTCCTCCTCTTCACCGCGCTGACATATAGACAGGAGGGTGCTCTGACTATCCAGCGACATACTGTCTTCCCCCGGCTCTGTTTCCGAGTGCAAAGCGTCTGCCTTTATGCTTTGCAGGGAACTTCTCAAGAGGCATAGCAGAGGAATGGTGACGCTAATGATTGCAGCATCGCCGCTCACCACCTGGGTAGACTCCTCAAAGTTTCGAAGGACCTGGCAGATGTCTGCCAACCAGGCCCACTCTTCTGAAAATAATTGAGGAGGCTGACCCCCACTGCGCCGTCCATGTTGGAGTTGGTATTCCACTATAGCTCTACGCTGCTCATAGAGCCTGGCCAACATGTGGAGCGTAGAGTTCCACCGTGTGGGCACGTCGCACAGCAGTCGGTGCACTGGCAGATTAAACCGATGTTGCAGGGTGCGCAGGGTGGCAGCGTCCGTGTGGGACTTGCGGAAATGTGCTGAACCACCAAATTAAAGACGTGGGCCAGGCATGGCACGTGCGTGAGGCTGCCGAGCTGCAGAGCCGCCACCAGGTTACGGCCGTTGTCACACACGATCATGCCCGGTTGGAGGCTCAGCGGCGCAAGCCAGCGGTCGGTCTGCTCTGTCAGACCCTGCAGCAGTTCGTGGACCGTGTGCCTCCTATCTCCTAAGCTGAGTAGTTTCAGCACGGCCTGCTGACGCTTGCCCACCGCTGTGCTGCCACGACGCGCGACACCGACTGCTGCCGACGTGCTGCTGCTGCTGACACATCTTGATTGCGAGACAGAGGTTGCGTTGGAGGAGGAGGAGGAGGAGTGTGGTTTAGTGGAGGAAGCATACACCGCCGCAGATACCACCACCGAGCTGTGGCCCGCAATTCTGGGGGTGGGTAGGACGTGAGCGGTCCCAGGCTCTGACTCTGTCCCAGCCTCCACTAAATTCACCCAATGTGCCGTCAGGGAGATATAGTGGCCCTGCCCGCCTGTGCTTGTCCACGTGTCCGTTGTTAAGTGGACCTTGGCAGTAACCGCGTTGGTGAGGGTGCGTACAATGTTGCGGGAGACGTGGTCGTGCAGGGCTGGGGCGGCACATCGGGAAAAGTAGTGGCGACTGGGAACTGAGTAGCGCGGGGCCGCCGCAGCCATCATACTTTTGAAGGACTCCGTTTCCACAACCCTATACGGCAGCATCTCCAGGCTGATAAATTTGGCTATGTGCACGTTGAACGCTTGAGCGTGCGGGTGCGTGGCGACGTTTAAGCCCTATACCACCCCCCTGCAGTGAGTGGCTGGGGAGATCAGGTGTCACCCGAGTATAAAAATCGGCCCCTCCCGCGGCTCGCCTCAGATGCGTTGTGAGATAGCTGAGGGACAGTGCTATTGGTGCCGGAGCTGCTATAGGGAGAGCGTTAGGAGTATTTTAGGCTTCAAGAACTCCAACGGTCCTTCTTAGGGCCACATCTAACCGTGTGCAGTACTGTGGAGGCTGCTTTTTGCAGTGTTGCACATTTTTTTTTTTGGTATATCGGCCGTGCAGAGCATTGCGCCCTGCAGTAATACTCCAGGGCCAGAAGTGGTGGTTAGGCAGGGACAGAAGACATATATTGTGAGGCAGGGACAGAAGACATATTTATTGAATATAGGCAGTGGGCCTTTGCAAAAACATTTGGGGAAAAAAATCTATTTGGGCTGCCTGTGACTGTCCTCAGTGTACTGGGTCTCTGCTGGGGGTAGTTGTCCTCCTAATTCATACGCAGCCAGCTAAGTGTTACAGCAGGCTTGCGCAAAATTATTTCCTGGCTCTGTGTTGGCTGTTAAATCACCGCTGTATTCCAGTCCACAGTGCAACACTCTGCAGTTATTTGACATACTCCAGGGCCAGTAGTGGTGACGCAGAGAGAGAAGACATATACAGTGTATATAGGCAGTGGGCCTTTCCAAAAACATTCGGGGAAAAAAATCTATTTGGGCTTCCTGTGACTGTCCTCAGTGTACTGGGTCTCTGCTGGGGGTAGTTGTCCTCCTAATTCATACGCAGCCAGCTAAGTGTTACAGCAGGCTTGCACAAAATTATTTCCTGGCTCTGTGTTGGCTGTTAAATCACCGCTGTATTCCAGTCCACAGTGCAACACTCTGCAGTTATTTGACATACTCCAGGGCCAGTAGCGGTGACGCAGAGAGAGAAGAGATATATTGATTGAATATAGGCAGTGGGCCTTTGCAAAAACATTTGGGAAAAAAAATCTATTTGGGCTGCCTGTAACTGTCCTCAGTGTACTGGGTCTCTGCTGGGGGTAGTTGTCCTCCTAATTCATACGCAGCCAGCAGGCTGTTACAGCAGGCTCGCGCAAAATTCTTTCCTGGTGTTCCGTAAGCGAAGTCAGCCTCCAACCACAGGCCAATAAGCGGCACATTTAATTACAGCGTTCTGTTTCTGCACTACTGGTAATACACCATGCTGAGGGGTAGGGGTAGGCCTATAGGATGTGGATGCGGGCGAGGACGCGGAGGCCCAAGTCAGGGTGTGGGCACAGGCCGAGCCAGTGCGGTGGCCAGGGGTAGAGGCAGGGCCAGACCGAATAATCCACCAACTGTTTCCCAAAGCGCCCCCTCGCGCCATGCCACCCTGCAGAGGTCAAGGTGCTCTACGGTGTGGCAGTTTTTCACAGAGATGCCTGACGACCGACGAACAGTGGTGTGCAACCTTTGTTGCGCCAAGATCAGCTGGGGAGCCACCACCACCAGCATGCGCAGGCATATGATGGCCAAGCACCCCACAAGGTGGGACGAAGGCTGTTCACCGCCTCCGGTTTGCACCACTGCCTCTCCCCCTGTGCCCCAACCTGCCACTGAGATCCAACCCCCCTCTGAGGACACAGGCACTACCGTCTCCTGGCCTGCACCCACACCCTCACCTCCGCTGTCCTCGGCGCCATCCAGCAATGTCTCTCAGCGCAGCGTCCAGACGTCACTAGCGCCACTGTTTGAGCGCGAGCGCAAGTACGCCGCCACGCACCCGCACGCTCAAGCGTTAAACGTGCACATTGCCAAATTGATCAGCCTGGAGATGCTGCCATATAGGCTTGTGGAAACGGAGGCTTTCAAAAGCATGATGGCGGCGGCGGCCCCGCGCTACTCGGTTCCCAGTTGCCACTACTTTTCCCGATGTGCCGTCCCAGCCCTGCACGACCACGTCTCCCGCAACATTGTACGCGCCCTCACCAACGCGGTTACTGCCAAGGTCCACTTAACAACAGACACGTGGACAAGCACAGGCGGGCAGGGTCACTATATCTTCCTGACGGCACATTGGGTGAATTTAGTGGAGGCTGGGACAGAGTCAGAGCCTGGGACCGCTCACGTCCTACCCACTCCCCGAATTGCGTGCCCCAGCTCGGTGGTGGTATCTGCGGCGGTGTATGCTTCCTCCACTAAACCACCCTCCTCCTCCTCCTACGCAACCTCTGTCTCGCAATCAAGATGTGTCAGCAGCAGCAGCACGTCGGCAGCAGTCGGTGTCGCGTGGCATGGCAGCACAGCGGTGGGCAAGCGTCAGCAGGCCGTGCTGAAACTACTCAGCTTAGGAGAGAAGAGGCACACGGCCCACGAACTGCTGCAGGGTCTGACAGAGCAGACCGACCGCTGGCTTGCGCCGCTGAGCCTCCAACCGGGCATGGTCGTGTGTGACAACGGCTGTAATCTGATGGAGACTCTGCAGCTCAGCAGCCTCACGCACGTGCCATGCCTGGCCCATGTGTTTTATTTGGTGGTTCAGCGCTTTCTGGAAAGCTACCCACACTTGTCATACCTGCTCGGAAAGGTGCGCCGGGTCAGCGCACATTTCCGCAACTCCAAGACGGACGCTGCCACCCTGCGGACCCTGCAACATCGGTTTCATCTGCCAGTGCACCGATTGCTGTGCGACGTGCCCACACAGTGGAACTCTACGCTCCACATGTTGGCCAGGCTCTATGAGCAGCGTAGAGCTATTGCGGAATACCAACTCCAACATGGGCGGTGTAGTGGGAGTCAGCCTCCTCAATTATTTACAGAAGAGTGGGCTTGGTTGGCAGACATCTGCCAGGTCCTTGGAAACTTTGAGGAGTCTACCCACATGCTGAGTGGGGATGCTGCAATCATTAGCGTCACCATTCCTCTGCTATGCCTCTTGAGAAGTTCCCTGCAAAGCATAAAGGCAGACGCTTTGCACTCGGAAATGGAGGCGGGGGAAGACAGTATGTCGCTGGATAGTCAGAGCACCCTCATGTCTATATCTTAGCGTGTTGAGGAGGAGGAGGGGGAGGAGGATGAGGAGGAGGGGGAAGAGACAGCTTGGCCCACTGCTGAGGGTACACATGCTGCTTGCCTGTCATCCTTTCAGCGTGTATGGCCAGAGGAGGAGGAGGAGGGGGAGGAGCATGAGGAGTAGGGGGAAGAGAGAGCTTGGCCCACTGCTGAGGGTACACATGCTGCTTGCCTGTCATCCTTTCAGCGTGTATGGCCAGAGGAGGAGGTGATCTGGATTATGATTTCTCCAGCAGGCTTTGGGGTATTTTGCCGCTTTCCGAATTATGTCGTGTGCACACTTCGTCGACCAGAATCAGACACAAATGCTTGTCTAAAACCGGGAGAGTCTCTACACTGTGTAGAGGCTCAGGCTTTTTATTATAACACATGACAACCGCCCTTCAATGGGCGTGCAACAGATTACATCAGTAACATATAAGATTCTCATTTGTTGGATCATATAGAATCCCCCACCTCTCTGCCCACCCCCTTCCAAGTGTTGAGGCAGCATGGACTTTGTCCTCTATGCAGGCAACCTTAAGCAGGTTCTGTATATGTGGCAACTCTTATCAACATGTGCTTAGGCTGAAGGAATTTCTTTGTTGTAGAAGATTCTGTGTAGCTGAAGTCATTGTTTAACTAGCTTCTGGATGGGAGTGGAAGGGGGCTAGAGAAACACTCAGTATTAAACACAGGATATACACGACACTATGGCCCTTTAACTCTTAGAAACTGGTTGAGCAACTTCTATGTACTTAGAGCAAATACATCACCCATCCATTGGCTAGCAAATACCATGATTAGATTGTGTGTGTGTCCTTTAAACTCTTGAGCTAAAAGTCATTACAACAACAAAATACATTTGGGTTATATTAATCGATAGACATTTTATAATAGCAATCATCATGTCTATCACAATCCCCCCTTAAAATGTCTATCCTCTAATTCTCTATCTAATTTTCACAGTTTTCTGCGCATGAGCCTATAACTGGAGCGCGTTGAACTTGTCCACTCCTTCTGGGGATGCATTCAGCAAACTCATGGTGGGGGCGGCTTTTCCAGCATCAGTTTCACAGGTCTCTCTGACACAGGGGATAACACAGCAGACTAGAACAGAAAAGGTAACCATCAGTTCACATACAACAGCGACGCCCGTCTGTGCCAGGATCCTTTACCACCCGCTCATCCATGGCGAGTGCTGGTCCCAAAAGTTAGCTCTTTTTAGTCAGTGTGGTCAGCTTCTTAATGGCAACTGCGTTTTTACCCACGGGTCACGTGTCGCCTGGGATGTAGGTACAACAAGTCTCCCCTATCATCTTACAGACACTCCCCTTTTTAGCTAAAGTCATATCTAAGGTCATTCTATTTTTGGAAAAAAGTCATAGTCGAGGTAGGTCCTATTGGTCGACTAGTCCCTATAAGGCGTCTCTAGTATAATTTATAAACCACTGCTAATTATAATAAACATAATTAATCCAGTCAACATTTATTTACCCTAATGATCAGGAAAATGGACTCGAATCTAGTTTTAACTTGATCTCTAATTTTTAAAACTTGTCAGGTACCCCCCTTGGCTATCCTATGACGTCAATTTATACGTGTAGATCAAAACTACCACCAGGGGTCTCTCTTCTCGCTCTAGCATAAAGTAGTGTGCACAGGCACGCACAGTGTGGGACTCCCTAATCTTCACCCACACCAATGTCCCTCCTGGAGATAGTCCTAATGGTGAACACGTCCAAGTCGCCTCACCCTTGCGTCAGGGTTTTCCCACTGTCCGTAAGTCCCTACTCCTAGGAGGGGGGGGATCCCTACCTCACCTCAGAGGGAGGCCATGGATTCCCTGGGCTCATTTCCAGGCATCCATACCCTCTATCTGTACAAGTTAACACCCCACAGGGTGTGCCCTCGCCGGAACCTAAGGTCTTCTGCACTATCCCTTGGCAAATGGGAATTCCACTGACAATCCATCTTAGGAGATCGGGGCAGGCGCAGTACTAGTACATTTCTCCTTTTCTTTGGTAGCGTACGTGGTTGGCATTATCAGAACTGGCTCTTCATCTTTTTCAAACAAGGGAAACGTTAGTGTCTGATAGGATGTGGAGGAGCATAAGGGCTTTACTAAGGCACACTCCCCTGTCCAATTACCCTCCAGGCGGGTCCTCTACCTCATGTCTCCACAAAGCCAGTAAACGTCTCCTAAGGACTGGACCTGATTCTGCATCTATTCCCCTCCTATCATACTGTAGGAGGAGCAATACCCGTTGGCGAGTTCCCCAAAAATCTCCCTCCACCCTGCCTATTTGCCTGGCAGGTGTAGTTTCCAGGGTAGTCAGTAATACTCTCTCCGGTGCAAAACACTTAAGTAGTTATAGAATATTCCTTCTTCCATTTCTCACGGACAGTGTAATTAGTGGAAATGTTCGTGAAGAGACTAATAAACCACTCTTCAGCATCTACAGGGAGATTTAGGGGGACCATCCCCGAGTGTAGTCGGGCACTACCGCACACGCAACAGTTAGACCTGTTGCTCCTGTTAGCATTGTACCTCATCAACTCCAACCAGAGATTCTGGTCAGAGTAGCCAGTCGCTACTGTCAAGGTGTCCTCAAAGGTAGGGTCGGCTATGATCATCATGTTCGTCAAGGTCTTTATCTTACGGCGGAGGGGGTTAATTATGGGCACGGGACTAAGTGAAGGCTTCCATTCGGCTGCATCTACCATATCCCTTATTTTAAACTTCCCTAAGGGATCTGTCCTCCCGTACCGGTATGTCCCCAGACTATAAGTCTCCCCGTCCCCCGGGCTTGGATCTCCCATGGTTAATGTAAAAACCGCATTAAAACCAAGCAACATACTAAGTTCAGCCTTCCAATACCTGCTGTCCTTATTATTCTCAAGGAGGGTTATACGACTAATTAGGGATTTCCCGCTCTTATCTTTCTTATTTAAAGCACTTCGCGGTTTATAGGACTAGTCTGTTCCTGCGTTACATCCCACTAATCCCCAATAACGGCAGTCTTCTCCCCAGACGTTATCAGTGGCACGAACATATTGTATTCCCCGGGTATATGAGTCATATAACCAGCTGGACTGAGCTAAATCTGGCCTGCGGTGGGATCTTGTGCCTAGACACGGGACCACAGTACAATAGTCGAAGGAATATGCGGCTACTTGAGCATTGGACGAGTTATACTAGAAGGTAACCATACCCTCATATTCTTCCGACTAAGGATTCCAGTTGCCACCCTCCTCTCTCACTAGCCCTAACCAGAGTAATGTCTTTGGCACAACTAAGATTGGTCTCCCGGATCTGAAGCTTTCTTACAGTATAAAGCATGGATCCATGTAAGTCTTTCGGCTAGTTTCACAGCTGTGGCAGTAGTCAGAAGCACCTGGTAGGGGCCATCAAATCGGGGCTCAAGAGGGTGCTTCCTGAGGAACTTCTTGACGCACACCCAATCCCCAGGCTGCAAGATATGTGTCCCAGTGTCTGCCTCTGAGTCTGGAAGAGAACACCTGTGCATAGGCTTTGGTTAGTTCTTTAACAACGGAAATCACATACTCAGTCAACACATCAGATTGTAATTGTAACCACTGAGGATAGTAACGACCTAGCCTTGGGGCTAGCCCAAACAATCTCATAGGGAGATAATGTATAATCCCCCCTAGGTTCATATCTAACACTGTATAAGGCTATTGGATGACAGTCTTTCCAAAGTGGCGTCATTTTTAAGTATCTTACTTTTTAGCGTGCCACTACGTCTCTCCACCTTTCCACTACACTAAAGGTGGTACAGTATGTAAAAGGCCTGGGATACACCCAGAGCAGACATGACATGTTACATTCACCTGCGAAGTTTATACCGCTGTCTGACTCTGAATCACTTCTGGTACCCCATATTCACAGTTTACCTCATTCATGAGCTTCTTTGCGGTTACCTACTTGTTTACCTTGGTAACAGGGTCGGCCTCCAACCTGCAAAGACATCAACAACAACAAGCACGTAGTCATACTTCCCAACATGTGGGAGCTGAACGTAGTCAATTTGCGATCCCTGAAATGGGTAGAGTGGTCCCGGCAAGTGTGATGTGGCAAATTTACTTCTGCCCTGACTCACCTATGGCATAGATCATGCTAAACTGGACAAATGATGCAGCAGCTACAGAGAACCCAGAATTCGCCCAACCTCTTTCAAGCGTCGTCGTCAGTGCTGCTTTACTAGGTGGGTCTTTGCGTCCATCAGCTGGGCCATCATGGGATACAGGAACTGTGGTGGGCAAGTGCTGTTGACCGTTCACCACACGCTGTCCTGTTTCTGCTGCTCCCATATTAGTCCATTTATTCTTTTCTTCCTTGCTGGCTTGTAACTGTAAAAGTCTTTTAGCATATCAAAGTCCAAAGTTTTTGTCAATGTCCAAAGTTTTTTACCACTGACTCATGCTGTCAGTATCTTTTCTTCTTTCTTCCACGGCTTGAGGGCCGCTGCCTTTGCTGCGCTGTCAGCGAGGGTGTCGTCTCTCGCCTCTCCAGTGTAGGAATCGGTGCGAACTCTCAACTCTGTCAGGTAGAAGCAGGGCCTCCATGCGACTCTGTACCGCTGCACCATTCTCAATTGGTTGTCCTGTTGAGGTAAAAACTGTCTGGCCTTCCATATTGGGCCGTAATCATGAGCTATGCCAAATGCATACCAGGAGTCAGTGTAAAGGGTTGCCGTCTTACCTCTCGCCACTCTACACGCCTCAGTGAGGGCCTCCAATTCCGCTTCTTGTACTGTGACATGCGGAGGCAGAGCTTCTGCTTCTAGGACATCTTGTTGTGTGACCACTGCATATCCGATGTGGAGTCATCAATCCTCACCCTGATACCATCTGCAAAAAGCTCAACATATGCATTATCAACAGAGGTTCTGATAACTGTTTGCATACCTGCAGTTTCTTACTGTATTAGTACTAAATAATCGTGCTGATGTTCTATTTCACATGGCTCGGAATCTTGTTATCTTATTCCATTTATATATTTTTTTTTTTTTCAAACCCAATAGCTGATCTACAACACCTAGATCATCTATGGCCCAGATCACCTCTGCCTCTCCCCTTTTGAAGCGGAATACTCAATGGAAAAAGAGTCATTGCGTTCAAACTAGTAAACCAAGAGGCACAAAAACAAGCACTTTGTAGGTCAAGGTGACATTGTATACAGCGAAGTCTGAGCGAAAATCTCCTTACAAAAAAAATGTTGTTTTTTTTATTTCAGGTCGCAGTTAGCATTTTTTACCACAAGGGGGAGCCACACAATTCAAATTTTACGTCACCCAGTGTCATAGTATTTCAGGGTATGGCCAGCGTTTAGCTTTTACTCTCCTGTCGGAATATAATTATAGCTTCAGTGTAGACTGACACTAGAATATACAAAAGGCTTAAAGAAAAACTAAAGAATACGGATGAATTAACATCCTACTCTGGGCAATTCAGTCCCTCTTTCTTCACATAAAAAGTAAAATTACTTCACCAAATTGCATGAAAAAGTTTGCTGGGTGACTATAGGGAAATTATTTCATCTGTAGGAGCCTTCCATAACATCATCGGTCTGAGTATCCATTGGAGAAGCGGGCAGTGGAAAACAGAGCCCCTGGGAACATGAGAGAGCGTCCCCTGTCATGTATTCCTGGTCTCTGCCCCCCATGCATCAACTCCAATCTTCCATGCACTATAAACCAGCTTAGTCATCTACTATGTCCCAAGCTGCATCTCCACAAAGGTTTGTTTCCCTGAACTTATCACACATCCAAAGTGGCCACATCTTGGAGCGTAACAAAGTCTGGTCAAACAAAACCTTACTTCAGACAATCATGATGTTAGCACTGGATACAGTGGCATTGGGGAATATAGGCCTCCCAAATGCAGCAAAATGGCTGCCAGAGGCAGAAAGGGGCGGGGCTACAGATCTCCCAGGCGAGGCAAAATGGCTGCCGGAGGACCGGGCGGGGCCAGGGGCAGCAGCACTCCCAGGTGAGGCAAGATGGCCGCTGGAGGAGGAAGGGGCGGGGCCAGGTCCTGTCCCGGATGGGGAGGGACCGGAAGTAACATCACACACCCTGAAAGTGAGCACATGGGGGGAAGTAACTTCAGGGTGGGGGCAGGCCTCACTACATTTACTGCAGAGTCACACTATGTTGGATTGTAAACATTGCAAGCACGGCCGCCATTACAGGGAGGGGCTGTAGTCAACACAAAGACATTACATTGTTCATAAGCAATACACATACCCCACTACATGCTTTCCCCTTTTCAATCTCTTAACTACGTTATACCTCCTCCTAGCAATCTAAAAACACCTTTCTTTCTGCTAGGCTTCCTGCTCATCTTCTGTAAACTTTCTACAATCTATCTTATCTGTCTATAACCTGGCATTTCTTTCTGCAACTTTTCCTGATCCTTTCCCATCAGCAACCAAATCACAAGCTCTATGGCCTTTGTCCTTGCTCACTTTGCTCAACTCTATTCTATTCGAAGTTTCTATTCATTCTATTCGAAGACACAGTAGTGTTTCTCTTGTAAAATCTGCTTTCTTCAAATCCTTCCCATATAACCTGTCTTTCCCACTCAGAATTATAATGCACATTAATTCTACAAAACACAGGGAACGACAAAGTAAACAGAAAGGGTTAATTGGAAAAAGCTTTCAGTTCACTCTTATCAGCAGCCCTCCCCCCAACAATAAACACTGCACATTCTTTCTATAGTACCAAACAGACGGGATTACTGGAGAATACCCACAACGGCTCAGGGTATATATATATCTCATCTACCTTTATATCAACCCAAGGTCTACTAGCAATCCCGAAGAGCACTTCCTGTACACGTCCTAGACAGGACATTTTAGCTATACACAGAGACTGACGATTATTTTCAATGACCAAGAGTTTTCTGGAGCCAGCCGTCACACCACGGCTATACTTCATACCTTTTCACATATGAGAACATAACACGCTCAATCATAAAAGGTAAATATACGTATCATAAATCTTCCTAACCTCACACTAGTTTTACCTAGGAGCACGTGCCACTGGCGTGTTCCCTCAGACTTAAACAGCCGAGTCCGCCCTCCCGACACATTAACCCTCACAGAATTTATCTCTTGGTCTTGCATAAACAATTTTTAACCGTCTCAGACACAACAGCATACACAGCGTACAAAATACCCCTAGACAGGTAACGTGGTGGTTTTTCCGAGTGGACAGAACTAGAGTTATTACCTGTCTTTCAGTGAAGGTCCAGTCTGGATCAGGAACAGGCAGAAAAGCAGTCAGAACCCAGCTCACATCGGTAGATTTACATAAAGCAATCTTACCGTGTTCTGTAGATTTTCGGGCCCCTGAGTTCTGCGTGCCATCTGCCGATCTCTGTACGTTCCAGGCTGTGACCTCACAGATCCACTCGCTCACCCAGGGACTCCACTGATCTGGATTATGATTTCTCCAGCAGGCTTTGGGGTATTTTGCCGCTTTCCGAATTATGTCGTGTGCACACTTCGTCGACCAGAATCAGACACAAATGCTTGTCTAAAACCGGGAGAGTCTCTACACTGTGTAGAGGCTCAGGCTTTTTATTATAACACATGACAACCGCCCTTCAATGGGCGTGCAACAGATTACATCAGTAACATATAAGATTCTCATTTGTTGGATCATATAGAATCCCCCACCTCTCTGCCCACCCCCTTCCAAGTGTTGAGGCAGCATGGACTTCGTCCTCTATGCAGGCAACCTTAAGCAGGTTCTGTATATGTGGCAACTCTTATCAACATGTGCTTAGGCTGAAGGAATTTCTTTGTTGTAGAAGATTCTGTGTAGCTGAAGTCATTGTTTAACTAGCTTCTGGATGGGAGTGGAAGGGGGCTAGAGAAACACTCAGTATTAAACACAGGATATACACGACACTATGGCCCTTTAACTCTTAGAAACTGGTTGAGCAACTTCTATGTACTTAGAGCAAATACATCACCCATCCATTGGCTAGCAAATACCATGATTAGATTGTGTGTGTGTGTCCTTTAAACTCTTGAGCTAAAAGTCATTACAACAACAAAATACATTTGGGTTATATTAATCGATAGACATTTTATAATAGCAATCATCATGTCTATCACAGAGGAGGATCCTGAAAGTGATCTTCCTAGTGAGGACAGCCATGTGTTGCGTACAGGTACCCTGGCACACATGGCTTACTTCATGTTAGGATGCCTTTCTCGTGACCCTCGCGTTACACGCATTCTGGCCACTACGGATTACTGGGTGTACACACTGCTCGACCCACGGTATAAGGAGAACCTTTCCACTCTCATTCCCGAAGAGGAAAGGGGTTCGAGAATGATGCTATACCACAGGGCGCTGGTGGACAAACTGATGGTAAACTTCCCATCCGACAGCGCTAGTGGCCGAAGGCGCACTTCCGAGGGCCAGGTAGCAGGGGAGGCGCAGAGATCAGGCAGCATGTACAGCGCAGGCGGGGGACCATTATCCAAGGCCTTTGACAGCTTTCTGGCTCCCCAGCAAGACTGTGTCACTGGTCCCCAGTCAAGGCTGAGTTGGCGGGAGCACTGTAAAAGGATGGTGAGGGAGTACGTAGCCGATCGCACGACCGTCCTCGGTGACGCCTCTGCCCCCTACAACTACTGGGTGTCGAAGCTGGACACGTGGCCTGAACTCGCGCTGTATGCCCTGGAGGTGCTTGCTTGTCCTGCGGCTAGCGTCTTGTCAGAGAGTGTGTTTAGTGTGGCTGGGGGAATCATCACGGATAAGCGTACCCGCCTGTCAACCGACAGTGCCGACAGGCTTACACTCATCAAGATGAACAAAGCCTGGATTTCCCCAGACTTCTCTTCTCCACCAGCGGACAGCAGCGATACCTAAACAATACGTAGGCTGCACCCGCGGATGGAAGCAGTGTTCTCTCTCACCATCAAAAACGTGGACCTTTCAGCTTCATCAATCTGTGTATTCTATTCATCCTCCTCTTCCTGCTCCTCCTCCTGAAACCTCACGTAATCACGCCGAACGGGCAATTTTTCTTAGGCCCACAAGGCTCAGTCATATAATTTTAGTAAACAATTTTTATACGTTTCAATGCTCATTAAAGCGTTGAAACTTTCACCTGAACCAATTTTTAATTTAACTGGGCTGCCTCCAGGCCTAGTTACCAATTAAGCCACATTAACCAAAGAGATTAATGGGTTTCACCTGCCCTCTTGGTTGGGCATGGGCAATTTTTCTCATGTACATTAGTACTGTTGGTACACCAATTTTTGGGGGCCCTCGCCTACAGTGTAATCCAGGAGAAGTGTCAGTGGAGTGTCATGCAGGCAGTGATTGTGCTTTGTTGGAGGTAGTGTGGTGCTTAGCTAAGGTATGCATTGCTAATGAGGGCTTTTCAGAAGTAAAAATTGTTGGGAGGGGGGGGGGCACTCTTGCCGCTATTGTGGCTTAATAGTGGGACCTGGGAACTTGAGATGCAGCCCAACATGTAGCCCCTCGCCTGCCCTATCTATTGCTGTGTCGTTCCCATCACTTTCTTGAATTGCCCAGATTTTCACAAATGGAAACCTTAGCGAGCATTGGCGATATACAAAAATGCTCGGGTCGCCCATTGACTTCAATGGGGTTCGTTACTCGAAACGAACCCTCGAGCATCGCGATAATTTCGTCCCGAGTAACGAGCACCCGAGCATTTTAGTGCTCGCTCATCTCTAAATATAGGCAAATTGTTACGTGTAAGTTTAGAAATGGTAGAAAAAATAGTAGAAAAGACAGTAGACCTCCCAATATTAGTACAATTACAGTGCCTATCAGATAAGTAATCTCTTGGTCTACTACCTGTAATAGACTTTGCCCCATCTATAATCTCAGTCACATGTCCTGCTAAAATACTGGGCAGATACTGCAATAAACGGAATGCACTAATTAAAAGCCGGTGATGTCACACAAGTGTCTGGTCACTAATACAAGAAGGTTTACTCACAAACCCATACACTTCATTGCAAGTGCAACACATTGAATTGAATCAATGATTAGTCAGGATATGTGTTTTTTTTTTACCCCTTAAGGACGCTGCTTTTTTTTTTTCATTTTTGTTTTTTTCTCCCCAATTTTAAAAACTGTTATAACTCTTTTAGTTATCCGACAACTTAGCTGCCTGAGTGCTTTTTTTTGCACAAGTTGTGCCTTTCAATGGTACTGTGGTACGAGGACTTAGAAGCTATTGTTTCTCTGTTATCAGCTCGAAGACTGGTGCATATTATATATTGTTCTGTTTATGACACATGTATCTATGCAAATGAAACGTAGCCTACTGCAGACTTACTTGAGCGTTATTAACTTCTCTTCCCTTTGTGTAAATGTAGTTGACTAAAGATGCTTTCTTCTAAAAATATTACAGCTGCTGAGCTGTATCTGATTAAGGGCTAATGCCCACGGACGGATTTCTGCTGCGTTTCCCGCAGTGGAAATCCACAGCTTTTAGGTTCTATTGAGCCTAATAGAACATGCCATGATTTTTTTCCCGCAGCGGAAATCCGTAGCAGAATTCCACATGTGAACATTGGCAGCAGGAAAGCTATTTCACCACGGATTTCCGTAGCTATAGTATTAATGGAGACCATGGAAATCCGTGGCGGAATTCCACGATCACTTGCGTTTTTGAATGCGATACTCCCGCAGCTGAAATCCGCAGCATAATTCCCCGGCGCTTGTGGGCATGAGCCCTTAGGCCCAATGTCCACGGATGGATTTGATTTGTAGAATTCGCAGTTCATGCCACCAATAGCGCAGCATTGGTGTCCACACTTCAATTTACACATGCAAATTTGTTTTCCGGATTCCGCATTCGGAAGAGAATTTGCAGCATGCTCCATTTTAGTGTGGTTCCCGCACGGATGGCTTCCATTTAAATCAGTGAAGCCGTCTGATCCGTTAACACTGCGGTCAAGCTGCGGATTCAGCGGGAAGAGCAGTGGATTTAAGAAAAAACTGTACTGCACATGTGCGCTGGCCGGCACTTCCGCACACATCCGCAGTACAGAAGAAGGAAGACACGGACAGGTACGCAGGGTTGCCAGCTGCGGGATTTCCCATGCAGAATCCATGCTTGCCCATGGACATGAGGCCATACACTGTTGTAATCGGATACCAAGAAGGCTGTAGCTACAGTTCCCCCCCTTAACCCCACTCTTTCATAAGTGAAGGTAAACATACTTCCTGGTTCTTGTCTGATGAAGAAGATGACTGGAGCCAATAGTGTTAACCCCTAATAAGCCAAGCCTACTTGCTATATAATCCTGTGTATGTGTTGTATTAGCTGGCCAGAGATTTGGATTTATATATATACATGTCCCTCTATACCCTGTCGACACTGTAATAAAGATTCCTACAGACTCGATCAGATCGCATATCATTACTATCATTACTGCAGAGAAGGCACAATTCTAACTGTGTGGGGGGGGGGGGGGGGGGGGGGGAGGGAGGGGGCAGGTCTTGTGTCTATGGTCTTCACACTGCAACAAAGATGACATGATATCTATATTCTATGGCTCAGTACGATTACCACGATGCCAAATTTATATAGTTTGTTTTTGCTGTACTACTTTAAAAAAAAAGTATCTTTGGAGAAAAAATATATTTTCTGCCGCCATCTTCTGACAGCCATAACCTTTTTATTCTTCTGCCGACGTAGTCGTGCAAGGGCTTGTTTTTGCTGGGCATCTTGTAGTTTCTAATTGTACCATTTTGGGGCTCATATGACTTTTTGATCACTTATAATTACATTTTTTCTTGGAAATAGGGGGACCAATAATGCACAATTCTGATGATGTGTATTTATTTTTCTGATGATTTTCACCATGCGGGATAAAAAATGCGTTACTTTGATAATTCTTTTACGGACGCAGCGATACCAAATATGTTTTTTTAATTTTATATTTAGATTTTTTACTATAAATATGGCAAAAAGGTTTTTTTTAAACTTTTATTGCCTTTTATTTTTTTTAATAATTAATAAAACTTTTTAAGCTGATTTTTGCATGTTTTTTAGTCCCCATAGGGGGCAAGAACTTGGGATGGTTTGATCGCTTTTGGATTTACATTGTAATACCACAGAATTACATTATACCGCGATCTAACAGGCAACCTATCACGCTACGCCACAAGTGCTGCCTGTAAGAAACTCACGACAATCACATTGTATAGAGTAGGATCGGCTCCTGAGCCCCCTCCATACAAAAATAGCATGAATGCGGCCAAAAATAGCATGAATGAGGGGAAGCCATGACCAAGTCGCAACTAAATCTCATGTTTTCTCACCCAATTCACAAGTCCGGGGGCGGCGTATATACACCGCAGCCCGGAATTCCGTCGGCTGGGGGGAAAATGGTTAGCGATGCTAAACTCTTCCCTCTCCCTTTGCCAGCTGAGCGGTAATAGAAGCTCCTGTAGAAGCCTATGGGAGCTGCCGGCTGATTGCGGTCAAAAGATAGGGCAAGACCTATATTTTCTGGCCGCGTGTCAAAGCGTCCGGCTGGAATCTGCCGTGTATGTGCTATCTTTTCCGGTCGGCCGATTTTTACAGGCTGGAAAATTTCCCATCTGAACGAACACATTGGAATCCAAAATCGCTGCAATAAAATGTTCTTGTGGGTAAGGCCTAGGGGCTTATTCACACAAAATCATTTCGCTGTGTATTACATGTGCAAAATTTGCGCACATAATACACAGAACACATTGATTTCAATGGGTTTGTTCACATAAGAGTATTTTGTGCGCAAGTTTCATTCATGCAAATAAAACATGCAGTATAATTAAATGTAATTGCCAATCAAGGGGAGCATATTGCGTGATTTTTTGCATGCGCAATACGCAGAGAATGGAACCCATTGATTTCAACGGGTTCATTCTCACTTATCGTTTTTGCATGTGTATTCTGTGTGCACCAAAAAACGCATCATGCTCTACTTTAGTGCACATTTGTGCGCCAAAGACCACTTAGACACCCGATACCTGCACAATTGCGCAATACACTACGCAATTCCGTGGGTAAAAGAACACATTGGGTCCTAATTAAGTTAAATAACCATTTAACTTGGGCCGTGGCCGTGTCACGCATCCATGTGAAATGGCCCAGCCAAAATATGTGCAAAACAGACTAGATTGCAGCGCTAATATGTTGTGCTACCGGGGGTATTTTTGCGTATACACCTATGTGGAGCTGCCTAAGATCTGGAGGGCTCCTTCACACGTTGTGTACTCCACATGGAAACTCCTCAAGTAGGGATCCTTGTACACGGGAAGCGCCTGCCTCTATTCACAGTGAACTTTCAGTCACAGATGAGCGACTGCGCGTTACACGGACGATCGTCGTCTTATCTTTATGCCTACAGAAGCTGAACAGCGAACTAATTATTTGCTGCCAGCCTCGACAGAAGGTTATTGCTCAGATTCCCGCAATCCAGCGAGAAGGTGAAGGATTATGGTTACGTGTAAAAGGGCCTTAAGTAAAGAACACTATTGGGACGGCTTCATATGAGCGTAAGCGCAATTGCGCATGCCTTAGCCCACCTTTTAGCACATGTAGTGGTTTATTTAGCTGTACTTCTCCAGCCCACAGGTCATGTTCATTTGCGTGTGGCAAACAAAGACGCGCCAATTAAAATTAGTTCCAGATTGTGCAGTGTTTTGCGCATCTCCTAGCATATTTCACACGCATTTGCAATCCCCCCGTTGACTTCCATCTTTCTTTGCGTGGCTGAAAATGCACACATGTGTATGACTCCATTGAAATCACTGGGTTCCATTCACTGCACATTGTGCGTGCCGCAGTACACTTCGTGAATAAGCCCTTAATCTGCCACAGAATCATGTACTTCCCATAGACTTGTATAGAAGGGCGCGCACGGGAATCTCAGTAGAGTCAGAGTCGCCCGCCGGATCATGGGAGTATAATAAAGTACCCCTTCCGGCTCGCCATCACCTAGCTCTGCAATAACTTGTTTTATGGCGCTGACGGGACCGGACAGCTTTACTGGGGTTGTCTCCCTTTTTTTTTAACTTTAGTTATTTTTTGCACGAAAATCGCCTCGCACTGCGGTAAATGCATTTTTCACGGGCGTGTAAATCGCTTGATGTTTCAATAGGAAAAAAATTAAAAATCACATTGCCTCGCATAAAACCCGCGAATGCGATGTGATTTTTAACTCGCCTATAGCAAATAATGGGCGGGTTTTCTGCAATATCTCAGAACAATAAGACATGCTGAGAGAAAAAACACCCAAGTGGCTGAACCGACTGGAAACAATGGGGGAATAAGCTCTACTAGATGTGGAGGGATGTGATGGAAGGAGCCGAGGAAGCAGCTACAAGGAGTCTCGCAGGTAATGTTGTCACCTTCCTCCCTGCAGTGCGCTCCTCCGTCCACAAGGTGGCGGCGTCGGGCCGCGGGCGACAGTAGCGGCTCACGCCTCCGTTGCTAGAGACCAGCAGTTTGTTTACTTCCGGCCGCAGCTAGAAGGTGGAGGAGCAGCGGGTAGCGGTGTGTGTCGGGCATGGCAGCCGAGGAGGAGGAGAAGCCGGTGCCAGGTAGGTGCCAGCAGCATGGTGGAGGTGGGTGGGAGCTCCTCGTAGGAGCAGGTTGTCACCTGTCTGCATGTCACCTCCCAGCATAGTACATAGCAGGGGTCCATGACTAGTCCGCCATCGTCTGATAGCCGCACACCTCCGCGCTCATCCGGTGAACCAGATTTTCGTAGATCTATACGTTTAATCCCATATTGGCTGTTGCCGTGATTTAACCCCTTAGTGACAGACAATACGCATTTTTACGGACCTCCCTAATGCGCATTAAACCTGCACATACGTCTTTTTAAGGTGATGGCTTGGTTGACTGCTGACAGCCAGGATCCTGGCATTTTAACCCCTTACATGCCACAATAGCAACCGCAGCATGTAAGCGAATGACGTGGGGCCACATCATGCCATGGGTTCCCAGCGCAGCCCCATAAAGACCTCCATGTTTACCGTGTCACTTAGTCTGTTAAACCCCGCCGCTGGTGGAATCTAATAGGCTGCTGTCATAGGTTTAGTAGAATGCACTACCTAGGTAATGCAGTGTACTATGCTAGCGATCGAAGGACCTCATCTTTAATACCCTGGAGGGACTAAAAATTGTTTCAAAAAAGCTCAATCAAGTTTTTAATTTTAAAGAAAAGAAATCCTGGCTGAAAAAAAAATGCATTTTTTTCCCCACAAAAAAGCTAATAATTTTATTTAAAGCAACATATAACGGGGATTACTGCGCACGTAATGACCCAGACGATGACAATATTTTATTTATCGCACAAGGTGAATGCTGTAAAAAGAATTTTAAAAAACTTAAGCCAGAATTGTTATTTTTCTTTTGTTCGCTTCCCAAAAAAAGTAATAAAAAGCAATTTGAGGCTGGATTCCCACGACCCTATATCAGGTGGGTTTTCATGCTGGCCGATATACGTCATCTCTCTCTGCAGGGGGAGGAGGCTGGAAGAGTCGGGAGTAGTGCTCTGAGCTCCCGCCCCCTCTCTGCCTCCTCTCCGCCCCTTTGCACTATTTGCAATGAGGAGAGGTGGGATGGGGGTGGGGCAAATTCTCGACACTTAGCCCCGCCCCCTGCCTCGCCTCCTTTCATTGCAAATAGTGCAGAGGGGTAGAGAGGGGGCGGGAGCTCAGTTCCTGCTCCTGGCTCTTCCATCCTCCCCCCCCCCCCCCTGCACATGAGGACGACGTATATCGGCTCGGCGTGAAAACCGAGCCGATAATACGGTCATCTGAATCCACCCTAAAAGTCAGATGTATCTCAAACTGGTATAAAAAAAAAACTTCAGCTCTTCATGCATAAATAGAATGCGACTAAGCAGATTAATTTTTTTTCTTTAAAAACATGTAAAAGTAGTAAAAAAGACAACCCTCTAGATACTTGATATCGCAGTAATTGTGCTGTTCCATCCAAGAAAGTTATGTTATTCGTACTGAATAGTGAAGGCTGTGAAAACAAAACCCCAAAACGATGGCAGAATTTTTTGGGGTTTCCATTCTCCCCCACCCAAAAAAAAAACCAAAACACATTAAATGTACCCTAGAGTGGGGCCATTAAAAATGCAACTCATCCCAAAAAAACAAGCCAACAAGCCCTAATATGGCTACATCAACAGGTCATGGCTCTTGCAATGCAATGGTCTTTAAGACACAGAACAAGCTTGTGACTAAGGGGTTAAACTGGTCATATGCGTCCAGCAACGCCGGCATCATCTGACTATATAGGCTGCCGATTGCTGGTCAGTTGATGACAGTGTGTGATTGGTTGGCTAAAGCCATTGTGCATTGTTGAGTTTCAGCATTTTGTCATCATCTCTAGGTCACTCTCACTAGTGGATGCGACAAAGCGCTGTGATTTCACCAACAGCGTGTTTTAGCGCGCCCCATCATTGTGATGGGTGATGAGGTACGCTAAGCACCGAAAAATAGAGCAGACAGCACTCGAAAATCGCAACACTGGAAAGTGCTCTCCAGCACCGCGATCGAACATGTCTGTGAGGCCTCATCAAGATCAATGGGAGTGTTACACGGGATTACCTCGGCATTCAAAACGCAGGGGTAATCGCGGTAAAAATTGGCTATGTGAGAGCAGCTTAAGGGTCCTCTAACATGTCGATGCGCACCATCGTTGTGATGGGGGATGAGGTGTGCTAAATGCCGAAAAATAGAGCAGACAGCGCTCAAAAATCGCACCACTGATCAACCATTACACAGGCCAATTCACACTCTATACGTGACCAACACCCTGTATAAGGATCCTGGCTGCCGGCAGCACGTTTCCTGCTCACACAGGGGAGATAAGCAGCAGACAACAATCATGTTTTTCTGGCTGCATAAAAGATGCCAACATTTGCTTGTTCATCGGCGGCAGCTTTACACGGGCCAGTAGTTGGGCAAACAAGCTCTGTGCTCGATTGGCGACCCATGTGAAAGGTCCTTAAAGGGGTTTCCCAGGCTGCACTGTCTGTCAGTGCCGGGATACACTAGAGTCGGAGCGGAAGCCACTGGTCCAACCCCTTTGTAATTGCAAGCACAGATCTCTTTAATTTCAGTCGGACCTCAGCTTGCAGTTATGAGCGCTGACCACTACACAGGGGTCGGAGCAGTGGCTTCCGCTCCGACCCTGATGTATCCCGGCACTGCCAGGAAAAGCCTTTTTTATAGCATGTTCTAGAGTCCAGCTGGCGGTCCTACTCGGTGACTGACAGGTGTCCCTGTATGTACATTCATACAAGGAATGTTATCAGTAGGACCGCCCACCGGACTCCTAAGCTCAGAATGAGCAAAGCTTTAAAGGGCTTGTCTCGCAGCAGCAAGTGGGGTTATACACTTCTGTATGGCCATATTAATGCACTTTGTAATATACATCGTGCATTAAATATGAGCCATACAGAAGTTATTCACTTACCTGCTCCGTTGCTAGCGTCCTCGTCTCCATGGTTCCGTCTAATTTCGCTGGCGGCTTGCTGTTTTAGACGCGCTTGTGCAGTCCGTTTTTCTGCTCTGCGCACGAGCCGCTTCAGTGTGCTCGCCGCTACAGCTCCTCTGCGCATGCGCAGACGAGCTGTAACTTCTCGGGAGCGCGCTGGAGCGGCCATTCTGCTACCATCCTCTCTTAGAGGAAGGTGCAGAAACTTGAGCCGCCCAGCAGTGCCGAGAAGCCGCCCAGCCGTGCCGAGAAGCCGCCCAGCCGCCCAGGTAAGTGATGGGTCGGGGGGTGATGTGTGACTAACTGGCCTGGGCCCCTGAGCCTAGCGCTGGGCCCCGGAGCCTACATCTGTAGCGAGGGGACTGCCGCTGGCCCTGGAGCCTACATCTGTAGCGAGGGGACTGCCGCTGGGCCCCGGAGCCTACATCTGTAGCGAGGGGACTGCCGCTGGGCCCTGGAGCCTACATCTGTAGCGAGGGGACTGCCGCTGGGCCCCGGAGCCTTCGTCTGTTGTCAGGGGACTGCCGCGGGGGAGCCGGGGCCTAGCGCCGGTTACCTGCTGCCTGGCGGTGGGTGACTGTGGCCCAAGAGTGTGTGCCGTGGTCGGCCGCGTTCAATCCCGAGGCCCGGTCGGTGGCTGTGGGGTCTGGTCGGCGGCCGCGGTGGGTCCGGTTGGCGGCTGCGGGGCGTCTGGTTGTCAGGGAGACAAAGCTGGTAGCGTTTTGGGAGCGCGCATGTCGGGCTACAGCAAGCGCGGTGCACTTGGGAAAAGAACCGGCGGCCATCTTTGGGAAACGTTTTATAAGTTGCTGAAACACAAGAACTGTGAGTAGAAACCTGCTTTAAAACCCATTTACACGTGTGCATAGTAATGTATGCTTAAGATGGGGGACTGGGCAATAAAAAAATTCCACCCTTGCCTCGAGACAACCCCTTTAAAGACTGTTACAAGTTATGTTATCTTTGCTCCTCCTGTTTTATACCGCACTGCCTGTAGATAAGACCGCTGCTTGACAGCACAGATCCTCTTTAAGTCTAATGTGTATGTCTACTACCGCCATATTTGTGTAGTGTTATTTTATATGGTCTGTCCACTAACAGGGTGGTTTCACATCTGCGCTGGGGATTTCGCTTTTCTGCTTCATTCGGGGCGTAGGAAAGGGGAATCCCCGCAGCCAAACTGCTCCGACTCTGGACAGAACCGAACAGTGTTAGACGGACCCCATTGACTATAAAGGAGACCGTCCGCTTTCCGCCCCGCTGTACGGTTTTTGGTTGCAAGAAAAAGTGCTACATGCGGTGCTTCTGTTTTTTTCACCAGATCTGCAGCAGAGCCTCCGGCCTTATTTACTGTACCTTCAGCTATGTGTGTCCTGTCTGTTGGTTGCCATAATACTAATTGCCCTTTATACTGGGATCTCTGTAGTGTGAAGTGAGCTGATCCTTGCCGGATCCACCCGTGTATCATATTCCTCATATCGGAGCATATACCAGCGTAGAGCCATGCATGCTAATAGAGGTGATGGATGGTGTCTGTGATCTGATGGCATACATATAGTTACCATACTAACCCTTGGCTCTACCGCTTCTGGCAGCTTCACCCTGGATACCTCTGTTATGTTTGAAGAGAATGGGATAAGCGTTACATATTTCAGCGAGGGCCGTGATTGTTCTAACATGTATAGTAAGAAGTTATTGTGGCTGACTGGTTTTTCTTACATATCAGCTGATTCATACATTTGTATAATTTTTTTGTTAAAGGGGTTGTCCAGGACTTTTACTACTTTCGCTGCGCTGCTACTGCATTTCCTGCCCCTCTCCTGGTTAGTAGCGGAAGTGCCGTCCTGACCATGAGAGAGGCAGGAGGTGGAGTAGCAGCGTGGCCGGCGCCCCAGGACTTCCTCCTATGACTGCTAACGATGATGTTCAGTCCACTGCATTGGACAGCGGGCCGGACAATTAGCTGATGAAGGGGGGTCCCAAGCAGCGGACCCCCATCCACCAACTACTGATGACCTATAAGTTATAACGAGGGCAGAAAACCCCTTAAAGCACAATAGGATAATGATTTATTATAGGGGGTTGGTTGAGCAACATTTAGCGAACTATTAAAACTATATTGCGTATGTCAACACGATGTATACAAGGCCCCCCCGCTGCACAGGGGATGGAAACATGGGTCTACTCAAGTGATTGGGATTACCGTCCCCAGTGCAGACGGCAGGCCGGAAGCACTTGGAACGGGATGTATCGCCGAACACTCAGTGCCAGTAAAGTCATAGCCCAGTGACATTGCATCACTTTATAGTTATCTTCAGACACATCAAATGATAACATTGGGGGGAAGGCGGCAGGAGCGAGGATCAGGGCGAATCCCACTGACAAAGGGGCTCTGGTGCTCCGTAGAATTAAAGAAGCACTATCGAAATAGATGAAACTGTGCCCTGCACCAATAATCTGATGTTATCCATGTCGTTTACTACAGATGACCCCAGGATAGATTATAAATAGTGGTCCATAGTACTGACGGTGGGCCCAGCTGATCTGCAGAGATCCTAAGCGGCAGACCTCACCAATCAACTATTGATAACTTATCCTGACCAATCACAGTGCAGCTTTCATTTCTTATACTGCTGAGGTAAAATGAAAGCTGCGCTGTGATTGGTTGCTATGGGCAACAAAGACGGGTTATCTTTTAGAAAGCTTTCACAAGAATGTGGTGCCGGCCTACTACCATGGCCCACCCGATATTATTTGCTCTTGTACCATGTGCAGTAATAAACTTCTGTTTGTGATGGACACTACGCAGAAAATGTAATAACGTGCGTTATTATCCGGTACGGTGTGCACTGCGGACTGACTCTTTTTTTGATAGCAATACACTTTATCCTGCACACAGTAGAGGTTTGACTAAATCGGCTGATTTTTCTTGCGGAGGGATACGTACTGAGGGCTCCTCTGAGTTCTTCATCCTCCATAGGTTGTAGTTTCCTTCTGAGTAGGCGCATAAGAAGAAACTGATCAGTTAAACAGAACAAATAGCATTGTAGGCTTCTAGTTCTTGTGTATTCATTAATCACACATAAGGAACATTTGAAGAGCCTCGTGTGGCGCAGAGTGTTAAGGCAGCACAAACCTTAAGGTTGCGGGTTCAATCCCTGAATGGTTCAGGTAGCCGGCTCAAGGTTGACTCAGCCCTCCATCCTTGGTGGTAAAATGAGTACCCAGCTTGGGGGGTAAAAGACTGGGAAAGGCAATGACAAGCAACCCAGCAAAAACAGTCTGCCAGGAAAATGTCACGACGTGACATCACCCTAGGAGTCAGTCATGACTCGGTGCTTGCACCAGGGGACTTTACCTTTTACCTAAGCAACATTTAGAGTTTTTTAATGAAATATTCTTAAAAAATATATCCTTAGTCATCTATTAAATTCTTCACTACTCTAGCGCTAATTTCCCTGTGGTCCTCCCTGATCTTCATCTCTATTTACTAGACCTGCAGAAACGATGTCACGCACGCTCACGTGACTGTTGCAACCACTCACTGACCTCAGTGGTCGCATGCTATACACGCTGGCATCTCCATTGAAGCCAGTGATTGGCTGGTTGTGCTTGTTTAGCCCACCATTGCTACAAGAAAAGTAAGCAAAGACCACTCAGAACAACTGAATCATCAGCGCTGGAGCGATTGGGGATTTAAGAGGTGAGTGATGGAGTTGAGTGAATGTATTCTGCCGAGCTTGATGCTCGTTCGAGTATTAGCTTACTCGATGATGCTCGTTACTCGAATGAGCATCAAGCCGTGTTTGACCCCGCCCCAGTTTTTGGCTCCTTCCCGCAGAGAGAGAGAATATGAATGGATGGGTGGGGCAGGGGCGGAGCTAAGCTCCCACCCCTTGTCCACAGCCAGCAATGGGAGTGATTGGGAGCTTAGCTCCGCCACTGTCCCACTGCTTTCCATTGCAAACGCCTGAGTGGAGGAAAGAGGCACAGAGCCGGTGAGGGGGAGGGAAGGGGGAAAACTGCTTAGATGGAAGTGTGTATCGGACAGCCGTGAAAGTGCCGGCCGATATACGCTTGTGTAAATAAGCCGTAAGGCTTATGCTTAAAATTGCGTTAATTTGTATACATTTTTTTAATATAGATTTAACATATACCAGTATGTTAAACGTATATTAAAAATATGATGCATACAGCCACTTAAGTCTGCGCCAGGGGGCAATGCCTTTGGGAACAATGGAGGTGACTTTATTGGTTGTTACTAGAGATGAGCGAACGTACTCGTCTGAGCTTGATGCTCGTTCGAATATTGGCGTGTTCGAGATGCTCGTTACTCGTGACGAGCACCACGCGATGTTCGAGTTACTTTCACTTTCATCTCTGAGACATTAGCGCGCTTTTCTGGCCAATAGAAAGACAGGGAAGGCATTACAACTTCCCCCTGCGATGCTCAAGCCCTATACCACCCCCCTGCAGTGAGTGGCTGGGGAGATCAGGTGTCACCTGAGTATTTAAATCTGCCCCGCCCGCGGCTCGCCACAGATGCATTCTGACAGAGATCAGGGAAAGTGCTGGTGATGCTGCTGCTGCTATAGGGAGAGGGTTAGGTGTTATTTTAGGTTTGAAGAACCCCAACGGTCCTTCTTAGGGCCACATCTGACCGTGTGCAGTACTGTTAAGGCTGCTGTGAGCAGTGTTGCACATTTTTTTTTTTGTATATCGGGCGTGCAGAGCATTGCGTCCTCAGTCTGCAGTAATTTTACATAGTATAGGGCCAGTAGTGGTGAGGCAGGGACAGTGGGAAAGGTGAAAGAGATATACTGTCTATATAGGCAGTGGGCTTTTTCAAACAAATTTTGGAAAAATACTATCTTTCGGCTGCCTGTGACCGTCTTGAGTGTACTGCGTCTCTGCTGGGGGTAGTAGTCCTAATTAATACGCAGCTAAGTGTTACAGCAGGCTTGCGCAAAATTCTTTCCTGGCTCTGCGTTGCCCGTTACATCACCGCCGTTATCCCGTCCAGAGGGAAACAGTATACCGTATATACCGGCGTATAAGGCGACGGGGCGTATAAGACGACCCCCCAACTTTCACCTTATACGCCGGTATTACAGTGGAGAAAAAAAAAATCAGTACTCACCTCCCCCGGCGTTCTGTCGCACTCCGGCAGGATGTCGCTCGCTCCTCGTCCCCGCCGCAGCATTGCTTTCTGAATGCGGGGCTTGAAATCCCCGCCTCCAGAAAGCTAATACACACGCCGTCAGCCAGTTACATCCATTCAATGACATCATTGAATGGCTGTGATTGGCTAAAACACACGTGGCTTCAGCCAATCACACTATTCAATGACATCATTGAATGGGTGTGATTGCTAACACACGTGCGCCTTCAGCCAATCACAGCCATTCAATGATGTCAATTGCAGTAAGTCCGAGGGAGGACCGCACAGAGGATTCGGAGGAAGAGCAGCAGGACGATGAGGTGACTGACCCCACCTGGTTTGCTGAGCCTACTGAGGACAGGTCTTCAGAGGGGGAGGCAAGTGCAGCAGCAGGGCAGGTTGGAAGAGGCAGTGCGGTGGCCAGGGGTAGAGGCAGGACCAGACTGAATAATCCACCAACTGTTTCCCAAAGCGCCCCCTCGCGCCATGCCACCCTGCAGAGGCCGAGGTGCTCAAAGGTCTGGCAGTTTTTCACTGAGAGTGCAGATGACCGACGAACAGTGGTGTGCAACTTTTGTCGCGCCAAGATCAGCCGGGGAGCCACCACCACCAGCCTCACCACCACCAGCATGCGCAGGCATATGATGGCCAAGCACCCCACAAGGTGGGACGAAGGCCGTTCTCCGCCTCCGGTTTGCACCACTGCCTCTCCCCCTGTGCCCCAACCTGCCACTGAGATCCAACCCCCCTCTCAGGACACAGACACGACCGTCTCCCGGCCTGCACCCACACCCTCACCTCCGCTGTGCTCGGCCCCATCCACCAATGTCTCTCAGCGCACTCTCCAGCCGTCGCTAGCGCAAGTGTCTGAGCGCAAGCACAAGTCTGCTGCCACGCACCCGCACGCTCAAGCGTTAAACGTGCACATAGCCAAATTGATCAGCCTGGAGATGCTGCCGTATAGGCTTGTGGAAACGGAGGCTTTTAAAAACATGATGGCGGTGGCAGCCCCGCGCTATTCGGTTCCCAGTCGCCACTACTTTGGACAAGCACAGGCGGGCAGGGCCACTATATCTCCCTGACGGCACATTGGGTGAATTTAGTGGCGGCTGGGACAGAGTCAGAGCCTGGGACCGCTCACGTCCTACCCACCCCCAGAATTGCGGGCCCCCGCTCGGTGCTGGTATCTGCGGCGGTGTATGCTTCCTCCAATAAACCACCCTCCTCCTCCTACGCAACCTCTGTCTCGCAATCAAGATCTGTCAGCAGCAGCACGTCGCCAGCAGTCGGTGTCGCGCGGCGTGGCAGCACAGCGGTGGGCAAGCGTCAGCAGGCCGTGCTGAAACTACTCAGCTTAGGAGAGAAGAGGCACACGGCCCACGAACTGCTGCAGGGTCTGACAGAGCAGACCGACCGCTGGCTTTCGCCGCTGAGCCTCCAACCGGGCATGGTCGTGTGTGACAACGGCCGTAACCTGGTGGCGGCTCTGCAGCTCAGCAGCCTCACGCACGTGCAATGCCTGGCCCACGTCTTTAATTTGGTAGTTCAGCCGTTTCTGAAAAGCTACCCATGTTTGTCACACTTGCTCGGAAAGGTGCGCCGGCTCAGCGCACATTTCCGCAAGTCCCACACGGACGCTGCCACCCTGCAACATCGGTTTAATCTGCCAGTGCACCGACTGCTGTGTGACGTGCCCACACGGTGGAACTCTACGCTCCACATGTTGGCCAGGCTCTATGAGCAGCCTAGAGCTATAGTGGAATACCAACTCCAACATGGGCGGCGTAGTGGGAGTCAGCCTCCTCAATTCTTTACAGAAGAGTGGGCCTGGTTGGCAGACATCTGCCAGGTCCTTGGAAACTTTGAGGAGTCAACCCAGATGGTGAGCGGCGATGCTGCAATCATTAGCGTCATCATTCCTCTGCTATGCCTCTTGAGAAGTTCCCTGCAAAGCATAAAGGCAGACGCTTTGCGCTCGGAAACGGAGGCAGGGGAAGACAGTATGTCGCTGGATAGTCAGAGCACCCTCCTGTCTATATCTCAGCGTGTTGAGGAGGAGGGGGAGGAGCATGAGGAGGAGGGGGAAGAGACAGCTTGGCCCACTGCTGAGGGTACCCATGCTGCTTGCCTGTCATCCTTTCAGCGTGTATGGCCTGAGGAGGATCCTGAAAGTGATCTTCCTAGTGAGGACAGCCATGTGTTGCGTACAGGTACCCTGGCACACATGGCTGACTTCATGTTAGGATGCCTTTCTCGTGACCCTCGCGTTACACGCATTCTGGCCACTACGGATTACTGGGTGTACACACTGCTCGACCCACGGTATAAGGAGAACCTTTCCACTCTCATACCCGAAGAGGAAAGGGGTTCGAGAGTGATGCTATACCACAGGACCCTGATGGACAAACTGATGGTAAAATTCCCATCCGACAGCGCTAGTGGCCGAAGGCGCAGTTCCGAGGGCCAGGTAGCAGGGGAGGCGCGGAGATCAGGCAGCGTGTACAGCACAGGCAGGGGAACACTCTCTAAGGCCTTTGACAGCGTTATGGCTCCCCAGCAAGACTGTGTCACCGCTCCCCAGTCAAGGCTGAGTCGGCGGGAGCACTGTAAAAGGATGGTGAGGGAGTACGTAGCCGATCGCAGGACCGTCCTCCGTGACGCCTCTGCCCCCTACAACTACTGGGTGTTGAAGCTGGACACGTGGCCTGAACTCGCGCTGTATGCCCTGGAGGTGCTCGCTTGTCCTGCGGCTAGCGTCTTGTCAGAGAGGGTGTTTAGTGCGGCTGGGGGAATCATCACGGATAAGCGTACCGCCTGTCAACCGACAGTGCCGACAGGCTTACACTCATCAAGATGAACAAAGGCTGGATTTCACCAGACTTCTCTTCTCCACCAGCGGACAGCAGCGATACCTAAACAATACGTAGGCTGCACCCGCTGATGGAAGCATCGTTCTCTATCACCATAAAAAACAGGGACCTTTTAGCTTCATCAATCTGTGTATTATATTCATCCTCCTCCTCCTGTTCCTCCTCCTGAAACCTCACGTAATCACGCCGAACGGCCAATTTTTCTGAGGCCCACAAGGCTCAGTCATATTACTTTTGTAAACAATGTTTATACGTTTCAATTCTCAATTCAATAAAGCGTTGAAACTTGCACCTGAACCAATTTTTATTTTAACTCGGCCGCCTACAGGCCTAGTTACAAATTAAGCCACATTAACCAAAGCGATTAATGGGTTTTACCTGCCCTCTTGGTTGGGCATGGGCAATTTTTCTGAAGTACATTTGTACTGTTCGTACACCAATTTTTTGGGGCCCTCGCCTACATTGTAATCCTAGTAATTTTTAGCCCACCTGCATTAAAGCTGACGTTACCTCAGCTGTGCTGGGCACTGCAATGGGATATATTTATGTACCGCCGGTGGCTTCCTGGCACCCACCCATGCTGTCGGTCCACACGGAGTTGTAACTGCATGTGTCCACTTCTAAAGAACCCCAGTCTGACTGGGGCATGCAGTGTGGGCCGAAGACCACCTGCATTAAACCTGACGTTACCTCAGCTGTGCTGGGCACTGCAATGGGATTTATTTATGTACCGCCGGTGGGTTCCAGGGAGCCACCCATGCTGTGGGTCCACAGGGGCTTCACATTAGGGATTTGTACCTGCCAGTGTCTATGTATTAAAAACCCCGGTCAGACTGGGGCATGCACTGTGGGCCGAAGACCAACTGCATTAAACCTGACGTTACCTCAGCTGTGCTGGGCACTGCAATGGGATATATTTATGTACCGACGGTGGCTTCCTGGGACCCACCCATGCTGTCGGTCCACATGGAGTTGTAACTGCATGTGTCCACTTCTAAAGAACCCCAGTCTGACTGGGGCATGCAGTGTGGGCCGAAGCCCACCTGCTTTAAACCTGACGTTACCTTAGCTGTGATGGGCAATGCAATGGGATTTATTTATGTACAGCCGGTGGGTTCCAGGGAGCCACCCATGCTGTGGGTGCACACGGAATTCTCATTGCGGAGTTGTAGCTGCCTGTGACTGTTTATAAAAAACCCCGGTCTGACTGGGGCATGCAGACACCTTGACAGAATGAATAGTGTGTGGCACATGGGTTCCCCATTGCTATGCCCACATGTGCAGCTCCTGGTGGAGGTGGCACAGGATTGGATTTCTCATTGCTTCTGTACAGCATTATGGGCTATCGCCCCGCCCCTTTTAAAGAGTGTCGCTGCCTAGCCGTGCCAACCCTCTGCAGTGTGTGCCTGCGATTCCTCCTCATGGCAGACACGCTTATAAATAGACATGAGGGTGGTGTGGCATGAGGGCAGCTGAAGGCTGCGCAGGGACACTTTGGTGTGCGCTGTGGACACTGGGTCGTGCGGGGGGGGGGGGGGGGGTTGGGCAGCATGTAACCCAGGAGAAGTGGCAGCGGAGTGTCATGCAGGCAGTGATTGCGCTTTGTTGGAGGTAGTGTGGTGCTTAGCTAAGGTATGCATTGCTAATGAGGGTTTTTCAGAAATAAAAATTGTTGGGAGGGGGGGGCACTCTTGCAGCTATTGTGGCTTAATAGTGGGACCTGGGAACTTGAGATGCAGCCCAACATGTAGCCCCTCGCCTGCCGTATCTGTATCTCTGTCGTTCCCATCACTTTCTTGAATTGCCCAGATTTTCACAAATGGAAACCTTAGCAAGCATCGGCGATATACAAAAATGCTCGAGTCGCCAATTGACTTCAATGGGATTCGTTACTCGAAACGAACCCTCGAGCATTGCGATAATTTCGTCTCGAGTAACGAGCACCCGAGCATTTTGGTGCTCGCTCATCTCTAGTTGTTACACAACTTTTCCAGTAAGAGACATGACAGTACCAGAACTTGGAGTTTCACGTCGGCTGCTGTTTCACCTGTTTTACGGACAAGGTTATATATCTTAAAGGAGATGTCCCGCGCCGAAACGGGTTTTTTTTTTTTTAAACCCCCCCCCCCGTTCGGCGCGAGACAACCCCGATGCAGGGGTTAAAAAACCCACCCGCACAGCGCTTACCTGAATCCCGGCGGTCCGGCGTCTTCATACTCACCTGCTGAAGATGGCCGCCGGGATCCTCTGCCTTCGTGGACCGCAGCTCTTCTGTGCGGTCCACTGCCGATTCCAGCCTCCTGATTGGCTGGAATCGGCACGTGACGGGGCGGAGCTACACGGAGCCGCTCTCTGGCACGAGCGGCTCCATAGAAGAAAGCAGAAGACCCGGACTGCGCAAGCGCGGCTAATTTGGCCATCGGAGGGCGAAAATTAGTCGGCACCATGGAGACGAGGACGCCAGCAACGGAGCAGGTAAGTATAAAACTTTTTATAACTTCTGTATGGCTCATAATTAATGCACAATGTATATTACAAAGTGCATTAATATGGCCATACAGAAGTGTATAGACCCACTTGCTGCCTCGGGACATCTCCTTTAAAAAACCTAATAATGAAGTAGTATTACAAAAAAATGTTGTCTACCTGAAGTTGAAAGAAGTTTTCACACTGATACCAGTGATGGCATATAACTAAAATCTGCCATCACTTAATGATTGTGGGGATGCGAACTGCCGAGACCCAAACAGTTATCAGTGATGGCCGAGCGCCACTAGTTTACCTCTACAGCAACGGAGAAGGTCGTGGAGCTTCTGCCCTTTGTTTGTGGGAATGGCAGGGTTCCAGGGGTTAAATGATGTGCCATAACCTTTGAGTGATGGGAATACCGTTTAACCCTGCTATCTTCTACTTTGGGACATGAAGAGTTTTCCTCTGTCCAGAGCCGTGGTTCTACAGGGCTAGGGGGGTAATGGGCCCTGTACAGCCTCAGTTTTATTAGGGCAATACGATTATCGGTGGCCGCAGTTCTTCGTCTCATCCTCTTTTACTGCCTTTCTCTTGTTTCTTGTAGATTCTGGAGCTATATTCACATTTGGAAAAAGTAAGTTTGCAGATAATTGTCCCAGCAAGTTTTGGTTGAAGAATGACAAGGCGGCATACATAGCGTGCGGAGATGAGCACACTGCTCTAGTTACAGGTGAGTGGAGTATCTCTCATAGAAGTGAATGGAGCTGTGATCTCGCTGGTCCTGTGCCCTTGCATTCACTAGGGAGACTCGCTGGTCTGCCTTTCTTGTGATCCCTGTAAGTCCCAGCAGTTGGCCCCTCAGCGATCATACATTTATGCCGTAGGTGGCAAATGTTTTTTTTTTTTGGTCGACAATATCTATAAGGGTAGTTTCACACGGGCGAGAAAATTATGTGATTTTCGCCTGATGCCTTAGTCAGTAAAAAAGCAGTTCAGAAAACCAATTATTTACAATGGTTTTCTTACCATCTGCGATGTTTTCACTGATGTGATGTTGAGAGATAAAAGAATCACAGCATGCTCTATCTTTCTGCGATGTGCAAGCTGTTTTAACCCTTTCCAATCCACTGTCTGACCTCTGAAGACATTATGATTTATAGCTGTACAGCTCCGATGTTGGAAGACGTCTGTCGGGATTCTCTTACTGTATATTGCCAGCCTCTCTGCTGTCGGAGCCTATCCA
This sequence comes from Eleutherodactylus coqui, assembly GCF_035609145.1. Lineage (NCBI taxonomy): Eukaryota > Metazoa > Chordata > Amphibia > Anura > Eleutherodactylidae > Eleutherodactylus > Eleutherodactylus coqui. Next base: position 107,294,690 of record NC_089840.1, read on the forward strand.
ACGTGTCACCTCATGCAGTACTGGCTTTAGCCATCAGACAGCGCTGTTGTATAACGTCAGAAAAAGAGTAAGCCCCCTAGGAAAACCAGGATGCAAATTGGATTGGAAAGGGGTAATATCCCATGTTTTCCTATGGAGCCTGTGTTTTATTGCATCGCAACGCAGCAAGCATGCGTTGTGATGTGATTTTAACATTAGAAAGCCCCATTGACTTCTGCAATAAAAAATCGCACAATTTTTATTGCGGACGGCAGCAATCTGATGCGAGATGATACTCTCAAAAAAGTATCACTGACGCTAAAAAATCACGGTGAACAAAGACGTCATTTTGCAGCAATTTCCTTGTGGCAAAATCACGACCGCCCGTGTGAAACTAGCTTAAAGGGCTGCCTAAAGCGCCATAAACTAATTTCTAGTGCTATTAGGGTAGGTGACGGGGAGCCGGGTGACCGCCTGTAAAGTTAAGAGTCAGATTTTCCACCAGCATACAGAGTCCAGTGGGCATGCTCTCCTACACAAGTGTATAGGAGGATTCTTCTTCTTCTGACCTATGGGAGAATAAGAGTCCAGTGACACCCTCCAACCAAGTTAAACTTTGTTGTTTATTGGTTGTGGCCATGGTTCTGTGTAAGGAGAATTTGTGTGTTTGCCAAGGAGACAATCAGATCTCATAGAAGTCTGGGACCCAGGAGAAATACAAATCACACCAGCCTTGTTGCGGTATCAAATGATTTCTAATGTATTCAAAGTTGTATGTGGTTTATATATCATAAATGACATCACAGGAAAAGTATCTACCTCCAATATTAATAAGAATACATGATAGGGTACAACTAAAATGATTAACGTAAGTTAAACCTTTTAAGATGTAATTATAACATACAATGAAACCCTTATGATTTAAGTGAAAAGGAATGCAAGGGAGGCGGTCTGAGAGACTCTTATCTTCTGTTTGTCTTTATCCACTCACTGGTATATAGGTATAAAAGGTCTCGTTTAACCCCTTCACTACTTAAACTAGTAGCATGCTATATCTTTCTAGTCTACAATCTAATACCAAAAACATTTAACTGATACATTGATCTACAATTTTCTTAACATTCTGCGGATAAATTAAAGGGGTTTTCCCAGCTCTTCAAAATTGATAAAGGAGCCTGGGAGCCCAGCCAATCATCTGTTCGCCTGGCCGCTGTAACCCAGTACAGAGCAGGAAGTGCATGTCTCTGCACATTGTGCAATGACCTGGCATGGTATAGCAGACACATCTAATATTGACGTGAATGGGAGCTGTGTCTGCAATACCATGTCTGTCCACTGCACAATGTATGGTGCTATCAACTGCCACTCCATACAGCAGAGGTCCCCAATCTATTGTGCCTTGAAAGCTAAATTCAACTTTTCATGATGGTCGGGAGCCAGGAAAAATGAAGGAGATGCATAATAAATGTGGAGAAGCAAGAAATCATGTTTTTCTTTTTGTTTTGTCTTTTTTTTTAATATATATTTGCTAATCTAAATTTGACACTACTATTATATTATCTAAATTAGCACTGCTTAATAGTTACTTTAACCACAAAACCAATAATTTAATTGCCAGTCCATGTGGTCATATGGGCATCCATATATAAGAAGGACATCACAGCTGAACTAGAGCAGAGGAAGCCACTGCGGTTACTAACGAAAAGGTAGATTTCACTATCAAGGCAAGTTATCAAACGTGCGTTATTCAGTTTGGAAAAAATACAATTTGGGGCAATCTAATTACAATGCACAAATATGTGGATGGACAGTACAATCATTATCTTTTTACACCCAGGCCTATAACCATTAAGAGAGGGCATTGTCTACATTTAGATGAAAGAAGGTTTCACTATTAGACAGGGATTCTTTACTGTAAGAGCAATGAGAATATTAACTCTATGCCACAAGATGTAGATTTAGTGAACGAGTTCAAGAAGGGCCTAGGTGCCTTTCTTTAAAGATATAATATAACTAAGTCATGGAAATATTGATCCAGGGATTTATCCGGATTGCCATTTGGAGTCGGAAAGGAATTTTCCTCTAAAATGGAGCAATAGGCATCTATCTGATAGGGTTTTTTTTTTTCTTTTTCAGGATCAATGCAGTAAGATTGTAGGTTGGTAGTATATCATTTTTCAGCATTTCATCTCTGTAATTATAATTCAGAATTCCTTTGATGAACCACACAGCAGAGGGTGGAAAGCCATGGGTGGCTCCTTAACAACTGGTTGGGGACCACTGCCTGCCATATAAGGTGACAACAGCCTGGCAAACAGCTGATCGGCTGGGGTAGTAGACCCCCAAGGACAAGCTAGGATGACCTATTATCAGTTTTCAAGAGCTGGAAAACGACTTTAACTTTCTAATTTAAGCCCAATAAAAATTCTGCTCCCTTTACCCTCTGGCTGTAAACAATCCATTATTCACAGAAAAAGCCAAAAATGCACTACCTGATAGTCTGCAAAGCAGACACAGTCGCCATAGGCACGATCACCATAAGGCAGGCACAATCGCCGTAGGGCAGGTGCAACCGCCATAAGCCCTAAAAATATGCAGTCAGCCAGACAATGGTGTGGAGGAGCAACTTGTTCATGGCAGGCTAATATATAGTCACTCACTCAACCCAGCCCAGATTGGGGAGGGGCGACTGCATATAATAATAGCCTGCACATGTGAATGATACCAAGATGCCGGCCACAGATGGATGGTGACCAACCATACAGGATATCAACCCTCACTGATATAACAGCGGGTTGCCCTGTATCTCCAAGTGGGCCGCACTGGCTGACATCTTGGGCTCCCCCAACAACTAGCAAATTACATACAAAAATACTAATGCATACTGATAAAATGCGGGTGTTGTTACAGCATTTTGGCCAAAACGCATAGGGTGACGGGCCACGTCGAGGCCACACAGTGTCCGTCAGTACCTATGCTAACTCACTATAAGAATTATAAAATCACTAATGCATACTGATAAAATGCGGCCTCGACGTGGACCGTCAGCCTATGCGTTTTGGCCAAGATGCAGTACCAACACCCGCATTTTATCAGCATGCATTAGTAATTTTGTATGTAGTTTGCTAGTTGTTGGGGGAGCCCAAGATGTCAGCCAGTGTGGCCCACTTGGAGATACAGGGCAACTCGCTGTTATATCAGCGAGGGTTGATATCCTGTATGGTGGGTCACCATCCATCTGTGGCTGGCATCTTGGTATCGTTCACATGTGCAGGCTATGATTATGTGCAGTCGCCCCTCCCCAATCTTGGCTGGATTGAGTGAGTGACTGCATATTAGCCTGCCATGAACAAGTTGCTGCTCCACACCATTGTCTGGCTGACTGCATATTTTTAGGGCTTATGGCGGTTGTGCCTGACCTACGGCGATTGTGCAGATGGCAGTTGTGCCTGCCTTATGGTGATCGTGCCTGTGGCGACCGTGTCTGCAGACTATCAGGTAGTGCATTTTTGGCTGTAAACAATCCAGCTGCGAAGCGGCCCATAGATGCCCCCTTCCCCACCTGTACATTGTAGTAATAGATCTGGCCATGTGTGTGTGATATAAAACGTGCTGTTCGCATGGAAAATTTTATGAAATGGAGGTTGCTTTAGAGGAATGGAGCAATAAAGTATGTATAGACATAGAGGAGCGTTAGATTCTCCTCAGACTGCATGTACCGATGTCCCTCTGCAGAATGTGCCACCCCTCCCACTCTCCTCACTTACGACCTAAAGAATGCTCGTGCCAAATTTCATGTTTGTACGACATCGGGGAGTTACATTACATAGGGGTGCACTTACTTTTGCGATTTAGCATTGAATAATCGAGTTGTGACCCCTTTACTTTTCCTATTTAGGACCTAAAGAATGTTACTGCCAAATTTCATATTTGAATGACCCCGGGAAGTTAGAGAATTAGTGGCGAGTCAGTCAGTCAGGGCGGGATCTAGTACATAACAAGCTCTGGTGGTTGCTGTTTACTGCACTGCTCTGGGGGTGAACCCTTGCACGTGCCCAGCTGCTTCATGTCCCAGAGCATAAAGTGAGCAGAAGTTTTATTGCAACTAAAATAATATAAAAAATGCATTTATTTGTTGTAACCTGACTACTTATGAGCAATGATTAAGAAAAAGCACTTAATACTGGACAGCCCGGTTAAGTGGTGCCCAAATGTCTGTTCTCATTTTCTTTTGAAGGCCACTGTGCCCAGTGGTGGCGTGACCCGTACCCGCACTGCTTTCCGGGTGAGAGAGAGAACACCCCCCTGTGTTCTCCATGCTTCCTCCTGTTCCTGCCATATCATTATATCAGCTTGGCACATGCAGGCTGCCAGTTGGGCATCTTTGTTATAGAACTGGCAAAGTTTCAATTTACTATATTTTTATTGTACAACATTGTATGCATCGGTTTTACTGAATATTTAGACATTCGCTTTGGTCTGTTCTTTACCATTGTCCTGCATGCACATTATCCAAGGTGTGCAGCGGAGTCCAACTACCTCGAGGCCACAAACAAGGAAGAAGCAGTACTAGTACTTTGGCTAGGATTACGCAGCAGGCTTTAGCAATAGTAGGTACTGTGCCAGTAATTTACCCATTGCTCTGGCAGGGGTGTTCCAGCGCACTTTGTATGGAGCCGCAGTCGCTGCTTGCAGCATATGACAAGTGTTCTGCAAACAGACAATCATTCCCTTTTTAACTGCAGTTGTAGAATATATTTCCATATGTTGTCGCTAAAATGTCTTCTCTTTTCCAATTAGGAAATGGCAAGCTTTATGTTTTCGGTAGCAACATTAATGGGCAGCTAGGAATTGGATCTGGGACGGTTATCACCAAACCAACATGTGTCAAAGGTAAGAAGATCAAATGATTTCCCATTTTCTATAATATTTCCAAAACTGAGCTCTGGGTGTTCCCCTTCAGTGCTCTAGCAGTGTCATCAGTAATAAAGGCACATACGTGTTTTGTGACCTGCCTGACCCCGGCTCCATTCACACTGTTTCTCACTGCTGTCACATAGTTGCCCCCATTCCATTGATAGGTGGGAGCCCACGGGGATTAGAGATTTATCCTCTATTCCGAGCTAAAACGAGCTGTAAATGTGCGGCACAGGTGACATTGACTTCAGATAAACCACCATACATGTACATTGATGTGATTGTATGGGCACTTCGATGGAATTGCCTGACTATATAACCCATAGGGGCATATCACTCAGGTGAACCTTTTCTCCTTAGTTCTAGTGATGTTGGGGATCTCGCCACCCACATGACATATCAAAAGTTTATTTAGACCTCAGCTGTCTTCCCTTTTTTTTGTCACATTATCTGATTGCACAACTTTAAAGGGCCCCAATAAACAGGGATTTTCCAGCTTTGTGCAATATTAACATCATGCTATAAATGTATGATTGGGGGTTTAAACTTTTGTGACTCTCCCTTCTTTGGAACAACAGTGGTCCCCTGCTTCTATCTTCTGCAATCCAGAGAGGAGCCCACACATGTCTGTAGCTCCATAGTTATTATGGGAGTTATGGAAATGCAGTTCTATAGACAACAATGCATGATCACCTCTGCATCTCATTTCTTCCTCTCTCTAGTGCCAAAATGGGTCAAAAGGCTCTTGTTTTTTATTATATCAGACACTTAAAGGGGTTATCCTGGAAGCGGCTGCCAGGATACATCAGGGTTGGAGCAGAAGCACTGCTCCGACCACTGTGTAGTGGCCAGTGCTCGTAATTGCAAGCACAGCTCTCATTGATTTAATTGAGAGCTGCTCTTGCAATTACAAGCAATAGCCACTACACCGGGGTCAGAGCAGTGCTTCTGTTCCGACCCTGGTGGGGGCTGTCTGGATAACCCCTTTAAACATCGCGTGGTACCAGTTTCAAATTGCAGGGCTGCAGTGAACAAGGCTGGGGTGAAATAGACCCCATGGTACGACACAAGTTTTAAAGCAACCTACCTATTTTGGGACAGGAGCGTGTTCTATTACCTGCAGTTGTTTTTTTTTCTCTGCCGTCCCTCGGCAAGTGACACAGGGGTTCAGAAAAAATACTTGACGTTCAGCAAATCCTCAGGCCTGCACTAGCCGTAATTGTTTGCCCAAATCTTTTAACGACCGTGTCTACTTGAACTCTAGGAATACAGACAAGCATGTGTATATATATCATGATAGTTCAGGCATTCCTCAGAATGTCATCGCCACAGAAGGTGCTTCCGTCCCCTTTAAGGGGTTGATTTCCTTGGACCAGTGCAAGAAAAACATCATTATTTTTTAACAAATGTGTCAAAACTCTGACATTTGAAATGCCGATTTGCTTTTAAGATGCCCCACATGGCATTACCGAGCCGGCTATCCCCGGAGCGTTCTTGTACATTAATAATAGGATGGCTTTCAATAACAAACAGCATATATACAATCTTGTTCTGTCTGCCTGTCATCTGGTTTGTAGATGACACGGTCAAAGGCAAATCTCCAGAGTTACATTCTAGCTTGTTATCTATACTAAGAAAGCGACACAAATAATCTTCTGCGAGCCTTTCTAAAGCTTCCCGAAATTATTATAGCCGACAGCAGGGAGCATATCACTTTTGTTTCAAGAACAAGTATAACGGGATTTCCAGCTGCTTACCATAGGAATCGCACGCAGCTGGTTTACTACATTCTACCTCTTAACACTTAGATTTTATATTCTATGTGTATGTTTGTTCAAACTAATTTTAATATGCTGGATGAAAACATTTCTAAACGTATTTTAGTATATATTAAAAATGGGTTACTAATGAAGAGTTCTGACAGTCCTTGGGGTGACCTTATACCTGAAGTATGCAGCATGCTCATCAACCCCCTCTAGTGGTGGCTCCAGGCAGACAGAATTCTTAATTAAACTACATACCTATGCAGGGAATTTGTAGTCTTGCTGTGTCTGTAAATACAGATCTCCAATCATAATTTGAATACATTAAGAAGGCTGTGGGCAAGAAGTTGGATTGTGTGCATTCAAACTGTGACATACGTGATGTAAAACCTGGCTTTATGGAACCGCCACTTTTGCCAAATTATAGAAAGGTTGCATTATTTATTGAGTCTAACATCTTTGATGCCATTGTTTATTGCAGCATTAAAATCTGAAAAAATCAAGCTGGTTGCGTGTGGAAGGAATCACACCTTGGTCTGCACAGGTATTTATCATCTACAAATATATAAAGAGATTGTAAACCGTGAACTAAGAACTGAATTCAGAACTTAAAATTAGGTTTTTAGTGACCTCTCACATGCATACTGAAGATACTTGAGGGAGTATATATTCTGTTATTTTACTACCGCAGGCTCAGTAAGGTTTTGATAAAAATGTATTTTCCTGGACAACCCCTTTTAGGCCGGCTTCACACGGATGTATTTGCACGCTCAATATGCAGAGAATACAACCCATTGATTTCAGTTGGTTTGTTCACATTTCCATATTGTGCGCATGCATCTCAGTCGCGCAAAAAAAAAAAGAACTAAAAAAATGTTCTATTGTTCTGCATATTTGCGTACCAAAGGTTCTCATAGAAGTCAATAGCAGGTGTGCAAATGCATGTAATATACGAGGACATGCATGAAACACCGCGCAGGAAAAAGAACGCATTAAGACTAATTAGCCATTTCAATCGGTGCATTTTTATTTGCTGTGCATAAATGATCATGCCTGGTAGGCACAAAAAGTACAGTAAAATACGCCGGTGTGTGCGCAAAAAAAAAAGCATACTTCTTTTAATATATGCTTATGTCAAGTCGGCCTTAACGGTGCTTATGGTTGATGACAGGAGAGCCCTCTATTTCTTTCCATCGGGAAAGCTCCTGCAGCATCTGGAGCATGGCCTTGTTAGTCAAGGACGTACATCATGACGGGTGACAAATGATCAGCTCAGTCTGGAGGTGGCTGTACAGAGTGATGAGAAGTAGAAAGGCCTTTGCAGTTCAGTAGCTACTAACTGTCTTGAGGAAATGGAAATATATCCTTGTATGCTTTCTTTTATAGTTCAAGGAAAGGTTTACTCTTCGGGCTGGAATAGTGAAGGACAGCTGGGACTCGGTGACACCACAGAGAGATCAAGCTTTCATGAAGTTACCTTCTTTAATGGGCAGTACAAAGTCAAACAGCTGTCAGCGGGATCCAATACATCGGCAGTCCTGACTGGTAGGAGATGGTCACACACATTAACATCTGCTTCACTCTGAGCACTTACTACTTGCAGTGTAACATAAGGAAATGTAGAACCTTCATTAGTGGATCATTTCTTTACTGTCTTCTGCAATGTAGATGATAACATGGCTCAGTCTTATTTCTGTCCGGCGAAGTGTTGTCATAGGAAACTTGCATAGGCTCAAATCGCAATCCTCTTCCACATATACATGTCACCTGACTTTTTCATAAGTGGCAAGAAAAAGTTGCAAATATAGAGTGCAATAAAATTTGCAACTTTTATATAGAACACAAAAATGGAGTAACTAGTATGATGAATTCCCTCCAATGTCTTAGGCCCAATGTCCACAGGCGGATTTGATTTGCATAATCCGCGCGGGTCACCCACATGGAAGATCCGCCATTCAAAGTGCCTATAGGGAAGCATTGGCATCCGCAACTGAATCTAAGCATGTGGATTTGGAGTGCAAAACAAATCTCAGTGCAGATTTTGTGCAGATGGGCTCAATAGAAGTCAGTGGGTGTGGACGATCCGCAGTGCATCCGCAAATACAATTGCAGATGCACTGCGGATTTGAAGGTTAAAATCAATTAGGGAGGTGGGGTTGCAGGTGATCCGCAGTGCATCTGCACGGGAAAAAAGACATCCACGATCACCGGCAGGCATTTAGGTCCAATGTCCACGGGAAAAATAGAATTGCAAAAACCATGCTGGTCTCCTGCGCCCATAGAGAATCATTGGGCACCCGCAGGTAATTACCTACGGATGTCAGTTTTTTTCCCAAGTACGCAGGAAAACACCCGGAGCATGCTCCATTTTGTGCAGTTTTTCCCGCACGGATGGCTTCCACGACTTCTATTGAAGCCAATGGAAGCCGTCTGGATCTACGGCACAGACACAGCTGTCACTGCGTCCGTGCCGCGGGAAAGCAGGAGTTTAAAAAAGAGGAAAGATGGCACGGCGTATGTGCCCGACACGCTGCCGGCATCCCAAGCTTATCCGCTGGGCAGAAGAAAGAAGATCCGGCCGCGACGGAGGAGAGCCCTGCAGTGTCCTGGCGATGAGTAGACTGTATTTTTTTGTCTTATGTCTGCAGGCCAGGTGGAATCCGCTGCAGAATGCTGCATGGGGAAACCATGTGGGCCCATGGACATGAGGCCTTAGGCACTTAGGCCTCATGTCCACAGGCATTTGTTTTAGCAAATCTGCACGTGTCCCCTGCGCATGAAATCCGCAGATCAATTTTCCCACAGGAAATCATTGACCATCCGTGATTAATTTAACAGCCGCGGATATGATTTTTTTATATTCGTAGATTTTACGGACAGGGGAAAAAAAGCGCAGCATGCTCCATTTTAACGCTGATTGGCTCCATTGATCTCTATGGGTGTGGGAGATCCACAGTGCATCCGCAAATACTTTTGCGGATGCATTGCAGATTTGAAGGTTAAATTCAATTAGGAAGGTGTGGAAGAGGCTGGGAGGTGGGGTTGCGTTTTTTCACGTGCGGATCATCCGTAGTGCATCCGCATGTGAAAAATCTGCAATACGCAATCTCTGGCAAGCAAAAAAAATACAATTTATAGATCATCCGCAGTGGATCCGCTGCGGAAATTCGCATCAAATATCCGCATGAGCCGTATTCTGCCTGTGGACAAAAATAATTTCTGCACTGGCGCACAGGTCTTCCGCTGCGGAAATCCTCGCGTGCCGTGGACATGAGGCTTTAGACAGAAATCTGAAGACATGTTGTCATCAAAGACTTTCAGTACTGTAGTCTCAGACTTCAGGTCTGTAGCTTTAACCAATACCACTGCATAAACGTAACCCTTTCCAATCCACTGTCTGACGTCTGAAGACATTATGATTTAAGGCTGTACAGCTCCGATGTTGGAAGACGTCCGTCGGGGTTCTTTTACTGTATATTGCCAGCCTCTCTGCTGTCAGAGCCTATCCAACCTGTCACCTCATGCAGTACTGGCTATAGCCAGCAGATAGAGCCATTGTATAATGGCAGAAAAAGAGTAAGCCCCCTAAGAAAACCAGGATACAAATTGGATTGAAAAGGGTTAATATATTACATTTTTTCCAAATTTTTTAATGTACACTATTGAGCAGTTGATGACTTCTGATTGGTTGCTTTTTAGTAGCTGTAATGCTGCATCAATTCTTTTTCAACAGAACCCTCTGTTCCCTTTAGTGCAATAAAGGGTTTGTCTTGTCCCACAAAAAGAAGTTATCTGCTAACCACATTATAGGGGTAACTAGCTGATCTATGGGGGTCTAACAGCTGAGATACCCACCGATTGCAAAAACGAAAGTCTCAAAGGTCCCTGAATGAATGGAGTGGCGATCACACATACACAATACTGCACCATTTATTTCAATTAGACTGCTGGATATGGCCAAGTTCAAGTGCTCGTCTATGTCGGACTCTCCCATTGAAATGAATTGAGCAGTAGTGCGCATATGTGTTCACTGCTTCTTTCACTCAGGAACCTTCAGTTCTCATTATGGTTTTCTTCTATCCTGTGGATGAGGAATAACTTATTTGTTATGGGACTGCTGCTTTAAGTACCTTTTTAATTAAATGCAGTGAAGCCACAAGCTAGTTGTGGTGGGAAAAGTGAAGTGCACGCAGTTTGATATGTAACTTATGATATTTAATGCACATAAGTAAATTATGCACTTCAAATATTTATATGTGGATTGTAATGTTCTTCTGTATGTGGACCATGGGACTTGAAAGTTATTAAAGGGGTTGTCCCGCGCCGAAACGGGTTTTTTTTTTTTTCAACCCCCCCCCCCGTTCGGCGCGAGACAACCCCGATGCAGGGAGGTAAAGAAAGCTCACCGGAGCGCTTACCTGAATCCCCGCGCTCCGGTGACTTCTCTACTCACCGCTGAAGATGGCCTCTTCCTCCGTGGACCGCAGCTCTTCTGTGCGGTCCATTGCCGATTCCAGCCTCCTGATTGGCTGGAATCGGCACGTGACGGGGCGGAGCTACACGGAGCTACACGGAGCCCCATAGAAGACTGCAGAAGACCCGGACTGCGCAAGCGCGGCTAATTTGGCCATCGGAGGGCGAAAATTAGTCGGCACCATGGAGACGAGGACGCCAGCAACGGAGCAGGTAAGTATAAAACTCTTTATAACTTCTGTATGGCTCATAATTAATGCACAATGTACATTACAAAGTGCATTAATATGGCCATACAGAGGTGTATAGACCCACTTGCTGCCTCGGGACAACCCCTTTAACCCCTTGAGTGGCGGGTTTCCTACCACCCTGTCGTGCCCACCAGGGCAGGTTTTTTAAAATGGTCTAATCATTGAATTTCAACTAATTTTGCAGTTGCGTCTCAAGAGCCATAACTTTTTCATTTTTCCATTGACATGGCCATATAAGGGCTTGTTTTTTGCGGGACAAGTTGTGATTTTTTTTAAACGGGGGAGGAAAAAAAGAAATGGGGAAAAAAGAAAAAAAGGGGCCATGTCATTAAGGGGTTAAATAATGTATTAACTTCCTTCTCTGGGTCATTACGACGCATGGATACCACATGTGTGATTGTATTTTTCATTTTTTACAAAGTAAAGGGAGACAAGTGTTTTTATTTTTATTTTTTTTAAATTTTTTTTTGTCCCTTTAGGGGACTTCCACAGGGACCCATCAGGACCCCTGATCACATTCCAGGGGTCCGATGGTGACAGCCCTTTAGATGCTGCAGTGACAGCCCTTTACATGCTGCAGTCACATAGACTGCAGCATGTAAAGGGTTAACACAGCAGAGATCGGAGGTTTTCTCTGATCTCTGCTGTAAGAGCAGGTACCTAGCTGTCCTCTCACAGCCAAGCACCAAGCTCTCCCTGCCACAGAGACCATCGGCTTGCTTCTGACAAGCCGATGGTCTCTATGGCAACCTGTAAACAAAGCAGGAGGTTGCCGACATATCGGCAATATCTTCTGCTGGTTTTTCAAAGCTCTTGCACTGCTCTGTGTGGGTCTGTGCAGGCAGAGCACAATGTCACAGCTTGTAGCATTGTGCTCTGCAGCTCCCATAGTGATACATAGCCCGGAAATCTTCTGGGCTGTATCGCTATGAGCAGTGGAGCTCGTCCCGGAAAATTTCCGGGCCTGCCACTCAAGGGGTTAAAGCAGGATCGCTGACCAGCGGGGGTCTTACTGCTGAGACCTCCTCCGATCTCGAACAGGGGTCCCGGTTTCCACGTCTTCCTGACTGGGATTTACTACATCCCCATATTTTGGAGGCTGAGTGGAGTACTGGTTGTGTAAGCTCGTTGCAACTCCATTCACGATCAATGATCTTCAGGAAATAGCCAGACGGCAAGCGCTTGGGTATTTACATCAGTCCAATTGAAATGAGTGGAGTGCTGGCCATGTTTGCTCGGCCCATGCTCCATTCATTTTGAGGATACTGCAGCAGTAAAAGTGACCTTCCAGGCAGAGGGGGACACGAGTCCCCCTGTTCTCAAGATTCTGTAGATAAGGGATAATTTGTGATTCTGGTACAACCACTTTAATGAGGTTTTCTCATCTCAGACATGGAGACAGATGACTGTGCCCTTGTTTGCTCTCAAAGGAAACCATGAATGAACATGTTAGATTTCATCCAATTTCTGGATCAACATTGAGGGGTAATAGGCTGAACTGGATGGACATAAGTCTTTTTTCGGCTTTACATACTATGTTACTATGTCTTATTTCCCTGGGAGGTAATCACCACCATAGATGTCTGGCAGCAGCTTATCTCCTTTACCTACTGGGAAAAAAAGTGTGTCCCACTTAATTTTTCTGATCTACTGTAACAGAAGTGCAAGAAAATTGGAAACCGCTGCAATGAAGATACAAATACTCCAATTTGTGACGTTACAAGGTGTTAAAGAAGTTGGTAAAGAACATTTTTTGCCTAATTGCTACAAAGTATTAGTTTTTACTGCAAGCTACCTATTCTGCTATGTGCGTCAGACCGCTCCAGGTTATCGCGCACACTTATAGGTGATGTGAAAGGTAATCCCGCTCTACTTCTAGTCTCTTGTGTTATGAACCCGCTTGTAATACTGGTTATAACATAAGATCATTTCTGTTTCATTAGAAAGTTGGGAATTTATTGCTAATAAATAACTATTAAGACATCCGACAACAATATTTTTTAATGCTTTTCAGTGGATGGCAAACTGTACATGTGGGGTGAAAACTCGGAAGGTCAGCTGGGCCTCGGTAGTGAGAAAACCATCTGCAGTCCTCAGCAGATGGACATTGGGAAGCCCATTTCTTGGATTTCCTGTGGCTATTACCATTCAGCATTTGTAACCCGTAAGTAACATTCATCCTATACTTTACATACATACTAACTGGTATTTGAACTTGAGGCGCCTTCTGACATCAGAAGATGTTGTTCGGGAGGGTCTGTGAGCTGAAACTTATAGTGATCAGTAGAACATAATTACTCTTGACATAAAATATCTCTACCTTCTCCTCTGCCGTGATAGATTTGCCAGAATTGTTGTTTGTCTTTGAAGATACTGTTTGTAAACTGTATGGCACTGGGCAATAGCGGTAAACAATGAGGGCGTCGCAACGTTCTAGCCAGCTGACCTATGCAGGCACAGTAGTTGGGCCTCCCTTGATTATGATATTGATGGCCTTTCTTACGGATTGGCCATTAACTTCTTAATGATGCGGCCCTTTCTTTTTCCATTTTCGTTTTTTCCTCCCCCCTTTTTAAAAAATTGTAACTCCTTTATCCACCGACGTCGCTGTATGAGGGCTTGTTTTTTGCGGGACGAGTTGTATTTTTCAAGGGTGCTATTTAATGTACCATATAATATACTGAAAAACTTTAAAAAAATTCTAAGTGGAATAAAATGAAAAAAAAATGACATTCCGCCATCTTTCAGTGCGTCTTGTTTCTACAGCACACAAACTGCAACAAAAATGACATGATAACTTTATTCTATGGGTCAGTACGATTCCTAAGATACCAAACTTATATAGTGTTTTTTTGTTGTTTTAGGGTTTTTTTTGCTGTTTTACTTGTATTTTTTTTCAGACATTTATTTTTTATAAATTATTTTCTGTCGCCATCTTCTGCGTGCAATAACTTTTTTTTCGTAAGTTCTCAGGGGGGACAACTAGCGATGCTTTGATTGCTCCTGCAGTGTGATGTAATGCCATAGCATTACATCATACTACAATCGGGCAGGCATTCTGTTAAGCCGCCCCACGGGATGGCTTGATGGGCATTCTGCTAAGACAGACATGAGGTCTTTCAGAAGGCCTCCAGCTGCCATGACACCCGCACTGCTCCCTGCAATCTCCTCACAGGGGACCAATGGGATCCGCAAACATCGTTCGGAGGATTTAACAGCGGCGTTTAAATCCCCCGAACGATGTTAATAGTGGGGCTGTTGCCACCGTGTGTCAGCTGTTTTCAACAGCAGGCGCCCGCACTGTATGCAGGTAGGTCGCCCCGCAATCTCCCTTCATACATACCGCGACCCCACAGGACATAAATGTACGCCCTACAGCGGGAAGAGGTTAATGTTATGGCCACTTAAACCCCAATTTTTTTGCACTAACCGGATTGATTGAAAATCACGGTACAGTATGTTTCCAGGGGGGATTTTAATCAAGTGCAAAGCAGGGACCCTTCAGACGTTGCCCTGATATTAAGTATAGACCTGTATAAAGTCTGAGTACCTGAACCGTCTGTCTTGTAGAAGATGGTGAACTTTATACCTTTGGAGAACCTGAAAATGGGAAGCTTGGTCTGCCTGCTGAGAAGCTAGACAAACACAAAAAACCTCAACGTGTCTCTGGTTTATCCGGAAAGGTAAAGATGGTCTCCTGCGGTGGAGGACACACTGTTGCAGTGACAGGTTTGTTACTGAGTAATCCTATTGTTTAATGTGCTTATTTGATTTTGGACACTCTTATATGATGTTTTTTAAGGGTACTTTAACGGGGGATGACTATCATTCCTGTGCTTTCACAGAGGAGCAATAGTCGTTGACTGAATGGAGGCGGAGCGTGTCGGAGATCTCTTAACAGCCACCTTCCTATATTGTGAACATGTTCAAAGAGGAACGACTGCCCTTTTATAAGGAGGCGAAAACTTGCTCACTAGTCACTTTGTTTCAGTGAGCTGAAACAATGCGATTACTGAGCAATTCTTCTTTCTCAGTATCCTGTTTGGCCTCGTGCTTACGTGGGACAACTATCGCTCAGAATCGCTAGTTTGAGCAGTTTTTTGGCCAATAGCTGTCACGTGTGAAGCCACTCTTAGTGGGTGATATGGGTAATAATATGAAGGATAACTAAATCTGATGTATTGTATAGGAAGTAAATAAAATAAGAGATGACATGCATCTCCATTGTACTGTTAAGTAATGATTGGTTAAAGAGGATTTCTCACCACAGAACATCCAGATTAGTTGCCTATATATATTACATAGTGTGTATATACAGGGGGTAGACAAAAATATGGAAACAATGTAAGAAATCCATGGGATTTTAATCATTAAAGGGGTTTTGTCATTAAAAGAAAAATTATCTAAACTTACCTATTCCTTCCCTGTCTGTCTCCTTATCACATCTTCTCCTGGTTGAGCTTCTCCAGTGCCCCAGGTCAGCTCACTGCAGGCCGGGACCAGCTTGTTATGAAGGCTGCTTTATCACAAACTCCTTCCTGCTGGGTCAGTGAAGGTCACATCCCTGTGCTGTAGCTTCACTGCCTAGGAAGGAATTGTAGTCTATTTCAGAGATAGCTCGCATGAGCAATCTCTGAAGAAGATAGGCAGTCCTCCTGCTGGCCTGTGTGCTGTGACGTAATGTACATTGGCAGACTGCCAACCTAATGTACGTAACCTCACAGGAAGGAGAAGAATCAGGCAGCTGGAGCTGAAGGGAGCCCCCCGGACTGCATGAGACAGGAGAACATGGGGGAGATGAAGATCTGGTAAGGGGGAGGAATAGATAAGTATAGCATTTTTCTTTTTTAGTGACAGAACCCCTTTAACACTTAGCTGCCCTTTAGACCCCTGCTTGGCTGAGAGCTTTCCTGCCAAATTTGTGTATTACTTCACCTCTTGCCCTGCTCTGGGTGGTTTTGGGAGACAGCTGGTAACAGCACCTAAGTGTCTTAAACCCCTGACCAAAGAAACCTTGTTGCTCGGCAGATGTTCACATCTGCCCGGGAGCATCTGTGTCATATTACCTCCACTTAAGTTACATGGGATCATAAATCATAGGGCACTTTTTAATTACCTTTTTGTTTAAAGTCTCACAAAGGTAAATAACACTTTATATGCTTGTAACTGAGAATTTAATAGGTAAGGAATATATCATTATAAAAAGAACAACCTTTACTTAAATAGATCCTACAGTTTCGGCTAACTTTTAATAAATTATAGAGGCATAAGACATAAGTGGGAAATTGCTGCAGTATAATTGAACACTGGTGTATGTCTTGGTGTGCTGAAAATAAACACTGAACACAGGGCTATCAGTATTGGAAAACATCAAATGTAGCAGAAAAAAGATTATTATTATGAAAAGTTAGATACCATCTTACCCCTCACACTTGTACTAAAGGCAAAATACACGGGGGGGGGGGGGGTGTATGTGTGTATATAATATATATATATATATATATATATATATATATATATATATATATATATATATATATATATATATATATATATATATCTTTATTGTTCCAGTGCATTTGTTGTGCAAAAAAAATTAAGCAGTTTTGCAGGTAGTCTTAATTAAAGGGCCACTCCGGTGATTAGCTATCCCACGGTGTGTATATATAAGTGAGCTAGTGTTACCTTGGTTAGTTATTCCTTTCTATTCGAAACTCCCAACCTCTTTCTTCTCAGATGGTCCTGTATTCTCATTTTGACCAGCTCAGATTTACTGGGGTTATTCTCTCTGAAACTAGTCCGTTTCTCAGTCTGTGTGATGCTGCCATAGAAACTGCCTTGAGGGGGATACAGACACCTCTGTCACAGTTACTGATGATGATTACACAACTTTTGTCACACAGTTATAATAGAGGAGATCACAGCTCATCCTCCTGACTGTATAATTATGGTCTGTAGCTTATTTAGGTGACTATAGAATGTAATGATAATTCAATTGTCCTCCCAGCAGGCAGAAATAGTGTAGCTTCAGCTAATATGGTGCTAATAAATCATGGGATGATATGAAAGTGAAGCCAAAAAATCTCAACATCAAGATGGTGGCTGATAAGCATCAGGCAGGTGGTTGCAGTGTATGGAAGTCACTGCAGTACATAAGAGACCTTCAGAGTGTTACAGGCAATTACATGAGGGGGGCAGAGATGTGTTTTCGCTGGAGAGGCCCTTTTGTGTCTACATTATCTATGCAGAACTATGTGTCCATAGTAACAGACTACATACAAACCCTGTGTAGTCTGATCCTGCAGAACCCCCCTTACACTTGTCTCCTACTGCATGCTATCCGAATAGATGCTTATGTATGTCTGTATGTTTTATATGCGTCACTATACATTACGCAGTAGTTTATTTTGATTTTAGCCATTTGATAATCTTTGCTTACTAGGACACTGACAAGCCTTTTAGGGGTCATTTGAGCAGTGTTTATACATATGCTGTCGGTTTTCAAAAAAACAGAAATGTAGGCTTTAATGTTGGAAATTGAGACCACTTTGGTCTCCAGTTCACAAGGTCTCCATTTGTTTCCAGTACTTTAGGAGGCTAGAGAAACTTAATTGACTATGCTTTACAATCCTCCTGAAATACTAGAGACCTTGTGAGTCAGAAGCCAAGGTGCTCTCTATTTAATACATTAAGGCCTCCTTCACACAGGCGACAATATCGCATTGCTGGTCCGTGCAATATCCCTTCCACCTTTACCGTGAAAATAGGCCATAGCTGCAGAAAAAAAAGTATAATTCACCTAGAAGCACTGTCCGGGGCTCGACTGCAGCTTCTTCCTGGTCCCCGGCACTGGTCTTCTTCATCTCTTCTAGTTGGGGATTGAAAAATCCCCGCCTCCTGGAAGTGCTGGTTGTGATTGACTAAGCTTCAGCCAATCAGAGCCAGCACTCGATGAATGGCTGTGATTGGTTCGTCGAACGCTGGCTCCAATTGGCTAAGCGTCAACCAATCAGAGGCAGTGCTTCCAGGAAGCTCATAATTCCAACCGGGATTTCTGTCTTAATAGCATTTGAGACCAGACGGATACCCACAGCAAATGCAGCAACACTGTGACCATGATTACTTTTTAGTAATAATGCAGTTTACATAAGGTATTCACAAGCTGTGCTGTGATGCTATTCTGTATGTGCCCCCAACCATTCTGACACAAAGTCTTGACTGGGCTCACATGTAGTTTGTAAGAGAGAAGAGGAGTGGTACATAGCGCAGGAGCATTAATGGGCAGCAACTAATTAATGTTGAACTGTGTAGCCATCTTTGGGTTCCCCATATATCAGGAGAGTGGGGCCTCTTGACTTTTGTTTGACGCTCCAGAAATAAGTATACGAGTTAGGGCTCATTTACATGAGCAGAAATATGCAGTGTATTACGCGTGCAATTTTTGCGTGTGTAATGCACAGTGAATAGAACCCATTAACTTCAATGGGTTCGTTCACTTGAATGTATTTCTTCACACAATGTGCGATTGCGTGAAAAAGTATGCGGCGTGTCCTATCTTGGTGTGTTTTCCGCACAATAGAAGTTCATTGAAAGCAAGCCTGCATATTTCACTGCGTATTTACACACAAAATCAATCCAACTTTGTGCGTTTTTTTTTTTTTTTTTTTTAAGCGTGTAAATAAGCTGAGTATGTACGTGAAGAAGAAGACTGCCAATAGCAGAAAAACCCAAGCCAACAGTGTAATTCAGCACACGAATATACTGTGTATTCACGGACCGAAATGCTCATACATCTCTGTGAATGCCCCTTTAGGGAGTTGGGCTGTTACCCCAACACTAATATTGTACATTGTGGAGGCACATGCATGTTTGGTCTCCTCCACCCTGCAGTGCTGATCGGAGGAGAAGAGGAGCTTCATTCTACTGATAGGAGTCCTGGGAGTGAAATCTGCTTCTATCAGACCTTTATGGCATGAACGTTTGACATGCCATAAATGTCTCTTACCCCTTTAAGTTCTATTGTGACCCTTGGGAGTGGTTCAATACGGCAGTGTGGCCTTTAGAACAAAAAAGGCTGTACAACCTGTAGGGTACTTTTAGACAGGACGACCTGCTGGGTGCAGATGCCCTACAGATTGTCCCAGCGATGACCACTCCTGTGCTTTTACACAGGAACGATCATCGCTAGTGAGTGGAGGCGGAGTGGAGGCAGATCTTTCTGGCCAGTCCGGCTCCCTTCACAGTGAACAGGCAGTTGTTCATAGATGAATGACTGCCTGTTTACATAGGTCGAGCTTTCATTCAGTTTTTATCCAGCGTAAACTAGACAACAAAGGGGTTTAGAAATGTATTGTTCGCCATTCAGTCTTTGCCTGCGTTTACGCTGAACTATATATTGGCCCATGTAAAAAGGCCCTTAGTTCCATGAATTTTTGGCTAATGCACATTACTGTACACTCCTACATATATGCAGCCATGTAGTAGCTGAATACTCACACTGATGACCAAAGTTCATTACTGTTTACTATTTTTCCTTCCAGACAAAGAAGTTTTCACATTTGGCCTCGGTCAGTTTGGACAACTTGGACACGGCACTTTTATTTTCGAAACAAATACACCCAAAATAGTGGACGCTTTGAAGCTGCATAGAATTCGATATGTCGCTTGTGGAGAAAACCACACTGCAGTAATTACAGGTCTGTGAGCAAATATGTATTTATCAAAAGACAAAGCATTTACATGTGTGGTACAAGTCCTGACTGTGCTAACTTTTTGCATTAGTGCACTATGAGTTTAACTGTGTTGGAGCGGACCTTATTTCACAGATTGCTAATTTACTAATGGTATACAGGATACATAAATGCTGCTTTTTGTGGCGTTTCCACATGACTGTGTCCAACTCACAGTAGTTTTCCACAATTGTTAATTTCTTGCTGCAATCTTCCACAAATTGTAATAATAAACACCACCAAACTGTCACGTTAAAACCTCTTTAAATATGTAAAAACATCAAGCTTTTGTAATTCTCCACTGCTTCAAGTTATTCAGAGCTCATGTGGCCTGAACACGTGATGAATTCAATGGTTTCCTGTATGTTATATTTAAAACAAAGTTATATCTAAGGCCCAATGTCCACTTGCACGCACGGATTTCACTGCTGCATCCCACAGTGGTATCCATGTATGCCCGCGGCCATGGAGAGGGACAAGACATTTTCTTACCTCTCTGGATGCAGAGCGGCTCTCCTCCATGCAGGCTGGATCTTCTTTCTTCTGCCCAGCGGATGTTCTTGGCACAACGGCAGTGTGCACACTTTTTTTTTTTTTTTTTAAATCTCCTGCTTCCCCGTAGATCCGCGGCGCAGCACAAAAACAGCCTCGGGTGTGCTGCGGATATGGACTGCTTCCATTGACCTCAATGGAAGCCATGGGAGCTGTCCGTGCGGGAGAACCACAGGAAAGTGAAGCATGCTGCGATTTATTTTTTCTTCTTCCTCCCCCACACGTGCGATCTGCATGCCGAGAAAAAAAAAATCACATCTGCATGCATTTAGTTGCTTTGCAGATGCCAATGCATCCCTATGGGCTTCTGGAGCTGCGGATTTTATAATTAAAACCCCTATATGGACATTGGGCCTAAATAAAGTAAACGGTTTCCCTGAAATTAAGACCTACCCCAAAAATAAACCTTTTCCTATTTTCTCAGGGAGTCTTGAAATATAAGCCCTACCCTGAAAATAAGTCCTAATTATACTACATAAAAAAAAGAATACATTACCTAGCAGGCTCAGTTCAGGTCCCTGCCGCTGTTCTCTAGAGGTTTTGCGCAGTTCCCGCAGTCCTTAGCTGCTCGTACAACATCACTTCCTGAATTCATAAATCCCACCTCCAGGAAGCGATCGGATTGGTTCATCTAGCGCTGCATTGATTGGTTCTTCGACTTCTACTCAGCGAATCACAGCCATCCCTTCCTAGAGGAATTTATGAATCCCGTAACCAGCAAGTAACATTGTATCAGTGGCCGAGGACTGCGGAATGCGCTTTGGAGCTGTGAAGAGCAGCGGGAGGGACCTAGACCGAGCCTGCTAGGTAAGTATAATAAGACCTCCCTCGAAAATAAAAGTTAGTGCCTCTTTTGGGGCAAAATTTTATTTTTTGGGGGAAAAAAACGGTAGGTACCTTGTTTTTAGAGCAGTTATGCAACATCAGCCAGCTGACACGATGTATAAAGTAATTAACACAAGAAAGTACATAAGGCGATTGCAAATGAATCTGGATAAACTGGGGACTCGGGCAGAAAAGTGGCAAATGAGGTTTAATACTGCTAAATATAACGTTCTGCTCATGGGCAGAGGAAATACATGTCACCATTACGCACTAAGGGCAAAGTCAGACGAGCATTTTTTTTTTCATGTGGCTATACATTTAAAAAAAAAAAGCTTGTCTATTAGAACCATTGGTTTCCTATGTAATGTTCTCATGTCCGTTTTTTATAGGCCCAAAATCTTTGCACCTGGAAAACATAGGACATGCGTGCATTGGCAAGGTCCGTGCTGCGCATAAAGATTCCCCTCGGGAGTCCCCTCATCACTGAACACCATGACAGCACTGTTACAGTGTTCAGTGATGAGGGGACTTACCGCAGGGACGAAATAATCCCCTTCCATAGCTGTGACAGAGGATCGCAATGTTCTCCCATTGCTTTCAATTGGGCTGGCGCTGAAGCCATGCCATTGAAAGCAATGGGATGCATTCAACCCCTGCAGTGATTTTTGGAGAAGGGCTTGAAATATAATCCCTTCCCTGAAAATCATCCATACTGTAGCTGCTGTAAAAAATATATATACATCACCTCTCTGCCGCTGTGCAGCTCCGGCGCGTCTTCTCCCTGACTCCCCATCACTGTTGTAAAGCTCTTTCTCCTAGCCGTGGATTTAAAAATCCCCGCCTCCTGAAAGAGCTGGGTCTGATTTGGCTGAGCTCTCAGCCAATCACAGGCAGTGCTCAGCCATTCAGTGAATGACAGCTGAGCGCTGCATGTGATTGGTCACAGCGCTGAGCCAATCAGAGACAGCACTTAGCCATTCATTGAATTTTATTTTTTACAGCAGCTAGGGATGATTTTCAGTACAGGGATTGCCTGCAATCCACTGAAAGCAATGGGGCCAGATGCAGTAGCACTGGCCCCATTGAAAGCAATGGGTACGGAGCTTCGGTCACGTGCATTTTTAACATGGGGGAGTGAATCTTTTTTGCGCGCATAGGTGTCTGACTGAACGGCTAATAGGCTAAAAAAAAAAGACATGTCCATCCAATTCAGCCTAACATACTATGTTCTGTTACGATATATACACTGAATGGACACTTTGGCCAAATGACCAAAAAAATTTAGCAATCTAAGCGACTTTGAATGATGCATGGTCATCTGTGATAGAGTAGCTTTGACCAGTATTTCAGTAATTGCCCACCTTGTGAGGTTTTCTCATGTAACTGTATTGAGAGTATACTGAGAATGGTCTGATTGAGGAAACACATCCAACAAATGGAGAATCTGCGGCCCTAATGTGTAACTGAACTTTTTAAAATCTCTTGACATGTCAGAAGTTTTCAGTGGGGGTCCCAGTGCTGAGACCCCACCAATTGCTAGAATGAATGGGCAGAAGCTCTCATCTAAGTGCTGTGCACGTTCAGAACTGCCATTGATGTGTAAGTGAAACAGAAGGATGAAACTCCAGAGTGCCAAATCACTAAATTGGATCACGGAGCAGTTGGAAAAGCAGCTCCTGGTTAGATGAATCCGGGTTTCTGTTGCACCGTGCTGATGGAAGGGTCAGATTTTGGCACACACTGCATGAATTGAACTTTCCCTGTTCGCAGCATGTCAGTACTTCCATCTAATTTGTGCAACTACCAGAAGGTCTCCTGTCCGCATGGGCCAATATTCCTGCAGAACGATTTCAACCCCAAAATGGAATTTATTCTATGATGAATTGCTGCGCTTCCGAAAGCCAAGGAAGCCTGACATACCACTGGTTGGATGTCTCTAAGAAGGTGGCCATTCAGTGTAAACTTCACACAGATTACAAAAATGTCTATTTTCAGTGCTGTTTCCGAAAAACGTTTCATATGTTTATGTTTTAGATAAAGGCCTTCTTTATACCTTTGGTGATGGACGATATGGAAAACTCGGCTTAGGGGAAGAGAATTTCACTAATCAGTTTTCTCCCACACTTTGTATGAACTTTTTAAAGTTTAACATCCAGTCGGTAAGCATATCTTGTGTATTAAAGGATGCTGACCTAAGAGTGTGATATAGCACATGGCACTAAGAGCTCTCTCACGCAAGCATATATCACCCACATATTACGCGCTACTTAAAGCCCATTGATTTCTATTGGGCCAGTCACACCTGCATTTCTTTTCACACACGTAATAAGCAAAAAAGCAGCACGTCCCATGTCTTATTTTGCTGCATATTACGTATGTAATACGTGTCAGTATAGGCTATGGATGTGTAACATGCGCAGAAAATGCACATGAATTTGTGTATTCGCTGCCAACTGCATATTTTATGAGCATGAAAAATATGCAGGACATATATGCCAGTGTGAGCTCTGTCATCTGTCCAGGAACTGGAGGGCAGGAAGGGGGCATATTGCCTGCAGTTGTTCTCTGTCATCCCTCTGAACCTTTGGTTTTGGGCCCTCTTATCCATGATGGCCGACACAAACTTCAACCTAATGCATCCCTACTACTAATGCACTAGACCTGCTCCCTGAGTGTCCAAAGCTGCTCATGTAACTAACACTGGCTAATCAGAGCAGTGCACAGCGTGCCTTAGGTAGTTAGAAAACTGCTGCAGCCATCTTGGACAACCGAAAACGGAGCCCGGAAACAGCCGATCTGAGAATCGGCAGAGAACAACTGCAGATATTAAAACTCCCTCCTGTCCTGGAACAGATGGTCCCTTTAACTTATTATATTTGTATTGCTTTAGTTTTTACAGGATCCACCTTAAAGTGGTTTGGATTTTCCTCAGGATTGATGATCAATAGTTGATCGACAGAGGTCCACAGTTTAGGATCACCGACAATCAGCTGATTGTCCAGCGTGCTGTCACGCACACGGCACTAGAATCAAATAGAGCAGCCTGGTTTGCTACTGCAGGCACAGCTCCCATTAAAATCAGTGGGAGCTGTGCCTGTAGCACCAAACCTGGCCGCTGCCATGTTGACAGCGCAGTCCACACTGACAGAAGGCCTGACCGTCGGACCCCTGATAAACAAGTATTGATGAAATATCCTCAGGATAGTAAAAGTCCAAGACAACCACTTCAGATACTTCAGATTTAATACGATTGACCTATAACTGGGTAGAATAACACAGCATACACCGATATTCTGGCCTTCAACAGGCATTGTTATTGTGGCAGAGCAGAACCAAGTATGAACAGAGTCTTGCATCAGCATATTTTATATGTGAGCAGTATTTGCTGTAATGATTTCATTACATTTAGTGTTTCCTTATAATTTATACTCTTAGCTGAATGATTGCAAAATGTAGATGTTATCTCAGCTTAAGGAGAGCTTCAGATTCAGATCTGTTGCAGCTTGCTACAATCTTTCACCTTGTCAGCTGCACCGATACACAGAACGGTGCTAGGAGTCTACAGCAGATAGGAAGCGCCCCTACGTGTCCTGTTTCTTAACTAATCGCGCAACTAATAAGACTCATCACATGACAAGTACCATCTCTTCCTGTCTCCTGTGAATTACTCGAAGCATGACCTAAAATGACAGCATGAAAGATTTATAGCAATTTATAAAACATAACGAGGTGAACCCCTGACACTATTTTTTTTCTCCTTTACACTCCACTATGTATATTATATAGGACCAAGCATACTGACAAGTTCAATAGTAGTTGAATGTATTAAATAACCCGTTTAATGCACCTTCTTAAAAGATTTGTGCCAAGTTATAACGTTATCTCCTAACTTTAAGATTGATGGGGTTCCAACTGCTGGGTCCCCAACTGATTCTAAAAAATAGGAGTCCCGAAGGTCCCTGTATGAATGGAGTAGAGGGCGTGCATGTACACTTCCTCTCCATTCATTTCAATGAGGGCGTCAGAAATTGCAGAGTACAAGCACTTGCAAATCTCCGACGGACACCCACTAATCATAAAGTTAAACTATATCCATAACACTTTTAAGGCATACTTAACTAACGGAGGCTCCTGAGCATAGAATGTGTCTCCATTACCTCTAGTGCAGCGATGCTACAAAGATGTCCTAGGTCCTGCAGATTGTGAGCATATCTGCACACAACATTGCTAGTCCGGCCCGGGAGCTGCCTCCATAAGCTGGAGAAGAGCGCTTTCAACAAAGAGCATCTATAAGCTGATCACCAGGGTAGCTGCTTTTTCTTTAAAAAAAAGGGGGGGGGGGGGTTGTTCCATCAAAACCATTTTTTAAGCTCTTATCTTAAATAGAACCTTTTATTAAAAAAGAAAAAAAAATTACTACACTTTCAAAATTCGCATAATCCAATGAATAGCTTTATATTGCTTCCAAATGCAGAGATGTGAGTTTGTATTATTTATCAGTTCGGTTGTTTTCATACAGTTTCTGTCTTATGTACATGAGTGCAGCATATTAAACATTAGGCGTCCTCTGGAATGTGTTTCTTGGTTCTTGTCCAGAGATAAAAATCCATGCTGTGGATCCATCTGTGCACATAATTTCCAGATTCATGTCTCGGGGGTATGTAATCATGTACTGAGTCAGAGATCAGATTTTAAGGTTGTTTTTAGTAAAAATAAATTTGTATATATATTTTTTTTTATATCAACTTCTAATTCTGCATATTGTAATTGTTGTCGATAGCTTGTAACGATGCATCATGTTGTATTAGTTTAGCTGTTGGCTGTGGTTTATTGTTCTCGGTAGTTGTGTTTTCCTGTCTACCCCATTAGTTATGACGTTCGCACTGATCACACATCTTAATTGGTGAAATACCTATAAAAATCTAGTTGTGGAAAAATCGTATTTGCAGCAGTGGTAAGTCTCCCTCCTCCCCCTTGAGTAGCAGGCACAGCTGTGCCATTTCCCCTAACCCACCCAGGGAACAGGTGCAGCTGCGCTCTCTCATCCCCCTGTGGGCAGTAGGCGCAGCTGCGCCCCCCCCCCCCCCCCATGGGTAGCAGGCACAGCTGCACTCTTCCCCCTCCCCCATGGGCAGCAGGCGCAGCTGCGCTCCCCCTCTCCCACACCCCCTCCTCCATGGGCGGCAGGTACAGCTGCGCTTTTCCCTCCACCCCCAATATGGGCAGCAGGCACAGCTGCGCACACCCTCCCCCCTCTCCTCCATGGGCAGCAGGCACAGCTGCGCTTTTCTCCCCCATGAGCAGCAGGCGCAGATGCGCTCTTCTCCCCCATGGGCAGCAGCCACAGCTGCGCTCCCCCCACCCCTATCCCATGCGCACTCCACCCATGGGCAGCAGCTTCGCCATTTTTTCTCCCCGTGGGCAGCAGATGCAGCTATGCCCTTTTCCCCCTCTATGGGCAGCAGACACAGCCGTGCTCTGACCCCTACCCCCACCCACCCTATGGTCAGCAGGCGCAGCATTGACAGCCAATGTGTAAGTAATCTGCTCCCAAATTCATTTACGGCTGGCTGGTGACGGTTGCTATGCTAAAGTGTCTAAATGTATAACTGCATAACAAAATAGAAATATATATATAGATTGAAATTTGCATTGGATTAAACAAACCTATACTTAGTACATGGGACTTCTGTTACCAGATATAAGTTCTGCTGGAGGAATGGCGCGTTAGATGTGGCTCTCCTTCCCTCCATGCATTATAATAGTTCATACTTGGGAAGAACACCCTTGTTTTTCTGGGCCAGAAACTGTTGGCCTTAAGTCCGGTCCCAGTAATAACAAATAGAGAGCTGTAGAATGGCTGAGCACGAATGGCATTGTCAGCAGCCTCTGGATACTTGGCAGGAAGCTGGTGATGATCTGTTTTCTAAGAAATATTGATGTAATCTCCCCTTGTATTGCACACAGTATACATAACGTCTATTAGGCACTGTCTAGTATATTGCTCAGGCTCGCTGAATCACTAATCATTATCATGTGGATCGCCTTTCTTGGTGGTTATTGATCTATTATTTATGTACACATATATCATCTTTCATGTTCCTATTATTCCCTGTCTTTCAGGTGGCGTGCGGTGGTTGCCACATGCTTGTGTTTGCTATACCTAGACTTAGAGAATCTGAACTGGTCGACTTTGATGAGCTAAAAGAGAATTATTTAGCAGTCAATGGCGACGGAAAAAGATCTACAACGCTACAGAGATCTCCATCAGCGCGCGTAAGACGGAGGGAAAAAGTATGTAGTGTTTTACTTCAATGTTTCTTCTTGCCTTGTGTATATTTTAGTTCCGGGTAGAAGTACACTACTGTATGTCTAAATTATGTTTAAACTGTTTTATTGGTATTGGGTAACATAGACCTACAACATATGGTACAAAGATTTATCTCGCTACCCACGAATACAACGCCCGTACAGATTGTACACAATACATCAGGTATCCATAGTATGTCTGAATTATGTTGTATAACAAGACATGTAAGCCCGACAAAATCCAAAAACTAGGAAGGTTAAAGGGTCCTTCCAGTTTCAGCAAGTAAAGTTTCATAATTGAGTAATATTATATTTTTAATACATTTTGTATTGCAGTTCCTTACCATTGTAAAAGATCTCTGTTTGCAATCAGTGAATGGGAACATGCATCTTTTTCATTAAGAGGCTGAAAATCAGTCCTTGTAATGTGGCGCTCGCATAGGTGTTGAGCTCATTAGAAATGAGAGCACTGATAGACTGTACTGTGCTATTATTACATGACTGGGGAAAGTATTCATTCCCTATATGTAAGCAATGAAGGTTCTCCATCACTGATGATAAGCAGAGATCTGCTTCATGTTCTTAAAGCGGCCCTCCGCTTTCAGGACAAAATGTTGTTCCTTGACTGGAGGGAGCTGTTCTGCTACTTGCTGTTGGTCTTTTGTGCTGATGCTCCTCTGATCCTCTGATTCCTGGTACCATTTTCAGCCATCTAGGATGGCCTACACTTTATCATCTTCATTTGCATGTAAAAGGACCTCCATGAGTTGTTTGCACAGCTGGGCATGTATAAACACATGCTGGGCTCTACAAACAGCTGCCAGCACATTCCATTGTTCTCCTTTTAGCTAGTGTAAACATGCCGTCTATTGAAAGATGAGCGAAATACATTCAAATGGAATGTATTTGCACAGTCTTTCAGAAGTGAACTGAAATCCATCGTTCAAATGGAAAGTGCATGATGCCCGCATTTACATGTAACGATGATCGCTCATTTTCGGCCGTTTGGACAAATTTTGAGCGATTAATCGTTTGTAAAAGGGCCTTAAGACAAGTCTATTGGAAGAGGCAGAGCTGCATGGGGAGGAAAGGGCAGCAGTCTGAACCAATGTTGAAGCAGTGGGTGTGTCTCAGGCTCCCTGTTGTACCATTGCTGATAAAGTGTAAATAAGGGAGATGGACTTCCAATAGGTGGCACTGTAGAGGTTTTATTCCATCTCCCTTATTTGCATATTACCCAGAGGAGCGTGCATGGCCATTTAAGTCTCCTCACTCACCATCTAGGTGCTCTCCCTAAGGAGAAAAGATAGGGTTTCTGATAAAGTGTAGTCACAGATCAAATCTTTGTCCTAAAAGAGGTAAGATAAAAAGTGGCTAAGGAGTGAGTGCTGTTGAAAATAAATAGCATATATTCATGAGCTATAGGTACTGATTTGCATATCATTGTTGAGCTTCTGACTGGAAAATTGCTTTAAATGCATATTTCATGGTAGCTTTGGTAAGGCTGCCTGTCCACCTGCGTTACTCAATTGCGTTCCCCGCAGCAATAATCTGGCCGCGGGGAATGCAATGCAGTTCCCCTGTCCACGAGTGGAGAATCATAGCGATTCTCCGCTCGCGGATGGCAAATCGCAGCATGCTGCGGATTGCTACGATTCTCTATGGTGAGCCTATCTTTTAGATAGGCTCACCACGGAGATCCTCCTGCCAGCTCCTGCTCGCAGGCGGTGGTTCCTGCGGCAGATACCGCAACGCCCATGGACAGGCAGCCGAAAAAGTAAGCTATGACAGTGACTGTTAATTAGGGTGAAAAGGGTAATTCTGCAAGCATTTTACTAAATATGCAGTATACTTTGTACCGAAGTGTCAGTGTTAACAGTAACCGACCACCTTGACCCCAAGCTATCTTATCTATCTCAGATTTATGCCTCCTTAGCCATGTAATAGCTTCAGACAGACTTTTTCCTGATTGTTTATAATTTTACTGTTCCATTAATTCAGTTGAGTTGTGTTTTACAAGTAGGCACTTGCTTAGCCATTGGGAGAATACAGCTCATTAATATTTTTATGTTAAACGGTTTGTCTGATCTTCATTTTTACTGTGAAAACAGGTTCCCCATGGTGAGAAATAAAAAGCCTATACTCTTCTCTCCCCACTCCCTGCATGTCCGCCACTGGCAGCCCCAGGTCTACCCTGAGACAATGTTTCCAGGCTGCAGTCAGCCTGTGTACAGGACGTTACAGGCTGCTGCAGCCAGTTACAGGGCCCAGCGCTCGATCACTGAGCTCCGTGATTGGCAGCAGCATCCTGTAAACATTGTGTCTCCGCAGAGACCCGGAGGTGTCGGCGTGGGGACATGCAAGGATCTGGGAGAGTTGAGCATAAGTTTGTGTGTTTTCCAGCACGAGGGGACCTGTTTTTACAATAAAAATGTGTGTCGGACATCTTTAACTGTAGCATTATTCCTTAGGTATTAGAAGGTGGTTATATGGATTTACTACAGTTGCCCATAAGTTGAGGTCTAGTCTAAAGAACTATGTTTCAGTTAATTTTCTGATCATGAAAAAAATTACATCTGTAACTTGTCCTTTTTTTTTTTTAAAGAAACATTCGCCTGAGCTGATACGTGACTTGACCCGCACCTTGCCACCACTAAATAGTAATCTACTGGAATCTTCACTGCCTCTTCCTAGTAGGACTGTACCACCAAACCTCCTTAAACTAAGACAAGTTAGAAGTGAATCAAGTGCCCGCGACTCAGCTGAAGCCTCTAAATCGGGTAAGAGCTGAATAATTGTAGACTACTTAGATTCATTTTGATGTCCTCTGGATCACAGAACCTTATGTAATGGAAACGATACTCTTGAATCCCTTAAGGACCATACGCTTTTTAGGGATTTTAACCATGTGGTTTTACTACAGTTTTTTTTTTTCTTCAGCTATCAAAATTTATTTTGACACTGGTTTTTCTTTCATAACATATAGAGCTATTTTTTATGTCTTTTTTCACTTCTTTGCTTTTCGCTTTATTGGGGTAAAAAGATTTAATTATTCTTTTAAGATTATAGTTTTTTTAAATTAGTATATTTACGCTAAATTAAAGTAAGGGAATGGGTTCTTCATTTTGTTTCGTATGTTTTGATATATAATTTGTATAGTTTTGGATTACAGGGCACATATAGTGACAGTTTTGGTTGTTGTCGGCGTTGAGGCATTTTCTTTTTTTTGTGTGTTTTTTTTTTTTTTTAATTGTATTCTGTAAATTTTTTAAACTTATTTTTGTAACTATTGTTTTTTTAATATTTGTCTCCCATGACTTTTATTTTTTTTTATTTTTGCACTTTTCCACTGTAGCTGGGGCAGCCATAGGAGCCCCTGTTACAGGGAAAAAAACATGTAGTTCCTGTAGTAGCACTGGCAGAACTGATCT
The DNA here is from genome assembly GCF_035609145.1 of Eleutherodactylus coqui. Classification (NCBI taxonomy): domain Eukaryota; kingdom Metazoa; phylum Chordata; class Amphibia; order Anura; family Eleutherodactylidae; genus Eleutherodactylus; species Eleutherodactylus coqui. Next base: position 107,325,919 of record NC_089840.1, read on the forward strand.
GTGTCTGCTAAGGCCCTGCAGCTCTGCTGTGCTAGGGGGCAGCCACGTGATTACCGGGTCAAACAGCAGAAGTAACACTTCCACTTTCTATCTTCACTACATAGCACTCATTGAGCACTATGTAGCCTGGAAAGGAGAGGGCAGAAGCAGATAAAAACTGCTTCTGCCTTCTCCTCCAGGTCCTCGGCTGTGTCTGATAGCTGGGGACCCGACCTGCTCCTGCTTGACTACAGGAGCTTTAATCCCAAGACATATTTTTGCTATTGGCCAGGATTAAAGCCCAGAGCCAAGCTCTATAAATGTACCCCACTTGGTCCTTAACCCTTTCCCATCCAATTTTGGATTAAGGGTTTCCTAAAATGGTTTCTCTTTTTGATGTTATACAACGGTGCCATCTGCTGGCTAAAGCCAGTGTGTGTGTGCCAGAGAGGCTCTGACAGCGGAGTAGCTGGCAATAGATGGTAAGACTACCCTGTCGGACGTCTTCTGACATTGGAGCTGTACAAGCTTCACTCAGAATATAGGAAGATGTAAGACAGTGGATTGGAAAGAGTTAAAGGGCTTGCCTGCCAACTAATATCATAGTGCTTTTTAAAAATATGGGTAACTTCAGCTAGCTTCAGAAAATAAAACATTATAAAAACATCTCCGCAGCATAGTATATACTCTATAATTGCTTACAGTATTAGGGATACTGTATTTCCTTAACACTTCTAAAGGGTATGCTTATTTTTCTAGTGAGCGGTAAAGGCTGCAGGCTACAATACTTTGAAATCAATGCCAATTAATAGCGGTGTGTGACTAAAGGTTGTTGCTCCTCACCTAAAAGGCCTTCAAGCAAACCTTGTGACCTGTTTCTTAATTTTTGTGTTTTTTTTAAATAAAGCATTCCAATGTATAACTATTTTTGCCTTTGATACCTGTTTTAGCAGGTTTACCATAACTTATTATCCTTCTGATCTTTTTGTGTTTCAGTTTGCTTGAGTTTTGTGCCTTGTATTGAGCTTGCATATTAAAGTACTTATGTTACAGATGAGAAGCACAGCAGTGATCTAGTGAAAAGCTTTTCTGCAGATGACGAATCTGACAGAGTGAGCCAGCAAAGTTTTGGGGGCACCACAGACATTTTAAACATGGTAAGAAGAGTTTTAATGAAGTGAGAGTAAAAAATGAGATGTGTTTTTACATAATTAGCCATATATATGGGTGGATGGACTTTTGATTTTTACAGTAGATTCATAATGTGCTGATAAATTTTTTAATGCAACTTTATGGTGATTGGAGCTCTACTTTGTGATTCAGAGTTCCAGATTCTCTGAATAGATAGTTAAACTCTAAAATTCTAGCTGACTGTAGCCACCACTAGAGGGAGCTTAGAACATGTATAACTGTATGCACCATGCGCCCTCTTATGCACAACATTTTTGTAGCTACATAACGGTGGTATTTGAGGGTGGCCTTTCATGAAGAATACCTCATCTTTACAAACAATTGTGTTATGTAGTTCCAATACATCTAAAACGAAACATGAAGAAAGGATGCAAATAGTATTGATTGAAAATCTCCTGTCTATTTTGTATCTAGTGCTCCTATGTGTCTCCTTGGTCAAAAGAGTGATTACAGGCAACTGACATGTAAACACAAGACCCGACCGGGCAAGTGAGTAAGAATCGCTCACTTGCCGGAGTCACGTGGTTTTCAGGTCACCTAAAATCCAAGTGACTGTCGGCCCGTGTAAACAGTCGTTTATCTGGGAACGACGGTGTGTTTACTCTGAATGGAGGTGGGCGGCCGGAAGTGATCTCCGTTGCACTCCAGCTCCACTCAGTGAGCGATCATTGATGGAGTCGTAATTGTTGGAACGACTGTTGGGCGACTGACAGTTGTCCCGTGTAAAAGTACCCTAATAGCCTGCAGGCAAACCCTGTGTACTTTGATCCTCTAGTGATCCTCACATTGTCATCTATCTCTACCCTGCTCTTAAGTGCCCTTTTACACGGGACAATTATTGTTCAGAATTTTTGTCAAGTTTCAGCGGGAATTTATACGATCATTGTCCCGTGTAAACGCATGCAAAGACTAGTCAAGAATTGTTCAGTCGTTCAGTTTCTGCATACAGGCAAATGGAGGCGGATGGAGGGAGAACATTTCCTGTCCTCTCAGCCTTCATTCAGGCAGTGCTGTGAACGATGCCAACGATACTCACTCCTTTGTAACAGCACTGTGAGGGAGCATCACTGGGACAAGCTGCCCGACAGCTCGTCCCGTGTAAAAGGACCATTATTGAGCCTGCAAATATAAGTAGTAGAGACAAACTGAAGAGACGACCAATTCCAAATTGTCATAATTAAAAACCTTTTTTTTTGATAGTTGATTCTTCATTTAATTTATAAAACTTGTGTTCCCGGACTCAGTGGATCAGCTACTTCCACCTCATAAGCTTTGTTTATAGGGTTAAAGTAGCTGAGAGTTTTCCTTTAACTTACATATAATTTGCACAATTCTTGATAGTCACAATACATATATTCTAAAGAGATATTCCCATCTTGCAATGTAACCTGATTATCACTAGGATATAGCATGATTAGTGGGGTCTGACCTCTCAGACCCTGACTGATCCTGTGAATGAAGGGGCCACAGTACTGATTCAGCACTACTGCCCTTTTGGTGATTCTTTTTCCTGCACCAAAGCGCCGCAGCCACCCACTCCACAGGAGAACTGTAGTGCGGTTCCATTCAGTTGTATAACCCCTTGGTGACCACCTCATAGTGTTTTTACTTCCTGGCCTGCTGGGCTTTAATCCCAGAGGGCATAAAAACATGCTTTCTCTGGGGATTAAAACCCTGCAGGCTCTGAACGTGACAGCTGTATGCTGTCGGTTACTTGAGGTAGCCGACATCCTGGAGCTGTCATCTTGAGCCACGGGACACCCCACCCCGGTCACACAATTGCATTAAAGTCAACACAGCTTCCCATATGGATCGGATCCGTAAGGGATGCTGAGGATACTCACCCCCGTCCTCCGCGATGTCACCCGACTTTCTGGTCCTGCAGGACCTGACGCCGGCATCTGCACATGCGCACTAGTCGTCATTACGTCACGCACACGCGCAGAGGGCTGGGAAATTAAAAAATTCCCTGCTCCCGGCTAGTATGAGTACCAGAGGGCTGTCACCAGGAGCCGCTGTATGCGGTCACATGATCGCTGCTTTCGAATGAATAACAGCAATCATGTAAAAGTTTAAAAAAAAAAAATGTTTGTTCCATCTCCCCTCATGGATAATATCCATCACGGGAGATGAAATTAGGTACCTGAGGCCCCTAAAATGGCAGACGCATGTGCAAAAGCCACAGATTGCCGGGGTAATTTAAAATCTCCCCACCCCTGGCTACTAAATGTAGCCGAGAGCCTAGAGATCTTACGGGGGGCCGCAGTACGCGGTTATTGGTCACGTGATCGCCGTTACTTAATGGATAACAGTGATCATGGAAAAGTTAAAAAAATCTAAAGTTTCACCTCCCTGTCATAGATCCAAACTGTGAGGGGAGGTGAAATTACTTACCTAAGGCCTGCGGCGATGTCCCCCAACGGGATCCTTATCCGTGTCCAAAATAGCAAAAGCTGGGGAGGGCCCGGGAAATTTAAAGTCTCCTTGCTCCTGGCTGCTAAAGGTAGCAGAGAGCCTGGAGCAGTGACTGAGGGTGGTGGTGAGCGGTCTGCAGTCACGTGATTACCGTTGTCCAATTTATAATGACGATCACGTAAAAGTTAAGTCAGGTACGGTTTGATGCTCTGCTCGGTTTCGGCCCTGTTTTGCATCCAGACATAAGATTAGGGCCACAATGGGTATGTCTCTGAACACAGGACAAACAGGGGTATCCATTTTGGGGTGAAAGTCTTCATTCATATGCGTGCTGTACAAAAAAAAAATTTGAAATGGCACAAAAAATGAAATTCGTAATTTTTTTCCATCTGCTTTGCTTCAATTCATTTAAAAACTGTGGGGTCAAAATACGCATACACCCCTAGATAAATTCGTTAAGGGATCTAGTTTCTAAAATGGGACATTTGTGGGGGTCATTTTGGCCGCTCAAGGGCTCTACAAGTGAGCAATGGAGCCTAAAACGCCTTCAATCAAAATTTCTATTTTGAAAAGCTCCTTTTCGATTTGTGCCTCGTTGTGCATACGGACAGAAGATTAGGGCCACAATGGGTATGTTTCTGAACATGGGACAAACGGAGGTATCCATTTTGGGGTGTAAATCCTCATTTTCATGTGCACTATAGAAAAAAATCCTGTCTTTAAAATGACATGTTTGCAAAATTATGAAATTTTTTTTTTCTCCTCTAAATTGCATTAATTCCTGAAAAGAAACTGTGGGGTCAAAATACTCCTGACACCCCTCAGTGAATATATTAAGAGGTGTAGTTTTTAAAATGGGGTCATTTGTGGGGGTATCTATCATTCTGACACCTATGAGCCTTTGTAATCTTGGCTTGGTGCAGGAAAATAAAGTGTTCCTCAAAATGTTAATAATTAATGTTAAATTTGTACGTCTCCTAAATGGTGAAAAAAAAGTGGAAAAGGTTTTTTAATGTGCATCCAGAATAAAGTGAACAGATGGAAATATATTTCTCATCAAAAATTTCTAGATTATGTTTACACATATTTGAGATATTGCAGTTGGAAATGTGGAAAAAATGACAATTTTTTTTTTCAAAATCTCCCCAAATTTAACGCTTTTAGTAAATATACATAAATTCTATCGGTCTATTTTTACCGCCTAAATGAAGTACAATATGTGGCGAAAAAACGATGTCAGAATCACTTGGATATGCAAAACCTTTATGGTATTATTCCATGTTAGGCAGCCTGTCCACGACCGGGATGGAATATCGCTAGCGATATTCCATCGTGAGGAAGGAGGGGGGAGTACTGACAGGTCTCTGCGATGAGCCTATCTAATCATGGCAAATCGCAGCATGCCACGATTTTAATCACACAAGCGGAGAATCACTATGATTCTCCGCTCATGGACGTTGGGCTGCGCTTTCCATAGTTCTCCTATGGAAAGCGTGTCATGTGAGCTCTGCGTGCGATTTATCGCCGCGGATCTCGCAATGACAACTCGCCCGTAGACAGTCAGCCTTAAAGTGACACCTATCAGATTTCCAAAATTTGGCCTGGTTATTAAGGCACAAACAGGCTTGGTCACTAAGGGGTTAAAGTTTTGCTGCATTTCACTGCACAGCGGGCTGCTGGCTCTTCACATGCAGGGACAGACTGTAAAAGGGGGATAGAGCTGAATCAGGATTGTTGGGAGTTTCGGAGGTCAGACTCCCAACAATCATAAAACGATAGAATCTCTTAGTGATATGCCATCACTTTGTGAAATGGAAATAACCTTTTATAGTCACACATGGAAAGGATCTAATTCATAGCAAATAAATAAAGCAGAGGAATGGTAAACTTTCTCATGCAAAGCAGACTTTCCTTTAGTATAAAATGTATGATTTTTTTTGTTTTGTGTGTGCGTGTATTCCTTTTATATGTTTTCTTAGGCTGCCTGCAGACGGTTGGTCAGAACTCTCGCAGCGGGATGCGGACACGTGCCCCTGCAGAGACCTGCGGCTCTCCCGCTCCTGGCGTCTTCCATCTCTGCAGTGTGCTAGTGCATGAGTAGAGCAGAGCCGGCCCGTCACTACTGACGTTTCTGTGTGGGCCTCTGCGAGACCCGCACAGAAATAGGACATACCGCGATTTGTTTTCTGCGCGTGTTTTCATGCCAACAATTCGCGGCTGTGTGCGTAGGATTGCATAATGCAATCCTATGGCAGTGGGCACTGGCGGCAATTCTGCGGGAAATCCCGCCATGGAATTTCTACCCATGTGCAAGGGGCCATATTGGGACATCAGCTTTTTATTATCTATTGCATCAATTTTACTTGGTTAGCAAGTAGGATATTTAACTGCTGCCTATGAAGCTATATGTCTAGAAGTGTAGTGTATCTGGTAAATATATTGTAGTCAATTGCAACTCTGTAAACAACTAAAGAATGTCCTATACTAAAATTCTATGTTTTATACAGATATTAGAAGATATAGATTAGAAGTTTGTTTTTAAAAAGTTAAGAATTGTTCTCTAGAAAAATGCAGCATTAATAATTGTTAGCATGTTTTCATGATGTGATTTCATTTTTAGACACATGCAGTGAGCATGAACCAGGGTAACAAGTCTTTCTCGCCAGTTCAGAAAAGGAAGGTAAGTGGGATCCTTCTTCGAAAGAGAATTACTTTTTTAATGTTACAAACTATCATCAATCAAAGCAAATACATTTTCTATTTATACAGGCTAATTGTTATGTAAACCTGTTGGATGTGTAAAAGTTGTAATAATTCATAGTTACACTGTGTGAACAGATGAAATGTGTTACTTTAGTTTGGCATTTTATATAGAAGTATTATTGAGTATTACTTGTTCCGTTATGATCTAATAATATGAGATTTCCCATGATGGTTTTGTTTGCAATAACAATGTCCATTTGCTATACAATATGCTTTTGGCGTCCAAATTCAGTTAGAGGATCGGCCAAGCTCTGGAAATAGCTTTCCAACCACAACAGAACTTTGATCACGCTAAGTGATCTGTTTATTGATTGACAGGCAGCAGTTTTTATAGAGGCACATGCAATAACATACAATAATTCAAATTTATTATAATTCATTTATCACCATTGGTCGATAAAACATAAACACAGTATGAATATGCAAAATAAAGAATTTTACATCTAATATGCCAAACAAATGCAGCACAGGCACAGTAGATTAGTTTCTCAGAACACAAAAATACAGTAATTCTAAACGATAAGTTGTTTAGAGAGAATATTTTGGAACACCTGTGAATAGCTATGAACATGTCAGCTCAAACAGACAGCCAGTCTAAATGCTACATAGCGGTCTCCTGCAGCTCTGGCCCCGGTTATTCACACAAGGCTTTTTGAGTAACTATTTTAATATCTATAAATCCTCAAGAAAGAGGACAAATGAATATAATGAAAAAAGGAAGATGGGCATGGATATGATAGAACATGAAGTCCTATTCATTTCACTAACAGCACTGTCATGTAATTCCTGGGGGAGAGCTGGCCATACATATGTAGCCACTCGCCCCTATAGTCAATTGGGGATATATGGAAAGAGCCAAGTACACTCACTTAGGGGTGGTAGGGGAGTCCCACCTATCAGATATTCATGGTGTATACCGTCGGTATGCCATATATAGCGATCTGATGAAAAAAATGTAACCCTAATTTGTTTTTAATAAATGGATCCTTCTTGATGTTCATACTGGATTATAAGTGACAATGCTTGTAGTCTTATAAAGGCTAAAGATTTTGGGTAGACTTCAAGCAAGAAAATCATACAGATATGATTACTTTGTGTTCACATACAATAAAAGGGAAATGATGAAAAAAATATAATGTAAAGAAAATCAAAGTCTTTAGAGGACAGACCCTGACTATATGTGCTATGTTCGTCCTGGACTGCCCACAGGAACCAAATCGGGGGCAGCCAGAACGACTGTGGAAACTAGAAATACTGGTGGCTAGACGCAGGTTACACACAGACAAACACAAACGAGAGACTGACAACACTCACCAAACATCCCTGCACGTATAAGCAGAGGTTATAGCTATAAAAGTACGAGGTATTGGTTTGTATATTGGCCAAAATACTTAAGCCCGCAAGCCACTACAAGGCTCCTCGTTGTTTTGCGGGTCCCTACACTATCAAGACATTTCCCTAGAACCCCGCCTGCAAGCAGGGTGATCGCCCCGAACAGCCACACCAGCCTAGACAAGATTCAGGAGGACAGGACACAGTTCACACCTACTCAGCCTGGAACCCAAACACAACAGAACACACCATATATCTGGCAACCAGCTCACACCTACAGAGCAACAAACATTACTGCAAATACAAAGGGGAATGAGGAAACCAAGTCCTTCCAGGCAGAGGGCGGATATTTATATGCAAACAGACTGGTGGCGATTGGCTAGCAAGAGAACACCACACCCAGCCAGCTCAATCATGCCACACCTGTTTAAATGTGCTCCTAGAACCCATAGGTCTACAGGTCCCAGAAGCACAACCTAACAATATGTTTGTTAGTGCATGGGTGTAATAAGGTTGGAAAGGCTCCTACTCTATTAGCAGAGGGGTTGCAAACAACAGCTCCCGAAAACTTGTCACAATCATGTATTACATGGTCACCTATTGACTTGGAGCTACAGGAGAAATATAGATACTCTATAAACTTCCCCATGACATCCGGAAAACCCTTTTAAAAATACTAGGGCTAATTGTATAGTATAAAACTACTGGTATAATGACCATCTAACAGTTTGAGTGGAAATGTTGCAGGGAATTAATGATGGCAGTCAGTGTTCAAAGACGGTTTGATAAGTGATTTAGGGCTATGTTATAAGGAGAATCGTCTTTTTTTGAATGCTCACATATGCAGGCAGTTAAACTATTCTGTCAATATATATTGGAAGACATTACATAATGAAATAATTTGCCATCTACTGTTTCTGCTTCTTTATTGAAGGCATTATCTAGCTTTTGTACAGCTCATGGAATGTATTTTGTTGATCTATTGTTTTCAGTTCTGGGACATCCATTAGGGTATGGTAAAAAACAGTTTGCGCTATAATTTGTATGATGAAATGTATTGCTTTTCATCTCCATCTTTTCTGTCTCTTGATCTGTTTTTGTGTTTTTTTTTTTTTTGTTTTTTTTTATAGCAGTCCTATACTGTGATGAGATGATGCCCCAGAGGCTGGAATCGGGAAAGATTGTTTATGTGCGATTTGTACTCCTTCCCAATTCCAGCCTGCAGGGCACCATTTTGTTGTAGTTATAGTACTCCTTTGACATCTTGGTTAGCTTTTTTTTGCTTTCTCATGCATTCCATTTCATCTGTTCTTATTCTTTCCATTTTTCTTCTTCATTGTGTTGCCTCTCGGTGGAATAGAAGAATATTAAAAATGTGGAACTGAAAGGTGATGGTAAGGTTGAGTTGAAGCAAATGAAGGAAAGGAGCAAATCTCAACTTTCATCACTCTCCTTAAAATATAATTCATTCAATTCTAATAGTGATGAATCAGGAACTACTAGTGTAGATGCCCAAGCAGAGGTGGTTAAAAAGTACATGCAGGCCAAATTTCAAAAGGCATCTGAGTCTGGAAAATCTAGATTTGTTGCTAGTCAAGAACAGATGAATATTGCTAGAGATGCCAAGCCAGATAAGGTAATTTCTAGGGCTAAGAGCAGAAGACAAGAAAAGCAAATACCTAAAGACAGCCAAGCAGCGCTAATCCAGGTTAAATCTGGTGTCACCTCTTTGGAAGCCAGTGAGTCACAGAAGACAGCCACCTCTCAGATTAAGAAACCACACAGTAAACGTCCCCAGATTATCCGTGTCAAAAGCCATGAAGCTGTTAGAGGGTTAAAGACGGTGAGCAGTAGAGATGGCAGTTGTTCTGCAAATAAGCCTAGTCACACTTTATACTCCTCATCCAGTTCAGATAATTTAGCAGGAAAGAAATTCAGAAAAGGTGTCGGTGTAGTCACTAATCTAAATAGTGCACTCAATGCCAGCCATCATATAGAGAAAGGGTTGAAATATAATGATGGCAAAAATGTTAAATCTTTTAAGGATGGACATAGTTCTGGTAGTACTGAGGGTTTAGAAGAGCAAGCAAAACATAAATATTTTATGGAAAAAAAAGAAAGTAAAATACTTGTGGTTAAGCAAAAAGAAAGTGTGGAAGCCTTTGCCTTGCCAGAAAATAAAAGTAGGAAAAGGGCCAAAGATAGTTCTGGAGCAAGTAGTAACATGGAGGAAGATGTAGTGTCTGAATTAAAAGATTTCGTTACAAAGCAATTGAAAGAGGAAGATGATGAGGAAGCTGGGAAAGAAGAGAAAGATGATGATGTAGAAAAATCAGAAGAGGATGAAGAGGAAGAAACCAATGATGAATCAGAAAAGGTAGAATCTCAAAATGAGGAAGTTGAAAGACTTGATAGAAATGGTGAAGAACAAGGAGAGGATGAGTGTGAAGATGAAGGCAATGAAGAAGTAAAGGGTGAAGAGGAGTGTGAAGAAGTAAGGGAGAATGGGGAAAGTGAAGAAGGCAATGAGGAGGAAAGTGAGGGAAAGGAGCAAGATGGACAGGAAGGGGAGGAAGAGGGCGGAGAGGAGGAGGATGAAGAGGGGGGAGAGGAGGATGAAGAGGGGGGAGAAGAGGAAGGGGAGGAAGAGGGGGAAGAGGAAGAGGATGAAGAGGGGGGAGAAGAGGAAGGGGAGGAAGAGGAAGAGGATGAAGAGGGGGAAGAGGAAGAGGATGAAGAGGGGGAAGAGGAAGAGGGGGAAGAGGAAGAGGGGGAAGATGAAGAGGGGGAAGCGGAGGAAGAGGGGGAAGAGGAGGAGGAAGCGGATGAAGAGGGGGAAGAGGAGGAGGAAGCGGATGAAGAGGGGGGAGAGGAGGAGGAAGAGGATGAAGAGGACGAAGAGGAGGGAGAGCAAGAGGACGGAGAGGGGGGAGAGGAGGAGGATGAGGAGGAAGACGATGATGATGAAGGGGCAGAGGAGGAGGAGGGAGAGGATGAAGGGGAGGAAGAAGAAGAAGAGGGAGAGGATGAAGGGGAGGAAGAAGAGGGAGAGGATGAAGGGGAGGAAGAAGAGGGAGAGGATGAAGGGGAGGAAGAAGAAGAAGAGGGAGAGGAGGAAGGGGAGGAGGAAGAAGAAGAAGGGGAGGAGGAAGAAGAAGAGGGAGAGGAGGAAGAAGAAGAGGGGGAGGAGGAAGAAGAGGGAGAGGATGAAGGGGAGGAGGAGGAAGAAGAAGAGGGAGAGGATGAAGGGGAGGAGGAGGAAAATGAAGAAGAAGAGGAGGAGCAAGAAAGTAGAAAAAAAGCAAAAGAAGAAAAAAGTAAGAAGAATAAAAAGGAGGAACAGAAAATCGTGGGGAAAAAGTTTACATCAAAGAAATCTGACAAAGAAACTGAAAAGCAGAAAAAGAATGTTAAAAATGTTAAGAAAAAAAAGCTTAAAGAATTACCATCGAAAAAATCTGAAGGTTTTACAAAATTAAAAGCTCCTGACCAATCCATTCAGTTCTGGGATAACATTTTACCACAATACCTAACACTAAAATAATACTTGAATTTTCTTCTGAAGTTTTAAAATGTCTGTGTCTGACATTACTTCAGTTTCAGAAGACTTTAATGTTTTACTTTTACTAAATAGACACACATTTTTTAAAATCTTGCATAAACCCTTCCTGATAGGTGCTGAATTATCACCCGCTATCAGAGGCTGAAAGAGGAGTATATAGAGTGTTTTTGGTACTGTGAAAGAACGTGTTAACACGAACCATGACTTTGTTTTTTAGTTAGGGAAATGACACAATTGGTTATCTTACCCAGTTTACCACTTCTGGCTTGGGGAAAACCGTTTTGTTCTGTTCCTAATTAAATCAAGAACATTTAACTCATTATAGACACCTTTCTGTGACTATAAATGAGAACTGTTCACACTGCAGAAGAAACATAGAGCTGGTTGAATCTCCCCCTGACAAAATCACCTGCTTGTTGAGGGTCTCTGAAGCCTGACTTGCTGCAATTATCTGTTCACCTTACTGGCTCTCATATTAAAGGGCCTGTCTGTGGTGAAACAAACATTTAAATGTCATGTTATCGGATCTTCTTGTATCACATCTAATTTTGTTGTGTGCTGCTTGCCTTATTTTTTACTTTTCATTACTATAGTTTATGTAATTACACTGATGAATACAATTTTTGGTGACCGAGAAGTTAGACCTTTTGTGGGGTATTTTGGGGTCATAGATTCTGAAAATGACATTAGTTTTTATCCATCAGGTCTGCTTATCAAGATTTGACATGTCCATGTAAATATATACATGTACACATATTGTATTATAATGTAACGACTGCCAATTTAAAAGCTGAAGGTACCAAGATAAATCCCAAGAAGCATAGAACTTGAATAAAACAAAAGTTTCTTCATTGAGCTGTCGATGAAACTACTTTTTTTGTGATTTCCTGTGATGAGATATTCCTGGACATTTGCTCTCGGTGTTTCACCAATAGTCCGCCATCATATGTGTATCCCATCATCAACGGTACATTCTTCCATGGTCCTTATTTCCTGGGGAGATAGTTCACCCTGTTCATCACTTACATCACCAAGACAATCTGGAATTCGATCCAAAATGACTGCAGGTCCTACAATGTGACACTTATGTTGCACCCAAGTGTTCAGAAACAGAAGTGAGCTTATTCTCCACAAGTTCCCCGTAGTTTACGGCCTTATAGTTCCCAACTTTACAACCCTACAAAACAACGACCGCGCACGAGCCTTAAAGTTGTCCACTGAATCTTCGGAACCTTGGTCTTTCATGAGTTCCCGGATTTGTGGTCTATCCAATTTACCTTTTAGCTTTTCCACGCTCATCGCAGAAATTTTTTACATTTGCAACCAAAACACGTTCCATTTCTCATCAATGTCTTTACAAATTGTTTCATCAAATCAAGTTTGATGTGCAGTAGTAGAGATATGTACTAATAGTAAGCAAATGCTGGCGGGAAAATAAAGTAAATGTAACAACAATAGCTAATGACATCAGGACTATCTCAAAAACTAGAGCTCCTAGAACAAAATGGATGGTATTTTCGGAATCAGTGGCACAAAAATACCCGGAATAAGGTCTAAAATTCCAGGCACCGTGGAATTTTTTTTTTTTACTTTTGTTCCACATTGTTATTTATAAAGTAGCAGTAAACATTTGAGTCTTCTCCAGTATTTTATTTCTAAACATGTCATGGATGCATTATAGCTGCATTTTCCTTGTTGACATGCAAGTTAACGTCCTGGTGGTGCTCTGTATGTATTCACTTTGATTGCCTTTGTTTCCTCCTATTTCTAATATTTCTCTTGTGTTTTATATCTTGTTGCTTTCTCTTTATTTTATCCTGTTTTCTTTTATATGTCTGCTTGTTACAAACATTTAATTCAAAGTCAAATTTGTATGTCTGTGAATTATGACCAAGTAAAGGTATCAGCAACTAAAAGTATGAAATTGGAATCTTTTATTGGGCTTCAATAGAAACAAAAAAGGGTACCTGCATGAGGCATATTGGCTACAAATTCCAACAGCAGATGCACAACATTATACAATGCCAGCAAAGAAGATTAGATTTTAAAAATCATTGGTGATTTCACACTTTGCACTGCATGGGGTGAAATTCCTGGCTAATCTACTGTACATGTAAGATGTGGATTTTTCGGCAGATCTGCAAGGGAAAATTCACAGCAAATCCACCAAATGTTCAGGTACCCTAACGACAGTTTGAGAAATATTAACACTATATAAACACTACACGGCCAAAAGTATGTGGACTTGTGCTCAATTTGTTCTCAATTGCAGTAATCCCTAATTTGTTCAAAACTGCTTCTGGGAGTAATATCTACTTGCCTTAGCCTTCCTAGCCTTTCTCCCATAGCCAACCATCCACAAGCAAGCCTGAAATCTCCATTTGCATTACTAAAGATTGTTTGCAGTCCTCTATGTCATGGCTATAGGAGTATGGAGGTGTGAAAATACTTTGTGAATGAAAACGCCTACTACTGATCCTTAACCCTTTAGTGACCACCCTATCGTGTTTTTACGTCCTCCCGTTGCAGGACGTGTATGGAGAGAAATTGCGTTGCTATCTCCCTCCATAGATCGTGGGTGTCAGCTGTTTCTTACAGCTGACACCCGCGGGCAACAGCCATGACAAGCCGCGTGGCCGATCGGGGCTGTTAACCCTTTTAATGCTGCTGTCAAATCTGACAGTGGCATTTTAAATCCCCCGGGAAAAAAACCTATACAAATTTGGTATCGTAGTACCGACCCATAGAATAAAGTTGCAAATTGTGTCCCATAGAAACAAGACGCACCGAAAGATAGCGGAATGTCGTTTTTTTCCCCCCATTTCTCTCCACTTAGAAATTGTTTTCAGTACATTATATATTACATTACATAGTACCATTGAAAAATGCAACACTTCCCGCAAAAAACAAGCCCTCATACAGCTACTTCGATGGATAAATAAAGGAGTTACGTTTCTTTAAAAAGGGAGAGGAAAAAACGAAAATGGAGGAAAAAAGCTTGGTCACTAAGGGGTTAAGGGTGCCACCAAACCAAGTAATAAAGATCTAAAGAATTATTCCCATTTTAGACATTTATGCCATAAATGTGTGCTAGATGGATGGTCATTCATTTAGTCTCTGCTTTGATGCAGCATTCGGTGGCTGGCTCACCAATATTGATGGATACACGTATCTGTCAGACATTTATGTCACATGTCAACATGCCAAAAATGTCTAAGGTCAGAATACCCCTTTAAAAGCTTATATTTAGTTGAAAAAACATATCTATTTGCATCTTTTTTCACAGATGATCAGTTTTGTTCAACTCATCTGCATTTAAAGGGGTGGTCCACCTCTTAATTGATGACCTATTCTTAGGATAGGTTTTGATAGTTGATTGCCAGGAGTCTGCCGCTCAGGACCTTTGCTGATCATCACTTGTCTGAGTGGCTGTCAGTGTGTACAGAGCATGAAGCAAACTCTTTTGTACACTTTGTAGCAGCCCAAGTTGTTAATATAGTCGCTGTTACCATTGAATTCAGATGCCTGGAGAACCGATCAACGGGTAGGGGTCCACTACTTGGAGTCCCCACCGATCAGCTGTTTTCTGGGCAGCTGAATTTAATGGAACGACCCATTTAACTCAGTCATCTTTGTTATCTTTTCACATGCGTTGTGATTTGAGTGTGCATGTATCCATGTGTGGGCTTTTCATATGCTTCTATTTGTGATCTTTGTTACCTCCATATGTATTTTTCCAAAAACATCCAAGCCTGTTTTTTAGTTGAATAAAAATATATGGAGGAAATGCTGCCCACAAATTCAGCTGTATGAAAGTCATATATATGTGATGGTTCTCACCTTTGACATGGCCCTTGTCAGAGTGACCTCAACTTCTTGACAGTATGAGTGAGGGAAGAGGAAACAGGACTTTATATGCATGTGTGTCTGCCAACCTAAAATTTAGAGAATTGGGCAATCCTAGTAAATATGAGTCCTGGGCATGGGACCTGACTAGTACTATGCATACCATACATATGTATAAAAAGAAATGTGATCATTGAAATACCACTTTAATGCCACAACATTCAATGCCTTTCTACGGAATTAAATGCGTTCAGCCTTGTGGCCAACTTTTAGGGAAGACTCTTTTCCAAACTGACTTGTGCATCAAATTAAGGTTCATATAAACTAGCTTGGAAATTTCAGTGTGGATTCCTGAACTTCACATTCCTAAACCACTTTGGGATAAACTGGACATCTGACAGTGAGCCAGGCAGTATCGCCAACACTATTTTACGACCACTCTAATGGTCTTCTAACAGAATCGGAGCAATTAATTTAAACGGTCTTTAACTTTTTAACAAATGTGTGCTTATGTGCAACCTAAAATGATGATCTTGTGCTGAAAAATCACTCTAACGTGCTGACAGCTAGGAGATATGTTTAGCCAACTTGAAAACAAGTTCGGATACGGCTTTAAAGGAGGACAAGGGGGTTGATACAACACAATTTATTAATACAAATGAATACATGCTAAAAATAATACAAAGTTACATAAAAATATGTGATATTGCATATACGTTTTGTAAACCATTCTTGAACAATGGTTACATCAATACTCGCATCACCAAGAGCCTTAGGTATACTTATCTGCTTTGTATTTTAACCGGAGAAGCAGCAGTTAAAAGTCAGAGAACAGGGGGCCTCTTGGGAACCACACTGTGAGAGGGCATTCCCCATCAAAGGTCCAAAATTCTTCTAACTCCCCAAAACCCTCTACTGTCCTTTATACTTAGTATGATTTCTTGCTTGGGTATTTGCATCACAGATATCAATGCATGGAGTTGCTTGTCCGAAAAGGTCACAATTCAAAGTGACCATTAACCAGATCAGACAAACAAAACTGATTCTTAAAACAATGACAGCACTTAGCTTCAAGTATACATAAGGCCCCATTTACACTGACAGATGATTGCTCAAAAGTCGCTCAAACGACAGTTTGACAGTTTTGAGCGATTATCTTTGCATGCCTTATGGTAGCTAAGTAGCCACTATATAGTTATGCAGCCAGAGCGGGACACTGCCGCGGCCGCTAATAGAACAATACGGCTGTTTTGCTTAAGCAAACAGCTGTATTGTTCTGCACGCTTACAGCCCGTGCCCCGCTTTGAATTCACAGCAGGACACAGGCACAGAGAATCTTATCAGCTGTGATAACAGCCAGCTGTGCTAATAACAGCTGATCACTCAACTAAAAAAAAAAATTTAAAGTGAGCGATCAACACGCACGAAAACTGCACAATGTCAAAACATTTAGACACAATGAGAATCGGTCAAAAGATGGCTTTGAGCAATTTCCGAGCGATTCTCGTTGTGTCTAAATGGGCCATTAGGCTATAGTTCAGTCTTAAGACGATGATAGATTTGCATGTTTAGTTAGACAATAGAATCACAAAACTCTATAGACAATGGTGGTAGAATTACAAAATAATTGTGGCACTAGGCATATCTGGGCATAGTGCCACCATTGTTTTGTAATTCTACCACCATTGTCTATAGGTGGTAGAAGGGTTCCAACAAGTCTATAAGGCTCAGTTACACAATCCTTATAATGTATACATTGAATATTAATGGCTGTTTTAGTACGAGATGGGGGGCTACAAATAGCCAATTATATTTGCACCACAGAAGTATCATCTCTTCTAATTTGCTATCAATTTCTCGTTGCCATGTGAAGTCCATTTCTAATAGCAGAGATCACAAGACAGATTGCAGGAAGTGAGAATAGTCTTTACTTGCTATGGAGAGTGGAGGGGGAACAGGAGGCTCCTGTTGTTGGGAGACAGAAGCAGAGAGGCTTCCACAGAGATGGAGCTGCATTAGATACAACATGCCAATTCATATAGCCCCTTTTCAGTTATTGGTCACTATGTTTATCTCACTCTGTAAAATTTATGGAAAACTACCGAATATTTTATCATTTTACCACCATAGGAACAAGGCCTTTAGATTTTTCTGATGTGCTTTGTCTTAGCATTGGTGAGGATGGATAGTTTTTAACACTTGATATGATTGAGGGCAAGGTAATGAACTTAACGCCTTAACAGATGAACATTTTCTGTTTGTGAAAGGTTAATATAGAAACTTGGACAATGCAGGATAATAAACAACTATTATTGTGTCTCTGTAGTAGCATTATACATAGTCCCCTTTTTTCCAGCACGGAAAGAATATACTGCACATCCTATAGCACAGGAAGTGTTAATAACATAGTTGCTGTGTGCATCTGTCTAATTCCGCTTTTGTTCATTTCAGATTTTGTTCTTTCACTTTCATCTTCTTTTGTCCTTTTCATTTCTTTTCATTTTCTATTCTAGGAGGTCTCCATCCATATGTATGTATTAAGTGGCGCTTACTTATTCTGCTGACTTCAAAAACAGCTCTTGCTGATGAAACCCATCTTTACAGCTTAAAAACTATTACTGTAGTATAGGCCCAGATTAATAAGGCCACCATATAAGGTCCTGGGCATACCTTACTAATACAAGAAGTCCCTTACTTCCCTCTCCCTTAGGGAGCGTCTTACATTGAGCATGCTGTTTGATAAACAGATAAAGTGTTAAGGTATGTTCACATAGCGAAATTTTCCACAGTGATTTGGCCTCAAACACTGTCAAAATTCGTAGCTTTCTGCCCCTGTTTTAGGCACAGATCTGCTTGCAGGATTTGCCATGTGAATGGGTAAATCTGCATGCGGAATTCCAACAAAGAAAATTGTATTTCTGCGTTAGAATTCTGCTTGCAAATTTTACCCATTGGCAGGGCAAATTACGCATGCAGAAACTGCAACTGATTTTGACACTGTTTTTGAGGCAGAATTCCCTTAAAAAGCAGAAGGGACTGAGTAGATTGCTAAATGTATTTTTGTGAGTAAAGCTTCTGCATAAATCTCACACAGTACAACACTCCCATTGTTTTCAATGGGACCGCTCACGTAGGTGCAGACAGCTGCTCGAATTTTGAGCGGTGCTTGTTCTATTTTTGGGCATTTCGGCATTTTTAAACGCTGTGCATCGCCCATTAAAATCAATGGGCAGAGTTTTTAGTGCTGCCGAAAACGTGGCACAACTTGGTGCCGCACTTTTGACAGCACTAAACGTCCTAGTTATACTATGTGAAAAGAAAAAAAGTAATACACACCTAGCAGGTGCCGTCCGGGTCCCTCCCGCTGCTCGCTTGCATTCTTGCAGGCTTCTGTGCAGTTGTCAGCGCTGACAGTGCATCTCTTGCTTGTAACGGGGATTGAAAAACCCGCCTCCAGCAAGAGATTGCTCTGACGGCGCTGACAACTTCAAGCAAGCCTGCAAGAACGCGGGAGAGCAGCGGGAGGGACCTGGATGGTGCCTGCTAGGTGAGTGTTGCTTTTTTTTTTTTTTTTCCAGCTTCCTTGGCTGCATTTTCAGCTGTGCTGAAAACACAGCCAAATCACTGGCATAACGCATGCCAATGCTGCTGAAACCACAGTAAACGCACTGTTTTGGCAAACGCCTATGTAAGAGAGGCCTAAGGCTACGTTTACATTTAGCAGATTTTCTACATTGCAAAATCCCCTATGGATTTTAGTGCAGATTTTTTATCAAAATGTGTGTGAAAATCTTGAAGTTACATTTTCATTTGGCTTTTGACGTGGATTTCACCCCCTCATTTGAAGAGGTCAAATCCTCAGCATAAATTTATAGGCTGTAGATTTAAAATCCGCAGCACAAATCTATTAACGATGCAGTTGTTTTCATGAAATCTCATCCACATTGCTGGTACTATAGAATTCTGCTGATCTTGCACAACCAGTTCAGTTGTGGAAAGTTTGCAGTATTTCTTCATTTAAACTTTTCCCTACTTGTCATTTATTGATCCAAAACACTGCTCATTTTAGGTTTAAGAGTCCAGTGGGAGGTCCTGTCCAGTGATTGACAGCTATCTCAGGGATGCAGGGAATGTTATCAGTCTCTGATTGGACCACTGAAGTGCAAAACTAGCATGGTTTTAGATCGATAAATGACAGGTTAGGCTGGATTCACACAGCCCTGGATGTGTTACACCCAAGAAACGTGGATGCAACTCAGATCAGACAGCACATGGACACCAGTCCATGTGTTGTTTGATCTACATGGAACCAGTATATTGTATGTCCTATTCTCTCCCATGAAAATGGATGTGTATAGGATATGCAACAATATATATTTTTTGTCATGGACCATCGGTCTGTGCAAGAAATCGGCTATTTGATTAGCCTTATAGGCTATTAATAGTGCTGTGTGATGTCCATGGAATATACACTGCATAGGACCCATGTGAATGGGCCCTTATACAGAAACTTTTCCCACAAAGCTATCCATCTACTAAGCTGCTTCTGCTCTATAACATGCTGCCTGCAGACCAGACTGTGTGTCCAGACTGACTGGTTACCTTTTAAATAATATTTTCTGTTACATATAGCCCTGTGTCATAAATAAGTGTTAGTTCAGCATCGGCCTTTGCTTACAGCTTTAGCCATATTTTATCCCGCATTGTCTGTCCTTTTGTGTCATTTAGTATCTTTATCAATGACCTCCATTAAATCTATGCATATATTAAATATATGTAATATTTACAGTGAAATATACAGACAAAATGCCAACTTCACTAGTTTTACAAAGCAAGGTAGACACCTTTTTTGGAATAGCAGTAAAATAATGAAATAGTCTGAAAAAGTTTTGTTTTCTATGTGAAGCAGGACATAAATAATGATGAAGAGTCTGAGGAAGAGGAGGAAGAAGATGAAGTAGAGGATGAGGAGGAAGATGGAGAAGATGAGGAGGAAGAAGGGGAGGAAGAAAATAAAGATGATCCAGCAACAGAAACGAATGCTCCAAAAACACAGGAGAGCAAACCTGAGGAACCTATGAAGACTGCAAAAGAGGTAGGATTTAAAGCACGTTGGATTAATCTGAAAGGTTTACCTGGATTGACAAGCAGTTTCCGTTGTACACACACAAACTAATACTTTGTCTCTTCACCACCACTTCCTCAAAATGTCAAAACTGCAGTATCTATTTCTCGTGCCATTCAAAAAATATACCGTATTTTCCGTTCTATAAGACGCACCGGTCTATAGGAGGCTCCCCCGTTTTAGAGTGGGAAAATAGGGGGGGAAAAATTTGAACTCACCCAGGGACAGTGCAGGGTTAGTGTCGGGTGACGGAGCAGAGGGAGCAGCAGAGGTCCGAAAAAACGGCGCTCCATATCACAGCGGCGCGTCTGTGCAGCAGGAGGAAGGAAGCCATTTGGTGGAGGCGCGGAGCAGCAGAGGTACCCGCCGGCGCTCACGACTAATCGCAAATATGTATGGGCGGCAGTGGGGAGGAGACTGGTCGTACATTTGTTCGTGCGATCGCGAGTTTAACACGCAATCGCGCTAACTAAATCGCAATCGTGCGTTAAATTCGCGCTAAAAATGGCGATCGGGACAAATTTTTTTGCACATTCGCTCTATAAGACACAGCAACTCCTCCCCCCCCCCCCCCCCCCCGCTTTGGAAGGGGAAAAAGTGCGTCTTAAAAAGCGAAAAATACGGTAATGTATGTAGCACCTAGAAGAAGTTGTCGTTTTGCTGCAAAACTCGGCATGTAGTTATATCTCAGATATGCAAATGTTAGAGTTGTGGTGTGATTTAGATGAACCGTCTTACCACCAAAGGTCCTAAAACTGGTTCCACCCTTGTTCTATGAAAGGCTCTCTGAGGCTCCTTGTGTGTAGTGACCTCTTCTTCTGCTTGTGTAGAGCTTGTTGACCATTAGACACCTCTATGATGTAGTCCAAGAGATTTCACCCAGTTAAGAGAGTTGGCGAGGGCCACATTATTGGAATGTGAGAAGCTGGATGGTCGTATCTATGAATTTACTGCCACCTGGGACATTCTGACCAGAGACTGTTAGGAGGTGTTGGTACCAGTGGAATGCGTGAGGGGACATGCACACAAGGCGATCGGGCTTAGGACACAAATGACAGACCACCAGTAGAGAGAATCATCTGATCGTCCGACAAGCACGAGCAGCTCCAACTGTTTCGTTGTCAGCCATCCAAAGGCAGATGTCACTATCGTTACACCCCTGTGTCTGCCAAAACAATTTCCAGGTGCTTGGCTGAAAGACATTTGGCTGCACAGGACTCATTGCATCTACTGTCTTTGACACCCACCCACTGTCTCCTCCTTTTGCAGTGGTTTCATCAATGATGAAACTGGACTGCTACGGATTGGAACCGAATTGTCTTGAGTGAGGAATCCAGGTTTAGTTTGAGCACTGACGTGTTCGTGGCTGGAGACTTTGGGGTGAGCCCCTAAATCCTGCCTTGCTGTGGAGTGGCATACTGCCCTCACTGCTGGTGTGATGGTCTGGGGGCCATCACATATGACAGTCGGTCACCTCTAGTAGTGGTACAAGGAACAATGACAGCTCAGTGATATGTTCAGGGCATCCTGCAGCCACATGTGTTTCTCTCACGGCAGCTGCCAAGCGGCATTTTCTAGCAGGATAATACTCAGCCGAACACACAAGGGGGACACAGGAATGTCCCCACAACATTGTCACACTTCCGTGGCCTGCCTTGTCATTGGATGCCAACTTTGACAGCCTAAGAGTTTGCTCAGTTACAGCAAATGTGCAGTGATATGCTGCAGGACACCATACAGAACCTGTACTCGTAGGCTTCCAGGCCCACCCATATCAGATCTTGTATCAGCTAGAGGCAGCTCAACAGGGTACTGGATCCTCCATCTCCGCCTGTATCACATCTTGTATCCAAGCTCGAGGCGGCCCAACAGAGGTACTAGAGCCTCCATTCCTACCCATATCACATCTTGTAACCAAGCTAGAGACTGTATAACAGAGGGTACTAGAGCTTCCATGCCCTTAGTATCACATCTTGTATCCAAGCAAGAGGCAACCTAACAGGGTACTGAAGCCTACCTTCAAGTGCTGAGTTTTCCACAATAAATTACCCATTTGCTCTGATATTGTAATCACTAACGTTACAATCACACAGAGAAAGTTTCATTTGATTCTAACAACCCCTAGGTGCTTGATATTTTTTTCTTTGACATTGTGTTTATGTATCAGATGCCTATATATTACAGAAGTTACACTAGTTTAATACTTAACACTATAAACAGGACTTTGCTTTCAATCAAAAAGAACATATGCTACAATTATTTCACTTTTATTATTTACTAGCTGATATACCCGGCTTTGCCAGAGTTAATTTGATAGAGGTGTTTACCTGTTGTTCGCAATTAAAATTTCATGAAGTCGTGGTTACTTCAGAGCAACCAAGGAATAAAATATGTATACACATAGGGGAGCGTTAGATTCTCCTCAGACTGCATGTACCGATGTCCCTCTGCAGCATGTGCCACCCCTCCCACTCTTCTCAATTTTTATCCTTAAAGGTAGCGCCCCTTTTTATTCAAATTTACCCCCAGACTGGAGGTTGCAGCCCCTTCTTAGCCTTAAAGGCATGCTCCACCCCTGCGGTCCATGGCCGTTACCTCAAGTACTTTACAGCCTTTCAGTATATACACACAGAGGTGAGGTATATTCTCATTATATACACACAGATGTCAGTTAAATTCTCCTCAGTATATGCACACAGAGGTGAGGTAGATTCTCCTCAGTATATGCACATAGAGGTGGGGTAGATTCTCCCTAGTATATGCACATAGAGGTCAGTTAGAATCTGCTCAGTATATGCACATAGATGCGAGGTAGATTTTCCTCAGTATACAAATAATTTCCCTAGGTTTTATGATTTCTGAGAAAAGAACTCCATAGCAACTGAAGTTGCAGGGGTTTGTGGAGGATGTAGTCCACCCATAATCCCTTATTTACAAGGAGAATAAAGGACCTCTGATGACATCACAATCATGTGATCAGGAGGCGGGGCTAAGATATGTAACTGATTACGTGATGGTGACATCATCACTGCTGCTGTCAGGTTCTCCATGTAACTCACACAGCACACATGGACTGACGGACAAGTGGTCGTTAGTACTTTGATATAGATGCACAGTCATGTATATGTTGTTCTTTGTTAGGCCACAGAAATGAACCAAGAAGAGAGTTCAGCCATCAACAAAGTGGAAAATGGTATGTAATGTTTAGTTATTGCTGTACTATGATGCAGATGTCAACATTACATCGCAATTGTTTAATACATTAGTGGTTCATGAAGTACAGGGTCAAAGTATTATTCCTAGTAAGCAAGAACAAGTCATTTCTTAGAAAGCAGAAGACTAACATCACGGGAGAACTAAAGCTGTTCACGATTGAGCATGCATGTGTTCAGAATATGAAGAGAGGGGAGATAAGCCGCAGTCAGAGGTGTCTGCCATTGGCCATCTATCATGAACAAAAGGACGAGGCATCAGGGGAAAGTTAAGAGGCTGCCTTACACATTAGATGATTGACTGCTGAAATCTACTGGTTCGGCCAATTTAGATCTAATATGTTTGGCCACCTTTAGTCATTAGAAGGGATATATTTTATAGGTTGCTTGGGTGAGGAACCTCAGTTCTAACACTACTAAGCATATACCAGTGGAGACTGAATGCTGTAGAAGGTAAATATGTCTGTTTCTATAATCTCATGGACAATGTTCTAAACCTGAGCTGTCAGGAGGTAGGGAAAATATTAGATAAAGCCTGGGATATATTCATTGCATTTTTGATTTGTTTGCAGAACCTGAACAACCAAAAACACTAAATGGGGTTAACGCTTCTGAAAATGATTCGGACAAAACAACATTTCTTGAGAAAACAAGAAGGGTGAGTCATATATTTTACATTAAGAAGTGTACCAAACAAAAGGGCAGTCACAGCCAGCGTTTAAGGTGTCACTGTTAGACCAAACATCCCCCCCACCAATCATACTAAATTTGCCATAAAGATATTTGGTGGCGTGAAGTGAACCCCTATGAATTGTAATGGTAAATTGAAACATGCTAAAAGCTTAGTTATCAAGTTACTGACACTCAAACTGCTGCTCTCACTGCCGGTTTATTTGCTCATGCTACTTTGCCCTGCGAAGGGACGTATCACTGTAGTCCTGACTCCAGGCTTTGTTAAAGGAAACCTGTCCCCTCCATAAAGCACCAGAAACTAACGGTTCTGTTAGGAAAGGTGTCGGGGAGCTTGGTGTTGTATTCTTTATACTCGCCCCCTCCTTTGATCCAGTGGTGCCTGCCGTGCACTACATGAAAATCTGTCTCTTTTTCAGATTGCCGTGCACATGCTCTCCCATAGACTTGTATGATAGAGCGTGTGCACAAGACTCTGAGAAGAGTCAGTATTTCATGTGGCGAATGGACTGCAGCAGCTGGCATCGCAGGAACCAAGGAGGGGGCGAGTATAAAGAATACATCACCGAGCTCCCCGACACCTCCCCTAACAGAACCGTAAGTTATTTTATGATGCTCTAGGCAGGTGACCGGTTCCCTATAACCCTTATTTTCAGGAGTTTCCTGCAAGTTTCTAGTCTTTTTGATGGCAATAATAGCGCTATTCTTGTGGATAAAAATACCTTAAAGTCACTGGGGTTCATCTGTATCCAGTTGGATCTTTTGGAAAACTGTAGTGTTACAATATCAAGTTTTCTGCCATCATCAATAGTGTGATCAGAGCCTTTTTCCTGCCATATAAACCAAGTATTTACTTGGCCTCTGTTCACATTGTGCTAGAGTTTTCCATCTGTGTATACATTGGGAGTTTCTTTATGCATACATTTGACGGAAGGCTTAGATGTCGGTATAGAAGAGTGCAGAAGACTACGCTTTTCTTTGCAGTTAAGAAAAAAGTATACTGATGTGTAGCAGCAAGAGATGAGCGAGCATACTCGCTAAGGGCAATTGCTCGATCGAGCATTGCCCTTAGCGAGTACCTGCCCGCTCGGGAGCAAAGATTTGGCTGCTGACGGCGGGCGGGGAGCGGCGGGGGAGAGCGGGGAGGAACTGAGGAGAGATCTCTCTCTCCCTCTCTCCCCCCTGTTCCCCCCTGCTCATGGCCGCAACTCACCTGTCGCCCGGGCCCGCAGCCCCGAACCTTTTTTTCCGAGTGGGGAAATACTTGCTAAGGACAATGCTCGATCGAGTAATTGTCCTTAGCGAGTATGCTCGCTCATCTCTAGTAGCAGCCAATATATAAAATATATAAAATATAAAAATCGCATCACCTTTCCATGAGACTTCCATGCAATTGTGAGTGCGATGCGATTTTTTTTAACTCTCACATATAAAAAAATGGGTGAGCTTTCTCTCAAACCATAGAAAATAAAACCTGCTGCCATTCTTCTATCTTTCAGCATAGCTGCAAGAGACAAATCGCACATGTAGACAGACCAATTGAAAACAATGGGTACTATTCTTGTGCGAGATCTGTGTGTCTTGCAATGCAGAAAACTCGCAGAAGAAACTTGCCCACGTAAATACAGCCGTACCTTGTTGGTTATGTGCTACCTTGCATATACAAACACTTGGCATGCCAGAGAAAATGACTCCTTCTCATATCAATGTTCATTTCCAGTTATCACTTTTTAAAAGAAGATCAACGACAAGTCAGAGGTCTTTACAAGGAAATGGAAATGTTGCTGTGGCTTCAAATGAAAATGGTGATCAAAAGTCAAAGTCGAGAAGTACAGAAAGCAAAGATGAAAACCAAAATAGCAAACAGGAAAATCCCAAAGTCACTGAACCCCCAAATAAAGAAGCCACAGACACCGGGCAAAATGCTCAAGACCGAAAATCCAAGTCTGCTACGTGTCTACTGTTATGAGGGCTACCTGGAAAATGGGAATGCAAAACCTAGTTCATTAGAACCTGGTGGATAAGCTGCTGGATTTCTTGTCCTGTGGAAC
This sequence comes from Eleutherodactylus coqui, assembly GCF_035609145.1. NCBI lineage: Eukaryota > Metazoa > Chordata > Amphibia > Anura > Eleutherodactylidae > Eleutherodactylus > Eleutherodactylus coqui. Next base: position 107,352,085 of record NC_089840.1, read on the forward strand.
TAAACTGGAAAGCCTGGACCTGTGTAGTACATAGAATTCAGGGAACTTGCAAAAAAACAATTACTTTACAATATTTTCAACTTTTCCTCCCTTGCTAAGTTCTATCACATTATCATGCATTTCCAAAAGCCTAGGCAATTTTAATATAATTGGTTAATAATTTTTTCGCCGGTCTGGCTGCACACACGTCCCATGTGTTTGTGTATGAAGTATGAATGTATGGATAGAGAATAATACTATTATATTAAACCATACACACTCACAAGAAGCATCAGACACTGTAATGGGGCTAGAACATACAAGCACTTTAAAAAACATCAAGCATCTAGAAGGAGTTGTTGGAATCAGATGAAACTTTTTCTGTGTGATTGTATCGCTGATATAAGTACCGTATATTCCAGGATATAAGACGACCTTTTAACCCCGAAAAATCTGCTCTGCAGTAGGGGGTCGTCTTATACTCCTGGTATACAAAAAAAAAGTGTCAAAAAAAAAAAAAAAGCAGTACTCGCCTTCCCCGGCGTTCTGCGGCGCTGCTGCAGGCTGTCGCTCCCTCCTCGTCCCCGACAGAGCATTGCTTTCTGGAAGCGGGGCTTGAAATCCCCGCCTCCAGAAAGCTAATGTTGTGATTTGGCTAACTCATGCAGCGTAAACCAATCACAGCTATTCAATGACATCATTGAATGGCTGTGATTGACTAACTCATGCGGCATCAGCCAACCACAGCCATTCAACATTGAAGCCGCCATGAGAGAAACACATGTGGCTGCAGGATGTTCTGAACATATCGCTGAGCTGTCATTGTCCCTCGTATCACTACTTGGAGTGACCAACTGTCATATGCGATGGCCCCCCAGACCATCACACCAGCAGTGCTCCACAGCAAGGCAGGATTCAGGCGTTCACCCCGAACTCTCCAGACATGAACACAGCCGTCGTCCGTGCCCAAACTACACCTGGATTCATCGCTGAAGACAATCTGTCTCCACTTAGTAGCAGTCCAGTTTCATCATTGATGACAACACTGCAAAAGGAGTGAGTTTCAGTTTGCCGTGGCCACAACCCACACCTCGCAAAAAAAAAACACCCAAGCTTGAACTGTGACCCCATTGGCCTTCGTGAGAGTGCAAAGTCGCTGGGCTACACGGCGATTTTTGTCCTGTAGTGACTAAAAGCCACCAAATAGCCGTGGCCTAAAACAGTGTTCCCCAACTCCAGTCCTCAGGGACCGCCAACAGGCCATGTTTTCAGGATCTCCTCAGTGTTGCACAGGTGATGTAATTATTGTCGGTGCCTCAGACATTGCCACAGGTGTTCTTACCATAGGATATCCTGAAAACATGACCTGTTGGTGGTCCCTGAGGACTGGAGTTGGGGACCCCTGGCCTAAAAGATAACATTCTGTTTACCTCCAGCCACCAGTAGAGGGCACTTAAGAGCTCACTAGTAAGACAATAAGCAGTCGGCTCCCTCTACTGGCAACATTAGGTAACTTATATGTAATGTCTTACATTTATTCTTACGCAGGAGATATGGAGCAGAATATCAGAAAATGGAGCTCCAAATGGTATAAAGATGTTAAGATATTAGTCAGCATAACATTTTGGACCTCCAAATCATATCATCATAAACAGTGGAGATTCATTAAGTTTCACTTTATAGTATAGAACTCTTTAAGGGAAGCCACTACATTTCAACCATTTCACAAAAGACCATCATTATGGGGATGTTGAGAAGTGATCATTTGTGAGCACTTTGTTGCAGTAAACAATCATTTTTCTTATTTTTTCCTATTCTGGGCCTTTTATATTTATAAACATATTTGTATATCAGCCTTTTAAAAAAATATGTAAATTGACTTTTGTGTCTTTGTTTCTACAGTTTGGGTAAATTTAGACATCTCTCCAATAAACTTAGGGTTCTTTTATACTTGCGCTGGGGATTCCGTTCCTTGTTCTGTTCGGGGAATCCCTGCGGCTGAACAGTTCTGTCCCTGGATGGTACCGCACAGCACCGCATCGGTGATGGAACCTCCAGACGGCGGTACAGACGGAGATGTGCACCCACCCTTGTGTTCCCCACACATGAGAAGTGAATTTTCTAACCTGGAGTGCTTGTAAAGCACATGTATTTATAATTTTGTATATTGTGTGCATGATATTGTGGATACACTGAAGCTCCTGTAAAGCATAACCATGTAATGTGCAGAAACATCATGTGTGAATGAAAATCTATTTAATTCCCGTGGCCTTTAATTGTTCAGTGTTGTAAAAAGAAGATATATATATATTTTTGTACACAATCTGGGGTTACACTACGTCGCCCCAAACTCACGGTTTTGTTATCCCTTGCAGTAAATTGTGGTTTGAAGAACACATTGTAAATATTCCATAAAGAACAATGTTTTATCCTCTTACCTAAATAAAGTCTACAAATGGTAAAAGTTATTTCATGCAGTGTTTATTACTGGAAGCTTAAAAGGGGATTCCGAGGAGGCAGAAATATTACCCTCGGTCCTCCATAAACAGCTGAACCTCTCACTAATGTTCAGCATTGTCTGTATACTCGCTATAAGGACAGGCTCGCGTGAGCGTAATTTCATTCAGCAATATACTCGCGCATAATACGCGGTGAATGTAGTCAATGACAATGCATTGATTTTCATTGATCCATTCACACTTGCGCATATCCATTGTATATAATGCGCGCGTTAAAAAAATGCAGGATGTTGTATTTTATCACGTATTACTGTGATAGAACCCTATTGTTCTCTGTGGGTGCTTATGTTCGGTGTTTATACGCAACGTCGCTAAGCAACATTGCGGGAAATTTAAAAAAATTGAAGATTACGCATTGGCAGCATGCGTGAGACATAATATAATAAATCTTTGTCATACGCAGTGATACAGCTGTAAAACTTTGCATTATACATGCAGCATTTTACCCACCAATTGAAATGGCTAACACTGGCCAACAAAAAAAATTTTCAGAATGTTTCGTAAACTTACTAATTTTGGGGTGAGAAAAATGAATATGACAAAAAAATTTTTATTAGCTCTAGTTTCTGTCATATAGAATAGGTGGAAGTATGTTATTTTAACGGATTAAGAGAAAATGATTAGAGATGAGCGAACGTACTCGTCCGAGCTTGATACTCGTTCGAGTATTAGCGTGTTCGAGATGCTCGTTACTAGAGGCGAGCACCATGCGATGTTCGAGTTACTTTCACTTTCATCTCTGAGACGTTAGCGTGCTTTTCTGGCCAATAGAAAGACAGGGAAGGCATTACAACTTCCCCCTGCGACGTTCAAGCCCTATACCACCCCCCTGCAGTGAGTGGCTGGCGAGATCAGGTGTCACCCGAGTATATAAATCGGCCCCTCCTGCGGCTCGCCTCAGATGCATTCTGACATAGAGGAGGGAAAGTGCTATCCTGGTGGAGCTGCTATAGGGAGAGTGTTAGGAGTATTTTAGGCTTCAAGAACCCCAACGGTCCTTCTTAGGGCCACATCTAACCGTGTGCGGTACTGTGGAGGCTGCTTTTTGCAGTGTTGCACTTTTTTTTTTTTTTTGGTATTTCGGCCGTGCAGAGCATTGCGCCCTGCAGTAATACTCCAGGGCCAGAAGCGCTTAGGCAGGGACAGAAGACATATTGATTGAATATAGGCAGTGGGCCTTTGCAAAAAAATTTGGGGAAAAAAATCTATTTGCGCTGCCTGTGACTGTCCTCAGTGTTCTGGGTCTCTGCTGGGTGTAGTAGTTCTCCAAATTCATACGCAGCCAACTAAGTGTTACAGCAGGCTTGCGCAAAATTATTTCCTGGCTCTGTCTGGGCTGTGAAATCACCGCTGTATTGCAGTTCACAGTGCAACACTCTACAGTTCTTTGACATACTCCAGGGACAGAAGCGCTTAGGCAGGGACAGAAGACATATTGATTGAATTTAGGCAGTGGGCCTTTGCAAAAAAATTTGGGGAAAAAAATCTATTTGGGCTGCCTGTGACTGTCCTCAGTGTTCTGGGTCTCTGCTGGGTGTAGTAGTTCTCCAAATTCATACGCAGCCAGCTAAGTGTTACAGCACGCTTGCGCAAAATTATTTCCTGGCTCTGTCTGGGCTGTGAAATCACCGCTGTATTGCAGTTCACAGTGCAACACTCTGCAGTTCTTTGACATACTCCTTTGCAAAAAAATTTGGGGAAAAAAATCTATTTGGGCTGCCTGTCACTGTCCTCAGTGTTCTGGGTCTCTGCTGGGTGTAGTAGTTCTCCAAATTCATACACAGCCAGCTAAGTGTTACAGCAGGCTTGCGCAAAATTATTTCCTGGCTCTGTCTGGGCTGTGAAATCACCGCTGTATTGCAGTTCACAGTGCAACACTCTGCAGTTCTTTGACATACTCCAGGGCCTTCTGCACTACTGGTAATACACCATGCTGAGGGGTAGGGGTAGGCCTAGAGGAAGTGGACACGGGCGAGGACGCGGAGGCCCAAGTCATCGTGTGGGCACAGGCCAAGCCAGTGCGGTGGCCAGGGGTAGAGGCAGGGCCAGACCGAATAATCCACCAACTGTTTCCCAAAGCGCCCCCTCGCGCCATGCCACCCTGCAGAGGTCAAGGTGCTCTACGCTGTGGCAGTTTTTCACAGAGACGCCTGACGACCGACGAACAGTGGTGTGCAACCTTTGTCGCGCCAAGATCAGCTGGGGAGGCACCACCACCAGCATGCGCAGGCATATGATGGCCAAGCACCCCACAAGGTGGGACGAAGGCCGTTCACCGCCTCCGGTTTGCACCACTGCCTCTCCCCCTGTGCCCCAACCTGCCACTGAGATCCAACCCCCCTCTGAGGACACAGGCACTACCGTCTCCTGGCCTGCACCCACACCCTCACCTCCGCTGTCCTCGGCCCCATCCAGCAATGTCTTTCAGCGCAGCGTCCAGACGTTGCTAGCGCCACTGTTTGAGCACGAGCGCAAGCACGCCACCACGCACCCGCACGCTCAAGCGTTAAACGTGCACATTGCCAAATTGATCAGCCTGGAGATGCTGCCGTATAGGCTTGTGGAAACGGAGGCTTTCAAAAGCATGATGGCGGCGGCGGCCCCGCGCTACTCGGTTCCCAGTCGCCACTACTTTTCCCGATGTGCCGTCCCAGCCCTGCACGACCACGTCTCCCGCAACATTGTACGCACCCTCACCAACGCGGTTACTGCCAAGGTCCACTTAACAACAGACACGTGGACAAGCACAGGTGGGCAGGGCCACTATATCTCCCTGACGGCACATTGGGTGAATTTAGTGGAGGCTGGGACCGAGTCAGAGCCTGGGACCGCTCACGTCCTACCCACCCCCAGAATTGCGGGCCCCAGCTCGGTGGTGGTATCTGCGACGGTGTATGCGTCCTCCACTAAACCACCCTCCTCCTCCTCCTACGCAACCTCTGTCTCGCAATCAAGATGTGTCAGCAGCAGCAGCACGTCGCCAGCAGTCGGTGTCGCGCGGCATTGCAGCACAGCGGTGGGCAAGCGTCAGCAGGCCGTGCTGAAACTACTCAGCTTAGGAGAGAAGAGGCAGACGGCCTACGAACTGCTGCAGGTAGTTTGCAAGGTAAATGGGCAAAGCATTTACACAGAAGATAGTATCGCTGGCATACAGAGCGGGCCGGGGCACGTTCTCCCTCCGCTTGCCTCCATTCACTGTAAGCAGACAGACGTTCAGAACTGAACAACTCCTGTTTACACTGAATAGCTAGTCATTCAGTTTTCAGCATGCAGAAACTTAAGGGTGCCTACCCTCTGGCGATTTTTTTTCCTGCGATGCTAAATTGCGTTTTGCGTTTTTTCTGAAGAGCAATTAGCATAGAATGTGTTCTTGTCCATTTGGTTTTTTTATTTCGTTTCGTTGCAATTTTTCACATAGGAACTGTCAGTTGCATATGTCTCCTTATTTTTCTCTTAATGCACCCATGATTGTCAGTGGAAATTAACGAAAAAGGCACGAAAAACGCCGCGGAAAAGGCGCGAAAAACGCTGCGTTTTTCACGCACGAAAATTGGCAACGCCAGTGGGTAGGCGCCCTAAGACTGAACAACTCACGCTCAGTCGTTCAGTCTCTGCATGCATTTACACAGGGCGACTATTGTTGAAGACCCCGCAGGAATGTGACTATTTTAACAACTCTGAACTCGTCCCGTGTAAATGGGCCTTTAGCCTTCTTTTGTTAAAAAAAAGATGTAGTCTACTATACAGGAAAACAAATCCCAACCAATACCAGCCTGCTGTATACTGAAGGGTACTTTGTTGGCATACAGCAGGTGAATGGGGCCCTATCGATAGTTCAGCATACTTGGCAGGTGTTTTCTCAGCATTCACACAAAACCTAGTTCACATTTGCAATTGCATTGCTCATGTCATACATGGCACTTGTGCCCCTCATGGATGGAAAGCAAAAAGGTATAATGAGACATGACCAATCAGTCTTTTTAGGTGGATAGAAAAGTGCAGAGGATGGGGCATTTCTGTCCAGGTAAAAAGAATAATGGGAGCAGGACCCATATGAAATGGAGACCTAAGAGGTCTCCGCTTCACATATTAAACACTATGGTTCCATCCCGGTTTCCATCCCTGTGCAGTTTTTTGCAAACCTTGTCTGGAGAACTGGAGTGGAGCCAGACATGCAGTATCAAAAGAACCTTTCTGTCTGCTCAAACAGACTTGAACAGTAAGCGTGCTCCTCTATGCAAATAAAAAGGCACCGCAAACCATAATCGCACTGCACATGCCCTCAATGCTGCAGTGACCGAGAGGATAGTAGACCCCCTACACTTGCGGGCACGATTTACTGATGCCCCTGCGCTTCACTGTGTTCTCTGATGCCAACAGACATCATCGTGTGCCACTTGGATTAATAATACACTGCAAAACTCTGTGCTTCTTACTGTGAGTTGCTGCATTTACGGTATTGATTCAATTTCTGTCCAAACAGTAATTACAGGTGAAACATTCTAAAAACATGTTTCACCTGTGATTACTAGGCAAAAAAAAAAAAATATTGATGAACCGAAGCAATTTACTGAAAATCACACGTAGTTTTGACAAGTGTTTTTTTTTCTATTTTGTCTATATGGCACGCTAGAATATATACCATATACACCATACCCCTTTATGTAACACTGCAGGCAGCATGCCTGCCCCTATGAATAGCTGATACGGTGCATGATGCCAGTGCAGGGCCTGAACGGGCAAAGAGGGACTTCTAGCCATGTGCCATGTATTCCTGTCACTACACTTCAGTAGGTTTAACACAGTAAATCAATTTTTCAGGAGTGTTTTTTAACTCCTTAAGGAACAGGCTGTTTTGGTCCTAAAGAACCAGACACCTTAGGGGTTTTACCCATGTGTTGGTTTTACTGCCCTATTTTTTTTTCTTCAGCTACCAGAATTTTTGCAATTTTTTTATATCCTTTCCACTGACTTTTTTTTATTAGGGGTAAATAAATAAAAAAAAAATATTTTTTAATGTTATAGTCTATTCTTAAAATTAATATATTTACACTAAAGTAAAGTATGAGGATGGGTTCCGCCTTTTATTTCAGACGTTTTGATATATAATTTGTCTCTGATTACAAGGCGCATATGACAAATGTTTTGGTTGGCATCAGCAGTAATATATATAATTTTTAAAACTTTTTTTTTTTAACATCTATGTCCCAGAAGTCATATAAGACTTCTGGGGATCATTCACATTGTCTTTTTTTCACTTCACACTTTTCCACTGCAGCTGGGGCATCCATAGGAGCAGCATCCATAGCAGCCCCAGTTACAGGTTAAACCTCCCCCTGTAGTGACAGTAGTCACTAACAGAGCTCATCTGGGTCTGCTAGGACCCTGCAGCTCTGGTGTGACAGGAAACAGCCTGTGGTCATGTGATCGCCAGGTCGAATAGCAGAAGTAACACTTCCGCTTTCTCTATTCTCTACACAGTGCTCATTGAGCGCTACATAGCCTGTAAATGAGAAGGCTGACGCAGCTCTCCTGCATGTCTTCAGCTGTGACTAACAGCCGAGGACCCAACCTGATGCTGCTAGATTGCAGGAACAGCAACTTTAATCCCGCGCCGTATTTTATACTATCAGCTGGGATTAAAGCCCAGGACCAAGTGCTGTAAATTCACTGTGCTTGGTCCTTATGGGGTTAAGGCTGCATTGACATCAGGCACCCAGTATGCAGGGAACTGAACTTTCTTTGCTCAACTGCATAGAATTTAGTTTTCATGAATCAGCTTCTCCAGCACATACATCCCAGCATGCCGATGATATCCTGTGTGAGGTGGAAGAAAAACCTTGCTTTCCATGAATGAATGGCAATGTATTTTTTTCTATTTGCTTATACCATTGCTCACAAACTAAGCCTCTGTCCAGCTGCCAGCAGGCTGCATATAAAACCAAATCAGTTGCCAATTCCAGCTTCCTTTCTTGAATACATTACTGAGGATTCTTCACAAATCCAGTTACAAGAGACACTTTACAGTATATACACTGGAGTGATTTATCCCAATGTGGACTTTGAATCCTGTAAAATAGAAGCCGTCAAATATTTTCTTAATTGGGAAGGTATGAACAGAAAGTCTAATGATGTGTAATTATAGATTCATTGGCTTCCTATGATATTGGCTATATTGTTAGAAGAAACAGCTATTGACGGATACATGTTCTCCAAAAAGCTGTTAAAGGGGTTTCCCACAACTTAAAATTGCTTCACAACCACTCTGTACTTCCTGGTCGCTGCTGAACAGGACATGTGACTGCTGCAGCCAATCACTGGCCATAGAAGGTCACTTTTGTGGCCAGTGATTGGCTGTAGCAGTCACATGTCCTGGTCAGCAGCAACCAGGAAGAACAGAGTGGCTGTGAAGCAATTGTAATTATTGGGAAAACCAGTTTAAATATATTGCCACTAAAGGGTCATAGATTGGTTTTGGGCTTGTCCTCACAGTGCTGGTTCTCATTTCTACGCACTCTATCTTCTAGAGATCCGTTTTTTTTTCTATCCCCCGCAGAAATGAATGGCTAGAATGCCTTTTAGATGCCTTTAGAAAGGGTTATGAGCAAGGGAATCATAGAATTGTACAGTTGGAAGGGACTCCAGAGTCAGTGGGTGCAACCCCCTGCTCAATGCAGGATTCACTAAATAATTCCAGTCTCTGTTTAAACACTTCCATTGAAGGAGAACTCAGCACCTCCTGTGGCAACCTGGGTACTCGTGTACCTTGACACCACCAGAAGCAAGGGGTTTAACAGGAGGAACGCCCCTGTCATGCCCCTAGCTCCCAATTGGCTGATTTCTCAAGGCTCCTAGCAGCAGCGTCGGCATGGATTTTTGCCTGGCCTGGAGGCTTAGGGTTTGTTTTCGTGTTAAGCTTACATTATATGTAAGCCTAACAGGAAAATAAACCTTAATCCTAAACCTCCAGGGCATGCAAAATTCAATGCAGACTCTGCTGCTATCAGCTGTGGCTCTGCTGCCGTCGGGTCTCCTCCAGTTGCCACTGCCAGCGGCTCTTTCGTTCTGTCGCCGGTGCTGCCAGTGCTCCTGCTGCCGCCGCAGCCTCTCCTCATGCCGGGCCTCCCCACTGTGCTTCTGCAGTTTGAAAACGGCAATGCCCGCTGTCGTCTACCTCCTCTGCCTCTGCTCCCAGCATCAGCACTGTGCTCCTGGGGGATTCAACACGCCCCCAGCCAATCAGCAGCTGGGGACGTTAGTAGATATTCTTGACAGCTGTATTATGTCGCCACCCCTTACTTCCGGTGGCGACATAATACACCAGTACGGGCAACCTGTTCCACTCATTGTTCACCCTCACTGTCAGAAATTTTTTACTAATATCTCTAATCTGTGTATCCTCCCTCTCAGTTTCATCCCATTGCTTCTAGCCTTTGCTTGTGCAAATGAAAATAGGTCTGATTAATCTGCACTGTGACAGCCCTTCAGATATTTATAGACTGCTATTAGGTCTCATCTTAGCCTTCTTTTTTACAAGCTAAATATTCCCAAATTCTTTAACTGTTCCTCATAGGATGATTTGCAAATCTCTCACCATCTTGGTAGCTCTTCTTTGAAATTGCTCCAGTTTGTCACTGTCTTTTTTAAAGTGGGGTGTCCAGAACTGGACACAGTATTTCAGATGAGGTCTGACTAAGGAAGAGTAGAGGGGGATAATTGCCTCACGTGATCTAGACTCTATACTTCTCTTAATACATCCTGGAATTGTGTTTGCCTCTTTTGCTACTGCATCACATTGTTGACTCGTTTTCAGTCTGTGATTTATTAGTATACCCAAGTCTTTTTCATATGTGCTGCTACTTAGCTCAATTCCTCCAATTTTATGTGTTTTTTTTTCTTGCCCAGATGTAGGACTTTGCATTTCTCCTTGTTAAATGCCATTCTGTTATTCACAACCCATCGTTCAATTTTGTCCAGATCTTTTTGAATCCCCTCTCTCTCTTCACCACTGTTAGCCATCCCTTCTTTGTGTCAAATCCTCTCTTGACCCATAGCAGCCTCGGTTGCTGCTTCTGTGCAAATTCCATTTCTAGTACTTAAACAAGGCCTTGTGATAACATGTGGCTAAAAGATAATTAGGATCTGAACTTTTTCAAAACATGAAGATGGCAATATGCACTGAACGATAATTGCATTAGGAACAGCTGAGGTAGCATTTTGTGATCAGTAATGCAGTACCACGTGATGGCCATATCACGATCTCTTCTAACATTTGGCAGTCATGGCTAAACATGGTGAATCAAGTGACTCTGAGCGCAGGCAGATTGTCAGTGCCTGGACATGTGGTGCCAATATTTTTGAAACAGACTTGTTGGCTGTTCACAGTATCAAGACTGTATCATAACTGGTTGAACCATGTATTGACATTCAACAGAAGATCACAGTGGCAGACGTACATGTTGTTGATCCTAGAGCCGATCGTCTAGTTGCACATCTAATATTTCAGCAACAACATGCCACAGAAGGCCAACTGATACAGCAGTACAACAATGGGGGAGGTCAGACAAATTTCCACAATGACCATGCAACGTACCTTGCATCAACTGGAGTTCAGTAACTGAAGAACAACAAGGGTGCCCTTAATGACCTTACATTATCACTAACAACGCCTCACAATGGCCCAGGAAAGACATCAATAGACCTTGGACACATGGCAGATGGTTGTCTGGATCTGTGTTTCTCAACTCCAATCCTCAGGAACCCCCAACAGGTTATGTTTTTAGGATATCCTATAGTAAGAACACCTGCAACAATGTCTGAGGCACTGACAATAATTACATCACCCGTGCAATACTGAGGAAATCCTGAAACATGACCTGTTGTCATGACTTAGGACTGTTTGGTCATCATACGATAATCTTTGAATGATGAACACTAGAGATGAGCGAGCACCAAAATGCTCGGGTGCTCGTTACTCGGGACGAACTTTTCGCAATGCTCGAGGGTTCGTTTCGAGTAACGAACCCCATTGAAGTCAATGGGCGACCCGAGCATTTTTGTATATCGACGATGCTCGCTAAGGTTTTCGTTTGTGAAAATCTGGGCAATTCAAGAAAGTGATGGGAACGACACAGCAACGGATAGGGCAGGCGAGGGGCTACATGTTGGGCTGCATCTCAAGTTCACAGGTCCCACTATTAAGCCACAATAGCGGCAAGAGTGCCCCCCCCCCCCCGCACTGTCAGCGTAAAGATCGTTCTCCTCTGCCATAGCTGTAACAGCTGTGGCAGAGAAGAACGATGTTTGCCCATTGAATTCAATGGAGCTGGCAATACAGCAGGTTCCACTGAAAGCAATGGGCTGCCGGCGATCGCAGGATGAATTGTCGGGAAGGGCTTAAATATATAAGCCCTTCCCTGCAATTCATCCAGAAATGTGTTACAATAAAAATATATACCGGCGTATAAGGCGACGGGGCGTATAAGACGACCCCCCAACTGTCACCTTATACGCCGGTAATACAGTGGAGCAAAGAATAAAAATCATTACTCACTTCTGGCATTCTGCGGCGCTGCTGCAGGCTGTCGCTCCCTCCTGGTCTCCAGCAGAGCATTGCTTTCTGGACGCAGGGCTGGAAATCCCCGCCTCCAGAAACACACGTGCCTTCAGCCAATCACAGCCATTCAATGACATCATTGTCATTGGCTGTGATTGGCTGAAGGCACGTGTGGCAGAGAAGAATGATTTGTCTTCTATATGTTCTCAATGGGGTCGGCGCTGCTGCCGCCGGCCCCATTGAGCGCATATAGAGAAGAGAACAGAAATCGCAGATCGCACATAGGTGCGATCTGCGATTTCTATGGCCTTAAGAAGGACCGTTGGGGTTCTTGAAACCTAAAATACTCCTAACACTCTCCCTATAGCAGCTCCACCAAGATACCACTTTCCCTGAACTAATGTCAGAATGCATCTGTGGCGAGCCGCGGGAGGGGCAGATTTTAATACTCGGGTGACACCTAATCTCGCCAGCCACTCACTGCAGGGGGGTGGTATAGGGCTTGAACGTCGCAGGGGGAAGTTGTAATGCCTTCCCTGTCTTTCTATTGGCCAGAAAAGCGCGCAAATTTCTCAGGGAAGAAAGTGAAAGTAACCCGAACACCGCGTGGTACTCGTCACGAGTAACGAGCATCTCGAACACCCTAATACTCGAACGAGTATCAAGCTCGGACGAGTATGCTCGCTCATCTCTAATGAACACTACAGGGACCTGTTAGTTGATCATCTACACCCGTGTCTTCTAGAAGTGTTCCCTGACCACAGTGCCCTCTTTCAACAGGACAACAGTCTATGTATTTGAGCTCAGATCACTAGAGAGTGGTTGGAGGAACATGACAATGCATTTTCCAGACTGCCTTGGCCCCCAAACTCACTGCACTGTAGCTCCATTGAACATATGCTGGAAAGGGCTGTGAGATCTCTAGCTTATCCACAAAATAAGCCCAAACTGACCGAGTTGCTGCAGCAAGCATGGGTCGAGTTCAGTATAGAGGGTGTTCGCCACCTTGTGCAATCTGTTGCCCAACATCTGAAAGCCATGATAGCCAAAAAGGTGGACCAACCCGTTACTGAGTAGCTGTTCCTAATGCAGTGTTTGTTCAGTGTATTATTAAATCAGAAACTAAAGCAATGAGAATTCATTGTTTTTGTCTTACAGAGATATTGCCGATTTTCTATTAAGTTTTAGTGCTTATATTTTTGGAAATGACAGCAAGAATTGGAGCTTTATTGGTTTTTGTATAAACTTCTCAAAAAAAGTAACTGGCATTTTGTCTGAAGCTTACCATCAGCTGCTGAGAAGCTAATTCAAAAGTGACAACTTTTGCTCCAGTTCTAACTTCCTATATAAATGACCAGTGTGGCCATACTATATCTGTATTTGTGCAACAGGGGTGCGCTGTGTACACTAAGCCATAATGACTTATGGTAAAACAGGCACAACAATTCTACTTGTCAATAAGATATGTTTGTATCATAATTGTAGTTGTATAACCTTGTCATTAGTATCTGTTCCCACTATGAGACTGGTCTCAGTCAAAGTAATTACAGACTTGTTTCACAAGCGCACATCCTGCTTCCTGTGCCACATCATGTTACTGTGTCTGTGTTGTACATTCCTGTCTTACGGCTGGCTGGGTATTCTTGCACATACTTTTCTTGCCTATTACTTTTCCTGAACATTGGCATTTATTTTACCAATATTTCAGTTTATTGTCAGGAAATGGTTTTGAAATCTGAGTATTTTATACTATTTAAGACCTAATTTTTCTACTGCACATAGTGAATGATTTGACCAATGAAGTGACAAAATGCAGCATATAAGCAGGAGTGTATCTAGAGGATGCAGAGGTTGTAGTACTAGAGAAGATAGGATACCGAATGTAGGTTGTAAATATTTCTGACTTTGGCTAAAAAAGCTGCACAGAATAAAAGAAAAGTCAGTCTGATTGTTTCTACCATATATAGCACCATTGTTGTGAATAGGCTATATCTAGTATCACAGCTCAGCCTCATTCAATTTAATCCTTTGAGGACATAAATATATATATTTTTTCCTTTACCGATGACATCACCAAGTGAGAGATGATCCACCCTCAAGACACGAAACCTGCAGATAAAAGGTTGGGGCCTCTCCATTGCATCAGTAGCTTCCTGTCTTTGGAGGAACACCTGCAGATCCTGATCCGTCAGGGTGAAAAGAAGATATTCCTGCTTTCCTGGTGGTACCTGGCAGTTGTCAGGTGGCAGTTCCCCCATTGGATTTCACAGGCCTTGCGAGAATCCACTGGAGGACCTCTCAATGCTCCAGGTCAGTGGATGAAGCAGACAAGGGTGCAGACAGCTCTCTGGACATAATGTGGAGGGCACTTCCAATCGCCAACAATATGGCGAAGATAGCATGGCTGAAGAGAAAGGAAACTTCCACCAGAGGCGTCACCGGCCATGTCACTTCTGGAGGGATGCTGATTATGTCATCAGAAAAAGTGACCAGGAGATGGTGTCAGATGATGCATAGTTACTTCAAGACACTGGAAAGAGATGGGCATTTTTTTTAATTTTAAAAGCTCCACTGTTAGCAGGTCAACCCATGGTTTGTGGTCTGCTGATTCAGATTTGAACTAGCTGGTTAACATCTGCTATTATAAGAAGACCTAGTCCGAGAAACTCCTAAGAATCAAGATCCAGCTCCACCATCGGTACTTTCCAACAGTGTAGTAGGGTATGCATGGGTTTCTATGTTTTATTATAGTAAAGGCCTAAAAAGCTTTAGTAACAGCAAAGAATGAAGAATCTGCATCATGTAAGTCCAAATTATTGGCACATTATAAGAAAGAGTCCCCATCCTTCTTTAAAGAAATCCAAACATTAATTATATATGAATTTAAGAACTCAGTTTAGTAGAATGTGTATGATAGGGAGGGACCTTGAACTTCAGAAAGCTGACGTAGTTCTTATGCCCACAATGATTCGAATGAGGAAGAGGTGGAGTCAGAACAAGAAGAAATTTTATCCGATGCCTTTCTGTTTCTCTTTGTATTGAGAAGGAGAAGATTGAGGAGGAGTCCGCCTCTGCTTTCTGGCTGAGGATACTGATAGACAACAATGGAAAGTGAGGAGCCTAAGTAACCTCTCTCAATGCAGGACATTATGTTTGAGGAACTCGAAAGCCATAGGCACTGGACCTTTCGATGTATTGTCCCTAATTAAAAATGGAATGGTGGAAACCAGATAAAAGAAATTTCGGCTCTAGAAGGGTTAAGAGAAAATATCCGTTTGATGAAGTTTCAGCTAATTAGGACAATGTCCCCAAAATTGACATAACCATTTCCAAGGTTTCCAGGAAGTTAGCTTTACCTTTTGATGACCTGGGTCTTCTTAAAGATCCTTTTGAACAAAAATGTAGAATTTTCTGAAGAGAGCTTGGGAGTCAGTGGACACTTTATTCAAGTAAAAAAATTGCAAAAACCTGGACTATGCAGAAAAAAAATCTAATTGTTCTTTCCAAACCATTATCAACTAGAGATGAGTGAACCTACTCGGCCACGCCCCTTTTTCGCCCGAGCACCGCGATTTTCGAGTACTTCCGTACTCGGGCGAAAAGATTCAGGGCGCTGTGGGTGAGTGGGGGGTTGCAGCGGGGAGTGGGGGGGAGAGGGAGAGAGAGAGGGCTTCCCCCTGTTCCCCGCTGCTAACCCCCGCTCCGCCACGCCTCCCCCCGCCCCCCGGCGCCCCCGAATCTTTTCACCCGAGTAGTGAAGTACTCGAAAATCGCGGTGATCGAGTAATTATTCGAAACGAGTACGTTCGCTCATCTCTATTATCAACCTAAAAGACTTAAAGGGAATCAGTCACCTAGTTTTAGCCCTATGAGCTAAGCTTATGGGCTGAAAATAGATGACCTGTGGAGTCCGAGGATATCAGTGTTATACTTTCCTCCCCTGTCATTCTCCCGGTGTCAGCGCTCAAAACCGCCATTGCAGTGCATTGAGCAGAGCTGCTTAGTGCACCACTCAATGCATTGAGTGTTGGCTTTCAGCACTTGCATCGGGAGTACAACAAAGGAAGTAAGTATAACATCCCTGGGCTCCACAGGTCATTGAGGGAAGGGAGAACTAGAAGGTGGATTTCCTCAGTTGACATGACCTCAAACCAGGAGAATGGATTCTGAAACTGTCATTTTTTTCAGAAGATCGCTTGCCTATGGGGAGAGCCCCAAATAGACTTACTTGGTACAAGGGCAAACAGGAAGCCAAAACTATTTTTTCCATGAATCCCAGCGAGAAGCTATCAGGAGTAGATGTGTTAGCTTAGGAATGGAGCTTTAGTTTTGCCTATGGCTTTGTCCCAATATTCTTGATACTGGCAGTACTGAAGAAAATATGAGGGGAGAGGGGAGGGTCATTCTCACAGCCCCCTTTTATCCCAGTGTAAGGTCTGCTGCTCATGTCTGCTGCCCTCTTGCAGTTTCGGGAAGCCACAAGCATCATTCTGCTATTCCTGTGCATATGTAACCCATGTCTGTTTTCAGCACTGAGAGGGTTAACCAGTTCTCTGCCTCTCAGCTCAGCTATTGGATTAATGGGCAATCACTTTCCTATTTAGGCTGAGCTGGTCCACTTCCTGGTTGCTTCAGTATTGGTGGTTCCTCTGGTCACTCCACTGCTAAGTCGTCTCTGCACTGTTTAAGTCTATTTTGACCTTTATCTGCTTATCCCGTTTGTTCCTTTGCCTTTTCTCTGTATCTGTATCCATTTCCTTTCTGTTTGTGCTTCATTCTCATCTTTGTAGTAAGTTAGTTCTGTGCAGTGTCCTAATTGCTGTGTTTTAGTGCTTCATCCCTGTTTTCTGTCAGGGCTAGTCAGGCCCTAGGTTCCAGCACGGGGCCACCCTTATCGTGGCGATTACCCTGCTTGTAGGCAGGGCCCCTTCCATCTCCCTGATTACCTTAGGGCTAGTTACCCTTCTGTAGGTACACCTTCTGCTGGGGTCAGCTGCCAGTCACCCGGTCTGGTATAAAAACCAGGCTGGTTGCTTAGCCCAGTGGGTCCACATTCCAAAATCCATAGCATCCAGGAGGGCATGGCTCACCTGGTTGAGAATCCTCGGAGTTTCATAAGCTTGGATCCTTCCACAAGTTAACATCCTTTTGTTGCAGGGGCTGACTTATTATCCTTAGGTGAAGACTCTTAACTTAATGGCATGGCACTTGAGAGGAGAATTCTAACATTTAATGGGTTTTCTCAATTCTTGGTATGTACCCTGCTTAACAGTCAATAAAAATATCAGTTACAATCTACACAAAACTCTGGAAAATGTTTTTAGCTTTGTTAACAAATAACTTATGTCTTTCAGATTGTTGTATTCAAGTTGATTCTAGAGCAGTGTTTCCGAACTCTAGTCCTCAGGGCACCCCAACAGGTCATGTTTTCTGGATATCCTATAGTTGCCGTATGTGCCCTTTAATCCAAAACCATACATATGATATATCAAAACATCCGAAACAACATGAGGAACCCATTCCCATACTTTATTTTAGCGTAAATTTAGTAATGAAAAAAACTATAAATGTTGAAAAAGTAATTTTTTAGCCTTTTACCCCCTAAAAAAACGGGGAAAAAGGTTGATTAAAAATATATTAAGGAAATAGCCCTAAATGTCACGGGGAAAAAAAGCAGCAAAAGTAATTTTGGTAGCTGAAGGAAACAAATAAAGAGGGAAGTAAAACCAAACATGGGTAAAATCCTTCAAAAATGTCTGGTCCCCAAGCTTCGTCTGGCGCAGAGTGTTAAGGTAGTAGAATGCAGTCCTAAACTCTCGCTCACGACCTGAAGGTTGCAGGTTCAATCCCCGCGTGGTTCAAGTAGCCGGCTCAAGGTCGACTCAGCCATCCCTCCAAGGTCGGTAAAATGTGTACCCAGTTTGCTGGAGGGTAAAAAATTACTGGGGAAAGCACTGGCAAACCACCCCGCAAAAACAGTCTGCCAAGAAAATGTCATGATGTGACGTTACCCGAGGAGCCAGTCATGCTTGCACCAGGGGACTTTACCCTTACCTACCTTTAGGTACAAAACAACTGGGTTCATAAGGGGTTAAATTGCATCACACAGGCCCTATTTGAAACAATTGAATCCATGAAAACATTTACTCTTAAGACCATTCTCCTTACAGCTTTACTGACTGTTACTGTAAACACTATGGTGTTTCTTCATGCAATTCCGTAAACTTTACGCACACAATACGCAAGGAAAAAAAATCAAATTTCTGTATTTTGTGCACACATTTCGGTCACACAAAAAAAAAATACAGCATGCTCTACTTTTCTGCATATTTGCGCACCAAAGGTCCCCTTAGAAGTCATTGGGGGGTGTGCACAAATATGCCCGCAATACGCAAGGAGAGGCTTTAAACACTACGTAACTCTGCTGGAAAAAGAACACGTCTGGAACTCCTTAGCCATCCCAATCAATACGTATTTGTTTGCCGCACAAATGAACATGCCTTGCGGGCGCAAAAATTACAGTTAAATATGGTGATGCACACGCAAAAAAACATGGTTCCTTCTGAAAATATGCAGCGCTTAGGCGCGTGCAAATACGCTTATGCCCGTGTGCAGCCGACCTTACTCTGCTACTATCCTCATGAATATGGTGTGTCATCATTCAGTCACAATGTTCCGCTAGATCACACAATATATAATAATATGTAAACATGATGATTAATTAAACCAAATCTGAAGTCAGTTGAAAATGTCTCGAGTCTCGAGAACGCATCTACTTTTATTTGGCATCCTTCCAACGTAAACATCTTCGGAAAACTTTGTCTGTGTACAATCCTAGAGGAAATACACCCCCCTCCATGCAAACATTACTGAAACTAATTTTACAGACATGGCAAATAGCTTACATTCCATCACAAGCAAATTCTATAAAGCAGTAGGTTTCATTCAATTCATTGGCCTCCCTTTGATCAAAGTAAAACTTAGGACATAGCCCCGGCCGAAGAGTCTTCTAGTACATTTGTGTAGGGAATCTGCTGTGTCCAATAAGGGATTGCTGTACTCCCCCCTTTTTCCTGGCAGAGTTTCAGTTCTCCAAGGAAAAAAAAAACTTGCGGTATCTTGCTTCTTGCCTGAAGCTTTAAGACTGTGTAGAATTCTTTCCTCTCTGTCTGTGTCTTTATACTTCCTTTCCCACTTAATCTACGTCTACAGAAGGACTTGTTTTTAAAGTCATGGGGACTTCTTTGTACATACTTTGGCTCTTCACCCTGAATTTGTACCTGGCAAGTGGATACGAAGGTAGGGCTACCTGGATGTGGTGTACTTCATACCTTCTTCCAGACCTTTCTGACCAGACCAGGGCAAGAGGTCTTCTAACTATGCAGTACAATGTTTACTGGTAGACTTTATATAGTTGCTTATGTATGGGACTATGCTGGTATCACAGTCCAATATCTAAACTCAAGTTCTTCAAAGTTCTTCACATGTCATGTGTCAATTTTTTTATACACTGTAGATGCTTCATGTCCGTCAATTGCCTTAATTTTTATTAATGAGGAGAATAAGATTACTAAGGAAATTACTTCTCTGTGATATTATCATTCATGTTAGGTTTGCTTTGTAGTCGATCAGTTTGTTTTGTGTGACAGTGGGTAACGGTCAGGAATTCCTTCTCGTCTGTGTGAGTGTTGATATTTGACATTTAACCCATTTAACCGCAGTCTGAGACATGCTGTGACTCTCCAGTTTGGGGTAGGTGGGAGTAAGAGGGGAATTGCTTTACCAGACTTCAATGACATATTAGGAGTTGTAGTTGCATATTCCTTGAAAAACATCAAGTCATTGCAGAAGAAAACATGCAATTTTTTTGGTCTGAAGCTGCAAATAGAACAAGAAGAAAACACTATAATAGGGTCAGTATGGAGATGCAGCGTGTTGAGTTTGCCATGTGGCACAGCTCATTTTGATGTCATGATGTTATCGGAGCGTTTTCATGAGACTGTAGGTAAAACTAAGACATAGACTTGCAGGCAGGGCACTGCATGCTAAATAAAAGCACTTAAGACTGTTTCCAGAATACTTTCCACAGACATTTAAAAAGCAAGATGCATTATAATGGTACTCTTTCAAGTGTGCCTCATTTGTGCATGTCATATGGTATACAAATGGAACCAGGCAACTACACAATAAAGTAAAGCCATATGCTTTATAGCTCACAATGGGAAATGAGCCATAATTGCATAACAGGAGCTGTCAATTCTTAGATAAACTATTAAAGGAAAGTAGCAATACTTTCAAGAAAACAGTTGCGTCTTGTGGTAAAGCCACTTTTCCATTACAAGGAAGAAATCTTCCCAAGTTTTATGTTATAAATAGTGAAAGTTTAGACACTTTTACAATGTGTAGCACTAAATTTGTTGTTTGGCTATAGAATTTCCAGTAACCATAAATTTCCATGAAGGATATCTATAAACTAGTAGTAAAGAAAGTCTTCCATTAAAGAGCTTTTTCTTATTATTGAATGTTTTGGCATATCACTATAATATGCCATACCATTCTAAATGGTGGTGGTCCAACCTATGGGACCCCGATCAATACTGAGAATGAAAGGCCTGCAATATTCCTTTTAGCTCTGTGGCCCATTCACAGTTTTTCACGGTACAGCGGCACTCCCAGCCACCCAATGTGCAGGAAATTACAGCATGGCGCTGATCAAGAGACCCAATGCTTTGGTCGCTTCATTCTTAGGACAAAGTGATGGCAACCCCCTATAATGAATAAAGGGGGGTTTACATGGTTTCACTAAATTCAATCTAGATAATTACTATGTACATGGAAGTGGCAATATTTAATTGCTACGTGGCATAAATTCTACTATTCAGACAGTTCCTTAACTGATAAAGACTGTGGATAAGGCAGAAACCAATTTACAGGGTTTTCTACATAAGTTTAAATTGTTTCATAACTACTTTGTCCTTCCTCTTTGCTGCTGACTAGGACATGTGACTGCTGCAGCCAATCACTGACTATATATGGCTACTGTTGTGGCCAGTGATTGGCTGTAGCAGTCACAAGTCCTGGTCAGCAGCAGTCAGGATGGACAGAGTGGCTGTGAAGTAGTTTTACGTCATGGGAAAACCCTGTTGAAAATCTAAGTGTTGCACGGTTCATACTTGAACGTACCCATAACGTGTAGTACCCACCTATTGTCATTTAGTCAAATTAACCCTCAAATGTTTCTTACCTAAAGCTATAGCTAAATCTAACTGTAAGACAGTATTCACATATCTGTTGGAGCCTCTATCACAGATTCCGTCATATTTGACAATAACACGATGGACACCTTAACAGAAAATCCAATTGTAACTCAGTGGGGTCTATCAGTTGCTGGTGATGTTCGCTCTGCTATGGGTAAAACAAAAACCACAACACAATGTAAACACAGTCTTAAAAAATTATGTCTAAAACCAGAACCTTGCTTAGAAGAGGTACTTTCCCGAACATTTTCCACAACTATACAGTAAGATTTGGTAAGTGATGTATTCAGGAAGTGCCAGTGTCTTATGGTCCTTTTACATGGGCCACTTAAGCACCTGACAGTCATCCCAGCGATAATCGCTCCTGTGCTTTCACACTGCATTCATAGTAAACAGGCCATCATTCGTAGATGAACAACTGCCTGTTTACACAGGTCGGTCGTCGTTTGATTTTTTTTATGCCTGCACTAACTGAACGATGAATGATAAGCGAACAAGTTATCGTTCATCACTTATTGTTGACAGCGCTTGAACTGAACTATTATTCAGATTTGCACGATCCATCAAGAATCTGACCGATAATTGTTCCATGTAAAAGAACCCTTATTTAGGCAGTTATTAACAATGGACTGGACAATCTTGAGTATAAGAGTCGGAAACCAGTGATTCCTTAGAATAATTCTATGAATGCTATCACAAGAGTCAAAGTGACTTACATTGTATCCACCTAGTTATGCAAACCTAATAAAACCTTTATGTAATGATCCAGAATTTGTAATTATGGGGTATTAGGAAAAGAATCTATATGTTGATTTTGTTCTGCATGTTTCAGGGTCTAAGGGCTCTTCTGGTGAAGATCTTGGCAGAGAACAATGAGTTGTTTTTCATTATGAGGATGATACAGTCTAATGTCTTTGTAAGGGTTTGTTCACATCAGCATTTGAGAGTTCCTTTTTCCTGCTCTGCATGGAAGCAGGAGACCAGCACCCCTTGGCCGAACGGCACTAAACTGAGCCCCCCATATTGACTATAATGAGGTCTGTTCCATTTCTGGCCAGCAGTCCGTCATTATGTTGGAATTTCCAGGACAAAATTTTGCAGCTCGCTGAGCTATTTCATCCTATTTTCTGGAGGAAATCAGTGATGAAGGTTTTAAACGGAACTTCCGACACTGATGTGAACGAGCTCTAAATGGCTATAGCAGGAGTACTCCACTGTTGGAACAAGGTCTGAATCAGGACCAGGGACAACAGCTCTCAGGACCTTGCAGAAGTGCTGTCATAGATGTATTACAGGGAGGCGGTGTCTTCTCCAATGCATCTATGATGGTAGGTCATCCAGTGTGCACCAATACTATCAGCTTTTAGACCCTCATGCGGCAATTATACCCAGGCCAGACTACTATACATTGGCTGGGTAGCAGCAGTTAGTGCTCATGTTTTACACCCAAGAACACAATGTGTTTCTATGTGCAATAGACATTAAAAGAGCTATTGGGTGTCCATATGAACTTCATGAAGGCTCAATTGAGCTGCAGCAGCTCTATAGTATTTCCCCCTTGTGGCGCACAGTGTTTATAATAGGAGTACCAATGGATTTGTGTTATTCTACAATGTAGGCACTGTCAGCCTGCTTATACTTACAGTACCTCATTCCTTAAGTTATGTATTCTAGGCAGGCAGATGTACCACATACAGTATTCTCAAATTGTGGTGCATATTATTAACATCAATGCTGAACGAAGATTAGATGAGGAAAATGGTGTTTAAGGGTCTGGCTGTAGTCTAAATTAGTTTAAAGGTTTGATCTGGGGTCTAAATTAGTTTAGATATATGGGGTCTGAATGACTATAGGGGTCTGGAGTGTTAATTTTGAGATTTGGTCTAAAATTATTTTGACTACACATCCAATTGGAAGAATCTCTCAAGTGGGGTACTACAAAGATCTGCCCTAGGCTCAGTGTTGTTCAACATTTTTATAAATTATCTAGGGAATTAAGGGGAAACTGATCAAATTTGCCAACAACCCAAAGCTAGGAGGGATAGCTAACACTGGAGAAGAGAGAGAGAGAGAGAGAGAGAGAGAGAGAGAGGGGATTCATAAAGATCTGGACAGTGGGTGGTGACTAACAAAATGGTATTTAACAGGGAGAAATGCAAAGTCCTACATCTGGGCAAGAAAAATGAAAAAGCAAATACAGAATGGGAGGAATTGGGATAAGCAGCAGCACATGTAAAAAAGACTTGGGTATATTAATAGATCACAGGCGGAACATGAGTCCACAGTGTGATGCAGCAATAAAAAAGGCAAACACAATTCTGGGATGTATTAAGAGAAGCATAGAGTCTAGATCACGGGAGGTAATTATATCCCTCTACTCTTCCTTAGTCAGACCTCATCTGGAATATTGTGTCCAGTTGACAACACCCTCTGTACATTAGGAGCTGTAGTAAGATGTCTGTATTCTGAGTGCTAACATACACTTTATATAGGTCTTTGAAATCATGATTTGGAATTGAAAACCAAGCCAGAATCCATACACAGACAGCTGTTTCAGGGTTTTTGCCCCTCATCAGTGTGCAGTAGGTTTCTGGCTTGGCTAGTGAGAGGCCTATGACGTGGGTCGGGAAGGGTATTATTTCTCCTTAGGGAGATTACCTAAAAGGTGAGTGAGGAGACTTATAAGGCTATTCATGCTCCTCTGGGAAATATATGCAAATAAGGAAGTCCAAGCCAGGATCCTACTGCACACTGATAGGGCCAAACATCCCGAAACAGCTTTCTTTGTATGGATTCTGGCTTGTTTTTCAATTCCCAATAATTTTTCTAAAGACCTGTATAAAGGGTTGGACATTGATTTGCAGGAATGCTACCAACCAGTGGCGCTGCAGAGATATTGTTCCATCTTCCTTATTTGCATATATTTCCCAGAGGAGCATGAATGGCCTTATAGGTCTCCGCACTCACCTCCTAAGTGCTCTCCTTAAGGAGTGACGATACCCCTTTTGATTTCAGTCATTAATGCAGAGATCTTAAAAACAGTTAAAAATTCAAGTATTTAGCATACTAGAAAGTTGTATTACTTTTCATTATACAATGAATACGATTTTTGTATATAAAGACGCAACACACTATTAGAAGAAATGTCATGCACTGTATGCTGGCGTTTTTGTATTGACTGCCCCATTTTCAGATATTTGCCTCTGAGCTTTGGCTTGTAGAGCTGTCTCTTTAACATTCATTCTGGATACATCCAAACCAATATCATATTATGGCTTTCAATTTATATGCACTTTGACCAGAATGGTTTCAATTTGCTTTTGGAGCACGGGGCACATTAACACAATGTTATTATTATATTTTAGCCTAAACTTAAATTTGGCAACCAGTTTCCCCTTAGAAATTAACTTTTGGATCAGTTGTTATTTATTTATAAGCTTCCAAAATGTGTTGTGGAACACTGAGAATGTGGAAGAAAGGATTACATTTCTGCTCCCTTGGAAATGCCAGCTAAATCACTAGCAAAGTGAGCTCCAGCATATAGCGCAGTCAACTGCCGGGGGCGTGACAGCGAAAAACTAGCTGCCCGTATTATCATCAATACGGAGAAAATAATGCCATAACAGTAAGGCTGCTTTCACACTGCTGAGAAACTTGCAGGAGAATTGTGCTTTGCAACACTCACAAATCTCACGGGAATGTGAACCCCATTCTTTTGAATAGAGTCATGTACATGAGCGATGCAATGCAGGAAAAATTGCGGCATGTCCTGTTTCTTCCCGTCCATTGGAATGCATCACCTATTGATTTGAATGGGACTTTTACTGCATCGCATGGCTCTTGAATGCTGTGCAATGGGAATGCGATGCGATGTTGTCAAAGGAAATCAATGGGAAACACTTATGATCCTCTATCTTGCGCAAGAGGATCGGAACTTCACATATGCTACGCAAGGCACTTTTGCCTTAAAAACGCCCCGCATCCATGGGTAAATCACACGTTCACGAGCACGATATCAGGACTAGTTTCACAGCCAGATATCGTGCTCGCCCGTTTGTAGGTTGGACACCATGGTCAGTCTTAGCTATGTACGAAATATGTTGTCACAGAGGGCACTGGCCACCAACTTGTAGGAGGGGCAGCAAGCAGATGTAGGCTGGGGCAATTGCTTCTTTTAAGTTCACCCAGGTAAATGATCTTCTTCCTTGGTTCAGTAGCATCTTGTGGAGCTACATGAATCATTATCCCCCTGGCTCTGTCTCTTCATTTCGGAATGTTCTCAGGCACCACCTTTAGACCATCAGTGATCTACACACAGTCACTTAATTCTGCTACTGTGTTTATGGTATGAACTTGGTTCTATAGTCTGTAGCTGTATTTATGCTATAAGCTTGGTTCTGGCATTGTATCTATAGACCAAGGCTGGTTCTTGCTGTATTTATGTACTGAGCTTGGTTCTGGTATTGTATTTATATTTTGAGCTTGTTTCTGGTGTTGTATTTATGTACTGAGGTTGGTGTGTGCAGTATCTCTGTTATGAATTTGGTTCTGGTGCTGAATTTAGGTTTTGAGACTGGTTCTGGTACAGTACTTATTCAATTAGCTATTTTGGTGTGGGTATACTGCTACCTTTTTGTTTTTTGCACAAACACAATACAGGCAGACTGTCTATCAGTACAAAATATATGGTTACTTTCTTATGGGGGGGGGGGGCAACATTCTGCACAAGGTACCATCCAGACTGCAAGGCTGAGTGAAAATAGATTAACAATCATGTCATGTGCTGGGAAAGCGCGCATATGATATATATATATATATATATATATATATATATATATATATATATATATATATATACAGAGAGAGAGAGATAGTTAGATATATAAATATATACATACACTAATAGCAGTTTTTCATTTCCATGTGTCAAAAAATTGCTTTGAGCTTTATTTATCTTAGACGATCATCCATTCTAGTAGCTCATTCTTCAGCATCTTCCCAATCACAATTTACGGTTGCGAAAGTTGGACCAAAGGAAGATTGATGTCTTCAAACTTTGCTGCTTAAGGCAACTCCTATGAATTCCTTGGACGGCCAAGATCAAGAACATAACAGTCCTAGACCAAAGCAAACCAAAGTTTTCATTGGAGGGCTAAATTATGAAACAAAGAGTCTCATACTTCGGCCACATAATGCAAACTAATTCATTAGAAACATCAATAATGCTTGGAGTGGTCAGCGGCAAAAGAAGACCTGGCCACCAAAGAACGTGCCGGCTTGATGCTATCAGAGCCGACACCAACATGCAAATGATCGAACTGAAAGAAGCTGTAGAAAGCAGAACCACGTGGGGATAACTGATCCATAAAGTGCCCGAGAGTCGCCCCGACTAAATGGATAAAGATAGATGGATTGCTCAGGAGCTTGACTATTGGGATTCTACTGTATATGACACCAAAGACTCAAGAAATGGATCCCAACAACAATAAAAATGTGCGCGTTTTCCACAAAAACAGCATTTTAAAATTGCTAGTATGAGAAACTATAAATGTTTAGCATACCATAAAGTATTTGTTTTTTATGGAATTAGTAGTTAAGGCTACCGGGGAATACTTAGTTCCTTGTCAGCCAAAATGTAAGTGGTGAGACAGACTTCAATCCACAAGTCTGTATATTCAAACCCAACATCGTAACCGCTCCACCGCAATTTATTTGGATCAGGACTAAGTTGTTAAGACTAAATAATAAATTCCAAAGCTCCCAAAAGAGCACATCTAAGCTAAAACAGATAATGTACTCAGTGAGAATCAGAGAAAGTCATCTCATCAAACTGAAGTGTATGAAACAGTAGCAAGTTATATACTTTGTCTCTTTTATGCATTGTAGCTTGGAAATACCAGTACAACATAAAATGCTAAGTAGAAGATTTTCCATTAGGCTTAGGTGGGGTTCAGACGGCCATAATTTGCTGCATGCCTCTCCCAAGAAACACACGCACGGCACGCACCAAGTGCGCAATGACATTCCATACTTGCTGCATGACGCCAATTGCTATGCATTATCTTGATGTGTATGCGAGCATGATACACGCCAAGATAGAACATGCTGCGGTTTTCCTTGAGTATCTCGCGCAAGTCACATGAGTGACAACATGGCAGCCTATGGGAGATTGGTACAGGGTATTTCACATGGAAAACTCACGTGTTATACGCTGTGACCAGACACTCATGTGAGCCCGGTCTAAAACTGAGCAGTGCTGTAGAAGTGATTTTAGAGTGATTCCACAGCTTGAGCAGCCATATAACTATGGGACTGTTTGCTTGGATCCCGTACATCATGTTAGTGATGAATACTTAGCATGTAGGCTTTTAGAGTAAAACTCTCAGAGTACACATTAAGCATATCCATAGGACTCTATTCACCCAATGGAAACCAAAAATGTATTTTGGCCTCCGTTGGGCTGATATGCATTGGTATACCACAAAAAAGTGAGGTAAAGCAAAGTAGACTGCTATTCCACAGAAAAGTACACAATAAGGAAAGTATACCATGTGGTATATATTTTTTACAATAGGGCCCTATACACAGTTTATCCCAATGTGTGCCTATACAGATCTAGCAAAGTTTAACATGTCAGTGCCATAGTTTATTTGCCCTTTCAATAGCTGTTCAATGGCCTTTTGTTGTGTTAAGATAAGTTGTTGCAGCAAGTTATCACAAGTAAGTTAAACTACGCTACATCGGCATGCTGCGATAAGTCACAGGCTTGTATTGGAAGTATGTCAGGAGCTTTTCCCTACAAATACAAAGGGCTCCCCTCCAAAAAACAGGAATCTTCTTCTGGTGGGTGAGGCATCACTAGTACAGACTTCTGTTGCTAGGTCAATGTTTGCAGAAGCCTTCTGAGGCGGTATGCCAGACGACATTGTTGAGGAAGGTTACATAAGGCTCCAGTGATTCTTGTTTTTATCAAGTTGTTCAGTTTTTCGCCTATGTCATGATGGCCGATTCATACAAACAACATGCAGCTGTGAAATTTTGTCTCCTTTACCACTTCTCAAAGCACTGGTAAAAAAAAGTTGCACAGAGTGAGATCAGGTTAATACGGAAGGTGAGGCAAGGGGGTCATACCATTTTTTTTATCAAAAATTACTTAACATTCAACACTGTGCGGGTAAACAGGTGACTGGTTCTTTCATCATGATAACACACCTGCCCACACAGCAAAGTTATCAGCAATTTTTGATGAAAATCAGCATGAAAAATGACCCCCTCTTGACCGACGACTGATGACCCCCTCTTCTCCCACCTGCAGTGGCATGACATTAAATGAAACAATGGTCATGCATGTACTGCTACCACTCCATTCATTTAAATGTGGCTTATGGAAGTAGCCGAGCTCTTATGTTTGCCTGTTTCCTGTATCATTAAAAGTGAATAGAGAAGCACTGGGTATACGTGGTCATCGCACATTAAATCCCCTTTTTACTATGATGTGGTTACAGTAAGTTCACAGTGAGGAGGAGGGGGACATGGGACCTCTGTTCTTGGGAATGGTGAGAATCTTAAGGCCCATTTACACAGGATGAATGTTGGGCAAACAATGCCCGCCACTTGTCCCTGTGTGTTCTCACTCCCGTGCTCTTGCACAGGAGCTAGTAGTGCTGACTCACTCAGCAGTGGGCCGGGACAGCTGGAGAAGATTTCTCTCCTCGCTCTCCCCCACCCCTTTCCATTCACTTAAAACAGTGGACGTTCAGTACTGAACGGCTGCTATTTACACTGAACGATCATTTTTCAGGATTTTAAGCTGCATAAAATCCTTAGCTGCTCTGTGAGCAAGCCAGCAATACTCTGTGAGCGAGCCAGCAATACTTGCTCCTGTGCAGCAGCACGGAAGCAAGTACACACAGGAACGAGTGTTGGGCATCATTTGCATGACATTTATCCCCAGTTAACCCTTTCTAATCCAATTTGTATCATGGTTTTCCTAGGGGGCTTACTCTTTTTCTGCCACCTTCAACGGCGCTATATGCTGGCTAAAGCCAATACTGCATTAGGTAACATGCTCCAATGGTAGAGAGGCTGGCATTATACAGTAAGAGAACCCCCAACGGGCATCTTCCAACATTGGAGCTGCACAGTCTTAAATCATAATGTCTTTAGACGTCAGACAGTGGATTGGAAAGGGTTAATGGGCCTTTAGCACCACACATCAAACTTTTATCACCTTTTTTATAGATAAGTGATAAAAGTTAATTCTAGTACAAACCCTTAAGGGTGCTTTTCCCATGGGACAGAAAATTCTGCAGCAGCATTGCGGAAGATGCCCTCGTGCGGAATATTCAGCACCAAAATCTGCACTGGTAATATGTGGATTTTGATGCTGAATTGAAAATAGCTAACTTCTGCTAGTCATTCTGCATCAAAATCCACATGCAAGTTTTGGTGCAAAAATCTGGGACAGCATATTCTGTCCCATGCGAAAACACCTTTATTACAGATAGACATGATAAACTTCTAATTTCTTATACACTATGTATGATAGTAGGCCACTTATCAAGCTGAAATCAGACATCTGTATTTAATTAAGTGTACTAAACTACATTGTAACTAATCATCGAAGAATTCTGGTTTTCACTTTTCGGGTTGATGGAAAAATAATGAATAATTTAATATAGTATTTTGAAATATGCTGGTTTTGCACAATGTTTCTTTTCGGAAGATTTTACTGTTTTTATTAAGTATTCATTAGTTCCCCAAAAGATCACTGCGGCTTCCTTCACAACACTGAGAATGTTACAATTAAAATCTAGAGCAAACAGCTAAGCATCGTAGTAAAAGCTTGCCAAGCAGCTATATTTATTTTGGCTGCTGAGAAAACCCCTGGCGGTAGCTTTTGGCTTGAGGTTATGTTGGATGTTGTCCTTAAAGAGAAAGGAAGCCTTTCCAATTTATTACTCAACAGTAAAATATATACATGTTAAGAGGCATTAAATATAGTCGTGCATTTTAAGCATAGCAAAGCATTAACATTGAGATAATGACAAAGTCATTGCTTATTGTAGGGCATTAAACAAGCAAAAATATGTCGAGGTATGAAATGTCAAGCACTTTCATCAGTTTCCTAGTTTCAAAGTATTGTTATTTAAAGAAATAGAAACAGCTGGCCAAAATGTCAAGTCTTATCATACAGGGGGCATCAGCACATAGTAAAGTGAATCATAGAAACATAGAGTTGGAAGGAACCTGCAGGGTCATCGGGTCCAATCCCCTGCTCAATGTAAGATCACTAATCGTCCCAGACATATGTCTGTCCAGCCTCTGTTTGATGACCTCTAGAGATGAGCGAGCACCAAAATGCTCGGGTGCTCGTTACTCGAGACGAAATTTTCGCAATGCTTGAGGGTTCGTTTCGAGTAACGAACCCCATTGAAGTCAATGGGCGACCCGAGCATTTTTGTATATCGCCGATGCTCGCTAAGGTTTCCATTTGTGAAAATCTGGGCAATTCAAGAAAGTGATGGGAACGACACAGCAACGGATAGGGCAGGTGAGGGGCTACACGTTGGGCTGCATCTCAAGTTCCCAGGTCCCACTATTAAGCCACAATAGCGGCAAGAGTGCCCCCCCCTCCCAACAATTTTTACTTCTGAAAAACCCTCATTAGCAATGCATACCTTAACTAAGCACCACACTACCTCCAACAAAGCACAATCACTCCCTGCACGACCCAGTGTCCACAGCGCACACCAAAGTGTCCCTGCGCAGCCTTCAGCTGCCCTCATGCCACGCCACACTCATGTCTATTTATAAGTGCGTCTGCCATGAGGAGGAACCGCAGGCACACACTGCAGAGGGTTGGCACGGCCAGGCAGCGACCATCTTTAAAAGGGGCGGGGCGATGGCCCATAATGCTGTACAGAAGCAATGAGAAATCCAATCCTGTGCCACCTCCATCAGGAGCTGCACTTGTGGGCATAGCAATGGGGAACCCATGTGCCACACACTATTCATTCTGTCAAGGTGTCTGCATGCCCCAGTCAGACCGGGGTTTTTTATAAATAGTCACAGGCAGGTACAACTCCGCAATGGGAATTCCGTGTGCACCCACAGCATGGGTGGCTCCCTGGAACCCACCGGCGGTACATAAATAAATCCCATTGCATTGCCCATCACACCTGAGGTAACGTCAGGTTTAATGCAGGTGGGCTTCGGCCCACACTGCATGCCCCAGTCAGACTGGGGTTCTTTAGAAGTTGACACATGCAGTTACAACTCTGTGTGGACCGACAGCATGGGTGGGTCCCAGGAAGCCACCGGCGGTACATAAATATATCCCATTGCAGTGCCCAGCACAGCTGAGGTAACGTCAGGTTTAATGCAGGTGGTCTTCGGCCCACAGTGCATGCCCCAGTCTGACCGGGGTTTTTAATACATAGACACTGGCAGGTACAAATCCCTAATGTGAAGTCCCTGTAGACCCACAGCATGGGTGGCTCCCTGGAACCCACCGGCTGTACATAAATAAATCCCATTGCAGTGCCCATCACATCTGAGGTAACGTCAGCTTTAATGCAGGTGGGCTAAAAATTACTAGGATTACAATGTAGGCGAGAGCCCAAAAAAATTGGTGTACCAACAGTACAAATGTACTTCAGAAAAATTCCCCATGCCCAACCAAGAGGGCAGGTGAAACCCATTAATCGCTTTGGTTAATGTGGTTTAATTTGTAACTAGGCCTGTAGGCGGCCCAGTTAAAATAAAAATTGGTTCAGGTGCAAGTTTCAACGCTTTATTGAATTGAGAATAAACATTGTTTACAAAAATTATATGGCTGAGCCTTGTGGGCCTCAGAAAAATTGCCCGTTCGGCGTGATTACGTGAGGTTTCAGGAGGAGGAGGATGAATATAATACACAGATTGATGAAGCTAAAAGGTCCCCGTTTTTTATGGTGATAGAGAATGATGCTTCCATCCGCAGGTGCAGCCTACGTATTGTTTAGGTAGCGCTGCTGTCCGCTGGTGGAGAAGAGAAGTCTGGGGAAATCCAGGCTTTGTTCATCTTTATGATTGTCAGCCTGTCGGCACTGTCGGTTGACAGGTGGGTACGCTTATCCGTGATGATTTCCCCAGCCGCACTAAACACCCTCTCTGATAAGACGCTAGCCGCAGGACAAGCAAGCACCTCCAGGGCATACAGCGCGAGTTCAGGCCACGTGTCCAACTTCGACACCCAGTAGTTGTAAGGGGCAGAGGCGTCATGGAGGATGGTCATGCGATCGGCTACGTACTCCCTCAGCATCCTTTTACAGTGCTCCCGCTGACTCAGCCTTGACTGGGGAGCGGTGACACAGTCTTGCTGGGGAGCCATAAAGCTGTCAAAGGCTTGGACAGTGTTCCCCTACCTGTGCTGTACATGCTGCCTGATCTCCGCGCCTCCCCTGCTACCTGGCCCTCGGAACTGCGTCTTCTGCCACTAGCGCTGTCGGATGGGAATTTTACCATCAGTTTGTCCGCCAGGGTCCTGTGGTATAGCATCACTCTCGAACCCCTTTCCTCTTCGGGTATGAGAGTGGAAAGGTTCTCCTTATACCGTGGGTCGAGCAGTGTGTACACCCAGTAATCCGTAGTGCCCAGAATGCGTGTAACGCGAGGGTCACGAGAAAGGCATCCTAACATGAAGTCAGCCATGTGTGCCAGGGTACCTGTACGCAACACATGGCTGTCCTCACTAGGAAGATCTCTTTCAGGATCCTCCTCCTCCTCAGGCCATACACGCTGAAAGGATGACAGGCAAGCAGCATGGGTACCCTCAGCAGTGGGCCCAGCTGTCTCTTCCCCCTCCTCCTCATGCTCCTCCACCTCCTCCTCCTCCTCCTCCTGAACGCGCTGAGATATAGACAGGAGGGTGCTCTGACTATCCAGCGACATACTGTCTTCCCCCGCCTCCGTTTCCGAGCGCAAAGCATCTGCCTTTATGCTTTGCAGGGAACTTCTCAAGAGGCATAGCAGAGGAATGGTGACGCTAATGATTGCAGCATCGCTGCTCACCATCTGGGTAGACTCCTCAAAGTTTCGAAGGACCTGGCAGA
Source organism: Eleutherodactylus coqui (assembly GCF_035609145.1). Classification (NCBI taxonomy): domain Eukaryota; kingdom Metazoa; phylum Chordata; class Amphibia; order Anura; family Eleutherodactylidae; genus Eleutherodactylus; species Eleutherodactylus coqui. Next base: position 107,385,491 of record NC_089840.1, read on the forward strand.
TGTCTGCCAACCAGGCCCACTCTTCTGTAAAGAATTGAGGAGGCTGACTCCCACTATGCCGCCCATGTTGGAGTTGGTATTCCACTATAGCTCTACGCTGCTCATAGAGCCTGGCCAACATGTGGGGCATAGAGTTCCACCGTGTGGGCACGTCGCACAGCAGTCGGTGCACTGGCAGATTAAACCGATGTTGCAGGGTGCGCAGGGTGGCAGCGTCCGTCTTGGACATGCGGAAATGTGCGCTGAGCCGGCGCACCTTTCCGAGCAGGTCTGACAAGCGTGGGTAGCTTTTCAGAAAGCGCTGAACCACCAAATTAAAGACGTGGGCCAGGCATGGCACGTGCGTGAGGCTGCCAAGCTGCAGAGCCGCCACCAGGTTACGGCTGTTGTCATACACGTCCATGACCGGTTGGAGGCTCAGCGGCGAAAGCTAGCGGTCGGTCTGCTCTGTCAAACCCTGCAGCAGTTCGTGGGCCGTGTGCCTCTTCTTTCCTAAGCTGAGTAGTTTCAGCACGGCCTGCTGACGCTTGCCCACCGCTGTGCTGCCACGCCGTGCGACACCTACTGCTGGCGACGTGCTGCTGCTGACACATCTTGATTGCGAGACAGAGGTTGCGTAGGAGGAGGAGGGTGGTTTAGTGGAGGATGCATACACCGCCGCAGATACCAGCACCGAGCTGGGGCCCGCAATTCTGGGGGTGGGTAGGATGTGAGCAGTCCCAGGCTCTGACTCTGTCCCAGCCTCCACTAAATTCACCCAATGTGCCGTCAGGGAGATATAGTGGCCCTGCCCGCCTGTGCTTGTCCACGTGTCCGTTGATAAGTGGACCTTGGCAGTAACCGCGTTGGTGAGGGCGCGTACAATGTTGCGGTAGACGTGGTCGTGCAGGGCTGGGACGGCACATCGGGAAAAGTAGTGGCGACTGGGAACCGAATAGTGCGGGGCCGCCGCCGCCATCATGTTTTTGAAAGCCTCCGTTTCCACAAGCCTATACGGCAGCATCTCCAGGCTGATCAATTTGGCTATGTGCACGTTTAACGCTTGAGCGTGCGGGTGCGTGGCGGCGTACTTGCGCTTGCGCTCAAACACTTGCGCTAGCGACGGCTGGACGGTGCGCTGAGAGACATTGGTGGATGGGGCCGAGGACAGCGGAGGTGAGGGTGTGGGTGCAGGCCGGGAGACAGTCGTGTCTGTGTCCTGAGAGGGGGGTTGGATCTCAGTGGCAGGTTGGGGCACAGGGGGAGAGGCAGTGGTGCAAACCGAAGGCGGTGAACGGCCTTCGTCCCACCTTGTGGGGTGCTTAGCCATCATATGCCTGCGCATGCTGGTGGTGGTGAGGCTGGTGGTGGTGGCTCCCCGACTGATCTTGGCGCGACAAAGGTTGCACACCACTGTTCGTCGGTCGTCTGCACTCTCAGTGAAAAACTGCCAGACCTTTGAGCACCTCGGCCTCTGCAGGGTGGCATGGCACGAGGGGTCGCTTTGGGAAACAGTTGGTGGATTATTCGGTCTGGCCCTGCCTCTACCCCTGGCCACCGCACTGCCTCTTCCAACCTGCTCTGCTGCTGCACTTGCCTCCCCCTCTGAAGACCTGTCCTCAGTAGGCTTAGCAAACCAGGTGGGGTCAGTCACCTCATCGTCCTGCTGCTCTTCCTCCGAATCCTCTGTGCGCTCCTCCCTCGGACTTACTGCAATTACTACTACCTGAGTGATAGACAACTGTGTCTCATCGTCGTCGTCCTCCTCACCCACTGAAAGCTCTTGAGACAGTTGCTGGAAGTCCCCAGCCTCATCCCCCGGACCCCGGGAACTTTCCAAAGGTTGGGCATCGGTCACGACAAACTCCTCCAGTGGGATAGAAACCATTGCTGCCCATTCTGGGCAGGGGCCCGAGAACAGTTCCTGGGAGTCTGCCTGCTCCTCAGAATGTGTCATTGTAATGGAGTGAGGAGGCTGGGAGGAAGGAGGAGCAGCAGCCAGAGGATTCAGAGTTGCAGCAGTGGACGGCGCAGAACTCTGGGTGGTCGATAGATTGCTGGATGCACTTTCTGCCATCCACTATAGGACCTGCTCACACTGCTCATTTTCTAATAAAGGTCTACCGCGTGGACCCATTAATTGTAAGATTAATCTTGGGACGCCAGAAACGTGCCTCTCTCCTAATCCCGCAGCAGTCGGCTGCGATACACCTGGATCAGGAGCTTGGCCTGTGCCCACACCCTGACTTGGACCTCCGCGTCCTCGGCCGCGTCCACGTCCTCTAGGCCTACCCCTACCCCTCAGCATGGTGTATTACCAGTAGTGCAGAAACAGAACACTGTAATTAAATGTGCCGCTAATTGGCCTGTGGTTGGAGGCTGACTTCGCTTACGGAACGCACAGCAGAGCCAGGAAAGAATTTTGCGCAAGCCTGTAGTGAGACATAGGTGCGTATGACTGAGCTAGTGGAATTCACAGCGCAGAAGCAGTCAAGTGTCCAAAGGCCACTAGTAGGCCTTAAGTGTTTTGCTTCTATTTTTTTAAAGGCTGAGCTGAGACAGCAGACAGATACTGTAGGCAGCGTATATATGTATACTGTTTCCCTCTGGACGGGATGACGGCGGTGATGTAACGGGCAACGCAGAGCCAGGAAAGAATTTTGCGCAAGCCTGCTGTAACACTTAGCTGCGTATTAATTAGGACTACTACCCCCAGCAGAGACGCAGTACACTCAAGACGGTCACAGGCAGCCCAAAGATAGTATTTTTCCCAAATTTTTTTGAAAAAGCCCACTGCCTATATAGACAGTATATCTCTTTCACCTTTCCCACTGTCCCTGCCTCACCAGTACTGGCCCTATACTATGTAAATTACTGCAGACTGTTTCCCTCTGGACGGGATGACGGCGGTAATGTAACGGGCAACGCAGAGCCAGGAAACACTTTTGCGCAAGCCTGCTGTAACACTTAGCTGCGTATTAATTAGGACTACTACCCCCAGCAGAGACCCAGTACACTGAGGACGGTCACAGGCAGCCCAAATATATTTTTTTTCCCCAAATTTGTTTGAAAAAGCCCACTGCCTATATAGACAGTATATCTCTTTCACCTTTCCCACTGTCCCTGCCTCACCAGTACTGGCCCTATACTATGTACAATGACTGCAGACTGAGGACCCAATGCTCTGCATGGCCGATATACAAAAAAAAAGAAAATGTGCAACACTGCTAAAAGCAGCCTCAACAGTACTGCACACGGTCTGATGTGGCCCTAAGAAGGACCGTTGGGGTTCTTGAAGCCTAAAATAACTCCTAACACTCTCCCTATAGCAGCTCCAGCATCAGCAGCACTTTCCCTGATCTATGTCAGAATGCATCTGTGGCGAGCCGCGGGAGGGGCCGATTTATATACTCGGGTGACACCTGATCTCCCCAGCCACTCACTGCAGGGGGGTGGTATAGGGCTTCAACATCGCAGGGGGAAGTTCTAATGCCTTCCCTGTCTTTCTTTTGGCCAGAAAAGCGCGCTAACGTCTCAGAGATGAAAGTGAAAGTAACTCGAACATCGCGTGGTGCTCGCCTCGAGCAACGAGCATCTCGAACACGCTAATACTCGAACGAGTATCAAGCTCGGACGAGTACGTTCGCTCATCTCTAATGACTTCCATTGAAGGAAAACTCATCACCTCATGTTACACTCATTTATCCCCCTCACTGTCTAATATCTAATTTGTGTTTTCTCCCTTTCAATTTTATCCCATTGCTTCTAGTCTTTCCTTGTGTAAATGAGAATAGGGATGATCCCTCTGCACTGTGACGGCCCTTCAGATATTTGTAGACCACTATTAAGTCTCCTCTCAGCCTTCTTTTTTGTAAGCTAAACATTCCCAGATCCTTTAACTCTTCCTCATAGGACATGATTTGCAGACCGCTCACCATCTTGGTAACTCTTCTCTGAACTTGCTCCAGTTTGTCAATGTCTTTTTTAAATTGGTTTGCCGAGAACTAGATACAGTATTCCAGATGAGGTCTGACTAAGGAAGAGTAGAGGCGGATAATTACCTCATGTGATCTAGACTCTATTTTTCTTAATATATCCCAGAATTGTGTTTGTCTTTTTGGCTGCTTCATCACATTGTTGAATCATGTTCAGTCTATGATCCATTAGTATACCCAAGTCTTTTTCACATGTGCTGCTGCTTAGCCCAATTCCTCCCATTCTGTATGTGCTTTTTTGATTTTTCTTTTCAGATGTAGAACCTTGCATTTCTCCCTGTTAAATACCATTCTGTCAGTTGCCCCCAATAGTTCAAGCTTGTATAGATTTTTTTTTAATCCCCTCTATTCTCTAGTGTTAGCTATCCCTCCTACCCTTATGTCACTGGTAAATTTGATAATTTCCCCCTCAATTCCCTCCTCCAGATCATTTTTAAAAATGTTGAACAACACCGGGCCTAGGACAGAGCCTTGTGGTACCCCACTTGATACATTCTTCCAGTTGGATGTGCAGCCATTTATGTCCACTCTTTTTGAGTATGATCCCTTAGCCGGTTATGAATCTACCTAACAGTTGTCTTCTCGATCCCATATTTGGTCATTTTTTCAATAAGGATAGTATGAGATACTTTGTCAAATGCTTTACTAAAGTCGAGATATACTATATGAACTGCATTTTCCTGATCAACCCAGTGATTCTTTCATAGCAGGAAATTAGATTAGTCTGGCATGACTTGTTACAAACCCATGCTGGTTCTGGCTAATTATCGCCCTTCTACACACAATGACAGTTGGGTAAACGACTGCATGAGCACTAATGTAACTGTTAAGGTCGTTAGTGCTCATACAGAGAGTTTACATTTACAGGATTATGGGCTTCTCGCTCAGTGCTTCACTTCCCATGTAAAGCACTGAATGGGGAGCTTTTACACAGAATGACGTCAACGATCCAGCGATGGTTTTTATGCTGACTGAAAGTTCTGCATTCATCCATCCTGGTATCTTTAAATGCTTCCCATTCTTACTTCTTTTACCGATTCTTAATGATTGTGCTTCGAGACTCTCATTTCACCACATTTCCCATCCTTCTTGGACTATTCTATTCTTAAGAACATTCAACTATTGGATCCTTTCTACGCTCTTTCTGAGTCCATTAAAATCTGCCTTTCTGAATTCCAATCTTGAAGTCTAAGTCCCCTTGTTATCCAAAATTCAAGGATAGCATGAACATTGCTTCCTAAGGTCCCAGCCACCCTTACTTCCTCAACCATTTCCTCCCTGTTAATAACAATTAGGTCCAAGATAGCAGATCCCCTTGTTTTCTCTTCTACTTTTTGGAAATCAAAGTTGTCAGCAATAGAGTGAGTGGATAAGAATTTGTTGGATCTATTAATTTTGACTGAAGGAAATTTCCAACAAATGTCTAAATAGTTAAAATCTCAAACGATCACTACCGATATGTCGCACTTTTTTGAGAGCTTGGCAATCTGATACAGAAAGAGTTCATCCATATCTTCTGTATGTCCATGCAACCTATAGTAAATGCCTGCAATGGTGTCTTTTCTGTTGTTCTCTCCTTGTATTCTTACCCAAACAGTTTCTACAGAACTACCATACTCTAAAGCTTGAATCTCGGTGGAGATGTATGCTTTCCTAATATACAATGTTATACCTCCTATTAAGTCTGTTTCTTATAAATTGTAGCCTTCAAGCCTTGTATTCCGATCATGTGAATCATTCCACCAAGTTTCTGTGATGCCTATGACATCATATTTCTCTTCGTGTGTTAGTAGCTCCATTCTCCTTGTTTGTTTCCCATGCTGTGTGCATTTGTGTAAAAACATTTTAGTTTGTGATCGGTGTCTACTTTCCTTCTGAATTATTTGTCTTTGTTCTTTCTTTCTACTTCTAATACCGAGGATCTTAGTTGTATTCATTAGCTGGATATTTTTACCTGGCCTTTTACTCCCCCTTCCATATTGTTCTAGTTTAAAGCTCTTCTAGTGAGTGAAGCAAGGTGCCTGCAAAATATGAGCTTACCTGTCTTTGAAAGGTACAACCCATCTCTAGCAAGCCGTCCATCATATAGGTAATTCACTCCATGGTCTAGAAAAGCAAATCCTTGTTGACGACACCATCGATGTAGCCAGTTGTTCACCTCTAGAATCCTGTTCCATCCACTAGGAGGATGGATGAGAAGAGCACCTGTGCTCCCAGTTCTTTCACTTTACTGCCAAGGTCTTCAAAGTCTCTGCAGATAGTTGCAAGGTCCTTTTGTGGTAACATTTGTCCCTACGTGTATTAGTAGGAATGAGTAGTGCTCTTTAGAACTGAAGAGTCTTGATAGTCTATCAGACACATTTTTAATTTGTGGACCTGGAAGACAGCACATTTCTTGGGAGGTTAGGTCAGATCCACAGACAGCTGCCTCTGTACCTTTTAATAGGGAATCTCCTTTCTTCTTCACAACAACACTTCTTTTCCTCCATCCAAGAGAATTCTGAGTGTTTACTAGATTGTTCTTGTGGGCAAAGTCCTATCTTGCTGTACCTCTACATTGTTCTCCTGTGTGAGACCCTGGTACCAGTTCCATAGCAGTATGGGTGCTGACCACCTCCTGATCCTCCTGCTTCTTTGGGTTATATGCTTCCATTCTTTGGTTTCTTCAGGTACACTGAAAATGTTTATTCTTTCAACATTCTACAGAGTTGCTCTGTCAAGGAAATCCTCACCTTCCTCAATGAGTTTCAATGTAGCTATTCTCTCCTGAAGACTCTGCACCTTTTCCTCCAGTAGAGACACAAGCTTGAATTTCTGGCAGGTGACGTTTGGCTTTTCCTCTGGTAGGTCTGTAAACTTATGGCATACATTGCAGCTCACCATATGGCTCCTCTCCCCTTCCATGTTGCACATAGTCAGTTGATATCCACTTCTAAAAGTCAAGAATTCCCGTATTGATATTTAATCTATAAGATTTAACTAAGTGTAAAAGTATCTGAAGTGATACATCAATCTGCTCAGCTCTTGCTGCTCTATTACATTATGTCAGCAGATTGAACTGCATTTTCAAAATGAGAGCTTCCCTTTAAGCTAAGTGGATCCTTTACAAATTAGAAGAATGCCTGTAATTTCTCTGGGGGAACATGGCTAAACAGAAATAGGTAGGCTCAGTCCTAGGGAGGCTGGCAAATTTGTGGTGGAGCCACACTCCAATATCAAGTGTAAGCAACATGGAGTCATTGAAGGTGCCTCTAGGTTGTAGGTGAGAAGGACGTTTGGTTTTCATAGATGTGTTACACTGTGTGAAAAACATGGTCCTCTTACAGCTGTTAATGTGTTAATTCAACTTCTATGACCATTTTATGCATCATCAGTTGAAGCTAATGAATGTGGGACCCCTCTCTTTTGTCCAATTGGACCTATGCACCCGTAATACATACTAGTGTCCTGGCCTGACTACAGGTATACTAACCCAAACTCACAACATTATAGATTCCTATGATACTGTGAGATCAGGTGAGTAGAGCTATGGTTGGGCCGGGACATTCGTCCATGTTAAACGCATAAATACTCCCGTAATACACTTGTTTGAAACAATAATAATCTTTATTTGTATATCACCAACTTATTCTGCAGCACCTAAACAAGCCTTAAGGAGAATCATCTGGATGGTAGCAGAGGCTTAAAGTGAACCTGTCAGGTGATTTCTGCTGCCCTATCAGAGAACGGTATATGATAGAGGGAGAGAAGCTGAGCTCTGTGATAAAATGCAAAGTGCATTCAAGTTCTAAGGTCTCCAAATTTTTATGTCGGGAATAGAAGCAGATGAAAATATGGGACACATTTTAGAAGTTGCGGGCATTCTTCAGGATGAGTGAGACAAATGGCAGCAAAGTCTAGTGCAAAGAACCCACGTGACAGCAGCTGGAGTTCGAAGCATTTTCAATACTTGAAGCAGCAACATTCACGTTCCAAGAACAGCATGTAATCATCCATTTTTTTCACTTTTATGGCATGACATTCATCATCAGTTGAGTGAGACATACGGTAAAAGTGTCATGTGTAAGGGGCTTCCCCTAAAAGGCCAAGGGGTTGCCATTGTGATTGGCAGCGATGTGACAAAATGTGCGCCAAATAGTTTGCGTGTGACAATTGTGCAACAGTTTCAACCGAGCATGCCTAGAATGACAGTCTGTGCTTGGCAGTTTCCTGGCTGATAAAAGGGAATTGTTTGCTGTGAAATAAGTAAAAGGAGTTGAAATTATTACAGTGTGTGCTGATATGTTGTGTGGCTTGAAAGGAGGCCAAGCACAACAGTTTGCAGAAGTCACAGGGGCCTGTGCGAGGAGAAGTAGGAGCTGCTCAGCATTCAGTGAGGACTGGGAGAGTGCTTGAAGCTACAGTAATACCTCTTGTCTCTGGAGAAGTCACCGGTCCATGTTCAACAAAGGAATCCAGAGGGGCAACAACCTGCAGGAGAACATCAGGATTGTTGTTTGGAACTCAGTCTACAGGACAACATTGAGATTGTCGTCTAGAGTTAAGTAATCTACAGGAGGACATTGGGGCTGTTGTCTGGAGTACCTGGACTCTTCATTACAGAATGTATCGTAAATGAGGCCGGCCTCAGTAAACGCCAGTGTGGGCTTGAAAATTCAAAGTTCTACCGGATCAGACTGAAATGTGATTGGGGCTGGACCTAGGAATGAGCCTGGACACAACGGTGCATGTGTTCTGGTGTTAGGGACTGTGTGCGGAAATCCATACTTTTATTATTGACAGACTAGGGTTTGTATTTAAGTTACTCTGTTTGTATTGTGAGCAACAGATTGACATCTAAATCTTGTACATTGCTACATTGCGAATTATACCATATACGCATAGAATCTCAGTCATCATCCCAGTTAGTGATTGTCAGGACAGTACACGGTACCATGCAAGTCATCTGGGTTCTTGAATAGCCTTCTAGATTGCATGACATTGTTTCTTTCCACTTGCTTGTTAAAAATAAAAGAAACTGCTTCTATTTTGTTTTTCACCTCTGTTGTCCGCATTATATCCTGTAACTAGAGATGAGCGAGCACCAAAATGCTCGGGTGCTCGTTACTCGAGTCGAACTTTCAGTGATGCTCGAGAGTTCGTTTCGAGTAGCGAACCCCATTGAAGTCAATGGGCGACTCGAGCATTTTTGTATATCGCCGATGTTCGCTAAGGTTTTCATTTGTGAAAACCTGGGAAATTCAAGAAAGTGATGGGAACGACACAAAAACGGATAGGGCAGGCGAGGGGCTACATGTTGGGCTGCATCTCAAGTTCCCAGGTCCCACTATTAAGCCACAATAGTGGCAAGAGTGAGCCCCCCCCCCCGCACTGTCAGAATAAAGATCGTTCTCCTCTGCCACAGCTGTAACAGCTGTGGCAGAGAAGAACGATGTTAGCCCATTGAATTCAATGGAGCCAGCAATATAGCCGGCTCCATTGAAAGCAATGGGCTGCCGGCAATCGCGGGATGAATTGTCGGGAAGGGCTTAAATATATAAGCCCTTCCTTGCAATTCATCCAGAAATGTGTAAAAATAAAAAAAATATATACTCACCTGATCCCGGCAGACGGAGTTCAGCGCGGCCGGCGACAGTCCTCCTGAACTGCTCTGAACAGCTGTGAGTAGTATTCAGCAGCCGGGGATTTAAAATCCCCGCCTGCTGAATGAGCTGCCTCTGATTGGTCACAGCCTGACCAATCAGAGGCAGATCTCACACACCCATTCATGAATTTATGAATGGGTGAGTGACTGCTGCCTTTCATTGGCTCAGCGGGACCAATCAGATTGGTCCCTGCGCTGAGACAATGAGAGGCAGCTGTCACTCACCCATTCATGAATTCATGAATGGGTGTGTGAGTGAGATCTGCCTCTGATTGATCAGGCTGTGACCAATTAGAGGCAGCTCATTCAGCAGGTGGGGATTTTAAATCCCCGGCTGCTGAATACTACTCACAGCTGTTCAGAGCAGTTCAGGAGGACTGCCGCCGGCCACGCTGAACTCCGTCTGCCAGGGCCAGGTGAGTATATATATATTTTTTTATTTTTACACATTTCTGGATGAATTGCAGGGAAGGGCTTATATATTTAAGCCCTCCCCGACAATTCATCCCGCGATCGCTGGCAGCCCATTGCTTTCAATGGAGCCGGCTGTATTGCCGGCTCCATTGAATTCAATGGTCAGTGCTCGTTTAATCGAGATGAGTACCGCGTGGTGCTCGTCTCGAGTAACGAGCATCTCGAGCACCCTAATACTCGAACGAGCATTAAGCTCAGATGAGTATGCTCGCTCATCTCTACCTGTAACCCATATCGCATATCACCGCCTGCAACACCTGGACATAAAAAATGTGCATTCATGGGTGAGACAGTTCTATGAAGGCCATATGTCCTTGAGAATGAGCCAAAGGAGCCTCAGCCATGCACCAGCTGGTCCAACAACATGATTGTGTGAGTGGAGCAAGTTGTTATGGAGAATCGATGATTGACTGTGGAAGAGATTGCCTGCACATTCATTATTTCTGTAGGATCTGTGCACACCATCCTGCGTGAAGACCTGAAGATGCAGAAAGTTTCCTCCAGGTGCGTGCCACGAATCCAACAAAATAACGCTCCTGCTCATCGGGCGGCCCTTATACAGGGGGTCCTTCATGACAACAATTTTGAAGTGGTTCCTCATGCTGCCTACTCACCTGATCTTGCACCTAAAATTTTTTTGCTTTTTCCAACTGTAGTAACCTGGTGGCTAATCACTCACAGGGATCGCCATCTTCTGTGCACAGAATGGTTGACACCACTCTCAAAAAGACTCAGGACCACTGGATTACTTCACCCTCTGGCTTCTGCCAGCTTTATTGTGCATGGCAACAGGTTACAGCATCAATCATACTGGTACATAGTGCAACCTTCAGGGTTTTCAACCCTCAATGTCCTTGTCACTGTCCCCCATCCGGGGTGTCTAAGGGCCATCCTACCCCATCAGGCCTTGTGACAGACACCGTCTGGTCCGTGCCGGACCTCAGGCTACCAGTTCCTGATGCTACACCTGCAGTTTCACTCTCAGTCTTTTAGCAGGGAACTCCATGTGTTTGGATGTTTTATCTCCTCCAACCACACCCACACAGCTGTCCCTGCTGATTAGCACACAGAAGGCCTGCTTCCATGCCCTCTACAGGCCATCCTGTGAACTACCTTGACACTTTCTGTGGTCACATATTTTCCAGTTATGCTGCTCTTGCATCAGCAAATTTCCAGTGGGCAAAACAGACCCCTAAAAAGGTATGTGCAGTGGTTATACAATCATAGCATCAATGTTGTTAAAAATATGTACGTCAAGTGGAAGATCATGTTGAGAATAACGAAACTTTCAGCTTTCTGGGGTAAGTAAGTTTTTTTAGGAAAAAAATTAGTAGACCTTAAAACTCGAATGCATGTTGTATATATATATCCCATTGAGCTGAAATGCAGTTGCAGATAACACCTAATTGAGAAAGCTGAATTCATTAGAAACAAATAGCAGAGTGTATATCTGTCCAACTCTATGATGGGGATTTTGTGTGAGTGCACTTGGCTTTAGGGTATGCTAATCCTTTTTTTACACTAACGATTTTGAACGAGAATCGTTTGTATGAGCGAACGAGCTTGTTCACTCTCGTACAGCCTGCTTAGGCAGGCAGCTTTATCTTTGAGAATCACTCATTCCTATGTGAAATACTGAACGGAAATTGTTTAAACGCAACAATAAGGGATCGAGCCAACGATAATTTTTATGCTGGCTAAAACTAAACAACAAAAAAGTTGTTCGCCGTTCAGTTGTTGGCTCACTTTTAGGCTGAACGAAAGATATCAGGGATAACGCTCAGGGTGTGATGGACTAAATTCTCTATATATCCATTTAAAAGGGGACTCCCCTGGTGCTCGTGGTCTCGTCCCCCCACTGAAAGGGACCGACCACTGTACCTCAGGTAACGACCCTCCGCAGTGATGGTGTATTCAGGCAAAATCCCTACCTTTAACCAGATCGCTCCTTCTGGTGAGCAGCAGGAACTTGACACAAGATTCCAATGTAGGGACCCAGGAACAAAAACCAGAAACAAACAAAGAGATATGTATAGTAGTTCTGTGCTTCTTATATGGATGGGATATATAGATTTCTCTTCTTTTGTATGATACAGAGAAGCACTTACTTCTTAGCTAGGTCCCCTCCTTAGAGAACCCCCTGTTATGGAAAGGCCGAACGATTATTGTTTACTTTAGCTCGTTTGATCGATTTTTTTTTTTTTTTAACGCTAATTGTTTCGACTAAACTCACCTTTGCATTTGAAGCTCTACAGCACTTAGAGCATTAATCAGAGAGTTGAACTCCACAAGCTGTATCTCTCTAATAGGAGATTGAATGATATCTAAAATTGCACACCCATTCTATCTACTTGTAATGCAGCCTAGGCACCCCTCGGACCCTTTGTGCTAACCCTGCATATATTTGGAACTGTAGAGACAGTATTCTTCTGTTTGTGATAGAGCTATACATGACACATGTGGTGCTTTTAGTATGTAAATTGGCCCATTTCCCATACATAAGAAATATTCATTTTTTTTTTCTTGAAGATTTCTGAATGTTGAATGATCTATCAGGCTAATTATGCAGCAAGGAACTTTGAATGTGTGAATTACATGTCTAAGTCTTAGTAAATGAAATAGCTAGAGGGAGGTTTTACTGAGGATGAATTCGATTTTATAGTGCTGGCGCATAATTAAACATTAACAACATTCGGTTAGTTTGTGCCTTTTGTGGAAGCTTTTTATAAGGAGCAAAGGAAACTGTAAATGTGTCGTTACTGTACATATATAAGGTGTCTGGCAAACAATTGGAAACATCATATGAATATATGTAATCTTCACTATATTTGCGCTTTTTAAAGTTTTCTTAGACATTTTTGGCAACGTAATAGTAAGATGCAGATTATAGTAGAATAAATATATGTTGTATGAACACCAAATAAAATCTTCACAGTGGTGCAAAACATTAACAGCATTAAATGAGTTGCAAAAGTGTTATCTTATATAAATATACATAGTAGCATAGTGTGTAAGGGCGAAAAAAGACATATGGCCATCCAGTTCAGCCTATTACCCCCCAATGTTGATCCAGAGGAAGGCAAAAAAAAGGTAGAAGCCAATTTTCCCTATTTGAGGGAAAAAATTCCTTTCCGACCCCAATCTGGTAATCGGAATAATCTCTGAATCAACAACCCTATATAGATAGTGGAAAATCCAATATCCATATAGACTTTATCTAGAGACCTTAAGTGCACGTGCAATTTTACCACAGTCTGTGATCAATAAAGCTAGTTTGCTTCTTATCAGTTTAAATTAAAGAAAGAGTGGAATCAGTAAAAGCCCATTTATGGATGGATTTTATGCTCACCTAAAAATCATCGTTCAGCCGGAGAGTGAAAGGTGGGAGCATTTACACGCAACGATTATCGCTCAAAAGCCATAGTTTGAGTGATAACTGTTGTGTGTAAATGCTCCCATCTTTACTCTTCGGCTGAACAATGATTTTTAGGTGAGCATAGAATCCATTGTTCAGCTGGAGAGAAGATAACACAAACCGCATGCTGTGTTTGCTGTCCATGGTGTTGTATTAAGCTTGCAGTCCTGCAGCAGAACAAAGGAGCTGAATGCAGAGAAAAGACCACCTACTGTTCTTTGCATACAGCTCCTGGAGGCTCATTTACATGCAAATGAAGGTGATAAGCTGCTAATGGACTTTAGTGTCCATTAGCAGTTTATGAAAAACAATCACAAAACCTATCTTTTGACCGATTATCTTTGCATGTAAATGGTCCTTAAGTTTCTAGTTACTCAAAGGAGGACACAAAAGGAATTAGATTGCTACTAGTACAAGTGATGGACTTTGTACTTAAATGTATACAGCATGACAAAATGTACTGTATGTGAATGCCTCATCTAGATAGTAAGCAAGAGTGTAACTACAGGCATAGTCAAACCCCAACCCTGGTACCTGAGGGTATCCAAATGCTTCTCTGCCATATAAATGACATCAGTATTATAAATGGCACATGGTACGTGTGGGCCCTGTTACAAATGTTGCATTGGGTCCCAAGAGCTACAAGTTGTTTCTCTGTTCCACCACTCCATAGATGAACATTAACAGCAGAATGGGTCATTTAGAAGAGCATAGTGGCATTGCACTAGGATGCTTCCTTTTCAACAGGTTATTTGTTATATGTCTACCATAGACAAGTATAATTGCAGTAATAGTAAAGTAGGAACATATATGATTAAGAACAGATCACATCCAAAGCAGAAAACGCTCAAGCTCATAGAAGAAGACCACCAAATGTGCCAAAGAAAGGCTGTCTCAGTTGCAACTCTCACTACAAAGAGTTCCAAGCTACTTCTGGAAGTAATGTTTTCACTAGACTTGCTCATTAGGAGATTTATGGAGTGGATTTCCACAGTTAATCAACTGCACAAAAGAATGAGATCACCATGTTCAATGCCAACAAATGTCTGGAGTTAGGAGTGATGACTTATACCGTCTGGCTTGGACTATGGAGTGACTAATTATGCTTCATAGATGCGAATGTGGAGCAGCCAGGAGAACACTTACATCCTTAATGCACAGTACAAAATGGAAAGTTTGGTGAAGTTGGACCTGACCAGCTTTCTCCTGATTTAGTTTTGGTATATTAGAGCATACAATGGTAGTCTAGGGAAATGTGTGTATTCAACTTTGTCACAAAGGTTAAGCAAAGGTATGTGCTTGTTACTCCATGAAAATGATCGTATTCAGAAAGTGAGGTTCACAAAAAAGATTTGCTGCCTTTCGGGGATAAAAATCTGACTACCCCATGCTCTATCCTCAACCTTCAGTAATGCTCAACTTTGGTAATCTTTGGAGGATAAATGGACACAAGCTCCTAGAGTCATGTTTTAGTTTAATGGCAAGCCTTCTCAGAAGAGTATTGATTGTCATACCAGGAAAAGGTGACCAACTTCACATCAATATCCATTGAATGGTAGTCAACAAGCACATGGATATAATGTTCATGTGTCCACTTACTTTAGGCTTTACTGAGGAAAGGATATACACTGGTATTTTATATATTGTCATTTTACCTTCAAAATGGATTCTCTATTATATACTTGTCATCAGATAGGTTTCTGTATCAAGCTGTACATCATAAGGATGAAGAATTCTGGACATCCAACAGTTAGTTCTATGCTTTGCCAATGTTCTGATCATTGTACTACCTGTGAAAAGTGGCCATCTTAGAGCATGGGGAAGCCTAAGCTAACTGGATGATTGAACTTGTAGTATACTAGTGTTCATCATATTTCCTCCATAGTACATTAGTTCATCTAGCAAGTTTTACATATACAGTATGTAGCCCCATATCCTGTTGCTGAAATAATCACTTAATGTAGATGATTCTTAAAAGGTACCATTGCCTTAGCAATCAAGCATGCCTAATTATTATTTGATGCATCACAGAAGAAAACAATGAGAAACACTCAGGTGATGTTTTCAATCTTTTCTAGAGGTTATATAGTGTGGCATCCCCCAACAATTCAAAGTCTCAGCATGTGCGATACTTTTCTCTTAGTAAAAGATTACAAAGGTTAATTATGAGAAAGCTGAGCTGCATGCTCAGCGTCTGATACCCTGAAAGTAAAACTTCTCTACAATGCCTGTCTTTTGTACACGTCCTTTTTGCTATTCACACAGCACAAATATTATACACGTAACACTACTGCACAAAATATAATTCAATACTTTCATAGTATACATGTTTTAGGTGCATCATGCACCAACGGGGATAATGTTAAGACCGGTGTATGAGACGTCGTTTTTAATAAATCTCTCCACAGTATTTAGTATAAAACTGACACATTGCAAGATGAAAAGTGTTTGCATGAAGTACATGCCAATTTATCTCCAAGTGGAATAAAAAGTAATTAATTCTTAGTTCCTAGATGTTATTTAAGGTGAGCAATTCCTGACATGTGCAATACTTGGAAATCCCCTGAAAAGCTGTTATTTTCTTGTATGCTGTAACATTTGTGTTTGTTTTTCCTTTGGCTATATGTTAGAGCCAACAGCCTGTTCTTAATGTAGCAACTTCATTTTTTTTTCTTGACGTGTAGACATTTAGTTACACTTTTCTTGCTGATTGTGTAATACACGATCTCAATATATTTTACTAGCCCCAAACCTTAAAATCTTTGTTTAGTTGAATAGACATGTTTATATGATAATTTACTAGACCCTGGTAATGGCAGGACGCTTAAATATTTGTAAGCCACCTGTGTAACCAAATGGGTACTCTCTAGGCAATACCTGAATGATAAATTGACAAAAGCTATACTAACACACCATGGCTCAGTGGTTAATGCTGATGTCTTGCAGCACTGAGCCATAGCTGAGAAAACAAAAAAAAAAACCATCATCATCTTCAATATGTGGGGACTGCAGAAATTATTGATTGGTTTAGTTGGCTTTGTGTGAGTGCTTGAGAATAAGATTGTGACCCTCCAACATTCATGAATTGAATTGAACAGAGTATTTCCTGTACAAATGGTCAGAAAATGTAATGTTGTATTATATGGCTGCAGTTGTGTATGGACAACAAAGTACAAAGCACATGGCGGCTGGGTGTATGAACTGGCAAATACATAATCCCTGTACCGTGTCTAATAATGTGAAAACCATGCATACATATACATACAGTATATGAAGTGAGTAGCATTGATTATCTCATGACAATGGCATCTGTCAAGGAGTGGGATATTAGTCTTAGCTTGAAGTTGATGTGTAATCAAGCTTTTCTTGAAGGTAATGTGTTGGAAGCAGGGAAAAAAGGCAAGTGTAAAGGTCTTAGCGACTTTGACAAGGGGACAACTGGATCTTGCGAGGTGTGCCCGGTAAGAAGTGGTTAGTATTTAAAAAAGTGGTCCAAGGAAAGACAACTGGAGAACTGGAAACAGGGTCATGAGCACTCATGGCTCACTGAAATGTGTGAGGAGTGATGACTACTAGAGATGAGCGAACGTACTCGTAATGAGTACTTACGCACCCGAGTACCGCCATTTTCGAGTACTTCTGTACTCGCGCGTAAAGATCCGGGGGGCGGGGAGAGGCGCGGCGGTGCGGGGGGTAGCAGCGGGGAACAGGGGGGAGCCCTCTCTCCCTCTCCCCCCCACTCCCCGCCGCAACCCCCCGCGCCGCCACGGCGCCCCCCGAATTTTTTCGCCCGAGTACGGAAGTACTCGAAAATCGCGGTACTCGGGCGAAAAAGGGGCGGGGCCGAGCACGTTCGCTCAACTCTAATGACTACCTGTCTGTTCTCACAAAAGAGTTACTCTAACAAAAATAGCTGGTAAAGCGAATTCTGGCAATCTTAGAAAGGTGTCAGAACACGCAGTACATCGCAGCTTGCTGTCTTTATGGCTGCATAGCCGAAGCTGAAGGTGCGTACAATGGGCACGTGAGGACTATACGATGAAGCAATGGAAGAAAGTGGCATTGTCTGATGAATCACATTCTCTTTTACATCATTTGTGATGCTGCGGTCATTGTTCTGCCTGGAAACTGGGTCCTAGCCTTTATGTGGATGTTACTTTGACACGTACCACCTACCTAAACATAGTTGTAGACCAAGTACACCTTCATAGCAGTGGTATTTAGTAATGGCAGTGGCCTCCGTGCCACACTGCAAAAATTGTTCAGAAATGGCTTAAGGGACATTACAGACAATTCAAAGAGTTGACTTCGTCTGCAAATTTTCCAGATCTCAATCTCATTTGATCTACAGAGGTTCCACCTGACAACTTACAGGACATAAAGGACCTGCTGGTAATGACTTAAGGCCCATTTACACGCAAAGACAATCTTTCAAGTGATTGAAAGATTGACAGTTTTAGCGATCATTTTGCATAAATGTGTTAATGGACACTTATGTCCATTAACAGTTTATCATCCTCCTTTGCATGTAAATAGGCCTCCAGGAGCTGTTTGTAAAGCAAAGCATGTGGTCTGAGCTCTGCATGCAGCTCCATTGTTCTTGGACTATTGCGGCAGAATGCAATGTAATCTCTGACTCCTATGCAGAACACAGCGTGCGGTCCCTGTCATCTTGAACGATGGATTTTAAGCTCACTTTAAAATCATCATTCAACTGAAAAGTGAACGATGGC
Source organism: Eleutherodactylus coqui (assembly GCF_035609145.1). NCBI lineage: Eukaryota > Metazoa > Chordata > Amphibia > Anura > Eleutherodactylidae > Eleutherodactylus > Eleutherodactylus coqui. The sequence goes on from NC_089840.1 coordinate 107,403,731, forward strand.
AGCGTTTACACGCAACGATGATCGTTCATTTGCGAGCAACCATTGTTGCGTGTAAATGGACCTTTAGTGCCAGATACTACAGCATGCCTTCACATATCTTGTGGAGTTCAAACATCAATGGGTCAGACCTGTTTTAGAAGTATGAAGAAGCCCTACATATTATAGGGTTTAAAAGTTATGACCGATCAGTGTATATACATAGTATACCAGTGAATTGGGCAGTCTTACTATCCAGTCTACAAATGTTAAATGAACATGTAAATTGTGATTAGACAGCAGTTGTCCAATTAGACAAAGATACTTAGGCAAATCCTTGCATAATATTAACTACCATTAGTATTGATATCTTATATTTACTGCAGTATGATAGTTTTAGTAATTTGTAATTTGCCATTGAGGAAAAAGATTTTCAATTTTTTTTTTGACCCACAACCTCTTAATGCTACAGGATGTAGTAAAGTCCTGCATCTTCAGGGTATGTATGGAGGGGGATCATGGGTTGACCCCGCTCCATACAATGCGGGTGCCAGCTGTTCTTACAGCCGACACCTGCCCGCAACAGCTCCAATAAGCCGTGCTGCACAGTTAACCTTCTTCAGAAAAAAAAAAGCCAGATTTGCACTTTTTTGGTCACTCTCTTTCCAAGAAAAAATGCAATAAGACAATAAGAAACGATCAAAAACTCGTGGGTACTTCAAAATGCTACCAATAGAAACTACAGAATGTACCACAAAAAATGAGCCCTCGCACAACTCTGTCGACAGAAAAATAAAAAGTTATGGCTGAAAATAATTTTAAAAAATTAAATATCTTTGGAAAAAAATAAAAGTAGTACAGCGAAAGATAAACATGAATTTGGTATCATAGTAATCGTACTGACCCATCGAATAAAGTTATCAGATCATTTTTATTGCAGTGTGTGGCCTTTAGAAACAAGACGCACCCAAATATGGCAGAATTCAATTTTTTTTTCTATTTCATTCCTATTAGAATTTTTAAAATGTTTTTCAGTACATTACATGGTACATTATATAGTACCGTTGAAAAATACAACCTGTCCCACAAATAACAAGCCCTCAGACAGCTACATTGATGGTTAATTAAAAGTTATGATTTTTTTTAAAGGGGGGAAGAAAAAACAAAAATGGATGTCGTTAAGGGATTTAACATGAGAATAAACATATATACTTACCTTTCATAAGGGCTCATTTAGAGACAACAATTATCGCTCAAAAGACAACTTTTGAGCAATAATTGTTGCGTGCATTTACATGGCCAGATGATTGCTCAAAATTCGCGCAGAGTCCACAGCAAAATACAGCATACTGCGATTTTTCCTCCTCTCGCAGAATTCGCAATTCGTTTCCACGAATGTGAAGAAAAAAGCATAAGTACATACCTTTCAATGCGTGTGATTTGCTGTGGATCCTCCGTGTGGATGCTGACCACAGATTCCGCAATAGTAACACGGTCGTGTGAAGCCGGCCTTACACAAGGCTTTCATTTTTTTTAAGTTCTGGAAAACCCCTTTAAATCGTATTGATTAACTTGCCAATTCCTATTAATATGGTGCACGCTGGATACAATTTGTGCCAATTTTGTAGATCTGCCAGCAAATTCCTATTTTTTAGTATTATGCATTTGTATACCTACATTGGGTAGCAAATAACGTCCATAGAAGGCTTTCCACACTCTCCATTATTCACTTAATTCTTCATAGAATGCAAAAATGATGTATAGGAAAGTAAAGTATAATCTCCAGTTGTGCCATAAATTCCAGCTTCCTGGAAGACATGATGTACAGTTTTGGTCTGAGGGATGCTGAATCAGTTCTGTGGTATTTTTTGCCTTGTCGTTTTGTGGTGTTTAGCAAGTACTGTATTCTATCTTGTATCTGTCTCTGTCAGTGAGTTTGGCCTTGTGAGTGCTGTTACTTTTTGCTGATGTTCTTGGCAGTTTAGCAGAGATATTTCAAGCATGCGCCCATAATGTAGTTTTGCAATATTTGTGACTGTTCTACCTGCAAATTGGGCAAGCCTCAGCTAAAGGTCTTTAGAAATAACGACATCCTTTGCAGTGACAATGTATGCAAACAAATAAGAAATTAATTGGGAAAATAAGTGGAGGATAGAATAAACAAAATAAGGAAACGTCTTGCCTTGAGCGTGGAGAATCTGCATACATGGATGTTCAACAGAAACTTGTGGAGAATAGAGCCTTCATGGAAAGTTCATGATGCTGTCAGGAAATGATGACACTGTGCACAATGTAACCTTTATCACTGTCACTTTATACAAAAATACATGATTGTCATGTGCATACTCTTCTAGCTCATGATGTGGGTACAACTTTAAGGCCCAATGTACACGGCTGAATTTGGACTGCGGAATATGGAGCGGGCGTCCGCAGCAAATACCTGCCATAGCATGAGATGTAAAAGTGGGTTTCCATGCCCATGAGCGGATATCAATTGCGATTTTCCGTTCGCACGGTGAAAATCACAGCATGCTTATTGTCCTGGGAACACACAGCGATTTTATCTTCATACGCTGACCAAGCACAGGGAATTGGAGTATTTCGCTTTAAAAAGATAAACAATATGACCTTAATGACCATGAGAGGCTAGAGAGTCTTTGCCCCTGGAAATCATGTAGTGAACCTACCTATTGATACCCTCACTCAGTTTTCTCTTTGCTTGAAATAGAAAGATATCTTACACAGTCTCAGCCTCAGAGAGAAACTTGGAGAACTTCTGCAAATACTTTATCTTCCAAGTCTGCAGTCAAAACCAACAGCAGGGCACCAACATGAAGGACAAATTTCCAAAGCATGCAGCATCATCCGGCAACTGGAACCTGGATCCATCTTAACTTTCCCATGAGGCACCGAGGCACTGCTCAATGAGGTGGCTAAACCTATCAATCTCTTCCCCTGCTCTCCACCAAATGAGTATCTGCAAGCGATTGTGGTTGCACAGGAAGTGTCCAGATTTCTCATGCTGCTAGTAGATAAACACTTAGAGGTGCTGCAGACTTCTTTATGCTTCAAAAGTATTTATTGAAAGAAAATTTAGACTGTTGGCACCATTCCTGCCGCATAGACCCCACGCAGGGGGCAAAGAGTTTAGCAAAACAACAGGCATTCTTGGCATATCAGTTAGCTCCAAAATGAAGAGTTATAAACTTGTCAAATTCAAAAGTAGCATTGTTACGAGTAGAGCAATGGGAGGAAAGGGAAGGGAGGGGCCGAAGGTCCAGGCCCAACTGTAGAATACAATGTAATTTCTGTGCTGGCATATTACCACAAGTCGGGGTGGTGCTATATTTAACCTCTTTTCTTCCATCTGCTGCGGACTTCTTTAAATTCTGGTTTAACCCAAATGTCCTCTAACACCCAAAAGATTGCTGACTTGGAATCCAGAGTAGGTGATAGCGAAATAACCAATGAAACCTTTGTGGCCTCTTTGCATTAATAAATGACTTCAGAGACAGTGCTGAAAGAGAAACTGGAAGACCTATATATTCTTCAGTCATTGCCAGTCTATCTTAGACCTAAAGAGAAGAAGACAATCAACCACCTATTTCATACATTTATTTGGCCCAGAGACACCTGAGAATAGCTTTCCATGCCCTCCAACAGTCTAAGGCAAATGGTGGGCATAATTTTCAAAATATTAGGCTATATAAATTGATGGCATGAAAATAGGTAATCACAGATTGGCTACACAGCACTGCAGTATATACAGCCACAATTGTAGCCCAATCCTTTGTACCACAGGTCACTCTAGGCAAGTGATACACTCACAGGAACTCTCCATCAATATTAAAAACAACCCTTTACACAAGGTGGCGGGTGTGGGGAAAGATCTGTAACCTTCCTGGTTTACATCCTTCTTTCTCTAGACACCTGTCTCTTATTAAAAACTTAGACTTTCAAAATAAATAAATGTTGCTATTTGTATAGCGCCAACTTATTCTGCAGCGCTTTCAGGTAATTATTACTTATTACCCCCCACCAAGCTGGGTTCTCATTTTTACCGACCTCGGAAAGATGGAAGGCTGAGTCAAACCTTGAGCTGGCTAACTGAATCGTGTGGGGATTGAACTTACAACCTTCAGGTCGTAGGTGAGAGCTTACACTCTGTGCCACACAAGGCTCATAAAGGATGTACACACACAATTTTTTTAATAGTGGTACTCCCAAGGTCTCACAACTATCAATAGGTTTATTCGTCCTCGGACCAAATTTCCCCTGACACTTTCAGCATTGCAAAGTACATACACCAATGTTACTTCCTCTTCTTCCCATATTTGCAAGCCATGAGCTACAAATCTATAGTTCTACAATGCATGGCGGAAGAAGAGTGGGACTCAACAATTAGGGAATGGCACATGGACATGAACACTAGCAAAAAGAAAATTGCTCATAATTGGAATTTTTTATACAGACCTTTTAGTATTCCATTACCCAATCTGCCTTGTCTAGATATGCAGAAGAGGTCTTGGAGGCCACTTCCTCCATACTTCTTCGAGCTATAGCACCATTGATTACTGCGATCACCATATTTCACAGAAATGCTATTGCAATTTTGTCACAGAGTGTATCTAACTCTGTGATATATAGAATGGGCATATATGAAAAATCAAACTATTTTAAATGCAAGTCCCCTGATATAGGTTTGCAGTGTTGCCTATGTGTTTGCCTGATTATCAGTGAACTTTGAAACAAAATCATTGTCTTCATCCCTACCCACTTGACCAATTACTTTCTCGCTGATCCCTTGTTGGCCATTTTTGGATATGTTAAACTGGATAAATTTAAATGCACGCTGGGATGCCATAAACCTCTCTTATTTGCAGAAGCTGCTGAGAATGAGGCAATTGTGCAAACTTAGGATAGTTCGAAGGGCCCCCATTTAAATTATTTGTGAACATACTCTCATTCCCTATGTGAATGGACTCGATGGATGCCTCATTGCAAAAAAAAAAACAGGTCAAACAATTTTTTTCTGGTTGGCATAGCGTTATTGCAATATTGCCAATACGTGTACGTCAAGCCATATATGACTGTTTCATTTGACAGTACTGTTCCAGCAACCGATAATGATAGATGATGTTCCACTGCTAACTGTTTGAGTCATTTATTTGGAGGGGTAAGTATCTCTCTGTTTATTATTTTACCCCAGAAATACATAACACAATGCTTTTAGAGTCTCTTGTGTTACTTGAGGGTAGGAAGGAACAAGGGGTGCACAATTCAGACTTGGATCTGACCTACTGTGAGTACAATTTTTATTGTCCAAGACATATTTTTAGTCTCTGAGTCAGGATCTCAGGACCACCTACTAATTTATTAGGAAAATGGGGTGTTGTCCATTTACCTCTTTTTTGAAATTGACATTTGCACGACTCGGCCTAGGTGTCTTTTTCAAGTGGTAAACCATAAGCTTTGGTGGCATGGTCCAATACATCCAAACTCACAGTAGAACTTTCTGGCTAGTTTAAAAGGTTTAGTCTTCTTACAAAATTAATACTTTTGTGGCCAGTTACATACAAACATGTTACCCTTTTCAGTGCAATGGTATTTCTGCCCACTAGAGATTTTAGGCTGCTCCTTTATGATCTTCATGCCATTCATTGTTGGTCTGTGGAGGCTATTGTTCTGGAAGACAGCACTATAAATTGAAGTGAGAAATCAATAGCAATTGGCAAATTGATCTCTGTGACCCCGTCTGAGCCTCTATTGATGAGGTGAAAAAGCTGTTAGTAGACCATCCCACTTTTGAGTCTCCTCACTCACCGTCTAGGTGCTCCCCCTAAGGAGAAAAGATAGTGTTTCTGACCCCGCTCCCAGGCCTTTCACTAGCACAGCCAGACTCCTACTGTACACTGATGAAGGCCAAATACCCTGAAACAGCTGTCTGTGCATGGAGTCTGGTTTTGCTTTTAATTCCCAGTCATTGTTACAAGGCTTGTATAAAGAGTCTAATTTTTGCTTGAAGTTATGCTGCCTTCCAATAGGTGGCACTGTGGACGTATTATTCCATCTCCCTTATTTGCATATTACCCAGAGGAGCATGAATGGGCTTTTGAGTTTCCTTACTCACCGTCCAGGTGCTCTCCCTAAGAAGAATTCGTCGTTCAGTCGTTGGTTCGCTTTTATACTGAACGATATTGTTCACTTTCACTCATTTCTATGATTCTTTGAAGGATAATCATTCCGTCTGAACGCAGCATTAGAGATTGTAGATCAATTGTACATTGAGTTCTGCAGAAAATGCATTTTGTTAAAGGGAATGTGTCATCAGAAAAGAAAGTGGGTTTAGTGGCCAGACTGCAAGATAATACATTTTTTTAATAACTATTCATAGTAACACGGAAAATAAGAAAATCAACAAAAATAAAGAAAAAATATGTTCAACATACAAACTTCATCCCAACAATAAGTCATTTTCTGATGATATCTTCTGTTTAAGGTCTTACATCTATAATATAAGCTTCGATTTATCAGTGTGTTGCAGCTATATTCCAAGTCTGAAGTACTAAAGACATTTATAATGAGTTCTGCAATATTCAAACCAAAAAAACTGTAGCCAGTGCAGACTTCAGCCCTATAACATTAATAATAAATCTGCCCCATTTCTATTTAATATGAAACAAAGCATTGTTTTATTTAATTAATTCCAGAACTGCAAATGTTGTGATCTCTAAAAGAGCCACACAGGACTTTACAAATGGAGATAATTACAGTACAGATGACTGAACATTATAGTTAATTCGCTCTGCTTTTGCTAAAATGGAAAGAAAGGCTATTATTCTACTGGTGTAAAGAGAAAAGGAAAAAATGGAAGAAGAGACTGTGAAAAGTTACAAACAAGAACAAACTTGCTAGTAGGGCTAAACGCAGTTCTTCCCAAACCTGGGTAAATAACCCAAAATTTGATTAAAATGTGTTTTCTTTGGGTAACATCACATGAACATACACAGAGGTGACTTAAATGTGTGCTAGAGTGTATTTGAAAATCTAGTAAAGTTTTCTCCATGTTTCATGCTTATGGTCATGTGAGCCTTCAGCAAACAGAGAAGCATTGCCTTAAATGCAATGCAATTCTAAAAATTGCTAAACTTTTTATGTAGATTAAATCTGTATGTATCTCCTCAGTTAAGGACTGGGAACTAGAGATGAGCGAGTATACTCGCTAAGGCACATTACTCGAGCGAGTAGTGCCTTAGCCGAGTATCTCCCCGCTCATTTCTAAAGATTCGGGGGCCGCCGCGGGTGACAGGTGAGTTGCGGCGGGGAGCGGGGGGGAGAGAGGGAGAGAGAGATCTCCCCTCCGTTCCTCCCGCTCTCTCCCGCTCTCCCCGCCCCCCGCCAGCCCCCGAATCTTTAGAGACGAGCGGGGAGATACTCAGCTAAGGCACTACTCGCTCAAGTAATGTGCCTTAGCGAGTATACTCGCTCATCTCTACTGGGCACTCTTAGCGTAAGCGTAGACATAGTTTTTCTCTTATTATTGTTAGTGTATAAGAAAATAGAAGAACTAAATAGTTGAGTCTAAAAAGGAATTATATCATATAACTGTTGATGCATATCTTGAATGTGCGCTCATTTCTCTATGTGCCTTGTAGTTCTTCAATAAAATACTTTTCAACCATAAATATGTAAAGAAGACATAAACGTTCATCATTACATAATTAAAAAATATGCAGCTTTGTAATGCACATTGTGCTTTATTTGCTCGCTATTTTGCTGCTGTTGTGTTTCGCTCAAATTTATATGCAGGCTGCAGTGATATTCCACCCATATTGACATAAATGATTGGGTGATGTGACCCCTTGCTAATACATGTCTATGCAGACATTGTCATCGCTATCCCCAATCTCTTCCCTCTCTTGCCCCAATCTGGCTGCTACGATAAAGCCCTTAAAATTTAACTGGATTAGGCAGCACCCCTCTCAGCTCTCCACCACACCCATCCTGATGCTCCCACCCTCCCGATGCAGACTGTGGCAACCTTGCCTCACACCTTAAACGCATTTCCTTTGGCGGTGATCTACATGTGCTAACGCATGTGGAGAAAATCTGAAATACCTATGGATTTCCTCCACTACAAATTCATTCTCAGAACATTCAACCTTGCTTTTCACCATGCCAAACAAATCTATTCCCCCTCTGTCATCTCCTCATTATCGAATAAACCCAAAAGACTCTTTGACACTTTTCACTGTCTGCTCAGCCCTAAAATACAGCTCCCTATGACAGATCTCGGTGGAGAGGATCTGGCGGCCTATTTCAAAGAGAAATTGACAACATCTGGCAGGAAATGACTTCCCAGTCCCCGATTACCTTTGATCTCCTTCTCTCATTGCTACAAAAGGCTAGTGATTGTCTGTCTGCTGTCTCTCACACTATGTCATCTCTCTATCTAAAAGTGAGCCTTTCAAAAACTGAACTTCTTGTGTTTACGCCATCTACTGTCCGACCTAAACCTGATATCTCCATCTCAGTCGGTGGTACCACCATAATTCCTTGGCGGCATGACTGCTGTCTTGGGGATATATTTGATTCTGATCTTTCCTTTACTCCTCATTAAGTCAATTGTTCGCTCATGTCACCTACACCTCAAAAACATCTCCCAAATCCACACTTTCCTCACTGAGGAGACATCAAAAACTCTTGCTCTTGCATTTATCCACTCTCGGCTTGATTACTACAAGTTGCTTCTGATCAGGCTTTCCCTCTCTAAACCCTCCTCTTTCCAATCCATCCTGAATGCAGCAGCCAATCTCTACACTGATGCCTCCATCCTGTGCTAGTCACTGCACTGGTCGCCTGTCAAATATATAATAGAATTTAAACTCATTACTCTCATTCAGTAGGCTCTCCTACATCTTCTCATCTCTGTCTACCACCCTACCTGTTCTCTCAGCTCTGCTAATTACCTTAGACTAAATCCCTCTCTTCTGTAATCTAGACCTGCCACTCCCATCTCCAAGACTTTTCCTGAGCCACACCAGTTCTCTGGAATGCACTACCCCAGACAATCAGGTTAATTCTGAACTCTCACAGCTTTAAGGAAGTTCTAAAAATACATCTTTTTGGGAGGTCTACCATATTTCCTTATGTAAACTCTTCTCCATCTGCCCGGCTTCTATAATCCTCTTTGGAAACCTGACCCTCTTCTTCCCACTGCAGCCCCAACACAACCAATCTCACCTCTTATCTGTTTATTCACAAACACGGTTGGTGATCGACTTACACAGCTTTATGTATGCATATATGTATAGCACCCTATGTGTATAGTTCCTCATAGTCTGTAAACTCTTACATGCAGTATTCACCCTATTGTTCAAGCTTTGCTTCAGTTTAACCCTTTCCAATTAAATTTTCAATTCAGGGTTTCCTAAAAGGCTTTCTATTTTTGCTGTTATACAATGGTGCCATCAGCTGGCTAAAGCCAGTGTGTGTACACCAGAGAGGCTCCGATAGCAGAGTGGCTGGCAATAGACAGTAAGAATACCCTGTCGGGCATCTTCTGACATTGGAGCTGTACAAGCTTCAATTAGAATGTAGGAAGACATCAGACAGTGGATTGGAAAGAGTTAATACTGCATGTTATGACCTATTTTGTGTATGTTTCCCCTGCTTTCTAAAGTGCAGTGGAATATGTTTGTGCTATGTAAGTAAAGATTATTATTATATTGTTTCTGATGACTAGTAAATACACAGGTCCAACGTGAACCGTAGGTGAGCAGTAGTGCAGAGAAGGGAAACATTGTAACAGGAAGCATATTAGAATGTTTTTATATTTTCCTTTTCCTGACAGGCTTCTGATATTGTGAGGAAATGTCCCAATCTCAAATAACTTTTTCAGTGGCTATATATCTTATGCAGTCAATGTTTCTACATTTTTCATAGCAAAATTTAGGGTGGTTTCACACATACACCCAGGATTCCACTTTTCTGCTGGGTTTGGGAAGCAGGAAAGGGGAATCCCCATGTCCAACGGCTCCATCTCAGGATGGAACCAAACAGTGCCGGACGGCACCATTGACTGTAATAGTGCTTTTTCTTTGGGTATTTTGAGCAGGATCTGCCATGGAACCTCTGACTAGAGGTTCCAACGCAGATATGAAGCTGACATTAAATATTTAAACTGACATACAAATTTACCCCACAGGAAGCAAGCTACCCAAGTCTTTTTAGTCTACGCACTGTGATGTTGGCACTTGCCTGGCACATAAACCATCTGCTGGTGACGCCCTGTGTGTTTTCAGACAGAGAAGTCTTATGAAGATCATGGCAACTCTGAGGACATATCTTCATATAACCTAGTTCTATTGTTGTATGTGTCTGAATTACCATCCTCCTCCCAATGTAATCTGTAATCTCCAACCTCTTGTTTCCTTTTTCATTTGAAACACTGCAGACACTATAATTGTGTGGTTTGTGCAGTCTGTATATGGAGGGGCAGAGACAAAAAGTAGCCGTCTATTTTACAGATGTTTACATTTCATTTCTATCAAATTACAGAAACTGATAAATTCTAAACAGCTTGAAAATGTTTGTATTTCAAAAGAAACCAGACCAGCGCTGGATCAAGATCTGTTGAGATCCTTGAACAACGTAATTGTGCAATACCCATTCTTTTTTTTTTGGACAGAAAGGAAGATAAGCACTATAATCATACTAATGACATAAAGTCATAATATATAGTTATACTGTACCTAAATAAAGGCCCATTTAGACCCAACAATTCTCGCTCAAAATTCACTCAAAGCCGTCTTTTGAGCGAGAATCGTCGGGTCTAAACACGCGGACATTGTGCAGTTTTCGTTAATGATCTGCTCATCGTCTTTTAGCAAGCTGAAAGACACAAAGAGTCTTATCAGGACTGCACTCTGAGTTCTCAGCGGGATACTGCTGATACTATTGTTTCAGCTGGTGTCCCGCTCGGAAAACACAGCAGAAGTATGCAGAAGACAGTGCACCAGCTGTGTTCTGCATACCCCGCTCGGAGCGCTCAGCTGTATACCCACTGAGCGCTCTGTGAACACAGCAGAAGTATGCAGAAGACAATGCTCCAGCTGTCTTCTGCATACCCGGTTCGGAGCACTCAGCTGTATACCAGCTGAGCTCTCCGTGAACAGAGCAGGAGTATACAGAAGACAGTGCTCCAGCTGTGTTCCGCATACCCCGCTTGGAACACTCAGTGGAATACCAGCTGAGTGCTCTGTGAACACAACAGGAGTATGCAGAAGACAGTGCTCCAGCTGTGTTCTGCCTGCCCCACTCGGAGCGCTCAGCTGTATAGCAGCTGAGCGCTCCAAGAAAGCAACAGATGTATGAAGAAGATAGCGGTCCCGCTTATCTTCTGAATATAGGGTGACCCTTAATTTACTCATTTATGCAGAGTAAACGGTCAAAACTGTCACTCAAACAGCCGTTTGAGCGAATTTTGAGCGATCATCTTGCCGCGTAAATGCACACAACGATTATCACTCAAAAGAGGTCTTTTGAGCAAATTTTGAGTGATAATCGTTGTGTCTAAATGGTCTCTAACAGTACTTACATAATACCATGTCACATAGTTCTCAAATAACAGTGCTTTGTAATACCCTGATATACAGATAGTGCCTAAATATTACCACAGCTGAAGAAAATAGATGTGGATGAACTTAGTAGGGATCTATTGGTAATTGTTACAAGCCAATTACTCCTTATGTCCAATCCATTTGTGTAAGACTTAAAGTGTAACCATCATTTCAATTTTTTAATGCTAAGAAGAGCGGATTTTAATCCTTTTTTACAATATATTTAACTAACAGATTCTGGATGATTTTAATATAAAATTTCTCTTCAGAATCTGCAGCTATGCTGCTGAAGACTAATGCCAGGTTTTCCAATACATTATGTGATACATTAAATTGTACCACTAAAAAATACAACTTTTTCCGCAAAAAAACAAGTTCTGATGCAGCTATGTCACTAGAAAATTATAAAACTATAATTTTTTTAAGTAGGGATGAAAAAATGCAAAGGAAAAAATGAATAAGGTCTGCCTTCTGGGATGTCTGTTCTATTGTGGCAAAGGAAAACTGATACTGGTGTAGCAAGGTGGCAGGCTGCCACTGCTACAATTAGTACAATGCCAGTCCTATTAAAGGCAATGGACAGTGATGCAGACTGTAATATTAAAGTTGGTCATAGACTATTACTAGTAGAAGTGAATAGGAGCCATTATAGTCCATGCATTTTACTGAGCGTGCTCAATAGCACTTTGCTGGAAACTTCTAGAAAAGGGGGATCTGGAGAACTTATAAGAAACCTGACCAGTGGTGGTTGTTGCAGATGAAGAGTTCAGGGGAGTCATGCTATGCTGATTGCTGAGCAGAAGAGCTGTTGCTGAGGACTGTTGGAGCTGAGAACTGCTGCCAAGAACCTCTGGTTCAACAAGCTGCTGGATCGCCCAGCTTCAGGAGCTCTTGCCCATGAGAGACAGGGACTCCTAGTAACTATCCAGGAGGAATAGAGTTTTATGGGCCTGATTACTCTGGACTGAGACAAGTTAGGGGAGTGTCCCCTGAAAAGGACTGTGGTAACATACCGTTTGGATGGTGTCATTGATGGGCACTAAGTTGTGGACTTCCTCGGCGGTTTAACAGTTATTATGGAGATATTTTTAATTTGTATGATCACCTTTTGTGGTGTGACATTTGCCTCTGAATACAAAAGTACCCAATATTAATGTAAAGTTATTGCTGAGTTTGGAGTTAGACAGAGGTACCAGTACTATGAGTTTGTTTCACTGGTGTGAATTGTTCCATCCATCTATCTTCGAGCAATTGAAATTTTTATTTCTATTCCCATCTTTTCCTATTCCATATTGTATCCTAAAAGAACTCAGGTGCCTTACCCATGACCCATTGCACTGGTATGCAAAATCATTGACTTCTTATGACAATCAGATAATGGGTTGAGGTTTTTACCTGCTGCACTGTTATCAATGCAAGATAGTCTACTGAATAAAATGTGTTCGTAGCATAGTTTATGTTAGAGTAATTTTTTTTACAATGTCTTAAATTTCATCAGAATTTGTTACCTTCTTGAGGAAGCTTTAATTTTAAATGGAAGTTGTGACATGAACACTTGACTTTAACTACTTATTAGTAATGTTGAGTGAATCAAACCAGTCGAACTTTGCTAAAAGTTCTGTTTGAACCCCAGGCAGTTTATCCCGGCCAACCTTACTTAAGAAAGAAGGTGGTGGATGAGCAGTTAGCACTGTTGCCTTGCAACACTGGGTCCTACGTTCAAAGCTGACCAAGGACAACATCACCATGGAGTTTGTATATTCTCCCTGTGTTTCATAATAATTACCTTTATATAGCACATACATATTATGCATTAATTGATATGTTCTGTTCCCGTTGAGACTCACAATTTAATTTCACTAATTAGCATACTTATTAGCATATTTTGGGAGAGCATACAAACTCCATAGAGATGTTGACTTTGGTCAGATTTGAACCTAGGATCCAGCAGTACAGTGCTACCAGTTGAGCCACATGAACACAGAAAGATGTTAGTGAAGTTCCATTTTGGTTTAAACTAATTTTGACTGAACCAAACTTTTTGTCGAATTTTGGCGGACTGGCTGAAGCGAACTTTTCAAAGGCGCACTCAACACTATTTATTGGCACATGGTGAAGAAGCTGAGTAGGAACAATTGTGCTTTTGTTCCTAGGTCAGTGACAAGGAGACTGTCATATTCATAGAACTCGACATAATAGGTCTTCTATACGTCAGAGTAAACAATTTTTTCAGGATTTGGCAGCTGTGATGTATTTTGTATTATGAATGCTCCTAATTTATAGATTTTTCTTGAAGTGAGAATTCCAATAATCGGATTGACTACTGCTAATTTCTGGTTCTGCTTAAAGGGGCTGTCCGGTTACTGGACAACATTCCTCCTATAACACCAATTGTGCTAAGATAACAAAATCAGCAGTACTTACTCATTCTCTGCTGCTACAATCCAGCATTATAGCCCTACAATCCTCTCAATATTTGTTGTTGAAGACGATGTCACATGACCACTGCAGCCAATCAGAGGTTCCAGCATCTCTGCCCATTCTCCTAATATCCTCATAATGTGCTTACATCTTGGATGCCCTGATGCCAGGAGTTCAATGTAGTGACACTGCAACCTCTGATTGGCTGCAGTAGTCATGTGATATACAGTAACATAATCTTCAACAAGAAACACTGGCAGGATGGCACTGGATTGTGGCAGCAGAGGAGCAGCTAAGTACAGGGGATTTTGTTATTTTAGCACAGTTGGTGGTATAAGGGGAATGTTATCTGGTAACTGGAAACTCCTTTATAGAAATTGTTTGGTTAAAGGGAAAATGTAAAATCCCCAATAAGTGCATTCTGAGTCAATTATCATTATCTATATGTGTCCACTTCTGGGCACTCCAATTTAAAAAAAGACATAGACAAACTGGAGCAAGTTTAGAGAAGAATTACCAAGATGGTGAGCCGTCTGCAAATCATGTCCTATGAGGAACGGTTAAAGGATCTGGGAATGTTTAGCTTGCAAAAAAAATGGTGAGAGGAGCCTTAATAGCTGTCCACAAATATCTGAAGGGCTGTCACAGTGCAGAGGGATCAGCCCTATTCTCATTAGCACAAGGAAAGACTAGAAGCAATGGAATGAAACTGAAAGGGAGGAGACACAGATTAGATATTAGAAAAAATATTCTGACAGTGAGGGTGATCAATGAGTGGAACAGGTTACCACGGGAGGTGGTGAGTTCTTCTTCAATGGAAGTCTTCAAACAGAGGCTGGACAGACATCTTCCTTGGATAATTTAGTGATCCTGCACTGAGCAGGGGGTTGGACCCAATGACCTTGGAGGTCCCTCCCAACTCTATGATTTTATGATCCTATTAGCTGGGTTGGAGAGCTGTTACCAAGAGTGTTTCTCTTATTGAGGAAAAACAGCCACAGGAGCAAAATTCTTCTTCTTAGGCTCCCTGCACACTGCAGAGCTGGCTCTGCCAGCAGCGGCGTCTGCACATACCTGGTTAGTTTCTTTTTCTTCTGTACTGCTGATCGTTCACACAGCTCGCCGTCAGACATGCGCAGTACAGATTTTTCTTTTAACTACTGCTTGTGATTGCGGAAGAGTCGGGGATTGGACGGCTTCCATTGACTTCAATGGAAGCTGTCCACGCAGAATTTACGAAAAAATGGTGCATGCTGCGCTTTTTCCTCTGCTTGCGAAAACCAATTATGCAGGAAGAATCTATTTCCCATGGCATGCCGTGGGCGCTATTTGCTGCAGATTCTGCAGTAAATATCCGTTTGTGGGCAGGAGCCCTAACTGTAAGGGTGATGGAAATGTTAACCCCCGTGCAAATTTAAGCAAAATGCATGTTTGAATGCTACCTGTTGATAGGAAAATGTCAAGATTCCGATGTTTATTAAAGTAAAAGATAGCAATACTGCTGAATGCTAGGGTTAAATCCAGTGTGTCTACCTGCAAAACTGTCATATGTGTGTTACAGTTAGCAAGTGAGTAGACTATAAATATATACTAGGAAGGTGTTATGAACCCTAGTATTGTTGAGGAAAAGGCCTTTAATGTTTATTATGTTAAATGCTGTGTAGTATAGGAGAAATACTGCATGGGTAGATAGTTGTGATGTGTATTGGGCAATTGATGGTAAAAGTAGAGCCTAAAATGTTTCTGCTTTAGGCCTCATGCCGGCGACCCTGCGTACCTATCAGAATGCTTTATTTCTGCAATGCGGATGTGTCGTCGGCGCTCCAGCGGACATCCGCAGTACAGATCTCCCCGCGCCATCGCCTAGGCAATGACGCAGCAGATCCGCGGCACTTCTGCAATGCTCATTGCGGAAGTGCTGTGGCGGGAATGGCTTCTATTGATTTCAATGGAAGCCGTTCCTGCGTCTCCGCTCTGAAACTAGAGCATGCTGCGATTTTATTTCGGCACTTAGCAGCCGCAAATAAAATCTGCTGGTGTGCGTGGAGAGAGGAATCTCAATGCACATTTATGAGCACATTGAGCAGTACATCGCCCACGCCTGTTGAGAAGCGCAGGATCTGCAATTCAATTTGCCCCATGTGCATGAGGCCTACTTGTGCAATTGGATGTTTGTAACAGTCTCTTTTGTGGGCCATGTGGACATCTTTGTGTAGTCTAAAACATTAGGTCACTTTGTTGGGAGGAAGTTGTGTCAGTGGATGAATGAGAGGTTATGTTTTGGCCTGCGGGGTGATTTTAAGTGAGGTATAAAAGATGGTGGTTGGGCACGCAAGTTGTTGTTGTGTAGTCATGGTGGTAAGGAGTGCAAGTAGCCGTGAATGAGTAGCGCAAGGATGGCATATTCAGAACTAGTGCCTTCTGAGAAGCCTGTGTGGAGAGGTTGAGAGCAGCAAAAGCCGAGTGAGCTGTGAGAGAGTTCCCTGGAGCCTCCTGTTCAATATGCCATTGAAATGATAAGCAGCAAACGTGCATTTACTGCATATTTGCACAGCAAATCATTGGGCGCTTCTGTGTATTTTTTTATGTGCGCAAATATGCAGTGTATTTGCACACAAAAACATGCAGAAGAAGGCGAAATACGCAGGCGTAAGTGATTTTGTTACATGCCCAAAATATGCTTATGCCCATGTGAATGAGCCCTTATTGTTTAGCAGATTCTGTGCTCTGTCTCTTAATCCACCTGCATATGAGTGTCCCAATATAACAGAAGTGTTATATGGCACCTCATGAGTGCTTGCTCTCCGATGAAAGGAATATGGGAATTTTACTTCTATGTTCGTGTTCAGGTAAGTCATTGATGCCTGAATATCTACCAACATGAAAATAGAAATCCTAATAATAATGCAGAGTACAATTAATGATTAGTATTTGTAATTTCTTTCAGGCTTGATAACTAAGTTTTAATGTTTTGATTACAGGAAAACTGAAAAACCACTAAGTTACTTGTACTGTGAAGGTCAAAGTGATTCTAATATAAAGGCTTAAATTAACATTCAGTATAACTGGCTTTATATGATGCTCACAATGCTGCAATAATTGTACTAAATATAATGTACTAAACGGTTACATTGCATTGCTGCATTTCTGTTGATACACACAGTCCATTTATCCATTTATAGTTTATCAGCTATTGAATAGCATGTATCTTATGAATACAGGAATTGTACCTGCAAGGTAGAGTGCTCTGCAGATAGAACTGGGAAGTCACATACAATCTGTCATAGAGTCTGTTAACATAGAAGTTTTAAAGGGATTGTTCCAAGGTACACTTTTATCACTCAGCCATAGAATGGGTGATAAAAGTCTGATTGGTAGGGGGTCTCACTTCTGAGACCGCCACTGATCTCAAAAATGGTAGTCCCATGTCCCCCTTTTCTCATCATTGGGAGGTCAATTCTCCCACCTGGAGTGACACCAGAATGAATGTAGGTGGGTGGAGCAAACATGCAGTGAGGAGGACAGGGAAAATGGGACCCTCTTTCTTGGGATCGGTGGGGGTCTTAAGGTGAGACCCCCACAGATCAGACTTTATCTCCTATCCTGTGGTTAGGCGATAAAAGTGTATCTGATACAACCGCTTTCAAGGAGTTTCCCAGAACTTAAAATTGCTTCACAATCGCTCTGTCCTTCCTGGTTGCTGATGACCAGGACTTGTTACTGCTGCAACCAATCACTGGCTATAGAAGGTCATCAATGTCACAAGTGATAGGCTGCAGCAGTCAAAAGTCCTGGTCAGCAGCAAGCAGGAAGGACAAAGCGATTGTGAAGCAATTTTAAGTCATCGGAATACCCCTTTAAAGAATTTGAAACCACAGGCTGTGAAGATCTACTTTCTGATGTTTCTTGTTGCAAGAGATTACTAAGAATACTTTAGGGAATTGTTGAATTACACAGTTCCCTAATATCTTATTGAAGTACGTCCAGCTACATGTTCTTAAAGGAAAGCTCCACCTTTCTTTGCCATAAAGTCAAGAACTCAAAAATGTGGCATTTTTAGAAATTCAGTACGAAACAAAAAGGATATACACACCCTTTCAACTATTGCCATTGTGTTCATAGCATCAAGAATACAGCGATGCAGTCTCCTTACCCAAACATTGATTATGAAATGGGTCATAGTAAAGAGCTGAGTGAATTTCAAAGATTTCACTTTTCCAAGTCATCCCATGTACAGCATATGACTACAGTACCATGTGTAAGGCCAAAATGTAAATCAAAGGGTAGGAAAAAAATTATCCAACTATTTTGTTTCTTTATCTAACACGTGTGTGTCCAAAATTGTAAATGTTGTGAACGGTGCACGTACAAGTTGCACTTTTCAGTTTGTCAAGTTGAATAAATTGAACTAAAACAACGACAGCTTTGATGAATCCGATTGCAATTGAATATCAATAAAGTCTGGCAATTCCATTGACTTATTATGGGTCTCTGTCTAGTATCTATTTATTATGACAGCAAAAATAGCACTGAAGGTGACTCTATTCTTGACGGAATGGAACATAGCACTAGTATGAATAGACTCAAAATATATTGGAAAGTTTATTAGAGTTGAAAACTTGATGAAATTCATAGAAAGCTCTGGGAAGGAAAATTAGCAGAAGAAATATATACAAGACTATATAAAAAAAAAACTAAAAAAGAAACAATCTGATGATCTCAAGATGGCACTTCCTTCCTGTGTTCTGGCTTGTTCTGGCCCTCTTATAGGGGCATTGAATGGCTACATATCAACGTCCACAAAAAATATCCCCATATAACTAGCTTGTATTATAATACATATGTGAGGACACATGATGCGTTACCATTATAGAATGTCACAATGCTTCTTTCACGCCACTGGTAAATATTTAAAGGGAACCTGTCATCACTATTCAGCATATTAAACCACTCTCATCAACAGAATGGTGACATTCATCTGTTTAAAAAACTTAGTTTACTATTGCTCCTTATTAAAGGATGCCTGGAAAAATCATGTTTATGAATTTCCCGCTCCGCATGCAAATGATGAAGATCATTCCGATGGGTGGGCTGGACTGTCTCCGCTGGCTGTAGTGCTTCCTATTAACCTGTCCCTCAATGGATGACATACTAGATCTCATTCATGAGTTTGAGGACCGGCGTATGCGTAGACGAACTCGCAGAATCTGCCCACAAAAAGGGACATATGATCTACAGATGTGCCAGTTTGTGAACTCACGGCGTATGAGATCTAGTACATCATCCAAATCACAGCAGCACAGGGGCGGGAAATGGGAAACACTACAGCCAACTTAGATGGTCCGTCCCACCCACCAGACTGGTCTCCATCAATTGATCACAATTTCTCCAGGCATGCTTTAATAAGGACCAATAACAAACTATGTTTTTGAAACAGATGAATGTCATCATTTTATCATCCTGCATGGTGTAATATGCTGAAAAATGAGAACAGGTTCCCTTTAACGAATTCACTAAAGAACCACCTCATGTGTTTAATATTTGGAACCTGCACAATAAATGCACTTACAGCCATGCTAACAATCCCTGGACGAGGATGCTTATAACATTAATAAAACTTACGGACTCATCCCTGATATCAGTTGTGCTTGGCTTTTTTATTTTCTATATTTCTTTTTCATTTTAGGATCGGGATATTCACCACTAGAAGATGATGAGGATGCTGCTTATGCTCGCTCTAGATATCGCTATGGAGGTGAATGCTTTGCTTATACTGCTTGCTAAAACAAAACTACTTCCTGCTTCACTAAGAAATGCTTACGAAATTGCTGAATTCTTGAAATGATGATTAATGACATACCATTTATTCATCGTCTTTATTAGGGTTTCTTCCATCTATTTCATTTACATTTTTGGTGTTTTTTCTCAGGGATCAAGCAACTAAAATTGGTATAAGTATGATTGAACTTGTGTATTAATAAATATTACTTTACAGAATTGTTAATGTTACTTTTTTCCTGGCATTTGCTTTCTAAATCAATTCAAGGGAAACAATCTTCACCTAATTAGGAATCTTCTCTGTAAGTGAATTTCCACCTTTTTATCATCATGTCATTTTTGGCCCCAAATTCTCTGTTGATTAATTTCTCGGTACAGCGGTAAGAGCTCTGTTTGTCAGATACATAACTTCAGGTCCTTAGCACAGACCTAGATTAGTTTGCTTACTGCAAACTGTCTTTTTATGTACAATGTTTAGATGGAACGATTACTGCTCAGATCATTCAAACGAGCGAAACTGAACAATAATCGTTCAATTTAAATGCGAGTCAATGACTGAATGACGAACGAAAATAGTGCGGTTCTTGTTCGGCATTCAGTTTCAGCCGGCATAAAAATTAGCGCCAACTTGGACATTTATCATGCAGTTTAAACACTGATCATTCAATCTTTCACATAGGAATGCAAAACACTAGCGAGAAGTGAACGAGAACTGCATGATTCTCAACGCAAATTATGCAGTCTAAACAGGCTGCCCGAGGGTGAACGAGCTGGTGAAGATGTCAGCAACTCATTCACTTGGGCAAACAAGAATTGTGCAGTTCTCGTAGCTAAAAGGGGCTTAACGCAGAATGTAGTAAGATTCTAAGTTCCAACAGCGGCTGCAGGTGGCTAGCATCTCATCGTTTAAAAAGGGATTTCTGCAACCGCCTGCGTTTTTAAAAAAAATTAGCATTTATTGTTAAAAATCGCATGTGGTAAAACATATATTAAAATGTGTACATTCACTTAAGGGCGCCTGCACACGAGCGGAAATCCCGCGGCGGGATTTCCGCTGCTGCAAGCCTGCATAGGATTGCGTTAACAAACTCAATCCTATGCAGACGGCCGCGGTTTGGCCGCGCGAAATCTTGGGTGGCAAACAAACCGCGGCATGCTCTATTTTTGTGGGGGGCTCACAGAGCCCCGCACAGAAAAATCACCCACCCGCCGCCGGCTCCGGTCTGCACATCAAACAGATGGAGCCGCGGGCGCAGGTGAGTATGCGCTGGTCCCTGCAGGCGCTCGGGTCGGGTCCCACAGCGAGAATCCTCGCCGCCGGATCCGACCCGCCCATCTGCAGGCGGCCTAAAGGTACAGTATCTCGTATTGTATGTTTTTGTAAACAGCAAATAAATTAGCAAAATATTACCCAAGCAGAGGGTATTAATAATATGTATAGTTACTTACTGTAACAGTTAGAAGTCCATCAAATTCAAGGACTCTAATAATATAATAACACTATTCTTAGTGCTATGTAACAAGGTTGTTTAGCTGTGATGGTATCTGAATTAGAAACCGTAGCCTTTGAAAATGTTACATGCTATAGTCACAAGCTTGAGCCAATACATATGTCCATTAAGTACAGTTCTTTATACAGGGTGTCTCTAAAGTAAGTCCCACTTTAATAAACTTATTACTTAGCAACCAATGTACATGAGAGGCTGCTTTCTGACTTATATGATGCATAGGGATCCCAGGTTTTATCCACATTATATCGATTCAATGTGAGCCCCGTGGGTAATGCTGCAAACATCAATACAGTAATCAAACCCTGCAATACTGTGCTTAACACGTCTGACAAACATCACAGCGTTTGCGAGTTCCTAGACTCTTATTCACAATTAATCAAGAATACGTGGCAAAGATGGCACGTAGGTTTTGTCCTTAATGTAGCTCAACAAGTAAAAATCATTCAGAATAAAGTTGGGCAATCATTGGGGCCACTGTATGAGGGCCTGGTCATTTCTTCCCACTCTTCCTATCCAGCATTGAGGCAATGCATCGTTGAGGTAGGCACAAACTTGAAGGTGAAAGTTGGGTGATGCACTATTCTGCTGGTAGATGTAATCACCAGAGCCATGATTCAGTTGCAGCATCAACTTATTTTCCAGCATGCCCAGATAGGAGAGACCTGCTTTTGGCTGCTATCATAATTTGATAATTACATGGTACTTCGAACTGACCAGGATGGAAATAAATAAGTGAACAGGAGAACTTATACATTCCGGCCAAGAGATGAGCATCCATCGTACTAGAGCAGATAACATGCTCTCCCTACTCTGACATTTCGTTCTGTTCTCTATTATCTGTTCCAGAATTTTCAGATTTTTAAATGAAAGGATGCATAACAGAGCAATTTATACTACACATGTTCCTCCTGTAGACATTAACAAGAAAACTAGATGTGACATCTAATCCCGAGGGATATAACAAGGAGAAATGTTCTTCATTTCTTCAGGCTGGAAAAGAGACAGTGAAAAAAAATCAGCATACTTATTATCTGTGATTGTTGTCAAAAGATGGAAAGATAGAATAGATTTATGGAATGACTGGTAAATAGGTGAATTCATGGATAGATAGAAAGATCAATAGATTTATAGATTGAGTGAATGGTAGAGCTATCTAAATAAAGTATAAAAGTTGGTGCAGTTTGAGTTGACTGAACTACAATGAGCTCAGTAGGGCTTGTCATCATAGCCACAGAGCACAAACTATGAATTTCAGCTGAAGCTAAATTCCAGATAAAGATATAAGTTGCAGAATATACTTCAATTCTATGATTATACCAAGGAAAAGGGACACATGAGTTTTCATTTTACAATATGTTATAATATACCGTACAAGCACCACCATTAGTTCCGCAGTGACAGCAGAGTATGCCTAGTTTTAAGAGTCTTGCTTCGTCCTTTTACTCTTTCGTCTCCCTGCCAAACACATTGCGTTTCTGTTAATACCCCACATATTCCCTGCCATCCAGATGTGCATCCAAACTAATTTATTGTTCTCCTGTAGAGATGAGTCAATTTGGCAGGCACTGAGTCTCTTTGATCACTGGCTCATCTCTGATGATGAAAA
The DNA here is from genome assembly GCF_035609145.1 of Eleutherodactylus coqui. Lineage (NCBI taxonomy): Eukaryota > Metazoa > Chordata > Amphibia > Anura > Eleutherodactylidae > Eleutherodactylus > Eleutherodactylus coqui. The sequence continues at coordinate 107,426,644 of NC_089840.1, forward strand.
GTAGCACTTAAACTAATAGAATTCCCAAATATTTAAGCTCGTAAATTAAGTATCATTAAGTTTATGCTTTGATAAATGTAAATATATTCATGCAATTACCAGTTACAATAAAGATAAGCAACTTGTAAAGGTAAAGATTTCACTTCAATTGCAATATCACTACGTGCATCTTAAGATACACTTATATGCTAGGACACTTACAGCAATTTTTTAAAAGATTTACATTACCAGAGTCACTTACTGAACAGTGCAATGAAGCATAAAATCTAGGTTTATAGGGATTCATGCACGTGGACTTATTACTGCTTTGATCCATACAGAACCATAATAGGGCTCCAATAGAGAACTCTATTATACTTTGTGCAGAATTTGACATCCTAAAACCACTTGCCAACTCTCCTGCAATATTTGGGATGCTCCCAGAAAAAGGGGAGACCACCCAGGCTTCTGAAAGGGTTGGCAACTATTGCGGGTAGGTGGTAGACCTGCATTGGATAATATAGGCGATGTCCATCTTCTTTTCTGCTTCCTCATGTCTTGCACCCCAGAGTTGAACAAATCCAAACACTCGACACAAGGGAGCAGGAGGGAAAATGCATGCACTAAAGAAGAAATAAATACAGGGAACAGGATAATTAACATAATACATTATCTAGTGTAGGTCAGACAATAGGGGGAGGGTGGCAACAAATAGGGGCTTATTATTGTTGGGGCCACACATTTGGCTTATTACTATGCAGCTTATAAATGTGGAGGCCACAAATGGGGCTTGTTGTCATTGGGCCCACAGATGGAGATTAATACTACAGGGCTTATTAATGTTGGGGCCATAAGTGGAGGCTTATAACCATGGGAGCCATAAATGGGGACTTTGTACTGTTGGAGCCACACATTGGGGCTTATTACTATGGGGACTTATAACTTGGGCCACAAAGCAGGCATTATTATTTTATGGTGCACTTACTAATATGTGGAGGATATTGAGAGGAGCATTAGGAGTAGTTACATGATGTGGAGCCTGTGTAGAGACAAATTTTGGCTGAAAGAAGTCTTCATGGAGGTGTGGGCCAGATGAAGAAAAACAGCAGAAATGGACAAGCCCATACTTTATTACTGTGGTAACTGCACTGAATTTTCTGCTGCTCCCTAAATTCTCTTTGAAAGAAATTGGCAAGTATGATTAAATCAAAGGCACACAGAAGTATAAAAGAATTAAAGAAAAAACAGCTCACCACATCACTCCAATATGTAATTTGCCCAGAGAAAATGTGTTGATGCATGGACATACACTGACCAGAACTGTGTGTCCAGCACTGAAAAATAAAGAATAAAAGAACATTTTATTTAGGTAGATTGAAAGATCCTAAATGCAAACATAAAAATTCATAGCATCTACAATAGTGCCTAAAAGTTTGTGAACGCTTCAGAATTTGCCATATTTCTGCTTGTATTTGATCTAAAACTACACCAGATTTTCACACAAGTCCTAAAAGTAGATAAAGAGAACCAAATTAAACAGAAATATTAGACTTGGCCATTTATTTATTTATTTGAGGTAAATTATCCAATATGACAAGTTTGTGAGTGGAAAAAGCATGTGAACCTTTAAGGCTGGTTTACACGGGCCGATGATCGCTCAAAGATCACTCAAACGACAGTTTAAGTGACAGCTCTGAGCGATCATTTTGCATAAAAATTAATTGGTATTTTAGTAGCTTCCCAGCTACTTAAACACCAATTAGGTGTTGAAATGAAGCCTTCCCTGAAGGCAGTTAATAGCCCCAGGCTATTATCTGTGCTCAGATCCTTTGTTCTCCATGGGGAAACAATGCTATCAGCACTCCCCCCCCTTCCCCGTGGAGAACTGCTGATAAAAGTGAGTGATGATTTTTAGTTTGGACTCAATTTAATGATCAGCCAGCAGTGCCCGAAAAGCAGACAATGGGCGCACATGTACATACACCAATTATTGCTAAAACGATTGCCGATTAGCGATTTTTTAGCGATCATCGGCTGGTGTAAATGGGTCTTTAAAATTAGCAGATAATTTGAAGGTGAAATTCGAGTCAGGTGTTTTCAACAAGTAATAGCAAATTGTCTTGCAGCAACAAAGCCTAAAGGCCCATTTACACCAGCCGATGATCGCAAAAAAACCCGCTAATTGGCGATCATTTAAGCGATAATCGGTGTGTGTAAATGTGCGCCCATCATCCACTTTTCGGGCACTGTTAACTGATCGTTAAATTCAGTCCAACCTAAAAATCATTGCTCACTTTTACCAGTAGTTCTCCATGAGAAGAAAGGATCCGAGTGCAGATAATAGCCTCAGGCTATTAACTGAATTCAGGAAGGCTTCATTAGCATACCTAATTGGTATTTAAGTAGCTGAGAAGCTACTTAAATACCAATTAATTTTTATGCAAAATGATCGCTCAAAGCTGTCGCTCAAACTGTTGAATCGAGCGATCTTTGAGCAATCATCGGCCCGTGTAAACCAGCCTTAAGGCTAGTTTTACACAGGTGAGCCCAATATCACGTTTGTGCAAGTGAAATAACCCCGCGGATGCATGGTACTTTGTGTCAAAAATCCCTACCATCACTCTAGTAAAGTTGCGATCCAGCAAGTCTTTCCCATTGTTTTCAAAGGGAAACCTCGCATCGCACGCTGTGCAATGTGTTTTCTGGCCACATAGAAAACAATGGGCAATGCATTCCAAGGAAACGGCTAAACATAGGACATGCAACAATTTTTTCACACACCGTAATGCGGAAAAAAATGGCCCCATTCAAAAGAATAGGCTTCATATTCCTGCATTTTGCATTGTAAAAATCTTGCACGATTTCCATGGCCATGTTAAAGTGGCCTGAAGCTGACAGCTCTGTTGCTGAGCTCTCAAAGAAGAGGAAAATCTGGTCTGGCTGACCTAAAAAGCCTGGTACAGCAAGTCCCACCCACCTACAGCGCTATTAAGTGCTAACTTACTAAGCTGTTTGTAGGCTGCACCTTCTGTGTGGCAAATATAACTTTAATAGTGCCTCCAAATTGATTTAAAGTGGCTTATCTGCAGGAGAATAAACTTAAGGGTTTCCTCTCGACCACCAGAAGGGACTGCACTACCGGTCGGTCTTCAGCTTGCAAGCATGGAGGACATCATTTTGCACGAGACAAAATGCAAGGCAATGTTGCCCTTTAACAAAAAGAACAGCAGGGGTAAAGCACTGGATCTATATAATTCATGCCCCGTAGAAAAAAAGCCTTATTTAGTTAATAATGTGCCCTTTGACCCCCACAGACGAACAGGGATAAAGGAAGAGAAACAGGCAAAAAATAAAAAAGAGAAAGGAAGGATTCCTAGTTTGAGAGTCCTCTCCATCTGCCCAGCCTATCACAGGACAGAAAAAAACACAGTGCAGGTATGTGCTGGGTATCATTATAAAGAGGAGGGGGCATGGTCAGAAAATTACGTTTTTTAATTACTTTCATTAAAAATTCTATCTGCCCTACCAGTACAGAGGGGCAGGAATACTCAATGATTTTGATAAGGAAAGTTAGAAATCAAAGATCCAGAGAGCAAGTCTTCCTCAAGCAACAACATTGGCTCTTCAAAATAATACAAGGCACAGCAAGACAGGGTAGGTTCTTATAGGACAGATGTCAGACAGCAAGTGGTTACATTACAGAGATAATACACATCTCTTATACCCTCCTCTTTTTATGAAAACTAGAGATGAGCGAACGCGTTCGTCCGAGCTTGATATTCGTGCGAATATTAGGGTGTTCGGGATGTTCGTTATTCGTAACGAACACCATGCGGTGTTCTGGTTACTTTCACTTCCTTCCCTGAGACGTTAGCGCGCTTTTCTGGCCAATTGAAAGACAGGGAAGGCATTACAACTTCCCCCTGCAACGTTTAAGCCCTATACCACCCCCCTGCTGTGAGTGGCTGGCGAGATCAGGTGTTCGCCTAATATAAAAGTCGGCCCCTCCCGCGGTTCGCCTCAGATGCCGTGTGATTTAGATGAGGGACAGTGCTGTTTATACCGGAGCTGCTGTAGGGAAAGAATTGGTAGTTAGTGTAGGCTTCAAGACCCCCCAAAGGTCCTTATTAGGGCCACTGATAGCTGTGTGTTGGCTGCTGTTAGCAGTGGCATTTTTTTTTTCTCAAAATCGGCTCTGCAGAGCGTTGCACCTGGCATTAGGGACAGAAGTGCTGCATAGGCAGGGAGAGTGTTAGGAGTGAGTGTAGCCTTCAAGAACCTCAACGGTCCTTTCTAGGGCCATATTTATCCGTGTGCAGTACTGTCCAGGCTGCTGTTAGCTGTGCTGCATTTTTTTTGGGCTTCTCAAAATCGCCTCTGCAGAGCATTCCACCCTCCATTGATACTGCAGGGAAAGAATTGTATAGGCAGGGCCACAACACAGTTATTATTCATAGAATATACGCAGTGCTGCCTTTTGGTGGAAAAACAAGTGAAAACAAATCTATTTGTCCAGCCTCTGTCCGTCCTTACGGGCGGTGGACACGTGTGAGCTGCGTGAAAAACATTGCTAAATCATACGCACCCAGCTACGCTTTACTGCTGGCTTCGCCATTTGCTTTCCTTAATTGGGAAAAAAAATACCTGCTCTGCCAGAGTTATAATAACTCTGCTACCCTCACGTTCTGTGACACATTAGCAGGGACACAGCACAGTTATTAAACTTCTCATGTTCATTGAATATACGCAGTGCTGCCTTTTGGTGGAAAAACAAGTGAAAACAAATCTATTTGTCCAGCCTCTGTCCGTCCTTACGGGCGGTGGACACGTGTGAGCTGCGTGAAAAACATTGCTAAATCATACGCACCCAGCTACGCTTTACTGCTGGCTTCGCCATTTGCTTTCCTTAATTGGGAAAAAAAATACCTGCTCTGCCAGAGTTATAATAACTCTGCTACCCTCACGTTCTGTGACACATTAGCAGGGACACAGCACAGTTATTAAACTTCTCATGTTCATTGAATATACGCAGTGCTGCCTTTTGGTGGAAAAACAAGTGAAAACAAATCTATTTGTCCAGCCTCTGTCCGTCCTTACGGGCGGTGGAGACGTGTGAGCTGCGTGAAAAACATTGCTAAATCATACGCACCCAGCTACGCTTTACTGCTGGCTTCGCCATTTGCTTTCCTTAATTGGGAAAAAAAATACCTGCTCTGCCAGAGTTATAATAACTCTGCTACCCGCACGTTCTGTGACACATTAGCAGGGACACAGCACAGTTATTAAACTTCTCATGTTCATTGAATATACGCAGTGCTGCCTTTTGGTGGAAAAACAAGTGGAAACAAATCTATTTGTCCAGCCTCTGTCCGTCCTTACGGGCGGTGGACACGTGTGAGCTGCGTGAAAAACATTGCTAAATCATACGCACCCAGCTACGCTTTACTGCTGGCTTCGCCATTTGCTTTCCTTAATTGGGAAAAAAAATACCTGCTCTGCCAGAGTTATAATAACTCTGCTACCCTCACGTTCTGTGACACATTAGCAGGGACACAGCACAGTTATTAAACTTAGATTATTCATTCACTAGAGGCAGTGGGGCCTTTCGTTTTCCAAAAAGGGAAAAAATTATATTTGGCCTGCAGTCTTGCGCCAATTTATTTCCTGCCTGTGAAATCAAATCACTGGTAATACAGCATGCTGAGGGGTAGGGGTAGGCCTAGAGGACGTGGACGCGGCCGAGGACGCGGAGGGCCAAGTCAGGGTGTGGGCACAGGCCGAGCTCCTGATCCCGGTGTGTCGCAGCCGACTGCTGCGCGATTAGGAGAGAGGCACGTTTCTGGCGTCCCCACATTCATCGCCCAATTAATGGGTCCACGCGGGAGACGGTTATTAGAAAATGAGCAGTGTGAGCAGGTCCTGTCCTGGATGGCAGAAAGTGCTTCGAGCAACCTATCGTCAACACGCAGTTCTGCGCCGTCCACTGCTGCAAATCCGAATCCTCTGTCTGCTGCTCCTCCTTCCTCCCAGCCTCCTCACTCCACTACAATGACACCTGCTCAGGAGCGGGAACACTCCCAGGAACTGTTCTCGGGCCCCTGCTTAGATTGGGCAGCAGCGGTTCCTCTCCCACCAGAGGAGTTTATCGTCACTGATGCCCAACCATTCGAAAGTTCCCGGGGTCCGAGGGAAGAGGCTGGGGACTTCCGCCAACTGTCTCAACAACTTTCTGTGGGTGAGGAGGACGATGACGATCAGACACAGTTGTCTTGCAGTGAGGTAGTAGTAAGGGCAGTAAGTCCAAGGGAGCAGCGCACAGAGGATTCGGAGGAAGAGCAGCAGGACGATGAGGTGACTGACCCCACCTGGTGTGCAACGCTTACTCAGGAGGACAGGTCTTCAGAGGGGGAGTCAAGGGCATCAGCAGGGCAGGTTGCAAGAGGCAGTGCGGTGGCCAGGGCCAGGGGTAGAGGCAGGGCCAGACCGAATAATCCACCAAGTGTTTCCCAAAGCGCCCCCTCGCGCCATGCCACCCTGCAGAGGCCGAGGTGCTCTAAGGTCTGGCAGTTTTTCACAGAGACGCCTGACGACCGACGAACAGTGGTGTGCAACCTTTGTTGCGCAAAGCTCAGCCGGGGAGCCAACACCAACAGCCTCACCACCACCACCATGCGCAGACATATGATGGCCAAGCACCCCACAAGGTGGGACGAAGGCCGTTCACCGCCTCCGGTTTGCACCCCTGCCTCTCCCCCTGTGCCCCAACCTGCCACTGAGATGCAACCCCCCTCTCAGGACACAGGCACTACCGCCTCATGGCCTGCACCCACACCCTCATCTCCGCTGTCCTCGGCCCCATCCAGCAGTGTAGTTCAGCGCACCGTTCAGCCGTCGCTTGCGCAAGTGTTCGAGCGCAAGCGCAAGTACGCCGCCACGCACCCGCACGCTCAAACGTTAACCGTCCGCATAGCAAAATTCATCAGCCTTGAGATGCTGCCGTATAGGGTTGTGGAAACTGAGTCCTTCAAAAGTATCATGGAGGCGGCGGCCCCGCGCTACTCAGTTCCCAGTCGCCACTACTTTTCCCGATGTGCCGTCCCAGCCCTGCACGACCACGTCTCCCGCAACATTGTGCGCGCCCTCACCAACGCGGTTACTGCCACGGTCCACTTAACTACGGACACGTGGACAAGCACAGGCGGGCAGGGCCACTACATCTCCCTGACGGCACATTGGGTGAATTTAGTGGAGGCTGGGACAGAGTCAGAGCCCGGGACCGCTCACGTCCTACCCACCCCCAGAATTGCGGGCCCCAGCTCGGTGGTGGTATCTGCGGAGGTGTATGCTTCCTCCACTAAAGCACCCTCCTCCTCCTCCTCCTCCTCTGTCTCGCAATCAAGATGTGTTAGCAGCAGCATGTCGCCAGCAGTCGGTGTCGCGCGGTGTGGCAGCACAGCGGTGGGCAAGCGTCAGCAGGCCGTGCTGAAACTACTCAGCTTAGGCGATAAGAGGCACACGGCCCACGAACTGCTGCAGGGTCTGACACAGCAGACCGACCGCTGGCTTGCGCCGCTGAGCCTCCAACCGGGCATGGTCGTGTGTGACAACGGCCGTAACCTGGTGGCGGCTCTGCAGCTCGGCAGCCTCACGCACGTGCCATGCCTGGCCCACGTCTTTAATTTGGTGGTTCAGCGCTTTCTGAAAAGCTACCCACGCTTGTCAGACCTGCTCGTAAAGGCGCGCCGGCTCTGCGCACATTTCCGCAAGTCCCACACGGACGCTGCCACCCTGCGCACCCTGCAACATCACTTTAAGCTGCCAGTGCACCGACTGCTGTGCGACGTGCCCACACGGTGGAACTCTACGCTCCACATGTTGGCCAGGCTCTATGAACAACGTAGAGCTATAGTCGAATACCAACTCCAACATGGGCGGCGCAGTGGGAGTCAGCCTCCTCAATTCCTTTCAGAAGAGTGGGCCTGGTTGGCAGACATCTGCCATGTCCTTGGTAATTTTGAGGAGTCTACCCAGGTGGTGAGCGGCGATGCTACAATCATTAGCGTCACCATTCCTCTGCTATGCATCTTGAGAAATTCCCTGCAAACCATAAAGGCAGCTGCTTTGCGCTCGGAAACGGGGGCGGGGGAAGACAGTATGCCGCTGGATAGTCAGGGCACCCTCCTGTCTATTTCTCAGCGCGTACAGGAGGAGGAGGAGGAGCATGAGGAGGATGAGGAGGAGGGGGAAGAGACAGCTTGGCCCGCTGCTGACGGTACACCGGCTGATTGCCTGTCATCCTTTCAGCGTGTATGGCCTGAGGAGGAGGAGGAGGAGGAGGAGGATCCTGCAAGTGATCTTCCTAGTGAAGACAGCCATGTGTTGCGTACAGGTACCCTGGCACACATGGCTGACTTCATGTTAGGATGCCTTTCTCGTGACCCTCGCGTTGCACGCATTCTGGCCACTACGGATTACTGGGTGTACACACTGCTCGATCCACGGTATAAGGAGAACCTGCCCACTCTGATTCCCGAAGAGGAAAGGGGTTCGAGAGTGTTGCTATACCACAGGACCCTTGCGGACAAGCTGATGGTAAAATTCCCAGCCGACAGCGCTAGTGGCAGAAGGCGCAGTACCGAGGGCAAGGTAGCAGGGGATGTGCGTAGATCGAGCAGCATGTACATCCCAGGCAGTGCAACAGTCTTTAAGGGCCTGGTCAGCTTTATGGCTCCCCACCAAGACTGTGTCACCGCTCCCCAGTCACGGCTGAGTCGGCGGGAGCACTGTAAAAGGATGGTGAGGGAGTACGTAGCGGATCGCACGACCATCCTTGGTGACGCCTCTGCCCCCTACAACTACTGGGTGTCGAAGCTGGACATGTGGCCTGAACTAGCGCTGTATGCCCTGGAGGTGCTTGCTTGTCCTGCGGCTAGCGTCTTGTCGGAGAGGGTGTTTAGTGCGGCTGGGGGAATCATCACAGATAAGCGTAGCCGCTTGTCAACCGACAGTGCCGACAGGCTAACACTCATCAAGATGAACAAAGGCTGGATTTCCCCAGACTTCTGTTCTCCACCAGCGGACAGCAGCGATACGTAAGCAATACGTAGGCTGCACCCGCGGATGGAAGCTACGTTCTCTCTCACCATCCAAAACGGGGACATTTCTGCTTCATCAATCTGTGTCTAATATTCCTCCTCCTCCTCCTCCTGCTCCTCCTCCTGAAACCTCACGTAATCACGCTGAACGGGCAATTTTTCTTAGGGCCACAAGGCTCACTCAAATAATTTTTCAGAACAATTTTTATAAGTTTCAATGCGCTTAAAAGCATTGGAACTTTAACTTGAACCAATTTTTCGTTACACTGGGCTGCCTCCAGGCCTAGTTACCACTTAAGCCACATTAACCAAAGCGATTAATGGGTTTCACCTGCCCTCTTGGCTGGCCATGGCCAATTTTTGGGATGTACATTAGTACTGTTGATACAGCAATTTTTGTGGGCCCTCGCCTACAGTGTAATCAAATTAATTTTTAGGCCACCTGCATTACAGCTGACGTTACCTCAGCTGTGTTGGGCAATGCAATGGGATATTTTTATGTACCGCCGGTGGGTTCCAGGGAGCCACCCATGCTGTAGGTGCACACTGAGTTTTTAATACATCTGTACACTTCTAAAGAACCCGTCTGACTGGGGCATGCAGTGTGGGCCGAAGCCCACCTGTATTACGCACGACATTACTACCTCAGCTGTGTTGGGCAATGCAATGGGATATTTCTATGTACCGCCGGTGGCTTCCTGGCACCCACCCAGGCAGTGGGTCCACAGGGAGTTTAACCTACATGTGTCCACTTGTAAAGAACCCCAGTCTGACTGGGGCATGCAGTGTGGGCCGAAGCCCACCTGCATTAAGCACGACATTACTACCTCAGCTGTGTTGGGCAATGCAATGGGATATTTTTGTGTACCGCCGGTGGGTTCCAGGGAGCCACCCATGCTGTAGGTGCACACTGAGTTTTTAATACATCTGTACACTTCTAAAGAACCCGTCTGACTGGGGCATGCAGTGTGGGCCGAAGCCCACCTGTATTACGCACGACATTACTACCTCAGCTGTGTTGGGCAATGCAATGGGATATTTCTATGTACCGCCGGTGGCTTCCTAGCACCCACCCAGGCAGTGGGTCCACAGGGAGTTTAACCTACATGTGTCCACTTGTAAAGAACCCCAGTCTGACTGGGGCATGCAGTGTGGGCCGAAACCCACCTGCATTAACCCTTTCCAGTCCACTGTGTGACCTGTGAAGACATTAGGGTTTAAGGCTGTACAGCTCCGTTGTTGGTAGACGTCCGTCGGGGTTCTCTTACTGTATATTGCCAGCCTCTCTGCTGTCGGAGCCTATCCTACGTGTCAGCTCATGCAGTACTGGCTTTAGCCAGCATATAGCGCCGTTGTATAACAGCAGAAAAAGAGTAAGCCCCCTAGGAAAACCATATACAAATTGGATTGGAAAGGGTTAAGCACAACATTACTACCTCAGCTGTGTTGGGCAATGCAATGGGATATTTCTATGTACCGCCGGTGGCTTCCTGGCACCCACCCATGCTGTAGGTGCACACGGAGTTTTTACTACATCTGTACACTTATAAAGAACCCCAGTCAGACTGGGGCATGCAGTGTGGGCCGAAGCCCACCTGCATTAAGCACGACATTACTACCTCAGCTGTGTTGGGCAATGCAATGGGATATTTCTGTGTACCGCCGGTGGGTTCCAGGGAGCCACCCATGCTGTGGGTCGACAGGGACTTCACAATAGGGAGTTGTACCTGCCTGTGTCTATGAATTAAAAAGCCCGGTCTGACTGGGGCATGCAGACACCTTGACAGAATGAATAGTGTGTGGCACATAGGTTCCCCATTGCTATGCCCACGTGTGCAGCTCCTGATGGCGGTGGCACAGGATTCTATTTCTCATTGCTTCTGTACAGCATTGTGGGCTATCGCTCCGCCACTTTTAAAGAGGGTCGCTGCCTAGCCGTGCCAACCTCTGCAGTGTGTGCCTGCGGTCCCTCGTCATGGCAGACGCAATTCTAAATAGACATGAGCGTGGTGTGGCATGAGGGCAGCTGAAGGCTGCCCAGGGACACTTTGGTGTGCGCTGTGGGGGGGGAGGGGGGGCGGTTGGGCAGCATGTAACCCAGGAGAAGTGTCAGTGGAGTGTCATGCAGGCAGTGATTGTGCTTTGTTGGAGGTAGTGTGGTGCTTAGCAAAGGTATGCCATGCTAATGAGGGCTTTTCAGAAGTAAAAGTTGTTGGGAGGGGGGGGGGGCCCACTCTTGCCGGTATTGTGGCTTAATAGTGGGACCTGTGAACTTGAGATGCAGCCCAACACGTAGCCCCTCGCCTGCCCTATCCGTCACTGTGTCATTCCCATCACTTTCCTGAATTGCCCAGATTTTCACACATGAAAACCTTAGCGAGCATCGGCGAAATACAAAAATGTTCTGGTCGCCCATTGACTTCAATGGGGTTCGTTGTTCGAAACGAACCCTCGAGCATCACGGGAAGTTCGTTCCGAATAACGAACACCCGAACATTTTGGTGTTCGCTCATCTCTAATGAAAACCATTCTAAGCGGAGACACCAAGTGTTCGTAGATGCTTGAAACTGAGCAATGAACCCCTTTTTTTCTGTCCATTTCTTCCTCTATTGGTCAAGTGGGAAGATATAAATTCATCATAGCTGTGGTAGTCTTCATCTAATAGACACCATAGTTAAATTATACACTATGGGGTCTATTAGATGAAGAATACCACAGCTAGTCTTTAGTCTGGTTTTACATAGTCATTTATGAGGCTAGAATACATTTTGGATTCAGACTACAGAAGGGAGAGCATACAGGTATCCATGTCTTAATGGATGTATATGTAAGAACCTCTGGGGCCTAGAATAAGTATAAAGACAAATGGAACCTAAATACTATAAGTTATATACATACTTGGTCCCGGCCAGGTCATACACAAGTTAGACTAAACATGACTGTTTGAGAAAACCAAGCCTTATTCTTCTACAAATCTCCCTCTAGTAACCTTTTTCAAACAGTACAAATCTAGAGAGATCGAGCAAGAACATAAGTTGGAGGAGGTTCATCAACCAGAACAGACCAAGCATTCTCATTTTATATACCAATCTTTAATGCGGCACAGTATCAAACACTTTGGGAAAATCAAGATATACAGGATCCAATGACTCTCCCCAGTCCAGTCTAGAACTTACCTCCTCATAGAAGATAATTAGATTGGTTTGACAAGAGCGACCCCTCATAAATCCATGCTGATACGGAGTTATACAGCTATTCTCATTGAGGTACTCTAGGATAGCATCTCTTAGAAACCCTTCAAATATTTTACCCACAATAGAAGTAAGATTTATTGAACTATAGTTTACGAGTACAGGTTTACTTTTTGACTAGAGATGAGCGAACGTATTCGTCCGAGCTTGATATTCGTGCGAATATTAGGGTGTTCGGGATGTTCGTTATTCGTAACGAACACCATGCGGTATTCGGGTTACTTTCACTTCCTTCCCTGAGACGTTAGCGCGCTTTTCTGGCCAATTGAAAGACAGGGAAGGCATTACAACTTCCCCCTGCGACGTTCAAGCCCTATACCACCCCCCTGCTGTGAGTGGCTGGAAAGATCAGATGTCACCCTAATATAAAAGTCGGCCCCTCCCGCGGCTCGCCTCAGATGCCTTGTGAGTTAGATGAGTGACAGTGCTGCTGGTACCGGAGCTGCTGTAGGGAGAGAAATAGCAGTTAGTGTAGGCTTCAAGAACCCCAAAGGTCCTTATTAGGGCCAGTAATACCTGTGTGTTGGCTGCTGTTAGCAGTGACTTTTTTTTTTTTTTTTCTCAAAATCGCCTCTGCAGAGCGTTGCACCCAGCATTAGGGACAGAAGTGTTGGATAGGCAGGGAGAGTGTTAGGAGTGAGTGTAGCCTTCAAGAACCTCAACGGTCCTTTCTAGGGCCATATTTAACCGTGTGCAGTACTGTGCTGGCTGCTGTTAGCTGTGCTGCATATTTTTTTTCTTCTCAAAATCGCCTCTGCAGAGCATTGCACCCTCCATTGATACTACAGGGAAAGAATTGTGTAGGCAGGGCCACAACACAGTTATTATTCATTGAATATACGCAGTGGGTCCTTTTGGTGTAAAAAAAGGGAAAAGAAATCTATTTGTCCTGCCTCTGTCCGTCCTAAGGGCTGTGGACACGTGTGAGCTGCGTGAACAACGTTAAAAAATCAGACGCACCCAGCTACGGTTTACTGCTGGCTTCGCCATTTGCTTTCCTTAATTGGGAAAAAAATACCTGCTCTGCCAGAGTTAATAACTCTGCTACCCTCAAGTTCTGTGACACATTAGCAGGGCCACAGCACAGTTATTAAACTTAGATTATTCATTCACTAGAGGCAGTGGGGCGTTTCGTTTTCAAAAAAGGGAAAAAATTATATTTGGCCTGCAGTCTTGCGCCAATTTATTTCCTGCCTGTGAAATCAAATCACTGGTAATACAGCATGCTGAGGGGTAGGGGTAGGCCTAGAGGACGTGGACGCGGCCGAGGACGCGGAGGGCCAAGTCAGGGTGTGGGCACAGGCCGAACTCCTGTTCTAGGTGTATCGCAGCCGTCTGCTGCGCGATTAGTAGACAGGCACGTTTCTGGCGTCCCGACAGTCATCGCACAATTCATGGGTCCACGCGGGAGACGGTTATTAGAAAATGAGCAGTGTGAGCAGGTCCTGTCGTGGATGGCAGAAAGTGCTTCCAGCAACCTATCGTCCACCCACAGTTCTGCGCCGTCCACTGCTGCAAATCCGAATCCTCTGTCTGCTGCTCCTCCTTCCTCCCAGCCTCCTCACTCCACTACAATGACACATGCTCAGGAGCGGGAACACTCCCAGGAACTGTTCTCGGGCCCCTGCTCAGATTGGGCAGCAGTGGTTCCTCTCCCACCAGAGGAGTTTATCGTCACTGATGCCCAACCATTCGAAAGTTCCCGGGGTCCGGGGGAAGAGGCTGGGGACTTCCGCCAACTGTCTCAAGAACTTTCTGTGTGTGAGGAGGACGATGACGATGAGACACAGTTGTCTTGCAGTGAGGTAGTAGTAAGGGCAGTAAGTCCGAGGGAGCAGCGCACAGAGGATTCGGAGGAAGAGCAGCAGGACGATGAGGTGACTGACCCCACCTGGTGTGCAACGCTTACTCAGGAGGACAGGTCTTCAGAGGGGGAGGCACGGGCAGCAGCAGGGCAGGTTGCAAGAGGCAGTGCGGTGGCCAGGGGTAGAGGCAGGGCCAGACCGAATAATCCACCAACTGTTTCCCAAAGCGCCCCCTCGCGCCATGCCACCCTGCAGAGGCCGAGGTGCTCTAAGGTCTGGCAGTTTTTCACAGAGACGCCTGACGACCGACGAACAGTGGTGTGCAATCTTTGTCGCGCAAAGCTCAGCCGGGGAGCCAACACCAACAGCCTCACCACCACCAGCATGCGCAGACATATGATGGCCAAGCACCCCACAAGGTGGGACGAAGGCCGTTCACCGCCTCCGGTTTGCACCCCTGCCTCTCCCCCTGTGCCCCAACCTGCCACTGAGATCCAACCCCCCTCTCAGGACACGGGCACTACCGCCTCATGGCCTGCACCCGCACCCTCACCTCCGCTGTCCTCGGCCCCATCCACCAGTGTAGTTCAGCGCACCGTCCAGCCGTCGCTTGCGCAACTGTTGGAGCGCAAGCGCAAGTACGCCGCCACGCACCCGCACGCTCAAACGTTAACCGTCCGCATAGCAAAATTCATCAGCCTTGAGATGCTGCCGTATAGGCTTGTGGAAACGGAGTCCTTCAAAGCTATGATGGCGGCGGCGGCCCCACGCTACTCAGTTCCCAGTCGCCACTACTTTTCCCGATGTGCCGTCCCAGCCCTGCACGACCACGTCTCCCGCAACATTGTACGCGCCCTCACCAATGCGGTTAGTGGCAAGGTCCACTTAACTACGGACACGTGGACAAGCACAGGCGGGCAGGGCCACTACATCTCCCTGACGGCACATTGGGTGAATTTAGTGGAGGCTGGGACAGAGTCAGAGCCTGGGACCGCTCACGTCCTACCCACCCCCAGAATTGCGGGCCACAGCTCGGTGGTGGTATCTGCGGAGGTGTATGCTTCCTCCACTAAAGCACCCTCCTCCTCCTCCTCCTCCGCAACCTCTGTCTCGCAATCAAGATGTGTTAGCAGCAGCATGTCGCCAGCAGTCGGTGTCGCGCGGTGTGGCAGCACAGTGGTGGGCAAGCGTCAGCAGGCCGTGCTGAAACTACTCAGCTTAGGAGATAAGAGGCACACGGCCCACGAACTGCTGCAGGGTCTGACACAGCAGACCGACCGCTGGCTTGCGCCGCTGAGCCTCCAACCGGGCATGGTCGTGTGTGACAACGGCCGTAACCTGGTGGCGGCTCTGCAGCTCGGCAGCCTCACGCACGTGCCATGCCTGGCCCACGTCTTTAATTTGGTGGTTCAGCGCTTTCTGAAAAGCTACCCACGCTTGTCAGACCTGCTCGTAAAGGCGCGCCGGCTCTGCGCACATTTCCGCAAGTCCCACACGGACGCTGCCACCCTGCGCACCCTGCAACATCGCTTTAAGCTGCCAGTGCACCGACTGCTGTGCGACGTGCCCACACGGTGGAACTCTACGCTCCACATGTTGGCCAGGCTCTATGAACAGCGTAGAGCTATAGTCGAATACCAACTCCAACATGGGCGGCGCAGTGGGAGTCAGCCTCCTCAATTCTTTTCAGAAGAGTGGGCCTGGTTGGCAGACATCTGCCATGTCCTTGGTAATTTTGAGGAGTCTACCCAGGTGGTGAGCGGCGATGCTGCAATCATTAGCGTCACCATTCCTCTGCTATGCATCTTGAGAAATTCCCTGCAAAGCATAAAGGCAGCTGCTTTGCGCTCGGAAACGGGGGCGGTGGAAGACAGTATGCCGCTGGATAGTCAGGGCACCCTCCTGTCTATTTCTCAGCGCGTACAGGAGGAGGAGGAGGAGCATGAGGAGGATGAGGAGGGGGAAGAGACAGCTTGGCCCGCTGCTGACGGTACACCGGCTGATTGCCTGTCATCCTTTCAGCGTGTATGGCCTGAGGAGGAGGAGGAGGAGGATCCTGCAAGTGATCTTCCTAGTGAAGACAGCCATGTGTTGCGTACAGGTACCCTGGCACACATGGCTGACTTCATGTTAGGATGCCTTTCTCGTGACCCTCGCGTTGCACGCATTCTGGCCACAACGGATTACTGGGTGTACACACTGCTCGACCCACGCTATAAGGAGAACCTGCCCACTCTGATTCCCGAAGAGGAAAGGGGTTCGAGAGTGTTGCTATACCACAGGACCCTTGCGGACAAGCTGATGGTAAAATTCCCAGCCGACAGCGCTAGTGGCAGAAGGCGCAGTACCGAGGGCAAGGTAGCAGGGGAGGTGCGGAGATCGAGCAGCATGTACATCCCAGGCAGTGCAACAGTCTTTAAGGGCCTGGACAGCTTTATGGCTCCCCACCAAGACTGTGTCACCGCTCCCCAGTCAAGGCTGAGTCGGCGGGAGCACTGTAAAAGGATGGTGAGGGAGTACGTAGCCGATCGCACGACCGTCCTCCGTGACGCCTCTGCCACCTACAACTACTGGGTGTCGAAGCTGGACACGTGGCCTGAACTAGCGCTGTATGCCCTGGAGGTGCTTGCTTGTCCTGCGGCTAGCGTCTTGTCGGAGAGGGTGTTTAGTGCGGCTGGGGGAATCATCACAGATAAGCGTACCCGCTTGTCAACCGACAGTGCCGACAGGCTAACACTCATCAAGATGAACAAAGCCTGGATTTCCCCAGACTTCTCTTCTCCACCAGCGGACAGCAAGGATACGTAAGCAATACGTAGGCTGCACCCGCGGATGGAAGCTACGTTCTCTCTCACCATCCAAAACGGGGACATTTCTGCTTCATCAATCTGTGTCTAATATTCCTCCTCCTCCTCCTGCTCCTCCTCCTGAAACCTCACGTAATCACGCTGAACGGGCAATTTTTCTTAGGGCCACAAGGCTCACTCAAATAATTTTTCTGAACAATTTTTAAAAGTTTCAATGCGCTTAAAAGCGTTGGAACTTTAACTTGAACCAATTTTTCGTTACACTGGGTTGCCTCCAGGCCTAGTTACCACTTAAGCCACATTAACCAAAGCGATTAATGGGTTTCACCTGCCCTCTTGGCTGGCCATGGCCAATTTTTTGGATGTACATTAGTACTGTTGATACAGCAATTTTTGTGGGCCCTCGCCTACAGTGTAATCAAATTAATTTTTAGTCCACCTGCATTACAGCTGACGTTACCTCAGCTGTGTTGGGCAATGCAATGGGATATATTTATGTACCGCCGGTGGCTTCCTGGCACCCACCCAGGCAGTGGGTCCACAGGGAATTATAAATGCATCTGTTTCCACTTGTAAAGAACCCCAGTCTGACTGGGGCATGCAGTGTGGGCCGAAGCCCACCTGTATTACGCACGACATTACTACCTCAGCTGTGTTGGGCAATGCAATGGGATATTTTTATGTACCGCCGGTGGGTTCCAGGGAGCCACCCATGCTGTAGGTGCACACGGAGTGTAACCTACATGTGTCCACTTGTAAAGAACCCCAGTCTGACTGGGGCATGCAGTGTGGGCCGAAGCCCACCTGCATTAAGCACGACATTACTACCTCAGCTGTGTTGGGCAATGCAATGGGATATTTTTATGTACCGCCGGTGGCTTCCTGGCACCCACCCATGCTGTGGGTCCACAGGGACTTGTAAATGCATCTGTTTCCACTTCTAAAGAACCCCAGTCTGACTGGGGCATGCAGTGTGGGCCGAAGCCCACCTGCATTAAGCACAACATTACTACCTCAGCTGTGTTGGGCAATGCAATGGGATATTTTTATGTACCGCCGGTGGGTTCCAGGGAGCCACCCATGCTGTCGGTCCACAGGGACTTCACAATAGGGGGTTGTACCTGCCTGTGTCTATGAATTAAAAAGCCCGGTCTGACTGGGGCATGCAGACACCTTGACAGAATGAATAGTGTGTGGCACATAGGTTCCCCATTGCTATGCCCACGTGTGCAGCTCCTGATGGCGGTGGCACAGGATTATATTTCTCATTGCTTCTGTACAGCATTGTGGGCTATCGCCCAGCCCCTTTTAAAGAGGGTCGCTGCCTAGCCGTGCCAACCCTCTGCAGTGTGTGCCTGCGGTTCCTCCTCATGGCAGATGCACTTATAAATAGACATGAGTGTGGCGTGGCATGAGGGCAGCTGAAGGCTGCGCAGGGACAACTTGGTGTGCGCTGTGGACACTGGGTCGTGCGGGGGGGTTGGGCAGCATGTAACCCAGGAGAAGTGGCAGCGGAGTGTCATGCAGGCAGTGATTGTGCTTTGTTGGAGGTAGTGTGGTGCTTAGCTAAGGTATCCATTGCTAATGAGGGCTTTTCAGAAGTAAAAGTTGTTGGGAGGGGGAGGGGGCCCACTCTTGCCGGTATTGTGGCTTAATAGTGGGACCTGTGAACTTGAGATGCAGCCCAACATGTAGCCCCTCGCCTGCCCTATCCGTTGCTGTGTCGTTCCCATCACTTTCTTGAATTGCCCAGATTTTCACACATGAAAACCTTAGCGAGCATCGGCGAAATACAAAAATGCTCCGGTCGCCCATTGACTTCAATGGGGTTCGTTATTCGAAACGAACCCTCAAACATCGCGGGAAGTTCGTTTCGAATAACGAACACCCGAGCATTTTGGTGTTCGCTCATCTCTATTTTTGACCCCTTTTTGAATATTGGCACCACATTTGCTATGCGCCAATCCATATATTTGAACCTGGTCAGATAGTGTATCATGCAAGTTAGACTGTCCGTTACATTATACTAGTAAAGATGACTGACTGAGAACAACATGACTGATTTGGGCCAAGCTTGATTCTCCTATGATATACACTTGCAGTATTGGAAGAGGTTATCTGTTAACATTAAGGTTATGTGTTTTTTGCTTTTTTCATCATTCTCTTGCATATCTATGTAAATAACAAAAACGTTTTGTCTTCCTGGCAGATACCCCATGGTGCTCGCCTTTAAAAATTAAAAATGGCCACACTAGCTGCACCAGTCCTTCCCGATCTTATTACAAAACTGTGAAAGGGACAAGGTGCAGCATCTACTGTCAGAAAGGCTACGAACTAAGTGGAGGTTCTCAGGTTATTTGCCAGACAGATAAACGCTGGTCTAGCAAGTCTATATGTAAACGTAAGTATCTATCATTTACTTTTCATTTGCCTAGTGCCCATAACCCACATTATCATACTGAACCATTTCCAAGAGCAGCAATGAAAGTGAAGGAGGTATTCCAATCTGAGATATTTATGGCAAAAATATTTGATAGGAGCAAGTTCCACTTTCAGGACTTCCAACTACTGGGAGAATTTTTCCCCCAATGAGTACTCTGGAGTAGAAGAGATCATATATGTTGGCGGAACTCTCTGTTGTTGTAGGATCACCCATTTATTTCACAAATTTCATAAACTACAATGGAGAGTCCCACATACTTAGCTGGCCACCTCTAACTTAAAAACCCCTTTCTGGAATGCCAAACAGGGGTCAAAGAACCTCATTATCTTGATATATGAGAAACCTAACGATAGCCAGACAGTGCACCATTACTACTCACCTATCCGTGCTTCTGAGCTGTGTGCCACTCATCTCTGATATGGAAACTACATGTGAGCAGCCACACACAGACAAGCATGATGGTTGGGGTCCACGTAGAATGGCATTGTGTGTTTAAAATATGTTGTAATTGTACTTTGTCATATCAAGATCATTATAGGCTTATTTAGATGATAATTGATTGAGAACATAAGTCATAAACGGAAAAACAAGTCAACAATAGCAACAATGGTAAACAAAGGTATATGATTCAAGTCTAATCAGCATCTAGAAGTTGAATTCCAAATTCAAGATATACCGAGCATGCAAAATAAAGAGTCCAAAGAAATTGTCTTATTTAATCAATAGTTGCATCCACCCGAAAGGTGTTTATATGCTTTATTTTCACAAACGTTTAACCATGAACATCAAATTAGTTTGTACTCGGGATGTGAATGTAGTTCCAGTTTGAAACCTTATCCGGCTTGGAAAGACTGGCTACCTTCCACAGTCATTGATAGGGTAGTCACCTAGTAAAGTGGGATAAGTGAAAACACAAGGTTTTGGGAAATTCCTGAAAAACGTTGGCCCCAGATTCAAAAAATAATTCAGGGGTTGGAGGGGCTTACAGACAAAATGACTTACTTTCATGCAAATATCCCATCTGGTCGGCTGGTTTGATATTTTCTTTCTCAAATTGTAAGTGCCTGTTTGACCTCCTTATTATGTCTGATAGTATAGCATATTCAGAAAACAGGATAACCCACCGGGTGTGTGGTATTCGATGGCACTACATAAATATCCAGAAGAGCTTTATTAGAGAGTTTTTCAGGGAAGGGTATCATAGTCACCGCTTAGATCGACAGTTGAGTCCTCGACTACACATAGATAACCATCCACAGCCAGTATAGAAATATATTTGGATACATCAATGATTGTCCAAATGTATTTCCATACGGACTTGGCACTGGGTACAGAACATTTTACACCTGAACCTATCTCTATTTCCAGTAATGTCCAATACTGTCCTGGTGTTATTTCAACCAAAACAACTGTCTGATATTCCCTAAAGAAGCTAGGAAACTCTCCTATGACTTAATTTTTAGAAAAGACGCTCTTCCCTCTTGAATTTTCTGCTCTACATTACATCTATTTATCAGACATCTGAAACGCAGCTAAATAGAAGCATTCAAATTTGATGCAACAGCATGTTCAGTGACAAGGACAGGCCAGGGACACAGAGGGACCAACGTTAGAGGGTAGATTTACACATAGCATATTTTGGTGCAGACCTGCACCAAAATTGGCATCAAAAACTGCACCTTTGCATGGAAAAGCTCTTTAGGCTGGGTCCATGCGTGGTGCACTTACTGTGGAATTTTCATGTGGACTTTCCACAAGGAAATTCCATAGCATTTACAGTAGCAGCAAAGTGGATAAGATTTGGAAAACCAAATCCATAAGCTGCGGAAAAAATCTGCACAAAACCCATGTGGAAATTGACATGCAGTGCAAAATTTAATTTTGCAGCATGTCAGCTTTATCACCGCTTCCACTATGGACTTCACTAGAGATGAGCGAATATACTCATTTCGAGTAATTACTCGATCGAGCACCGCGATTTTCGAGTACTTCCGTACTTGGGTGAAAAGATTCGGGGGGTGCCGGGGGTCGGGGGGAGGCGTGGCGGAGCAGGGGGTAGCAGCGGGGAACAGGGGGGGGGCCCTCTCTCTCCCCCCCCCCCACTCCCCGCTGCAACCCCCCACTCACCCACGGCGCCCCCCGAATCTTTTCGCCCGAGTACGGAAGTACTCGAAAATCGTGGCGCTCGGGTGAAAAAGGGGCGTGGCCGAGTAGGTTCGCTCATCTCTAGACTTCACCTCTTCTCAATGAGTGGAGTGAATTCTACACATAAATACATAATAAAACCCATTTCAAAGCCACACCAAAGTCTTTGTGTTTTCGGTGCCTCCTTCACTGAGCATCCGGTGGCCTCTAGTGAGCAGAGCACTGCTGGTCAGGTGAAGGGAAGTGAACAGTGGCGCTGCACTCACTAGAGGCCACTGGGTGCTCAGAATATCGGAGGTAAAAATCATATGTTAACCCTTTACAATCCACTGTCTGACGTCTAAAGACATTCTGATTGAAGGCTGTACAGCTCCGATGTCAGAAGACGTCCGGCAGGGTATTCTTACTGTAGATTACTGGCCGCTCTATTGTCGGGGGCCTCTCCAGGATGTCCTATACCGCAGTACTGGCTCTAGCCAGCAGATGGCGCCATTGTATAATGGCAGAAAGAGAAAGCCCCCTAGTAAACCCTGAATCCAAAATTGGATTGCAAAGGGTTAAGCCTGGCCCTAGCTAGGCCTCTTGGCCAGCCTCTGCCCCCCTTTTTTTTGGTAGGGGTACCTTGTAGCAAAAATTTTTCCCAGGGGTACCCTAAGGTCTCATGTCCACAACACACATGGATTTCCACAGCAGAAGACCTGCGTGTCAGTGCATAAATTATTTTTAAATGCTTGTCAGCTATCACAGATGCAAATTTTTTACCGCACAGATGTACACAGATGCACTGCGGATCATCCGCTCAGAAAAAAAATCGCAAGCCCAAAGTGCCTGCCTTTCCACTCCTCCCCACCTCCCTGCTTGGTCTCCAAACAATCAGAGAGGTATCTGCCTACAAATCCGCAATGCATCCGCAACTGAATTGCGGATGCATTGCAGATTGCTCGCTTCCATGGATATCTATGGAGTCCATCTGCGTGCAATCCGCGGTTAAATGGAACATGCTGCGATTTATTTTCCGCATCTGGCATCCGCAAATCAAATCCGCAGGAGTTAATTGAAGTGTGGATGCCCCATGCTTCTGTATGGGCAGCTTGAACTGCAGATCGTCCGCGCAGGTGTCCCACACGGATTCCGCAACTGAAATCCGCCCGTGGACATTGGGCCTTAGGCTGAAAAGGTTGGGAAACAGTATACTTTTCTTTTTCGAATGGGAAAGTCTATATACTTTAAAAGGTCCCACTAAATACGATGCCCTTTTTATGGGAACCTAGCCTTGTCTTTGCTAGTATAATGTATATCAGTCAGACATAATAGGTGGAAGTATAGAAGGGTAACCCTCCAGTGCTTCCACCCTTATTAATGTTTCTTAAATTACATTTTTTATGTACAGAGAAAAGATGCCCTCCTCTCGCCATGCCAATGAATGGAGGATTCAAATGTATAGATGGTGCATACTTCAACTCAAGATGTGAATATTATTGCTCACCTGGGTACCAGCTGAAGGGGGACAGAATTGTCACCTGCTTGGACAGCAAGTCCTGGAGTGGACGACCAGCAACTTGTGTGGGTAAGATAATCATACGTTGAACAAAAAAAAAAATCTGGTATTTTAAATATTGGTGTAATAAGGAAAACTATTGCTATGTTTAGTTAGGATTAGAGATGAGCGAGCACCAAAATGCTCGGGTGCTCGTTACTCGAGTCGAACTTCCCGCGATGCTCGAGGGTTCGTTTCGAGTAACGAACCCCATTGAAGTCAATGGGCGACCCGAGCATTTTTGTATATCGCCGATGCTCGCTAAGGTTTTCATTTGTGAAAATCTGGGAAATTCAGGAAAGTGATGGGAACGACACAGAAACAGATAGGGCAGGCGAGGGGCTACATGTTGGGCTGCATCTCAAGTTCCCAGGTCCCACTATTAAGCCACAATAGCGGCAAGAGTGGGCCCCCCCCAACAATTTTTACTTCTGAAAAACCCTCATTAGCAAGGCATACCTTAGTTAAGCACCACACTACCCCCAACAAAGCACAATCACTGCCTGCATGACACTCCGCTGCCACTTCTCCTGGGTAACATGCTGCCCAAGCGCCCATTTCAGTAATAGTAGCAGTCAAGACAGGCCCCAGTAACAATTCCAAAGCAGCAGTATAGGGGGAGCACAGTATTAGTTCCATTTCAGTAGTAGTTGCAGTCTAGACAGGCCCCAGTAACATATCACTAGCAGCAGTATAGGGGGAGCACAGTATTAGTTCCATTTCAGTAGTAGTAGCAGTCAAGACAGGCCCCAGTTACATTTATGTAGCAAAAGTGTAGGCCAACCCCACACACCTTGCTGTACCATGAGTGCAGGCGAAGCCCATAAAAATTACTAGGATTACACTGTAGGCGAAGGCCCCAAAAAATTGGTGTACCAACAGTACTAATGTACCTCAGAAAAATTGCCCATGCCCAACTAAGAGGGCAGGTGAAACCCATTAATCGCTTTGGTTACTGTGGCTTAATTTGTAACTAGGCCTGGAGGCAGCCCAGTTAAAATAAAAATTGGTTCAGGTGCAAGTTTCAACGCTTTAATGAGAATTGAAACGTATAAACATTGTTTACAAAAGTAATATGACTGAGCCTTGTGGGCCTAAGAAAAATTGCCCGCTCGGCGTGATTACGTGAGGTTTTAGGAGGAGGAGCAGGAGGAGGAGGATGAATATAATACACGGATTGATGAAGCAAAAAGGTCCCCATTTTTTATGGTGATAGAGAACGATGCTTCCATCCGCGGGTGCAGCCTACGTATTGTTTAGGTACCGCTGCTGTCCGCTGGTGGAAAAGAGAAGTCTGGGGAAATCCAGGCTTTGTTCATCTCTATAAGTGTAAGCCTGTCGGCACTGTCGGTTGACAGGTGGGTACGCTTATCTGTGATAATTCCCCCAGCCGCACTAAACTCCCTCTCTGACAAGACGCTAGCCGCAGGGCAAGCAAGCACCTCCAGGGCATACAGCGCGAGTTCAGGCCATGTGTCCAGCTTCAACACCCAGTAGTTGTACGGAGCAGAGGCGTCACGGAGGACGGTGGTGCGATCGGCTACGTACTCCCTCACCATCCTTTTACAGTGCTCCCGCCGACTCAGCCTTGACCGGGGAGTGGTGACACAGTCTTGCTGGGGAGCCATAAAGCTGTCAAAGGCCTTGGAGAGTGTTCCCCTGCCTGCGCTGAACATGCTGCTGATCTCCGCGCCTCCCCTGCTACCTGGCCCTCGGAACTGCGCCTTCTGCCACTAGTGCTGTCAGATGGGAATTTTACCATCAGTTTGTCCGCCAGGGTCCTGTGGTATAGCATCACTCTCGAACCCCTTTCCTCTTCGGGTATGAGAGTGGAAAGGTTCTCCTTATACCGTGGGTCGAGCAGTGTGTACACACAGTAATCCGTAGTGGCCAGAATGCGTGTAACGCGTGGGTCACGAGAAAGGCATCCTAACATGAATTCAGCTAGGTGTGCCAGGGTACTGGTACGCAACACATGGCTGTCTTCACTAGGAAGATCACTTTCAGGATCCTCCTCCTCCTCCTCAGGCCATACACGCTGAAAGGATGACAGGCAAGCAGCATGGGTACCCTCAGCAGTGGGCCCGGCTGTCTCTTCCCCCTCCTCCTCATGCTCCTCTCTCTTCTCCTCCTCCTCCAAAACGCGCTGAGATATAGACATGAGGGTGCTCTGACTATCCAGCGACATACTGTCTTCCCCCGCCTCCGTTTCCGAGCGCAAAGCGTCTGCCTTTATGCTTTGCAGAGAACTTCTCAAGAGGCATAGCAGAGGAATGGTGACGCTAATGATTGCAGCATCGCCGCTCACCATCTGGGTAGACACCAAGTTTCCAAGGACCTGGCAGATGGCTGCCAACCAAGCCCACTCTTCTGTAAAGAATTGAGGAGGCTGACTCCCACTACGCCGCCCATGTTGGAGTTGGTATTCCACTATAGCTCTACGCTGCTCATAGAGCCTGGCCAACATGTGGAGCATAGAGTTCCACCATGTGGGCACGTCGCACAGCAGTCGGTGCACTGGCAGATTAAACCGATGTTGCAGGGTGCGCAGGGTGGCAGCGTCCGTGTTGGACTTGCGGAAATGTGCGCTGACCCGGCGTACCTTTCCGAGCAGGTCTAACAAGCGTGGGTAGCTTTTCAGAAACCGCTGAACCACCAAATTAAAGACGTGGGCCAGGCATGGCACGTGCGTGAGGCTGCCGAGCTGCAGAGCCGCCACCAGGTTACGGCCGTTGTCACACACGACCATGCCCGGTTGGAGGCTCAGCGGCGAAAGCCAGCGGTCCGTCTGCTCTGTCAGACCCTGCAGCAGTTCGTGGGCCGTGTGCCTCTTCTCTCCTAAGCTAAGTAGTTGCAGCACGGCCTGCTGACGCTTGCCCAGCGCTGTGCTGCCACGCCGCACGACACCGACTGCTGGCGACGTGCTGCTGCTGACACATCTTGATTGCGAGACAGAGATTGCGTAGGAGGAGGAGGAGGAGGAGGAGGGTGGTTTAGTGAAGGAAGCATGCACCGCTGCAGATACCAGCACCGAGCTGGGGCCCGCAATTCTGGGGGTGGGTAGGACGTGAGCGGTCCCAGGCTCTGACTCTGTCCCAGCCTCCACTAAATTCACCCAATGTGCCGTCAGGGAGATATAGTGGCCCTGCCCGCCTGTGCTTGTCCACGTGTCTGTTGTTAAGTGGACCTTGGCAGTAACCGCGTTGGTGAGGGCGCGTACAATGTTGCGGGAGACGTGGTCGTGCAGGGCTGGGACGGCACATCGGGAAAAGTAGTGGCGACTGGGAACCGAGTAGCGCGGGGCCGCCGCCGCCATCATGTCTTTGAAAGCCTCCGTTTCCACAGGCCTATACGGCAGCATCTCCAGGCTGATCAATTTGGCTATGTGCGCGTTTAACGCTTGAGCGTGTGGGTGCGTGGCGGCATACTTGCGCTTGCGCTCAAACAGTTGCGCTAGCAACGGCTGGACGCTGCGCTGAGAGACATTGCTGGATGGGGCCGAGGACAGCGGAGGTGAGCGTGTGGGTGCAGGCCGGGAGACGGTCGTGCCTGTGTCCTGAGAGGGGGGTTGGATCTCAGTGGCAGGTTGGGGCACAGGGGGAGAGGCAGTGGTGCAAACCGGAGGCGGTGAACGGCCTTCGTCCCACCTTGTGGGGTGCTTGTCCATCATATGCCTACGCATGCTGGTGGTGGTGAGGCTGGTGGTGGTGGCTCCCCGGCTGATCTTGGCGCGACAAACCTTGCACACCACAGTTCGTCGGTCGTCTGCACTCTCAGTGAAAAACTGCCACACCTTTGAGCACCTCGGCCTCTTCAGGGTGGCATGGCGCGAGGGGGCGCTTTGGGAAACAGTTGGTGGATTATTCGGTCTGGCCCTGCCTCTACCCCTGGCCACCGCACTGCCTCTTCCAACCTGCCATGCTGCTGCACTTGCCTCCCCCTCTGAAGACCTGTCCTCAGTAGGCTTAGCAAACCAGTTGGGGTCAGTCACCTCATCGTCCAGCTGCTCTTCCTCCGAATCCTCTGTGCGCTCCTCCCTTGGACTTACTGAAATTACTACTACCTCACTGATAGACAATTGTGTCTCATCGTCATCGTCCTCCTCACCCACTGAAAGCTCTTGAGACAGCTGTCGAAAGTCCCCAGCCTCATCCCCCGGACCCCGGGATCTTTCCAAAGGTTGGGCATCGGTCATGACAAACTCCTCCGGTGGGAGAGGAACCATTGCTGCCCAATCTCGGCAGGGGCCCGGGAACAGTTCCTGGGAGTCTGCCTGCTCCTCAGAACGTGTCATTTTCATGGAGTGAGGAGGCTGGGAGGAAGGAGGAGCAGCAGCCAGAGGATTCAGAGTTGCAGCTGTGGACGGTGTAGAAGACTGGGTGGTCGATAGATTGCTGGATGCACTTTCTGCTATCCACGACAGGACCTGCTCACACTGCTCATTTTCTAATAAAGGTCTACCGCGTGGACCCATTAATTGTGAGATGAATCTGGGGACCCCAGAAACTTGCCTCTCTCCTAATCCCGCAGCAGTCGGCTGCGATACACCTGGACCAGGAGCTCGGCCTGTGCCCACACCCTGACTTGGGCCTCTGCGTCCTCGCCCCCGTCCACGTTCTCTAGGCCTACCCCTACCCCTCAGCATGGTGTATTACGAGTAGAGCAGAAACAGAACGCTGTAATTAAATGTGCCGCTTATTGGCCTGTGGTTGGAGGCTGACTTCGCTTACGTAACGCACAGCAGAGCTAGGAAACAATTTTGCACAAGGCTGGGTATTAATCACCGACTACTCCCCCCAGCAGAGACGCAGTAAACGGAAGACACTCACAGGCAGGCCAAATATAGTATTTTTTTCCACTTTTTGGGAAAAAGCCCACTGCCTCTGATATACACTGTATTTGGATTTCCCTGTTGGAGGATGACTGTGGTTACTGAAAGCCCAGTGCAGCCAGGAAACAATTATGCGCAAGGCTGTGTATTAATCACTGACTACTCCCCCCAGCAGAGACGCAGTAAACTGAAGACACTCACAGGCAGGCCAAATATAGTATTTTTTTCCCACTTTTTGGGAAAAAGCCCACTGCCTCTGATATACACTGTATTTGGATTTCCCTGTTGAAGGATGACTGTGGTTACTGAAAGCCCAGTGCAGCCAGGAAACAATTATGCGCAAGGCTGCGTATTAATCACCGACTACTCCCCCAGCAGAGACGCAGTAAACTGAAGACACTCACAGGCAGGCCAAATATAGTATTTTTTTTTACTTTTTGGGAAAAAGCCCACTGCTCTGATATACACTGTATTTGGATTTCCCTGTTGGAGTATGACTGTGGTTACTGAAAGCCCAGTGCAGCCAGGAAACAATTATGCGCAAGGCTGCGTATTAATCACCGACTACTCCCCCCAGCAGAGACGCAGTAAACTGAAGACAGTCACAGGCAGGCCAAATATAGTATTTTTTTTTCCACTTTTTGGGAAAAGCCCACTGCCTATATAGCCAGTATACCTCTTTCCCTGCCTCACCAGTACTGCCCCTATACTCTGTAAAATGACTGCAGACTGAGGACGCTATGGTCTGCACGCCCGATATACAAAAAAAAAAAAATTGTGCAACACTGCTAAAAGCAGCCTCAACAGTACTGCACACGGTCAGATGTGGCCCTAAGAAGGACCGTTGGGGTTCTTGAAGACAAATATAACACCTAACACTCTCCCTATAGCAGCTACAGCAAGACAGCACTTTTCCTGATCTCTCTCTCTGTGCATCTGTGGCGAGCCGCGGGCGGCGCAGATTTAAATACTTGGGTGTCATCTGATCTCCCCAGCCACTCACTGCAGGGGGGTGGCATAGGGCTGGAATGTCACAGGAGGAAGTTGTAATGCCTTCCCTGTGTTTCTATTGGCCAGAAAAGTGTGCAAATTTCTCAGGGAAGGAAATGTAATGGAGTCGAGCACCGCGTGGTGCTCGTCTCGAGTAACGAGCATCTCGAACACCCTAATACTCGAACGAGTATCAAGCTCGGAGTCTGGATCTGGATTTGAGGAAAATACACATTTATGAGTGACCGTTAACTCCTGCCATAGAGCACGCACATGGGGAGTGAGATCCTCAAGCTGGGACTGGACAAAGTATAGGCCTGTTACAGGGGCCCTACCAAACAAAATTTCTTAGGGACTCCACTTAGTCTTATGATTAGGCACAGGTCTAACTGAGTAGAGGGCTAATCTATATATATAAAGCTGAAAGCCCTCACTGACTCACTGACTGACTGACTGACTCACTCACTCACTCACTGACTCGCCAAAAGTTCTCCAACTTCCCGATGTCGTAGAAACATGAACTTTGGCACAAGCATTGATTATCTCCAAAATAAGAAAAGTAATTGGGTCCCAACTCTATTATTCAGTTCTAGCGCAAAAGAATTTGCATCAAAATTTTACGTATGTAATCTAAATCTCTCACTTCCCAATCTCATAGAAACTTAAAATTTGGCACGGGCATTGAATATGTCATAAATAGGAAAAGTTAATGGGTCCAAACTCGATTATTCAATTCTATGCGCAAAAGAATTAGCGTCCAAATTTTACGTACGGAATCTAATTCTCTCACTTCCCGGTATCATAGAAACTCGGAATTTGGCAGGAGCATTGATTATGTCATAAATAGGAAAAGCTAATGGGTCCCAACTCGATTATTCAATTCTATGCGCAAAAGAATTAGCGTCCAAATTTTACGTACGGAATGTATTTTTCTCACTTTCCGGTGTCGTAGAACCGTGAAATTTGGCATGAGCATTGATTATGTCATAAATAGGAAAAGCGAATGGGTCCCAAGTCGATTATTCAATTCTATGCGCAAAAGAATTAGCGTCCAAATTTTACAGACGGAATGTAATTTTCTCACTTTCCGGTGTCATAGATACGTGAAATGTGGCACGAGCATTGATTATGTCATTAATAGGAAAAGCAAATGGGTCCCATCTCGATTATTCAATTCTAAGCGCAAAAGAATTAGCGCCCAAATTTTACGTACGGAATGTCATTTTCTCACATAGAAACTTAAAATTTCGCACGGGCATTGAATATGTCATAAATAGGAAAAGTTAATGGGTCCCAACTCCATTATTCAATTCTATGCGCAAAAGAATTAGCGTCCAAATTTTACGTACGGAATGTATTTTTCTCACTTTCCGGTGTCATAGAAACATGAAATTTGGCACGAGCATTGATTATGTCATAAATAGGAAAAGTTAATGGGTCCCAACTCGATTATTCAATTCTATATGCAAAAGAATTAGCGTCCAAATTTTACGTACGGAATGTAATTTTCTCACTTTCCAGTGTCATAGAAACGTGAAATTTGGCACGAGCATTGATTATGTCATAAATAGGAAAAGCTAATGGGTCCCAACTCGATTATTCAATTCTATGCGCAAAGGAATTAGCGTCCAAATTTTACGTACGGAATGTATTTTTCTCACTTTCCAGTGTCATAGAAATGTGAAATTTGGCACGAGCATTGATTATGTCATAAATAGGAAAAGCAAATGGGTCCCATCTCGATTATTCAATTCTATGCGCAAAAGAATTAGCGCCCAAATTTTACGTACGGAATGTCATTTTCTCACATAGAAACTTAAAATTTCGCACGGGCATTGAATATGTCATAAATAGGAAAAGTTAATGGGTCCCAACTCCATTATTCAATTCTATGCGCAAAAGAATTAGCGTCCAAATTTTACGTACGGAATGTATTTTTCTCACTTTCCAGTGTCATAGAAACATGAAATTTGGCACGAGCATTGATTATGTCATAAATAGGAAAAGTTAATGGGTCCCAACTCGATTATTCAATTCTATGCGCAAAAGAATTAGCGTCCAAATTTTACGTACGGAATGTATTTTTCTCACTTTCCGGTGTCATAGAAACTTAAAATTTGGCACGGGCATTGATTATGTCATAAATAGGAAAAGTTAATAGGTCCCAACTCGATTATTCAATTCTATGCGCAAAAGAATTAGCATCCAAATTTTACGTTCGGTATCTAATTCTCTCACTTCCCTGTGTCATAGAAACTCGAAATTTGGCAGGAGCATTGATTATGTCATAAATAGGAAAAGCTAATGGGTCCCAACTCGATTATTCAATTCTAAGCGTCAAAGAATTAGCGTCCAAATTTTACGTACGGAATGTAATTTTCTCACTTTCAGGTCTCATAGAAGCGTGAAATTTGGCATGAGCATTGATTATGTCATAAATAGGAAAAGCTAATGGGTCCCAACTTGATTATTTAATTCTATGCCCAAAAGAATTAGCGTCCACATTTTACATACGGAATGTAATTTTCTCACTTCCCGGTGTCATAGAAACGTGAAATTTGGCAGGAGCATTGATTATGTCATAAATAGGAAAAGCTAATGGGTCCCAACTCAATTATTAACTTCTATGCGCAAAAGAATTAGGGTCCAAATTTTACGTACGGAATGTAATTTTCTCACTTTCCGGTGTCATAGAAACGTGAAGTTTGGCACGGGCATTGATTATGTCATAAATAGGAAAAGTTAATGGGTCCCAACTTGATTATTCAATTCTATGCACAAAAGAATTAGCGTCCAAATTTTACGTACATAATCTAAATCTCTCACTTCCAAAAGTCATAGAAACATGAAATTTGCCATAAGCATTGAATATGTCATAAATAGGAAAAGTTAATGGATCCCAACTCGATTATTCAATTCTAGCGCAAAAGAACTAGCGTCCAAATTTTACGTACGGAATCTAATTCTCTCACTTCTTGGTCTCATAGAAACATGAAATTTGGAACGGGCATTGATTATGTCATAAATAGGAAAAGTTAATGGGTTCCAACTCGATTGTTCAATTCTAAGTGCAAAAGAATTAGCATCCAAATTTTACATATGGAATCTAATTCCCTCACTTCCTGATGTCATTTTATATAAAGGAAACGTCGCATGGGTACCTCCCCATGGTGTTTCCTGGGTAACGCAGAGAACTATGCAAAATGGTGAACATATGTATTTCCGGTATCTCTAAAGTAACCACGACTTCATAAGATTTTCCGTGTGAACACCAGATAAACACCAGTACCAAATTAACTCGGGCGAAGCCGGGTATATCAGCTAGTAAAATATATACCTCTATTATTTTCTATGACTTATGTACACCATATATATGCAAATTACTTTATTTGACAATCTCTTAGCTGTAGTTTTTGAACTGGCACTTTTATTTTTTTTATTATACAAGCCATACCTTTAGCTAACGTGAGAAGAGATCTACACAAATCAACAGGCTCTAAAACACCTACCTTTGGTAGCTGTATGCAGTCTATCTGCAGTCACTGAAACAGATAGTCTGGCTTTGAAGTAACAGTGAGGAGGTACTTTGACCAATTGGCCTGGATTGTGATAGGCGCATACTATACAAACCGGGTAGCAACAGTGTTGAACCCTAGGGCAAGTAAAGTAGAAGACACTATACCACAAATTACCTCCTTGGATTGATGGGTTAGCGCATGGCTCAGGTGTGACAGCATGGAGTACAGCGTGTGGGGGAGGAACAGGAGATCATGCTTCCTTTAGACCCTGTCAGTGTTCTGTTCGCTCTTCTCATTTGCCAGTCTTCCTTTTCTCCCTTTGAGGCCTGTTCCTGTGTAACATTCATCCTGGACTGCCAACAGAATGGACGCCAAAACTAGAAATACGGGTGGCTAGACCCAGGAAGGGTAATGCATTCAAACCGGACAGTGAACTGCATACAGGGAACTTACCACGGACAAATATAACATAGGGACTGACAAACAACCAAAACACTCACCTTGCATACCTGTACACACAACAGATGGAATTGCTGTAAAAGTATGAGGTATTGGTTCAAGAATTGGCCACGTCACCTAATCCCACAAGCCACTTTAAGGCTGCTCGATGTCTCGTAGGTCCCTACTCTAATGAGACAACATACACTAGAACCCTGCCTGCAAGCAAGGCAATCGCCCCTACAAGGGTGGCCCTGCACTGAAACCTAATTAGCCCCTGTTAATGTAGCCTTCATCCACTCTCTCTTCCATCAATCTTATCCCAGACAGTATATATATCAATATATATATTTTTACAAAAGGGTACATATGCTCTCCTAGTAGTTACCAAGTTCCATAGCTTTCCTTGGCAAAAACAGTATGGTGTAAAAAATCATGCACATTTCTTTTGTGACAGGATCACACTACATACACACTCCGGACAGCAGTTCACCATTTACATACAGATTTCTTACCCAAGAACATACCGTCTGTTGTGATTTTTCAAAACTGGAGGTTGAATCATGACAGAAGTGACTTTGCAATAACATTCCATGATTGCTGCAAAGCAGTCAGGGGAGGGATGGGTGAAATTTTGTAAGAAAATACGTTTTCTCACCTCTTTTATGGAGCTTCTTAATCCATCCATTCCAGAATGCAGAAATGCTAACAGCCACACGTTGGAAAACCAAATTTGTTAGCAAAAATATTAGTTAATTGGTATGTTTTCAGGTATCCAAATTAATAGTTAAATGCTTGAGCGTTGAGGAAGCTTACAATTCACACACACATTAGATATGATTCGAAGTCATCTGTTTATTCAATTAATAAGCAGAAGTATAATATATATAAATATACACACACATTTGAAATGAGGCTAGAACACGCCTCACTTGTAAGAATTTTAAAATTCCTATAATTAATTCCCTATCATTGGTTATTAAAACTCAACAAGAACAATGACATCTTAGTTGGAGGCAAGACTTCTCTCAGGCCGATTGGAACTATTTCTCATGAGAAATAGGCAGTCTTGCATTCATATAACAGAACAGTAATAAGAGCTAAAGAAAGACAGTGAATAGCTGTAAGAAGAGCAGGTTCCAAGACATAAAAAGGAGGACAGGAAATCTTATAGTTTCCCTTACAGCATCTGGGGTGCAGACATTGAAGCTCTGCTGCTAAAGTTGTTGTCCAGCAGTTAGAAAAAGCAGCATAAAAATTGTCCTGAAATAGAAAAAACTCCTCTCTGCTGCGCGGTGATAGCTGTACGAATGGCAGGTAACCACTGAAGCAAGTGATCAGCTGCAGTGGTCACATGTTGTTATAGCACATTATTGCTGGCAGCCTGTATGAAAAAACTAGTGGGCAGTCACCAGAGCATCTACGCTGGATCAGAGGGAGACTGAAGTGAGTGCAGTCTTCTAAGTTATAAAAGTGCACATTTTAAGATATGGAAAACAAATATACCTTATGGACAGTTCAAAAGAATTTGGAGCAACCGCACCAAGACTGAAGACTACATCTCTCAGAGTAGTGTTATTAAAGAAAGACTTAAACCATACAGCCTGATTCAATCTGCATTTAACAAGGCAAAAAAGAAGTCCAAAATGGATGTGCTCAATAAGGTATTTTTCTACCACTGCCTACTGTATCAAGTCACTGGTCTTGTAATCCCATGTGGCCTCCATAGTTTTCAGCGGTTCTTTTGACTGGACAGTTCCTAATTTTCATTCAAATCTCAGTGTTTTTATCTGGCTCTTAAATGCCCCTGTTTTTGAACAGAAATGGATTTGCCTTACTAAATGAATGATATTGCTCCAAAAAGTATATATATTAGACCCCAACCTGACATGTTTCTATACCTCTTTTCCAGGTGTGGACACATTTATGGGGAACCAAATAACTTGCAATCTATATTAAACTTGAAGCAGCCAATGTGAAGAATAGCTGTGAAAAAGACATTTATGAGGCAGGGCCATTTAAAGAGACTCTGTCCCGTACTTTTATCTCTATAAACAAAGCTTATGGGCTGAAAGTAAGTGACCCGCTGAAGTAAGTGTTATACTTCCCTACCCAGTATTTCCCCGGCGTCACCACTGAAAGCCACAGCTCAATACATTGAGCAGCACTGCTAGTGTTATAATCGGCGGACTACTTAGCAGTGCTGCTAAATCCACTGATCGCGACTTGCAGCACTGACACCAATGGGGAATGATGAGGGAGGTAAGTATAACTCATCCATGTAATCAGCAGTGAGTTACCCATTTCCAGCCCATAAGTTTAGCTTATAGGGCTAAACATAACTGACAGTTTCTTAAAGTACTCTGACACTGTATAATACATGCATTGCAAATTCACTTTCCTAAAAGGAGGTCTCTGGAGCCATGGAGGAGGCTGCAGCTGTGTTATTCGCATAGCCGCATCTATGTGTGTTGGCTGCATATATTTTCATATAGATAAATCAATCCTGTACATCCTAAGAACTAAATACACTGATGAGACTGTACAGTACATGCAAACACAGCCACATCCTCAGCTTTGGTAATATAGATCGCATAAGATGGTCACAAGGGAAACACTTCAGCTTCATTTCTTGTGCAAGGTCAAGTTTTTTGTGTATTTGCATATATATATATATATATATATATACATATATATATATATATATATATATATATATATATATTAGTGTAGTAAAAGCAAATTGGTTATTTCAAGGCTCATATAGACTCCCCTGATAGTGGGCTCTGCAGCAACTCCTTGGTTGATATGGCAGTATAGTAGGGTTTCAGAAACCCTTGATACTAAACTATACACCCAACCATTAAACAGCATGATGTTATCAAAAAGGATGTATAATTAATAGCCCCTCCGGTAGTACACAATTGAAATCTAACATAGTATACTGCCTGATTACCACTAGATGGTAGTATATGCATTTCTGTAGATTGAACTGATTTTACAATGTTGTCATGAAGCTGTGAGGCTAATAAACTTCTCACTTTCAAGGAGTCGGAAAGGAATTGTTTCCTGCAAATGAGCTTAATTGGCTTTTGTCTCGTTTTTTTTTTTTTTGTCTTCCTCTGGAACAACAAGGGGGGAATTGAAACAGGCTGAGCTAAACGGACATTGTCTTAATTCAGCCTAGCATACTATGTTACTATGTAAAGTTTTCTACTGATATCAGTCATATGGGGTGTGGAGACTGCAATTGTGCTAGAGCATCATGTTTGGACTCCCATAGTCCACCCTGGCACATACTGTATGAGAACAGCAATGCGATCAGCATGAACATTGGGACTCCATGCGCTAGGTATAATTAACACCACCCTGCTTGCGGACAGTGAAAGGGACCTGGAGTATCTATCTTATCCAAGGAGTGCAAAAGGAAAGCGAACGCATGGGACTGTACCTCAACTGCAAGAAAACGGAAGTCATGACTGCGGTAAGCAACGGTACAACATAAAAATTAACAACGAAGAAGTCGAGTCAGGCCTAGATTTCATCTTCCTTGGATTCAAAATCGATTGCAACGGGCAATCTGGACCCGAGATCAAGAGACGGATTACACTTGGTAGGAATGCAATGCAAGGAATGGAAAAGATCTGGAAAAGCAAAGATATTAGCATTGCAACAAAAACCAGACTGGTCAATGCAATCGTCTTTCCTATAACGAAGTATAGTTGCGAAAGTTTGACTCTCAGGAAAACAGACAGAAGGAAAAACACTAAGAATCCATATAGCACAATTCTGAAGTAATCTGAAGTTGTACGCAATTTCTTCCCCAAGGGAAATACTAGAAATTGTTTGTTAAAACTTGTATGAACATTGTAGCGGCACACAATTTATTTATTCTTTATGGCACATATGTCAAATATGGCTCGTGGGTGGAATCCATTTTATGTGGCCACCTGGCCATACAGCAACCTAGGAGGCATTCCATTCCCCGATCCTGCAGCTCTGGTCCAGCGGCGGCAGTGCAGAGTCTGTGACCGCTGATCTCTCCACCTGATGTCTGTTTGCACCATCCCGAATGCGGCGCAGACGCCGAAGGAAGAGGTTAGGGGTCACAGACTGCACTGCCGGTGCCGGACCGAAGCTGCAGGCTGAGTGAGTAGAATGCCTGTAGGAATGCTGCCCAGCCAGAGGCCAATAGGGAGAGGGTTGCTATTATTACTGGGGCCACTCTTGGGGACACTTTTACTACCAGGGCCACTATGGGTGATAATTATCACTATTGGGACCACTATTGGGCTCACTTTTATCACTAAAGAGACTTGCTAATGGGGCCATTATGAGGGTCACTATTACTACTGGGGCCTCTATGGGTGGTCACTATCACTACTGGGGCCACTATAGGGAACTCTATTACTACTAGGGCCACTATAGGAGTCACTATTATTACTGGGCCACTAATATGGGGGACACCTACTACTGGGACCACTATGGGTGATCACTATCACTACTGGGGCCACTATGGGGGACAGTATTACTGTACAATCTTACAATTACAATCAGCCTTTTGAAGGCAACCATAAGGCTTATGTGGCCCTCGGTGAAAATGAGTTTGCCACTTCTGCTCTTACAATTACAATCAGCCTTTTGAGGGCAACCATAAGGCTTATGCGGGGCTCAGTGAAAATAAGTTTGCCACCTCTGCTCTATGGGGAAAAAGAAGAACAAGCAACACACAAATGAAATAGCATGCAACTCAAAATTCAAGTCACATGTGATTTTTAAGTTCCCAAGTGTTTAACTATTTTAAATTGCTTGTAGGGGTTTGTCTGAGATTTGAAAGAAGATCTACCATTTTACCAGCAATAGTGCCACTCCTTTCTATAGTGCTCCTGCTGTATATCTTCCATGTACAGGGCAGGCACAACATGTGGTCAGCTTCAGATGGGACTGTGTTCTGTGGAACTTAGAGGGCCCATTATTGGTCAATCTAGGCCCTCTGGAAGATCCTCCGGTAATCTAGTGGAACAACCCTATTCATAGAGCATCACTTCTATACAATATTTTGTTTTGTAGATTTGGAGCCTCCAAGGATTCAGTGTCCAAGTGTAAAGGAGAAAGTAGCAGAACCAAATAAGCTTACTGCAAGAGTCTTCTGGGACACTCCCGAAGGACGGGACACAGCAGATGGAATCCTAACAGAGTAAGTAAAAGAAATAGTAGAACTCAGGACTTCCTATATACTGGGACATGAACCTATTTTAACCCCTTAGTGACCGAACGTGTTTGTGCCTTAATGACCAAATTTTGGGAATCTGACATGTGTCACTTTAACATAGAATAACTCCGTAAAAGTTCTGCATATCCAAGTGATTCTGACATTGCTTTTTCGCTACATATTGTACTTCCTTTAGGTGGTAAAAATTGTATTTTAAGTGTAGAATTTGTGTATATTTATTAAAAGCGCCAAAATGGGAAAATTTTTAAAAAGTTGCATTTTTTTCACATTTTCAATTACAATATCTCAAATATGTGCAAACATTCTGTATAATTTTTTGCTGACATATATATTTACATCTGTTTACTTTATTCTGGACGCACATTTGAAAAACGGTCATTTTTTTAAACCATTTAGGAGACGTATGAATTTAACATTGATTTTCAACATTTTGAGGAACACTTTGTTTTCCTACACAAAGATTGCAAAGGCTTATAGTTTTCAGAATGATAGATACCTCCACAAATGACCCCATTTTAAAAACTATACCCCTTAATATATTCACTGAGGGGTGTCATGAGTATTTTGATCACACCGGTTTTTTTTTCAGGCGTTAATGCAATTTAGAAGAGATAAAATAAAATATTTTTGCAAATATGTCATTTTAAAGGCAAGTTATTTTTCTATAGTGCACATGAAAATGAGGATTTACACCCTAAAATGAATACCCCTATTTGTTCTGTGTTCAGAAACAAACCCATTGTGGCCCTAATCTTATGTCTGTATGCACAGCGGGTCCCAAAATGAGAGGAGCAGCCGGTGGCTTTCAGAACAGACATTTTGCTTGAAGATTATTTACCGTATATTCCAGCGTATAAGGCAACGGGGCGTATGAGACGACCCCCCAACTGTCGCCTTATACGCCTGGAATACGGTGTAAAAAAAAAAGCAGTACTCACCTCCCCCCGGCATTCTGCGGCGCTGCTGCAGGCTGTCTCTCCCTCCTCGTCCCCGACAGAGCATTGCTTTCTGGATGCGGCACTTCAAATCCCTGCCTCCAGAAAGCTAATGCTGTGATTGGCTAACTCACGTGCCGCCAGCCAATCACAGCTATTCAATGACATCATTGAATGACTGTGATTGGCTAACGCCACGTGGCGTCAGCCAATCACAGCTATTCAATGTTGAAAGGCTGTGATTGGCTCACGGCGCGTAAGTTAGCCAATCACAGCATTAGCTTAACGAATACATCTATAGGTGTACTGTGTATTTTGATCCCACAGTTTTTGAATGAATTTAAGCAAAAATTATGACAGGTTGTCAGCTACCTTCGCTAATCGTCAGCATGGAGCTGTCACTTCTGCAGCCCATGTGGCTTTAATCCCCAGAGGAAGCATGTTTTTACATCCCTGGGGATTTAAGCCCACTAAAGCAGGATGTAAAAAGGCAATGGGGTGGTCACTAAGGGGTTAAAGACAAGATACATCCGTCCAGAGCATTTCTGTCACACATTTATCTAGACACCAGACATTCAATATATTTATAAATGGTGCCAAATGTAACAAGTACGTAAAGAGCAAAAAGAAATCAATAGAAGCATAAAAGTACACTAAATATAGCCACTTGGATTTGTAGAAGAGTGTGCATTTGCTGTTATGTATAGTGGATAAACACCTCATGGGAGAAATTACTAAGTTTCCTCCTTCAGAGAGAGACTAAAGCTTCATGTCCACAGCCATATCGTTAAACGCTGCCGCTCTCCCTACAGCGTTTTACCGATTTTGTAAACACCAGGTCTTCCGGCAGAGACCATGTATGGCTGCGAGTGCACTGCGCATGCCCGCGTATCAAACACACATGGTAATACACAGTGTGACTCTTTTTTACTTTACATTTCTCGCTTTGTTTCATAGCGCGGCTGTGTATGACAACCCACTTGTACACAATGTACTGCATATGGACAGCGTTTCATACGCTGCCTATACCAATGTTTAGGGCTCACGCTGCGTAATATGCAGAGAAATACAGCATGCTGCGATCTATTTCTTGTACATAACAGCACGCAGTGTCTACACACCAGTGTGCATGGATCAATGAAAGTCCATTGACTTTCATTGACTCCATTCACGACATATCATGCGGCTGTGCAACGCCCGCGTAATATGCAGTGGAAACACGGCCGTGGACATGAGACCTAATACAATATTAAAAAAAACATTGCTGATTTTCTTGATGATCGGTAAGACCGAAAGATTTCCCAGTGTATAAGTAACATGGTAAACTTTAGTTGTTTCTAAATATTCCCTCTAATATACTAATATACTATGGGGCTTCACATGGGTGTATTTGCATGCGCAAAACCAATTGATTTCATATATATATATATATATACACACATATTCTTATTTTACCTGTACATTTCGGTTATGGGGGAAAAAATGCAGCATGCTCTATTTTCCGGTGCATTTGCGCACCAAGAGTCTCCACAGAAGTCAACGTGAATGTACAAATGTGCACAAAATGTGCTTGGAGATGCGTGAAATGCTGTGTAAATGCGCAGGAAAAAAACACATCTGGAACTCATTAAACTAATTAGCCATTTCAATCAGTGCTTTTTTTACCCTGTGCACAAAAGCACATTCATTGCACAGGAAAAGAGTACAGTATTCCTGAGTTCACACAGGGCGGATTTGCAGCGGAATTTCCCCACAGAGTTTTGCTGCAGTAAGTCTGCCTGCAGCCGCTAATCCTGGGATTGCCAGACATCTGGACGAGATTTGTCAAAAATCTCGTCCACACGGGGCAGCGAATCCTTCGCCGCATAACTGGCGAAAGCCGGCGCAGCGGCGTGGATTCCTGGGACGCAGCATATCAATTCCTTTTTTTTCTGCTGCAGATGCGCTCTCATCTATGAGAGAGCCGTCCGCAACAGAAAAGCATGCCGCGAAGCCGCCACAAAGCCGGTAGCTAAGTGCTGCAGGTTTTGAAGCTGCACTTTCCCAGCAGAAATCTCGTGGTTTTTTGCTGTGTGACCGCAGTCTAAGGGCTCCTACCCACTTGCGCTTTTTTAAAACACTGCCATATCACTGCGGTTTTTAATGCAATTGTCAATCGGACTTTCTAATGTTAAAAAAGGCATCGCAAGTTTGTGCTTTGCGATTTTTGTGCGATGCATTTTTAACATTAGAAAGTCCCACTGACAATAGCGTTAAAAAAACGCGAGTGGTCAGGAGCCCTAAAAGATGCACGGGCAAAAAAAAGCATTGTTCATTCTGCAAAAACGCTACGCTCATGCCTGTGCAAATACGCATATGCTCATGTGAAGGTGGCTTAAGACTGGTGTTTTCCTGGAGAAGTGCCACTGGAAAATGTCAGATTTGTGATCTTCCTAAAGTGTAGCTGTGCTTTCTACGAACTGTTGACATATTATATAGACTTGTCAAAAGTTTTGCTTGTTGTTACCCCCATCAGTCGCTAGAGCAAGCCAGCTGAAGCGATTGTCTATAGCCCTTCTTTAGCAAACCTTTTAGAAAGCACAGTTACATTGTAATTAGAGATGAGCGAACGTACTCGTCCGAGCTTGATATTCGTGCGAATATTAGGGTGTTCGGGATGCTCGTTACTCTTAACGAGCACCACGCGGTGTTCGGGTTACTTTCACTTTCCTCTCTGAGACGTTAGCGCGCTTTTCTGGCCAATTGAAAGACAGGGAAGGCATTACAACTTCCCCCTGCAACGTTTAAGCCCTATACCACCCCCCTGCTGTGAGTGGCTGGGGAGATAAGGTGTCACCCGAGTATTGAAATCTGCCCTTCCCGCGGCTCGCTACGGATGTATTCTGACATTAGTTCAGGGAAAGTGGTATCGTGTTGGAGCTGCTATAGGGAGAGTGTTAGGTGTATTGTAGGCTTCAAGAACCCCAACGGTCCTTCTAAAGGCCATAAATCGTCTCTATATGCGCTCAGTGGGGCCGGCGGCAGCAGCGCCGACCCCATTGACAACATATAGAAGACAAATCCTTCTTTTCTGCCACAGCTGTAACAGCTGTAGCAGAGAAGAACGATGTTTGCCCATTGAATTCAATGGAACCAGCAATACAGCAGGTTCCACTGAATGCAATGGGCTGCCGGCGATCGCAGGATGAATGGTCGGGAAGGGGTTAAATATATAACCCCTTCCCTGCAATTCATCCAGAAATGTGATACACTAAAAATATATACCGGCGTATAAGGCGACGGGGCGTATAAGACGACCCCCCAACTGTCACCTTATACGCCGGCAATACAGTGGAGCAAAGAATAAAAAGCATTACTCACTTCTTCAGACGATCTGCGCCGCTCCTGTAGACTGTCACTCCTTCCTGGTGTTCTGCGGTGCTCCTGCAGGCTGTCGCTCCCTCCTGGTTCCCGGCAGAGCATTACTTTCTCTACGAAAGGCTTTAAATCCACGCCTCCAGAAACACACGTGCCTTCAGCCAATCACAGCCAATGACAGTGATGTCATTGAATTGCTGTGATTGGCTGTGTTTCTGGAGGCGGGGATTTCAAGCCTTTCATAGAGAAAGCTTTAGTCCGTGGACCAGGAAGGAGTGACAGTCTGCAGGAGCGGCGCAGATCGTCTGAAGAAGTAAGTAATGCTTTTTATTCTTTGCTCCACTGTATTGCCGGCGTATAAGGTGACAGTTGGGGGGTCGTCTTATACGCCCCGTCGCCTTATACGCCGGTATATATTTTTAGTGTATCACATTTCTGGATGAATTGCAGGGAAGGGGTTATATATTTAACCCCTTCCCGACCATTCATCCTGCGATCGCCGGCAGCCCATTGCATTCAGTGGAACCTGCTGTATTGCTGGTTCCATTGAATTCAATGGGCTAACATCGTTCTTCTCTGCTACAGCTGTTACAGCTGTGCCAGAGGAGAACGATCTTTACGCTGACAGTGCGGGGGGGGGGGGCCCACTCTTGCCGCTATTGTGGCTTAATAGTGGGACCTGTGAACTTGAGATGCAGCCCAACATGTAGCCCCTCGCCTGCCCTATCCGTTGCTGTGTCGTTCCCATCACTTTCTTGAATTGCCCAGATTTTCACACATGAAAACCTTAGCGAGCATCGGCGAAATACAAAAATGCTCCGGTCGCCCATTGACTTCAATGGGGTTCGTTACTCGAAACGAACCCTCGAGCATTGCGAAAATTTCGTGCCGAGTAACGAGCACCCGAGCATTTTGGTGTTCGCTCATCTCTAATTGTAATACATTTGTAGCATCGTGGGCGGCCATGTGTTTCCCCCTGAAATCCACATCCGATAAAAACTTGACGTATATTTCCGCTATAATTTACGCCTTATTCTGATGAAAAATATAGTTAAGATGGTGAACAGTGTGCCCCTGGGCTGCCTTTTTACAAACAAATCCCAGCCCTACCATGGAGTCTGATGACCTGAACTAAAAGCAGTATAGACTAGAGATGAGCGAACGTACTCGTCCGAGCTTGATATTCGTGCGAATATTAGGGTGTTCGGGATGCTCGTTACTCGTAACGAGCACCACGCGGTGTTCCGGTTACTTTCAGTTTCCTCTCTGAGACGTTAGCGCGCTTTTCTGGCCAATTGAAAGACAGGGAAGGCATTACAACTTCCCCCTGTGACGTTCAAGCCCTATACCACCCCCCTGCTGTGAGTGGCTGGGGCGATCAGATGTCACCCGAGTATAAAAGTCGGCCCCTCCCGCGGCTCGCCACACATGCCTTGTGACTTAGCTGAGGGAAAGTGCTGCTGCTGGAGCTGCTGTAGGGAGAGCGTTAGGAGTTAGTGTAGGCTTCAAGAACCCCAACGGCCCTTCTCAGGGCCACATCTACCTGTGTGCAGTACTGTGTTAGCACAGTAATTTTTTTTTTTTTGTCCAAAATTGGATCTGCAGAGCATTGCACCCGGCAATAGGGACAGAAGTGGGGGTTAGGCAGGGAGAGTGTTAGGAGTTAGTGTAGGCTTCAAGAACCCCAACGGTCCTTTCTAGGGCCACATCTATCCGTGTGCAGTACTGTCCAGGCTGCTGTTAGCAGTGTTGCATTTTTTTTTTTTTCTCAAAACCGGCTGTGCAGAGCATTGCACCCGGCATTAATACTACAGGGATAGAATTGTGTAGGCAGGGCCAGAAGACATTTATTATTCATTGAATACACGCAGTGGGGTCTTCCCTTTGCTAAAAAGGAAAAGAAATTATATTTGGCCTGCCTGTGTCAGTCCTAAGGTCTGCGTGTACGTGTGTGCTGCGTGTACAACGTACAAAAATCAGACGCAACCAG
This sequence comes from Eleutherodactylus coqui, assembly GCF_035609145.1. Lineage (NCBI taxonomy): Eukaryota > Metazoa > Chordata > Amphibia > Anura > Eleutherodactylidae > Eleutherodactylus > Eleutherodactylus coqui. The sequence continues at coordinate 107,470,998 of NC_089840.1, forward strand.
CTACGCTTTACTGCAGCCTAGCGCCATTGTCTTTCCTGACTGGCAAATACCTGCTCTGCTAGAGTTAATAACTCTGCTACACTATAGTTGTGTGACACTTTTTGAGGGCCACACCACAGATATTAAACTTCTTGTTCATTGAATATACGCAGTGGCTGCTTCCCTAAGCTAAAAAGGAAAAAATATATTTGGCCTGCCTGTGTCAGTCCTAAGGTCTGCGTGTACGTGTGTGCTGCGTGTACTACGTACAAAAATCAGACGCAACCAGCTACGCTTTACTGCAGCCTAGCGCCATTGTCTTTCCTGACTGGCAAATACCTGCTCTGCTAGAGTTAATAACTCTGCTACACTATAGTTGTGTGACACTTTTTGAGGGCCACACCACAGATATTAAACTTCTTGTTCATTGAATATACGCAGTGGGTGCTTCCCTAAGCTAAAAAGGAAAAGAAATTATATTTGGCCTGCCTGTGTCAGTCCTAAGGTCTGCGTGTACGTGTGTGCTGCGTGTACTACGTACAAAAATCAGACGCAACCAGCTACGCTTTACTGCAGCCTAGCGCCATTGTCTTTCCTGACTGGCAAATACCTGCTCTGCTAGAGTTAATAACTCTGCTACACTATAGTTGTGTGACACTTTTTGAGGGCCACACCACAGATATTAAACTTCTTGTTCATTGAATATACGCAGTGGGTGCTTCCCTAAGCTAAAAAGGAAAAGAAATTATATTTGGCCTGCCTGTGTCAGTCCCAAGGTCTGCGTGTACGTGTGTGCTGCGTGTACTACGTACAAAAATCAGACGCAACCAGCTACGCTTTACTGCAGCCTAGAGCCATTGTCTTTCCTGACTGGCAAATACCTGCTCTGCTAGAGTTAATAACTCTGCTACACTATACTTGTGTGACACTTTTTGAGGGCCACACCACAGATATTAAACTTCTTGCTCATTGAATACACGCAGTGGGGTCTTCCGTTTGCAAAAAAACGAAAACATTATATTTGGCCTGCAGGCTTGCGCCAATTTATTTCCTGCCTGGGAAATCAAATCACTGGTAATACAGCATGCTGAGGGGTAGGGGTAAGCCTAGAGGACGTGGACGTGGCCGAGGACGCGGAGGGCCAAGTGAGGGTGTGGGCACAGGCCGAGCTCCTGATCCAGGTGTGTCGCAGCCGACTGCTGCGCGATTAGGAGAGAGGCACGTTTCTGGCGTCCCCACATTCATCGCCCAATTAATGGGTCCACGCGGGAGACCTTTATTAGAAAATGAGCAGTGTGAGCAGGTCCTGTCCTGGATGGCAGAAAGTGCTTCGAGCAAGCTATCATCCACCCACAGTTCTGCGCCGTCCAGTGCTGCAAATCCGAATCCTCTGTCTGCTGCTCCTCCTTCCTCCCAGCCTCCTCACTCCACTACAATGACACCTGCTCAGGAGCGGGAACACTCCCAGGAATTGTTCTCGGGCCCCTGCTTAGATTGGGCAGGAGTGGTTCCTCTCCCACCAGAGGAGTTTATCGTCACTGATGCCCAACCATTCGAAAGTTCCCGGGGTCCGGGGGAAGAGGCTGGGGACTTCCGCCAACTGTCTCAAGAACTTTCTGTGGGTGAGGAGGACGATGACGATGAGACACAGTTGTCTTGCAGTGAGGTAGTAGTAAGGGCAGTAAGTCCAAGGGAGCAGCGCACAGAGGATTCGGAGGAAGAGCAGCAGGACGATGAGGTGACTGACCCCACCTGGTGTGCAACGCCTACTCAGGACAGGTCTTCAGAGGGGGAGGCAAGGGCATCAGCAGGGCAGGTTGCAAGAGGCAGTGCGGTGGCCAGGGGTAGAGGCAGGGCCAGACCGAATAATCCACCAAGTGTTTCCCAAAGCACACCCTCGCGCCATGCCACCCTGCAGAGGCCGAGGTGCTCTAAGGTCTGGCAGTTTTTCACAGAGACGCCTGACGAACAGTGGTGTGCAACCTTTGTCGCGCCAAGATCAGCCGGGGAGCCACCACCAACAGCCTGACCACCACCAGCATGCGCAGACATATGATGGCCAAGCACCCCACAAGGTGGGACGAAGGCCGTTCACCGCCTCCGGTTTGCACCGCTGCCTCTCCCCCTGTGCCCCAACCTGCCACTGAGATCCAACCTCCCTCTCAGGACACAGGCACAACCGTCTCATGGCCTGCACCCACAGCCTCACCTCCGCTGTCCTCGGCCCCATCCACCAATGTCTCGCACCGCACAGTCCAGCCGTCGCTAGCGCAAGTGTTGGAGCGCAAGCGCAAGTACGCCACCACGCACCCGCACGCTCAATCGTTAACCGTCCACATAGCCAAATTTATCAGCCTTGAGATGCTGCCGTATAGGGTTGTGGAAACGGAGTCCTTCAAAGCTATGATGGCGGCGGCGGCCCCGCGCTACTCAGTTCCCAGTCGCCACTACTTTTCCCGATGTGCCGTCCCAGCCCTGCACGACCACGTCTCCCGCAACATTGTACGCGCCCTCACCAATGCGGTTAGTGGCAAGGTCCACTTAACTACGGACACGTGGACAAGCACAGGCGGGCAGGGCCACTACATCTCCCTGACGGCACATTGGGTGAATTTAGTGGAGGCTGGGACAGAGTCAGAGCCTGGGACCGCTCACGTCCTACCCACCCCCAGAATTGCGGGCCCCAGCTCGGTGGTGGTATCTGCGGCGGTGTATGCTTCTTCCATTAAAGCACCCTCCTCCTCCTCCTCCTCCTCCTCAACCACTGTCTCGCAATCTAGATGTGTCAGCAGCAGCAGGACGTCGCCAGCAGTCGGTGTCGCGCGGCGTGGCAGCACAGCGGTGGGCAAGCGTCAGCAGGCCGTGCTGAAACTACTCAGCTTAGGAGATAGGAGGCACACGGCCCACGAACTGCTGCAGGGTCTGACAGAGCAGACGGACCGTTGGCTTGCGCCGCTGAGCCTCCAACCGGGCATGGTCGTGTGTGACAACGGCCGTAACCTGGTGGCGGCTCTGCAGCTCGGCAGCCTCACGCACGTGCCATGCCTGGCCCACGTCTTTAATTTGGTGGTTCAGCGCTTTCTGAAAAGCTACCCACGCTTGTCAGACCTGCTCGTAAAGGTGCGCCGGCTCTGCGCACATTTCCGCAAGTCCCACATGGACGCTGCCACCCTGCGCACCCTGCAACATCGCTTTAATCTGCCACTGCACCGACTGCTGTGCGACGTGCCCACACGGTGGAACTCTACGCTCCACATGTTGGCCAGGCTCTATGAGCAGCGTAGAGCTATCGTGGAATACCAACTCCAACATGGGCGGCGCAGTGGGAGTCAGCCTCCTCAATTCTTTACAGAAGAGTGGGCCTGGTTGGCAGACATCTGCCAGGTCCTTCGAAACTTTGATCAGTCTACCCAGGTGGTGAGCGGCGATGCTGCAATCATTAGCGTCACCATTCCTCTGCTATGCATCTTGAGAAGTTCCCTGCAAACCATAAAGGCAGCCGCTTTGCGCTCGGAAACAGAGCCGGGGGAAGACAGTATGTCGCTGGATAGTCAGAGCACCCTCCTGTCTATATCTCAGCGCGTTCAGGAGGAGGAGGATGAGGAGGATGAGGAGGAGGGGGAAGAGACAGCTTGGCCCACTGCTGACGGTACCCATACTGGTTGCCTGTCATCATTTCAGCGTGTATGGCCTGAGGAGGAGGAGGAGGAGGAGGAGGAGGATCCTGAAAGTGATCTTCCTAGTGCGGACAGCCATGTGTTGCGTACAGGTACCCTGGCACACATGGCTGACTTCATGTTAGGATGCCTTTCTCGTGACCCTCGCATTCAACGCATTCTGGCCACTACGGATTACTGGGTGTACACACTGCTCGACCCACGCTATAAGGAGAACCTTCCCACTCTCATTCCCGAAGAGGAAAGGGGTTCGAGAGTGTTGCTATACCACAGGACCCTGGCGGACAAGCTGATGGTAAAATTCCCATCCGACAGCGCTAGTGGCAGAAGGCGCAGTTCCGAGGGCCATGTAGCAGGGGAGGTGCGTAGATCGAGCAGCATGTACAGCCCAGACAGTGCAACAGTCTTTAAGGGCCTGGCCAGCTTTATGGCTCCCCAGCAAGACTGCGTCACCGCTCCCCAGTCAAGGCTGAGTCGGCGGGAGCACTGTAAAAGGATGGTGAGGGAGTATGTAGCCGATCGCACGACCATCCTCGGTGACGCCTCTGCCCCCTACAACTACTGGGTGTCGAAGCTGGACACGTGGCCTGAACTAGCGCTGTATGCCCTGGAGGTGCTTGCTTGTCCTGCGGCTAGCGTCTTGTCGGAGAGGGTGTTTAGTGCGGCTGGGGGAATCATCACAGATAAGCGTACCCGCCTGTCAACCGACAGTGCCGACAGGCTAACACTCATCAGGATGAACAAAGCCTGGATTTCCCCAGACTTCTCTTCTCCACCAGCGGACAGCAGCGATACGTAAGCAATACGTAGGCTGCACCCGCGGATGGAAGCTACGTTCTCTCTCACCATCCAAAACGGGGACATTTCTGCTTCATCAATCTGTGTCTAATATTCCTCCTCCCCCTCCTGCTCCTCCTCCTGAAACCTCACGTTATCACGCTGAACGGGCAATTTTTCTTAGGGCCACAAGGCTCACTCATAATTTTTCGAAACAATTTTTAGATGTTTCAATGCTCTGAAAAGCGTTGGAACTTTAACTTGAACCAATTTTTCATTAAACTGGCTGCCTCCAGGCCTAGTTACCACTTAAGCCACATTAACCAAAGCGATTAATGGGTTTCACCTGCCCTCTTGGGTGGCCATGGCCAATTTTTTTCAGGTACATTAGTACTGTTGATACAGCAATTTTTGTGGGCCCTCGCCTACAGTGTAATCAAATAAATTTTTAGCCCACCTGCATTAAGCACGACATTACTACCTCAGCTGTGTTGGGCAATGCAATGGGATATTTCTATGTACCGCCGGTGGCTTCCTGGCACCCACCCATGCTGTAGGTGCACACGGAGTTTTTACTACATCTGTACACTTGAAAAGAACCCCAGTCTGACTGGGGCATGCAGTGTGGGCCGAAGCCCACCTGCATTAAGCACGACATTACTACCTCAGCTGTGTTGGGCAATGCAATGGGATATTTCTATGTACCGCCGGTGGGTTCCAGGAAGCCACCCATGCTGTAGGTGCACACAGAGTTTAACCTACATGTGTCCACTTGTAAAGAACCCCAGTCAGACTGGGGCATGCAGTGTGGGCCGAAGCCCACCTGCATTAAGCACGACATTACTACCTCAGCTGTGTTGGGCACTGCAATGGGATATTTCTATGTACCGCCGGTGGCTTCCTGGCACCCACCCATGCTGTAGGTGCACACGGAGTTTTTACTACATCTGTACACTTGAAAAGAACCCCAGTCTGACTGGGGCATGCAGTGTGGGCCGAAGCCCACCTGCATTAAGCACGACATTACTACCTTAGCTGTGTTGGGCAATGCAATGGGATATTTCTATGTACCGCCGGTGGGTTCCAGGGAGCCACCCATGCTGTAGGTGCACACGGAGTTTAAACTACATGTGTCCACTTGTAAAGAACCCCAGTCTGACTGGGGCATGCAGTGTGGGCCGAAGCCCACCTGCATTAAGCACGACATTACTACCTCAGCTGTGTTGGGCAATGCAATGGGATATTTCTATGTACCGCCGGTGGCTTCCTGGCACCCACCCCTGCTGTGGGTCCACAGGGAATTATAAATGCATCTGTTTCCACTTGTAAAGAAGCCCAGTCTGACTGGGGCATGCAGTGTGGGCCGAAGCCCACCTGCATTAAGCACGACATTACTACCTCAGCTGTGTTGGGCACTGCAATGGGATATATTTTTGTACCGCCGGTGGGTTCCAGGAAGCCACCCATGCTGTCGGTCGACAGGGACTTCACAATAGGGAGTTGTACCTGCCTGTGTCTATGAATTAAAAAGCCCGGTCTGACTGGGGCATGCAGAGACACCTTGACAGAATGAATAGTGTGTGACACATAGGTTCCCCATTGCTATGCCCACGTGTGCAGCTCCTGATGGCGGTGGCACAGGATTCTATTTCTCATTGCTTCTGTACAGCATTTTGGGCTATCACCCCGCCACTCTTAAAGAGGGTCGCTGCCTAGCCGTGCCAACCTCTGCAGTGTGTGCCTGCGGTTCCTCCTCATGGCAGACGCACTTCTAAATAGACATGAGGGTGGTGAGGCATTAGGGCAGCTGAAGGCTGCGCAGGGACACTTTGGTGTGCGCTGTGGGGGGGAGGGGGGGGCGGTTGGGCAGCATCTAACCCAGGAGAAGTGGCAGTGGAGTGTCATGCAGGCAGTGATTGTGCTTTGTTGGAGGTAGTGTGGTGCTTAGCTAAGGTATGCATTGCTAATGAGGGCTTTTCAGAAGTAAAAGTTTTTGGGAGGGGGGGGGCCCACTCTTGCCGCTATTGTGGCTTAATAGTGGGACCTGTGAACTTGAGATGCAGCCCAACATGTAGCCCCTCGCCTGCCCTGTCCATTGCTGTGTCGTTCCCATCACTTTCTTGAATTGCCCAGATTTTCACACAAGGAAACCTTAGCGAGCATCGGCGAAATACAAAAATGCTCGGGTCGCCCATTGACTTCAATGGGGTTCGTTATTCGAAACGAACCCTCGAGCATCGCAAAAAGTTCGTTCCGAGTAACGAGCACCCGAGCATTTTGGTGCTTGCTCATCTCTAGTATAGACCCTTAGGCCTAGCGACAGCAATATCGGCATGAGAAAATGGCGGCGATATTGCATCTGCATTCTGTGCAATATCGTGATCTTGTGTCGCCACAAGGTCGCACAACTTTGTAGTGTTTTTTTGCCAGGATTTTCGGTGGTGCTTGAAATATAAGCCCTACCCAAAAATAAGCCCTAGCTGCATTTAAAAAAAGAATGTATCACCTAACAGACGCTGTGCACTCCGACACATTTATCTGCAGCTTCAGCAGTCTTGGGCCGAGTGTCCATGGGCGATTTGTCATAGCATGATCCATGGCGATAAATTGCATGCAGAGCACACATGACACGCTTTCCATAGGATAACTATGCCTAAAAATCACAGCCTGCCATGATTTGCAGCGATTCTCCGCCATGAACCTATCATTCAGATAAATTGCAGTGACATTAGTGCTCCCCTGCGGCGTAATATCGCTCGCGATATTCTGCCCCACCAGTGGACATTCAGCCTTGCTCGTAATTTTCAGCCAGCGCTTCCAGGTCGGAGGTTTAAATCCCCGTGTCCAGGAAGTGCTGGCTGTGATTGGTTCATCGAGCACTGCAGTGATTGGCTAAGCTGTGGTGCTCAAGAACCAATCACAACCAGAGCTTCCTGGACACGGGGATTTTGAACCTCCAAACCAGAAAGCTTTAGACTACAGACAAGCGCCATGGAGCTTCAGAGGAGAAGTGCGGTGGAGCGGACAGTGCCTGTAAGGTGATGTATTTTTTTTTTTATGCAGATAGTCCTTATTTTAGGGTTCAAACGGTAGGACTTCCTACTGTAAAAGTTGCCTTGCACCGCATGAAAACCGCGTTTTCATGTGATGCAACACAAAGGAAGGATCCACGGGGAAGCATTGCCTATAAAACTTCGCAAATTGCGACTGTATAGAGCATGCCGCGATTTTGTATTCCCGCAATGTAGCGGCATACAAAGCATCACTCATGTGAAGGAACCCATTGGAAAACATGGACTTCACATACATGCGATTTGTAGCACTGTCGCATTGTGAGAAAATCGTGTAATTTTGTCGCCCGTGTGAAACTGGCCTTATAGTCAGCTTGGCTGTAATAGAGTCACATAAAATGTGGCCTTATTACGCTTGTTTGAAAATTTTTTGTAAGCCTTAACTTGATAGTGTCATAAACGCGAATAGACCAGAATAGACTTTCAGGAAAGCTTTTATAAAGCATTCACTTATTCAAAGAGAGCAGCAATCTAATTAGAAAATAATGTCAGTGAAAGTCTCATAGGAACGCTTGTGAAGGCTTCACGCTCATGATAATCCTTCTTATTCTACGAGCAGTAACCACACAGTGCAGTGGTTTTCACTGCAATTTACTCTTTATTATTTGCAAATGTTACTATGTGTATGATGGCAACCAGGAACTGTCATAGTGTGTGCAGCGGTAACAGTTTCACCCAGGTCTAGTGTCTGAGCGGGTCCAGACATTGATCTGCCTCTTTGACAGTGCAGACCCCGTACTCCCAACAGGTAACACCCAGTTGTCAATTTATTCATAAATTTCTAGGCGGAATAAAAGAGGAATGGCACAAAGTAGAATTCTGAACAAATAAACTCAGGAACTGTTATTTACTAGCAAATTCAAGCACTGTCCCAGTAGTTACTAAAACAGATATGTGATGAGTCCTCCTTAACCCCTTAAAAACCAGATTGTTTTGGCCCTAAAGGACCAGACACTTTGTAGCGATTTTACACATGTGGAGATAAGCTCCTTTTTTTTTTCTTCAGCTTCAAAATTTGCAGTATTTTTTCCTGACATATAGGGCTGTTTTTTAATTCCCTTACGTCCACAACAGCATGATAGGGGGTATTCTGCCCCTGGGCCCTGCTAGGACTGATGGAATTTTTAATGATTGTGACGTTGGCTGCGACTATGGAGTTTTGCGGCGCCGTTCTCCTTGGCTTTGAGTGCTGCTTGCATTGAACTTCTGGCCCTCGCTGCGTGGCATCATTTTGGTGCAGGCTAAGGCCTGCTTTCAGAAGGTGCAGGCAAGGCCGCATGCTAGAAGTGTGTCAACGTTGAGTTCCTGTCATACTATCACCACTTTAGGACCCCTGTAATTAAAGCCTAAAGCAGGGGATCAGTATTATTCTTTTAAAGTTTAGCTACTACTAATAGTGGACATTAATATTTAGATAATAGTTATAGAAACTATTTGCTAGTAGGGGGTGCATTATGATGTCACTTCCTGCGGGAGGGTCTCAGGCTATTTAAGCCTTTCCACTTCAGCACACCTTGATACTGTGTGAAACTCTGTATAACTCGAGATTGCAGATTCTAATACAGCTACTTAAAGGGGTTGTCTCGCGAAAGCAAGTGGGGTTGAGCACTTCTGTATGGCCATATTAATGCACTTTGTAATATACATCGTGCATTAAATATGAGCCATACAGAAGTTATTCACTTACCTTCCCTGCGCTGGCGTCCCCGTCTCCATGGCTCCGTCTAACTTCAGCGTCTAATCGCCCGATTCCAATCAGGAGGCTGGAATCGGCACATGTCATGGGGCGGAGCTACGCAATGACGCGTACAAGGGGGCGGAGCCAGAACGCCGCTGCTGCCGAACCGAGCCGAAGGCAGAAGACCCTTCTGCGCAAGCGCGTCTAATCGGGCGATTAGACGCTGAAGTTAGACGGAGCCATGGAGACGGGGACACCAGCGCAGGGAAGGTAAGTGAATAACTTCTGTATGGCTCATATTTAATGCACGATGTATATTACAAAGTGCATTAATATGGCCATACAGAAGTGCTTAACCCCACTTGCTATCGCGAGACAACCCCTTTAAGCAAGTAGGATATTGCACCTTTTGCTTGCCATATAGTCTATAAGCATGTATATACTCTGAGCTTCTTTCTTTTGAATCTTTTTCCAGAAACATGTTAGTTTCAGGCCTGGCCAGGATTGTGACTCTGCAGGAAATACAGCTGTCTCTAAGTGGAGATATTTGAGCTGCAGAGAGTGTGATACAACTCTCCCAAATGGACGTGCATATTCTCACTGTACAGATTGCCATTTGCAAGAGCCTGCCAATGAACCTACTGTCCAAGATGTTGTAATCTGGGTGAAGTCATTCATGCAAGATTCCATGCAGGATCTTATGGTTCTTTTCTCAAAGTATCTGAGACAACCAAAGTATCACTGGAGCAGACCAATACCCAGATTCTATTCAGAGGAGGAGTTGCCGATTTTGGACAAGACCTTTTCATCTTGTTCCTCAGAGAATGAAGACATGGAAGTCAAGCTATATTTTTTGGTGAAAGAGATAAACTTCTAAAGTCCATTCAGTCAATGGAGCATGATGTTAACTACGGGGAAGCCTCTAAATACACCTCTAGAGTACCAAGGGTCTTCAAAGTGGATGATGCTTTGAATAAGGCAATGAGAGCTGAGTAGAAACACCCAGAGAAGGGACCCGCTGAGGAATGGGTTTAAAATCGTTTAAATTAATGTTTCCCATCAAAGAATAGCATGCAAGCATTTGGGGCCCACCACCAAAAGTGGACATAGCGATTGCTAATCTATTTTGATATGGTGGTAATGTTGAAAGATGGATCCAGCCTACAGGACCCAATGGACCGCTGGACGTATGGCACACTTAGACGCAAGTATACAGCATCGTTGTCTCACTGCTCCATAGCAGACGCCTCCAATTTGGTATCTTATACTCTCAGGAAAGACCTAGCTTAGACCCAAAGACCTATCAATTGGGGAGTCCCTCGCAATGATATTCTTGCTGCTCTCAAAATACTTACCTTGGAAGTTGATTTCTTGTGTGATGCAACACTTCAATAGATGAATCTGGCAGCTATGGGCATGGCTCTTTCTACAAATATAATTTGTGCAGTCTGCCTTATGATCCTGGTAAATTGTTCTGCCCAGGACTGGTTAAAATAATTGAAGGGATAGTGGAAGGGAAAACCTTTACTGCAGTCCTTTGAAAGCTATAGGCACTCAAATAGGAAGGGCAGAAAGGGGATCTGGAAGTTATTCTACAGATTTTCTAATCTGAAATCCAAAGGAGGGAGAAGAATGATTATAGAGCTGAGGTTCCTGAACCATTTCGTTCGTAAAACAGGGTTTGTATAGAAACCAGAAAATTGGTTGTAAACATATTGCAGCAAGGAGATTACACTGGATATAGGCACACTGGATTTGAAGGACACCTATCTTCATATAACGATAGCAGGTGCTTGAAGGACATACTTAAGCATTGCCGTTAGAATGGCAGGAGAGTTAAAACACTACCAATTCATAGCATAGCCGTTCGTAATATGATCCGCCTCGTAGACCTTTACAAAGGTAATGTTTGTGGTGGGGGCAGCCCTAAAACTTCAAGGCTTGTCTATAATCCCCTGTTTAGATGACTGGCCACTAATAGCAGCCTCCAAGGAAACTCTAGTCTTTCAAATTTTGAAAGCTGTAGTTTTTCTCCAGCAATTGGGTTGGATCATAAACTGGAACAAGTTGGACATACAACCAGACATGATGAAAAGATTCCTAGGGTTTCTAATAGACCATCATGTGGACTGAATATACTTCACACCTTCAAGGAAAGACAGGGTGAAAGCTGATGCAAGGTTCTTGCCTACTACCAGGACAATAACCATCCGAACCCTAATGAAGACGTGAGACCTTATGACTTCAATAATAGAGGCACTGTATTTTTCGTGTTTAAACACGTGATCCCGCAAACAAATGGCGATGTGACGAATTTCGACATGTTCACTTTATTAGATATGGTGACTTTACCCCCCCCCCCCCCTCTTTGGGGGGAAAAAAAGTGCATCTTATAAAGTGAAAAATGCGGTAGCTCCGTGGGCTCTGTGGCATTTGCGATCCCATCAAGAGAAGGTCCTAAGTCATTGCTATTATATCCTGAGGGGGTATATTTAAAAGTGCTTCTGGTCACAAAAGAGCCGTTGCTACCTGAGATGCTGCAGCACCTTCATAGACGGGAGGTCCACGATCCAACCTTGTTTGACCCTGATGACCTCGGATGCATATCAGTGGGGTTGGGGAACTCATCTAAAGGAGTACTCAATAGCAGGAGTTTGGTCAACCCTGGAGAAGAGTTTGTTCTTCAATATGAAAGAACTTCAAGCAATTCGCCTTGGATTACTCCCCTTTGCACCACGGATCGAGGGAAAAGCTGTGAAGATCAGATCAGACAACAATGAATGCATTCCGCTATATCAACCAGCAGGGAGGCACTTACTCTCAGCCCCTCCGAGAGGAGGTGAAAAGATCATGAGGTGGGCAAAGGAAGTCCTGGTTTTCCCAGCTCATTCACAAGTCAAGGATATTAATAGAGGCTTTTCCCATGCTGAATCTGGTGTCTCAGGGGAACCTAGCTCTGCCCTCATCTGAGGAGGCTCAACCTGACAGCCTGGAGGTTGACAAATCCATACTATGAGCTAGAGGGATATCACAAGCAGTTCTGAATATACTGCTAATGTTTAGATCAGACGCTACAATGAGGTTGTATGCAAGAATCCAAAAATATTCATGTCCTGGTTAAGAAGGAGGGCCTAACAGGGACACCCTTCCAATTAGCAGGATCTTAGAGTTTCTACAGGAAGGTCTGGAAAAGGTGCTGAGCATAGCTACCTTTAAGTTGCAATTTCAGCTTTTCTTGGGAGTCAATTATCTTAGAATCCCTTAGTAAAGAGATTACGTAAAGGGGTAATAAGGATAAGACCGGCAATCCTTAAACCCATTCCTCAGTGGGACTTGGCAGTAGTTCTAAGGAAGCTATGTCTCCACCCCGTTTGAACCTCTTCAGGAGTAGATTTCAAACGTCTTTCTATGAAAGTAACTTCTCTCCTGGCTATAACCTCAGCTAAGAGAGTAGGTGACCTGCAGGCATTCTTACCTGCAGAACCCTATATCACTCTTCTTCTTGATAAGGTCCTTTTGATGTTTCTTTCTACATTCAGTTCTAAGGTCCCTTCCTTTCTCAACAGAAGTGTAATTATACTTCCTGTCTTCTTTCCAAATCCCTTTTGACAGGAAGAGTCAAGATTACATTTTCTGAATATAAATAGAGTTCTAAAGATCTATGTAGAAAGATGGCATAGCATGCGGCTAGATGAGAATCTGTTGATCGTATTCTCATTTCAAAACAAAGGATGAAAAGCACCCAAACCCACACTAAGCAGATGGATAAAACACATGAGCTGTTTAACCTACTTGTCCCAGGACTTGGAGCCACCAGAATTTGTGATAGCACATCCTACACTGGCGATGCGTACATCTTGGGCAGAGAGAAGTCTTATACCACTAGAAAATATTTGTACAGCAGCAACCTGGGGTTAGTAGCTCCGCCTCTATAGAGGCAGGGTAAATTTATTCCAAATTTCATTAAAATTCAATCTGTCCTAGCAATGTCACAGGGGCAGAATACCCCTGTCATTGTGCTGCTGTAAGGACTAAGGGAAACTAAGATTAAGATTAGAGATGAGCGAACGTGTCCGTAACGGACACATCCGCACCCGGACACCGGCTTTAGCGAACACTGGAGTGTTCGCGCGTAAGTGTCCGGGTGCCGCCGGGGGGCGGGGAGATGCGCGGCGGCGCGGGCGGCAGTAGCGGGGAACAGGGGGGAGCCCTCTCTCTCTCCCTCTCCCCCCCGCTCCCCGCCGCACCCCCCCGCGCTGCCACGGCGGCCCCCGAACTTTTTCGCCCGAACACCGAGGTGTTCGCAAAGTTCGGTGTTCGGGCGAAAAAGGGGCGGGGCCGAACGTGTTCGCTCATCTCTAATTAAGATTAACAAACATAATCAACTCTGACTTTTTTTTCAGAATTTTTTTCATTTTGTTGATTTAGTAGGCGAATATGTTCAAAAAGATTTTTTTACATGTATAGTTTTTTTTATTTTTAAAAGCATTATATTTATGCTAAAATAAAGTACAGGAACAGGTTCTCATTTTGTTTCAGACATTTTGATATATAATTCGTATAGTCTTACTCTCAGAGTACAGGGAGCATATGGTGCCAGTTTAGGTTGTCATGGGGGTGGGTTGCATTCTTTTTTTTAATATATTCGCAAATTTATTCAGTAATTTTAGGGGGCATTCACAGTGCTTTTTTTAATTCCACAGTTCTCAACTGTTACTGGGACCTATCTCCTATTGTGACAACAGTCACTGTGAGTGCTAAGACCCTGCCGCTCTGAAATCCTGGGGGTTGTCGGTGATCACATGATTGCAAAGTCCCATGCAGGAAACAGCACTGCCGCAACCTATATTCTCTACATAGTGCTTATTGAGCGCTATGTAGCCTGTAAAAGAGAAGGCAGAAATGGTTAAAACTGTTTCTGTCTTCTCTTTTGGGTCTTCGTCTCTCTCTGACAGCTGAGAGTCTAACCTGCTAGATTGCAGGAACAGAAGCTTTAATCCTTCGCTGTATTTTTTACTATGGTGCAGGATTAAAGCCCAGGACCAAGCCATTATTGGCACTTGGTCTTTAATGAGTTAAGAAACCACCAGTATCCTAAATAGTACAATCGATAAGGGGCTGTTATATTATACATTTTGCATCAGGGCCTCGGAGTTTCAAGTCGCATAATGTTACTCAAAGTGTTCTTTTGATGCTTCTTTCTGTCACTTTCGACCAGGTTGTGTTATACTAAAATGGAAATATTTTGTCAATGCTAGAACAAATGTGATGGAACACTCAGATTGTCACATAGGGAATTATTGGTCAATAGAAATATAAATTATAATGAAATTTCTCAGTATGCTCAATACATTTTCTGACTAATGTACTATTACCATTCCTTATTATCGACTCGCAGATTATTGGTGCAAACCCTCCATATTTTTCATAGCTGGCAAATTATCTTTGAGTCTAGTAAGAGTTTTTGATCTATTTTTTTGAGAATCATTACATTTCACTAATGCCATAATGTTATAGGTATGACGGATGAGTTAATCACATCAACTTTTTCTCCAGTGTCACATTAAAAGGTCTTCCATCAGGCTCTTACTTCCCAGAGGGAGATCATAAAATCCAATACACAGTATATGACAGAGCTGAGAACAAGGCATCATGTAAATTTACTGTGAAAGTCAGAGGTATGTAAATGTATGATTGTACTGGATGAATTTTTAGAAAAAAACACAAAATATTATATTTTAAAGGATTTTACAATAATGTTGTAAATTTGAAAAAAAAGATAAACTCACAGGTTCGATCCCTTGCAGCTCCAGCACCGCTATTCCAGTTCGCCAGCCAGGCATTGTTTGCATGATTGCAGTGGGGATACTAAATGTCCATTTGACCCTGTGAATGCTGTGATCAAAAATTGGCCTCAATGGTCCCATGTCATGTACTGCAGAGGCCAGTCAATGGGTGCAGCGATTACATGGGTAACACAGACACATCACTGCTATAGTCATGTAAGGAAAGGCTGGCAGGGAGCATAGGAACGGCAATAGATTAAACTGATGAGTATACCTTAAATTTTTTATTTTAATTTTATTTTGCTTTGAATTAAAAATGTGTACTTTGAACAACCCTTTAAAGTCATTCTTAGCCCAAATAATAGGGCTTAATGTAGTTGTGAAAATTCATTTTCTGTTAAAGGGGTTTTGTCATTACCACAAAGCCTGATCTAACTGCTGGACCCAACCTAAAATAAAAAAAGAGGACATACTGACCTCTCCCGGAGCTGAGAGCTGACTCTGATATTGGTGGCGACTTCCAGTTAGATGGCCCAGCAGAAGTCAGGTGTCTGCTGCGGCCAATCAGAGGCCGCAGCATCACTGTACATACTTACCCGTGTACAGTGACATATGTACGGCGCCACTAAAGCCTCTGATTTTCCGCAGTGGATACCTGACTACTGTGGACTGCTTGCTGTATTACGGTTCTATACAAATGACAAGTAAGGCTGCCTGTCCACGGGCATTGCGGTATCCTCCGGTAGGCTGACCAGAGAATCGCAGCAAATCACAGCATGCTGCGATTTGCCGCCCGCAAGCGGAGAATCTCAATGACTCTCCGCTCATGGACAGGGGGGAAGTGCTCTCCATAGCAACTCTCCATTGTGTTCCCCGCGGAAATGCAATGAAAACCCGCCCGTGGACAGGCAGCCTTATGTAGACCTTGAATACACCTGTGTGCATCAGCCCTTTAAGGCAATTGGGCAGATTTGTCATAGATTTTTCTTCTAGATTCTCCACATAGAAAATCTGCAACATTTACAGTAGCAGCAATGTAGATGAGATTTTCAAAATCGAACTGTGAGCAAGGGGTTATGGTCACTACGTTTCCTGGATGTGTTCAAATGTAATTTTTATTTGTGAGGAAAATTAAAGTAGATAGTATACAGCAATAATCCACATACCCTGGAGGAACTGAAGGAAAACATCACAAACATTATCTGCAGCATCACCATTGAAGAGCTGCAGGCAGTATCAGCCGACATGTTGCATCATGCCCAGAGTTGTATAGAAGTAAATGGAAATCACTTCCAGTGTCTGTTCTAACAAATGGGTATGTCAGTAAGGGCTCATTCACATAGGCATATGCGTACAGTGCTGCACATATGTTGCAGCGTTGTACGCATCGCGGCCCATATGCTGGCAACACAGAGCTTGCAGAAATCTCGTACGGGCTGCGATTGGCACTGCGTATGCCTGGGAATGTGACGTCATGGACATGCGCAGTGTGTTTTTTTAAATTCAAGTTTACCACTCTGTTCAGAGCGGGGATGCGTATTGAAATGCTGCCCATACAAAATGCCTGCATATGGACTATGTTTCAAACGTAGCCCATTCAAGGGCTGTGCATCGATACGCAGGGAAATAGAGCATGCTGCGATTTATTTCTTCTGCGTATCGATATGCAGTGTTCACACGCCGGTGTGAATGAAAGAGTGAAAGTCCATAGACTTTCATTGCCTCCATTCACCGCTTATCACACATGCGAAATACGTGTGCGTAATACACGGTGACAATACGCCCATGTAAATGAGCCCTTAAGCTTAGGAAAAAACAATACACTGGCTTATTCTTCCGGTTGCAGTATTATCAGAGGCCGGCTACTTTTCTGCGGCCCACCCTGTAAAATTAAAATTGCTACTACATAAATTTGAACAGAACAAGTAACTAAATATATTTCATATAGTATAAATAAATAATTAATAGTGTTCACTTTTGCAGTAATAAATTGCAAAAATGATGTAATCACTACAGTGACCTATTTTGAGTTCAGTTCCTGTTACTAACAGCGGCACAATGTTTAGCGTTGTTGCCTTTCAGCGTGGGTCTACCCCAAATTCTCCAAAAACACACATATAGGTTATTTGGCTCCTGATAAAATGGTACCTAGTGTGTATGTGTGCCTGAGATAGAGACTGGAACTGATGGGTAAGAGCCATATAAGTCTAATAACCCGCATAAGTAAGAAGATGGAAAATTTCCAATTCTACTTAAAAAAAAAGTTTGGTACGGTGTTAGCCAGTAAAGTAAAATGTGACTGTTCACAGTAAGAGAAACCAAGCAATCCTGTAGATATGATACCTTTTAATGGCTAACAAAAATACACCATGTTATTGCAAGCTTTCAGCTCATCTTAGGATCCTTCCTCAGGCATAATGAAACTGGAATTAAACAAATCTGCTTCATTATGCCTGAGGAAGAATCCTAAGAGGATCCAAAAGCTTGCAATAACATCACGTATTTTTGTTAGCCATTGAAAGGTATCATATCTACAGGATTCTAGATTCAAAAACATCATATAAAATGGTCCTAAAGTGAAACCTTGAAAACAAATGATGTAAACTAAGGTTACCTTTCTTTGTATTGACTGCAAGCCAATCAACCCTTACATTCTTTATCCAGCTATAGCCGGACATCTTATCAATAAGACTTATTGATAACTGTTAAACCGTTTATCTTTTTGTCTTTCTACTAAGTAAAGCGCTGTGCTAAGCTGAATGCTCCAGAGAATGGATACATCAAGTGTTCCGGAGCTGGAGATAACTATGGTGCAACCTGTGACTATTTTTGCATGGGCGGTTATGAATTGCAAGGAAGCCCAGCTCGTGTGTGCCAGTTCAATTCGGAGTGGTCAGGCGCAGACCCCACATGTTCCTGTAAGTATTTGTTCTCATATGAGATTTCGCTCTATTCATAAACAGGATCAAACACGATCAAAAGCAATTAATTGTTCCAACGCCGCCTTTTTACATTTGTAATTTACATTGCAATCATATCTTTAATACACATTGTAGAAATTAGTTAGGGGACTAGAAGGTAAGGCTTCATTCACATTGCTATTTTACTTCCAGTGCCGATTCAGTTTCGGGCTTATGTCTTTTAGACAGGAAACTGCGTAGAGATGGAATGGGGATGGAAGCATGGACGTAACTATAGAGGATGCAGGGGATGCGGTTGCACCCGGGCCCAGGAGCCTTAGGGGGGCCATAAGGCCTCTCTTCTTCATATAGGGAGCCCAGTACTATGAATAAAGCATTATAGTTGGGGCCCTGTTACAGGTTTTACATCAGGGCCCCGGAGCTTCAAGTTACCCCTCTGGATGGAAGCATAGTGTTGAATATGTGAGACAGAGACCACTTTGGTTTTCATTTCACATGGTCTCTGTCCCTGTCAGTCTTTTTAACAGGACGAAAAGATACATTAGCAAATATGTGCTTCAGCACCCATACAAACAATGTGTTTTTGTACCAACCGCATAAAAATGCAGGATTCTTATTGAATCAAATTTGTGTATGCTCATCCGCCTCGTCAAGGCGAACCTTAATGGATGGTACCTAGCTCTATAGACACCTCTCTTTAGGCTAAAAAGCCTCCACATGAATGGGAAAGCTGGGTACCTGGCTTATATGGTATCACTGAACCACCTGGGACAGACGATGAAATGGAGTGCATGACAAAAACCTTAAGATAGAACTAATGTGGAAGTAAAATCGCAATGTGAAAGTAGTACATATTCATGTCAACTGCAACTTTTAAAATTCCATGAAAGTTCTCTACCTCATACCCCAGTTAAACTAATCAGTTTACATTGGACTAATTAGAGAGCTTCTCAACCCTACCACTACTTTTGCATTGAAAAATAGAGATTAACTTCAAGTTTCTTGTTAGAAATTTA
Organism: Eleutherodactylus coqui; assembly: GCF_035609145.1. Classification (NCBI taxonomy): domain Eukaryota; kingdom Metazoa; phylum Chordata; class Amphibia; order Anura; family Eleutherodactylidae; genus Eleutherodactylus; species Eleutherodactylus coqui. The sequence goes on from NC_089840.1 coordinate 107,489,903, forward strand.
GGCTACAGTGACAACACTCACAGCTTGAGATGCTACAGGAGTGATGGAACAACCCAGCTCGTAGCTGGAGATGTTGTCAGGGAAAATTTCTAAGTACAGCACCAATCAGGCCCACCCCACTTGCCCCGCTGCCGGCGGTAAAGAAGAAAACACCACACGGAGGTCTGGTATAGTTCCTCACACGGGGACATGACTGCGCTGCGCGCTTTATTACAGATTACATGAGATCTTATACCCTTTGGTCTCATCACTAGAAATGGGTGATGGGCTCATTGGCTCAACTCCACCGTATAACCATATATGGAAAGTCCGGATTTCCGGCCTGAGACAGTGAAAACAGTCGTTATCTTGATATGGCGCCTCTGGCTTATGTACAGAAAATCACGTATTCAATTAACTCCAGTGCAAAGAATCACCCACTCAATTATAAGAAAGCGGCTAAGCATGCATTCTCCATATCTCTTTCCTCCTCCACTTTAACCTTCATCCTTCATCTAGTTTCTTTGGACATTCTTTCTCTGTTTGCCTTGCAAAGCATCTTGGCATATCTGATATAAGGCGAAGTATTAAGTTTTTCATAGAGTTAGTACATATAAGAATAAAGTTAGTATACATATAAAAAGAAAGGCACATAACTATATCTATATAAATGTATATATTCCAGTGTTTTCTTTTCTACCTACAAGGATATATATGTATCCTTCTCAATGTAATGCTTACACACTGTTCAGCTGTCCTGTTTGCATGGCAAACCATCCTTAACTCCTTCCCATTGTACATACAGCTATATAAGTCCTAACTGCACATACCTCCTGCACTTGGGATGTAGACTAGTAATTATTAGGAAATTATAGTAGCAGTGTTTCTGGTGGCACAATGTACCACACAGCTCTGCTACATGCACGGCACACACACACATAGCTCTGGTACATGTATGTCACATACAGCTTTGTTACATGCACGTCACACATACACAGGTCTGCTACATGCACATCACGCACAGAACTCTACTACACGAACGTCACACACACACAGCTCTGCTTCATGCACTTCACACACACAGCTCTGCTACACGCATGTCACACACACAGCTCTGCTACATGTACGTCACATACAGCTCTGCTACATGCACATTACACATACACAGCTCTGTTACATGCACATCACACACAGCTCTACTACACGAATGTCACACACACAGCTCTGCTACATGCACTTCACACACACAGCTCTGCTACATGAGCATCACACACAGCTCTAATACATGAGCGTCACACACACAGCTCTGCTACATGCACATCACACACGCACAGCTCTGCTATGTGCACGTCTCACACACCAACCTCTGCTACATTCACATGTCACATACACAGCTATGCAACATGCTTGTCATACACACACACAGCTCTGTTACATGCTTGTGTCGCATATACACATCTCTGGTACAGCTCTACTACATACATTCTTCATCCCATGCAACAGCTGACACAACTGACACAGCAGAGTCCTGCACACACTGATCACCCCCTGGACTCCTCCCACACAGGCGACTGATCACATGCTCCTCCATTTCACACGCACGGCTTTGCTCCTCCGTCTCTCACATGCATAGCTCTGCTTCATGCACTCTCTGAATACATCCTGGTGGGACACATAAACTGCAGGTCACACAGCAGAGTCCTGCATACACTGAGGGTAGGGACCTGGTCATGTGACCTCAGACTCCACACACACAGGTGACTGATCACATGATGGTGACATCATCACAGGTCCTGTAAACACACGGCTGCTGTCTGGCTCTGCAGCTTTTTAATAAAGTGAAGGACCTGTGATGACATCACCATCATGTGATCAGGGGCGGAGGTCAGAGCCCGGGTGACTGATCACATGATGGTGACATCATCACAGGCCCTGTGAGCACACAGCTGCTGAGAGGCTCTGCATGTTTTATGCTTTAGAACCTGTGATGATGTCACCATCATGTGATCAGGGTGGAGCATTAATGCACTCACTCACGGACAAGTGGTCATTAATATTTTGATAGATATCTACAGCATATGCAGCAGGCTCGAGAGTCAAACCTGATCCATATGTGGCGGGTATCAACTGCCTTTGACAGACAACACCTGCTCGCAACAAACACGATCGGAGATAACTCTAATCGTAGCTGTTAACCCTTTAAATGCTGCTGCCAGTTCTGACAGTGGTATTTAAATTCCCTGAGTAATCGGGATTTAAGCGCCCCAAATGGCCCTGACGCGATAAGATCATGGGGGTGCCGACTGGGTGTCATGGCAGCCTGGGGCTTTCTGAAGGCCCCTAGGGCTGCCAGGATTGTTTACCTATTAAAGACATGCCATTGGTTTAAAAAGGCTTAATTTTTTTAAAGTAGTAAAACGAAAAAAATCTATAAACCTGGCATAGTCATAATAGTACTGACCCATAGAATGAAGTATTTGAAAAATAGCACACTTTTTTCCATTTTTAAAAGTTTTCCAATACATTAAATGATACCATTAAAATATACAACTCATCCCACAAAAAAACTATAGCTATGAGAATAAAAAAAGTTATGGCTCTTGAAAGGCAAGGATGAAATAAACATAAATGAGAATCCAAATGGTGTCTGGTAGTTAAAAGGTTAATCTCCTTTGCTGTACACTACAGGAAGAATATATATGCTTGCTTGCTTCAAATGTAATCTAATTGAAATTCCACCTGCTGTTCAGCAGTCTGTAATGGACTGTTAATCACACTGAGGGACTGTAAGAATAATGACAAGAACGGTCGTCGACTTACTTTATTCTCTATTCTCTCTCCACGAGTTTTTCTCTGGCAGCAGAAAAATACAGAAATCAGTAGAATTGCTGAGATAAATAGGGCTCTTATCTGACATAAAGCAGAATGTCTCCGAGTTCATATCACGGGAGGATTTAGTTTCTTGGCATATTTCAGGTTATAGTCTATGTAGAAACAATGGCTATCGGGCACAATGCTATCAGATGAATGTGCTACTCTGTCACAACTGGAAAAACAGGATTTCAGGGTGGATAATTTAACAGACACTCTGAGGTCTTAAAGACATGGACACGTTTTTCACTCATTATTATTAGTGCAGCATAGCGGGATAAGACAAAACTATTCATTTCAGTGGTTTCATGTGCACTATCGGGATACTCGCCTCTTAATTGTACTCTAATGGCTGGCTTAACACAGGTGTATTTGCATGTATATTTGTGCATGCAGTACACAGAGAATAGAACCCATTCATTTCAGTAGATTCATCCCCATTTTCTTTTTTTGTGTGCATAGAAAAATAGAACCTACTCTATTTTGTGTGCATAAGGGTCCCCATAGAAGTCTATGGGAGGTGCACAGATGCATGCGCAATACGCAAGAGGATGAGTGAAAAAAGAAAACATCTGCACCTCATTAGGCTAAACAGCCATTTAAATCAGGCTGTGGGTGTGTAGCATGTGCATATGAACATGCCCTGCATTGCACAAAAAAGTACAGTAAACTACACAGACATGCACGCAAATGAACCTCATTTGATATGTTGCACTAAAGAGTGCCCTAAGAACGGCTTCACACAAGCGTATTTCTGCGCACAAAATTATAAAAAAAATTAAATATAATAAAAGTCTTAAAAAAAACGTTTTCACAATTTTCTAATATTGTTGAGTACGTAAAAGTTCAATCTATAAAAGTAACACATTTATCCCTTGTCAGAAAAAAAATACACATCAGAATTGCACTTTTTGGGTTACCCCGTCTTCAAGAGAAAATTTAATAAAAAGCAATCAAAAAGTCGGATCTACTGTGAAATGGTGCCAATATAAACTACAGGACGTCTTGCAAAAAACTAGCCCTCACACAACTATGACTACAAAAAAAAAATAAAAAGTTATGGTCAGACGGTGGCAGCAGAAAATAGTTTACATTTTTTCTAATGATATTTCATTTTTAAAAGTAGTACAGCAAAAGGCCCTATATAAATGTTATATTGTCACAATTTTACTGAGCCCTAGAATAAAGTTCTTATATTTGCTGCACTGTGTACACAGTAGAAACAAGACCCTCCCAAAAATGGGGGAATTGCGTTTTTTTCCATTTCACTTCACTTAGAACATTTCAGTACATTATATGGTACATTAAATAATACCAATGAAAAATGCAACTCGTCCCACAAAAAACAAGCCTTCTGACAGCTACATCGATGGATAAATGAAAGAGTTATGTTTTTTTGAAAGTAGAGAGAAAAAAACAAAAGTGAAAAAAAAGCAGAAAAGAAATTGCTATTACCGAATTATTTTGTGGTAAACGGAACACTTCAAGGGAGGATCTAGTACCATGTTGTACCGCCTCTAGCTTGGATACAAGATGTTATACAGGCAGGCATGGAGGCTCTAGTACCCTGTTGTACCATCTATAGCTTGGATACAAGATGTGAAACAGGCGGGCATGGAGGTTCTAGTACCCTGTTGTACCATCTATAGTTTGGATACAAAATGTGATACGGGTGAACATAGAGGCTCTGGTACCCTGTTGCATCACCTCTAACTTGGATACAAGATGTGATAGCGGGAGCCATGGAGGCTCTAGTAGCCAGTTTTACCACCTCTAGTTTGGATACAAGCTGTGATACTGGCAGTCATGGAGGCTCTAGTACTCTGTTGTACTGCCTCTAGCTTGGATAAAAGATGTGATACAGGGGGCAAGAAGGCTCTAGTACCTTGTTGTACCGCCTCTAGCTTAGATGCAAGATGTGATACGGGCAGCTAGGAGGCTCTAGTACCCTGTTGTACTGCCTCTAGCTTAGATGCAAGATGGGATACAGTGGGCATGGAGGCATATAGGTTTCGTATGGTATCCTCCGACTTTTCAGTCCACATTTGCTGTAACTGAGCTGCTTGATTGTTCAAACTAGGATTCATTGCTGAAGAAAACCTGGTTCCACTCTATAGCAGTCCAGTTTTATTATTCATGACACCACTACAAACAGAGGCAATAGTAGGTGGGTGTTAAAGGCAGTACACGTATTGGCACCATGAGACCAAGTGTCCTTCAGCCAAGCACCTAGAAATGGTTCCAATAGACATAGGGGCCTGTGATGATGGTGCCACCTGTCTCTGGATGGCATTCAATGAAACAGTTGGATCTCACCGTGCTTGTTGGATGGTCAGACGATCCTCCCTACTGGTGGTCTGTTGAGGGCGTCATGAGCCCGGTCGCATTGTGTGCGGGCCATCACACATCCACTGGTCCCAACACTTCCTAATAGTCTGGTCAGAATGGCCCAGGTGGCGGGCAGTTTGCCTATATGAACATCCAGCTTTTCGTATTCCAGAAATGCGTCCCTCTCAAACTCTGTTAACTGGGCAAAATATCTTTGGTTGCATCATAGAGGCGTCTAGTGGTTATCAGGCTCTACACAAGCGGAAAAAGAAGTGCATTACACACAAGTAGCCTCTGTGAGCCTTTTTATAGGCCAAGGGTGGAACCACTTTTAGGACCTCGAGTGGCAGGACTGTTCATCTAATCACACCACAACTATAATCATTTGCATATGTGTCTGAGATGTAACTGCATGCTGAATTTTGCAGCAAAATGACAACTTCTTGTAGGAACTTGATTTTTTTTTTTACTAGGAATGTTGTATGATATAGGTATTTGAAAAATGTTAATGCATATCTCAACCCCAAAAAGTTTTAATACATATCACAAAAAGTAATAATGTGTCTCAATACCTTTGTTTCTGTAGGCTTCTGAGGGGTTCCTCTCCCATAATGCCACATTCATACAGTGTGAAAATTACCATACAGTGCCTAATTATAAGTGTCATACAGTATGGTGCCCAGATAAAATTTCCGTACAGTTGTCTCAACAAGAATGCTTTAAGGTATGGTCACAACCATACACTACAACAGTAATACACTGTACAGTGCCTAATGTCACGCATGCAAAGCGAAAGCTCAAATCATCGGCCTGATCTGTTCTAACGCACTCCAGAGCTCTACAATACTCATACAAATAAACGCTGCCACCACCAATTTTGTTATCGGTAAACTGGAACCCGATTTATGAATTATGAACACAATCTACGGAGTTATGATTCATTTTTAAAATGGACAAGGCTGACTTTTAAATTGCAGATTTAATCTAGAAAAGGTCTAGCAGTGCAATATATCTGATATGTACACAGATATACAAAAAAGGTTGCTACATGGGCACAGAAAGAAACACTGTATGAATACACAACAAGACAGATTTTTAAAATAAACAGTGGAAAATAAAAGAAAGATACCAGATTTGGAAAATGATCCAATGTTCCAATACATGCAGAGTCAATGAAGCAAATGGTATAGCCTTACGCCAAGGCGTAGCTCTATAGGATCTGACAATTTGGGGCCTGTGGGGTCCCAAATTATAAAGGGTCCCTCAGAACACTCCTTCCCCCACCTTCTCTGATGTCATTCAGGAGGGTTGGGGTAGAATCCTGTATCCCTGGTGGAAAAATCATGATTCCCCATTTTCAGTCATATCTTGTTAAACTGGTTTATGAATTTGGGCCTGGCATATTTTTAATCATGATTATACATATGTTTTGAGCCCATGCACGGATTGGTTCACTTCCATATTTCCCCAGATATGCGGTTCTGGGCCTTGGACCTCAACACGTGTAGATGCATTTTGTTCGGCTGGCCAGCCTGATTCTGAAAATATAATTTATATCAGACTAGAACCTTTATACGCCCAAATATCCTTTATTAAAAGATTTCTTTCTGATGTGAAGTTAGCACCGCTTTGGCTGTGTGAACAGAGGAAGGTGTCACTCCACACCAGCATGGGGTCAATTAAGCATCTCCTTGTCATTAGCTAGTTTATGGCCATTGGTAGAGGCAGAACTTGATGCTCCTGGGCCCCAATGCAAAACCTGTAACAGGGCAGCCAACTATAATGCTTTATTCATAGTACTGGGCTCCCTGTATGGAGAAGAGAGGTCTTATGGGCCCCCTAAGACTTCTGGGCCTTGGTGCAACCGCATCCCCTATATTTTTTTTTTTTAAACTCGTTTTATTAAACAGTATGCATCACATACAATAACATTTACATTAACTGTGTATACATCAGAAAGCTCTTTGGCATTGGTATTCAGTACTCAAATACGTTACATTTCTTCTGTGCTCATTAGATATATATTAACACATACATTTATAGTATTAACGACAATATTGCTTGTTTTACATGTCTAGCCTGGGTGCAGTTCGTCTTAATAAATTTTGAAACATTTCCTGTGTGAAGTTTGTATTTGTTGACCCACACCAGATCCCCCAAACTTTGTCAAATTTTTCAGGATATTTCCTGTTTTTGTAGACTATTTTTTCGTATGGTAGGATAGTATTAATAATGCTCTGCCATTTTGTAATTGTCGGGGGGCGTCTGTCCATCCATCGTAGCGCTATAACTTTACGGGCATAGAATAGTACTTTAGTAAGAAATATTTTATCATAGTGCTGCCACTGCTCCTCGTCCATGACCCCCAGCAGGCACATAGCTGGATCCAGTGGTACTGGTATTCCCATCAGTTCGGTTAGAAACTCAGTGACCTCTTCCCAGTACGTGTGCACCATCGGGCAGTTCCATATTAGATGGTTGAAATTTGCGTTTGGTGCGTGACAGCGATGGCACTGACTGGTAATTGATCTATTCATTTTATGGAGTCTACTCGGTGTTAAGTAGCATTGGTGCAGGATATATAATTGGGTTAATTTGTTATTCGCAGCTGGTGAGACCCCGGTGTATATAGCCATCGCGGTCTCCCAGTCTTCATTAGTCAGTGTTGGGATAAGTTCTTTCCATCTTTCCATCACCGTCATCTGTGTGCCGGGGGTCCTGGAGTGCAGCAGGTGAGTGTATAGTGCCGAAATTAGGCCTCTAGGGCCTTGTGTGCGCAGTATTCCTATTAACGGGTATGCTGAAAAGGGTCTCCTGGGCTCCGGGAATTGAGCTGTCAATGCGTGTCTAAGTTGTAGGTATCTAAAGAATCCCGTCCTAGGTACCTGGTATAATTGTTGCAGTTGCTCAAAGGAGGCTAGTATTCCGTCGATGTATAAGTGTTTCAGTGTGGTGATTCCTAAATTTGTCCAAAATTGTCTACCTGGTAGGCTCAGTAAGTGCGGCAGCGCTCTGTTGTTCCATAAAGGGGTCTCCAGGGGGGTGTCTTCCTGCCCAGTCAGTTGCCTGCATGCCTTCCAGACATTTGTTGTGAGTCTGTGAATGGGCAGCATTTGTTTTGTCAACAGTCCTGGTGCCTCCAGGAGGATCCAAAGCGATGCCTCCGCGAGGAAATACATCAGGTGGTGCTCGGAGTTCGGGAGAGGAGAGCCCGACAACCAGTGGCGTATGTATCTGACTTGCCCCGCTAGGTAATACATTTTAAAGTCCGGTAATGCCATTCCTGCTAGTTCTTTAGGTTTTTGTAGGGTTTCCATACGGAGTTTGGCTCTGGATTTTCCCCAAATAAACGAGGTTATTAATGAGTTAGTTTTTTTGAAGAATTTTTGTGTTATAGTCGTTTCTGCGTGCTCTAACCGGTATAGGTACTTGGGGAGTATTATCATTTTGATAAGGTTTATTCTACCTGCTACAGATAGTGGTAGAGGGCTCCAAGCTTTTAGTTTTAGTTGCAGGGTCGTCATTAGGGGTGCAATGTTTAGATCAAAGCTTTGGGTGTGGTCTCTGGTGATATAAATCCCTAGGTATTTAAATGCGGGAACAATTTGCAGATTATGATATACTTCTCCCGTCCTCCACTCCTCTCCCCTCAGCGGCATAAGGGTAGATTTCTGCCAGTTAATACGTAGGCCTGAGTAGTTCCCGAATTCATCTATTTGAGATATGGCCAGTGGTAGGGTGTGTTTGGGTTCTGACATATAGAGTATTATATCATCCGCATATAATCCTATCTTATCCTCTCTAGGTCCAATCTGGATTCCCTTGTATGATGCGTGCTGTCGAATCTTAAGAGCCAGGGGTTCTATGGCAATTGCAAATAAAAGAGGGGAAAGCGGGCAACCCTGTCGGGTCCCCCTGTGAAGTGGGAAGGAGGTGGAGACCAGGCCACTCGCCATTATCTTTGCCACCGGGGCACTATATAGGATAGAGACCCATTTAATAAACGGGTCTCCAAATCCGAATTTCCGCAAAACCTCTATCAGGTATGGCCATTCCACTGAACCGAACGCCTTGGCTGCGTCCAATGAGGCCAGGGCCCAATTTGCCCTCCACCTCCCCCCCACCTGCGTAATCACCTGTGTCCTTCTGATATTGTCTGACGTGGACATTCCCGGGATGAACCCGCATTGGTCTGGGTGTATGATATCTTTGATCACTTGGTTCAGCCTGGAGGCCAATACCTTGGTAAGGATTTTATAGTCCGTATTTAAGAGGGAGATGGGCCTATATGACCCACACTCCTCTGGGTTCTTATCAGGTTTTAATATGAGGACTATGTTGGCCTCGAGCATCGAGTCTGGGAGATGTTCTTTTCCCAATATGTCTTCATATAGCGTAAGTAGTTGTGGTGTTATTTCCTCCCTGTATTGTAGGTAAACTTCTATTGGTATGCCATCTGTGCCCGGGGTCTTGTTTTTTGCCATGTCCTCCATTGCTTTCTCTATCTCCTCCACTGCAATAGGGTCATCTAACAGGGATTTATGTGTGTCTTGTATTACTGGAAATGTTATACTGGCTAGGTAGGTCTCTAGCTCTGTTGGGGTGTAGTTAGTTTGGGATTGGTATAGGTCGGAGTAGAATTGTTGGAATCTGCTTAATATACCTTTGGGGTCTGTGATTATTGTGCCCTCTGCTGATTTAATCCTAAGTATGGCCGGAGAGGTATTTTCTTGTCGGGCCATGTATGCTAATAATTTACTGGACTGATTACCCAATTCAAAGAAGGTCTGGCGGGTGAAGAATAATTTCCTTTGGGCCTTCTCCTTTAAATGTAACAGGTACTCTCTGCCCGCTTGTAACCATTTGTCTTTTTTTTCATTTGAGGGATCGGATATGAATTCCTTTTCCAGCCGCTGGCATTGTTCCGCTAATTGTTCCCCTTCCTTTGCTGTGGTTTTTTTAATGAAGGAGATTGAGGATTTGAAGCATCCTCTGAGGTATGGTTTGAAGGCTTCCCAAACCAACATCCTATCAGGGCTCGCTTCGTGTGCTTCGTAATAAATCTTAATTTGGTCTACTATTCGGTCGTTTGGGCCGAGTAGCGACAGCCAAAACGGGTGTATTCGTTGTTTCTTAATGACAGAGAAGCTTGGGTTTTTTATAGTCATGCGTATTGGTGAGTGGTCTGACACTGCTCTTGGGAGATGTTCTATGGATTCAACTTTTGGGAATAGTGAGGGAGATCCAAATATATAGTCTATTCGACTCAGCGCATGGTTGTGGGCTGCATGGCAGGAGAACTCCCGCTGGTATGGGTGGAATGTTCGCCACATATCCAACCATCCCGCTACCGAGATCATAGAGGCCAGTCGAGTCGGGCCCGTGTCCCCCGACCCCCGAGCACCACCCCCGAACCTATCCAGGAGCGGGTCCATGACCATATTCATGTCTCCCAAGCAGATGGTTGTTGCGTCTGGCGAAAATGAGGCGAATTGTATGCCTTCTGCTAGCAGGGCTGTTGAGGTTGATGGTGGGTTGTAGTAACATAAGAGTACATACAAATCATTATTTATTTTGGCTCTTACGAAAACAAACCTGCCCTCCGGGTCCTTCCTCAGTTGTTCCACCTCCCATCTAAGTGATCTTTCTATCAGTAGGGACACCCCCCTGGAGTATGGTGTATGGTATGAATGTGCTGACCACTGGACCCATGGCTTCGACAGACATTTAGAAGTTTCAGGCGTGAGGTGGGTCTCCTGCAGGCACAATATATGCGGTCGCCAGGAGCGTATCAGCGAGTTAATTGTAGTTCGCTTCCTGGGGGATCCCATACCTCTAACGTTCCAGGACACAAAGGTTATCTCAGCCATTGGCGGAGGTAGTTTAATTGGGTCCGGATAAAGTTTTTTATGGCATTCTTTCCCTCAGGAAACCCCCCGTCACGCCTCGTCACATTTTTGTTACTCATTATACAATCGCATTTCAGTACATTCGCATAACAGACATTAAAGGGGTTGTCCCGCGCCGAAACGGTTTTTTTTTTTTTTCAACCCCCCCCCCCGGTCGGCGCGAGACAACCCCGATGCAGGGAGGTAAAGAAAGCTTACCGGAGCGCTTACCTTAATCCCCGCGCTCCGGTGACTTCAATACTTACCGCTGAAGATGGCCGCCGGGATCCTCTGTCTCCGTGGACCGCAGCTCTTCTGTGCGGTCCATTGCCGATTCCAGCCTCCTGATTGGCTGGAATCGGCACGTGACGGGGCGGAGCTACCAGGAGCCGGCATCCTGCACGAGAGGCTCCATAGAAGAAAGCAGAAGACCCGGACTGCGCAAGCGCGGCTAATTTGGCCATCGGAGGGCGAAAATTAGTCGGCACCATGGGAACGAGGACGCTAGCAACGGAGCAGGTAAGTATAAAACTTTTTATAACTTCTGTATGGCTCATAATTAATGCACAATGTACATTACAAAGTGCATTAATATGGCCATACAGAAGTGTATAGACCCACTTGCTGCCGCGGGACAACCCCTTTAACATTGAGCATCCGATGCATACAACTTAAAAACATTGCGGTAGTGTAATACCAACTTGTAACTTCTGCAACTTGTGGTCTAACGGGTTTTAGTCACTGAATACTTTTTTCTATATCAGCATTCGTGGCTAACTTTTTACTCGGGGTAACCAGCTTAGCATAGCTTCAGTATTTGCTATACTCGCGGTTCTGTTAGTTTATTAAAGCAGTAGTGCGAGCCGACCAAATCTCGTTGTATATTAATTAGGTGGGCTCCCTTTTGAGGAGAGGGGGGAGGAGGAGGTGGGGGGAAGGAGGGGGAAAGGGGGGAAGGAGGGGTGGGGGTAAGGGGGGGGGAGGGGTATTGTGCTGAGGGCGGCCCCAAGGGGGCGCCTCATCTTTGGTTTAGTAATTTACCATATCCTTAGGCAGTTTTAGTGACACCTTATATATCGTGTAGGAGTTCCGTTGCCTAGAGGGGAAATAAGAAGTGGTTAATTTTTATATACATTACAGTCTTTCTGGACGTCGTCTGGCGGTTAACCATTCTTCTGCTTCGGATGGTGAGGTGAAGAAGCGGGTACGTTCTCCGTCGGTCACTCGCAGTCGCGCCGGTTACATCATGGAGTACGGGAGCTGCAGCTCTCGAAGTTGTCTTTTAACGCTGAAGAATGACGCTCTCTGCTTTTGGAGGTCTGCCGAAAAATCCGGGAAGATGGATACTGTGGCGTTGTCGTGGCGTAGGGGTCCTCCTTTTCTAGCAGCTTGTAGGATATTATCTCTGTCCCGGGAGTTGAGTATTCTTGCTAGTAGGGGTATGGGAGGGGCTCCAGGTATGGGCGGCTTCATCGGCACTCGGTGGGCTCACTCAATAACGAAGATTTGTGACAAGTCAGCATTAGGAAGACGTTCACGGATCCATTTCTCTAGGAATTCTTCGGGTCCCTGCCCTTCGGTTCGTTCTGGCAGACCGACTATACGCAGATTATTGCGTCGTGAACGATTTTCAAGGTCGTCCGCTTTTTGTCTCCAATATTCAGTTTTTTGTGTAAGCTCTCTCATTGTAGCTGACATTGGGGAGACGGTATCATCAAGCGTGGATATTCTGTCTTCCGTGTTGGTGACTCTTTCCCTCAGGTTTTGGAGGTCTTGTCTAAGGAGGCTTACATCCATCTTTACTTCATCAATTTTACTGGTGAGGGTAGTTGTGGATGTTTGGATTGCCACCAGCAGCTGCTCGGACAGTTGTTGTAGGGTTTGAACTGTCCCCTCCGCTGGGCCTGGGCTGGCATTTTTTATCTGAGGTGATGAGCCCCCCGGGGCCGATGATGTAGAATCGGAACCTGGGTCCCTGCGGGTTTCGCCTCTAGCAAATGCTTTCAGTTTATCCGCTGTTGCGTTTTGCCTGGTAGGCCCCATGCTGCTCTCTCAGAGGTACCTGGTGGTGTACTCTGCTGCCTTGTTTCTGTTAGGTGCTGTTGCGCTGCTTTAGTGGTGATTGTTTGCCTCCACTTGCGGGGGGGGGGGGGGGGTCCTCTGCAGGGCCTGTGTCACCCTTTCCCTCTTTCAGGGGGTGTGCTGTGCTTGCCTCTATGGTCCCTTCTCTGGGTATGGTGGGAGGAGGGGGGGGGGGTCCTGTCCCCGGGCTCAGGTTTATGTGGGGCACAATAGCTGCTGCCCTTTCCCCCTGATTGCTGTTTCCAGCGTTACCTTTCTCCTCTGGTATGAGGATCTCTGCGGGCCCCCTCCGCTCCGTTTGTCTCCTCTGGGTCTGCTGGCTCCGTTCCCCGACCGGCGGCTGTGTCAGCCGCAGCGCCGCGGGTCCGCCGCTGGTGTCACCTCAGTCGCCGCTACCACGGGCGCCTCACCAGGCGTCTTGTTGCTAAGCGCGGGGTGATGCGCGCCGGGCCCCGGCGGTTGTTCGCCGGCCGGTTATCTTCTCCGCAAGATGGCGGCGGTGGCCGCGGCTCCGCGCTTCCGCCGCCGGGGCGCCCCCGCTGTGGGTGCTGCACAGGCTCTACGATGCCCTGCGGTGTTGCCGGCGGTCTGGGTCTCTCCCACCCTTCTTCTTGACGTGTCCGGCACCAGATTTGGGGCTTGTCGGCTGGCTGGTGGGTACCTCGTGGCACAAAATGGCGGCTCCCTCCCCCTCACAGGTCTTTCGTCGGCGCCGCTGCCGTTGCGCTTTCCCTCTGGCGTCGCTTCTCCGGGGTCTGTCCTCCTCCCCCTCTCCACCGGAGATGTTGTACCGGGGCTGGGGGTCCTCAGGATGGGCACAGGATTAGTTTTGGTCTATCAGAGCGGGAGCTTCTCTCACATACGGCTGGTCAGCTCGGCTGCTTGGCCACGCCCCCGCATCCCCTATATTTATGCCAGTGGCCCCCGGGCAAGGGGTTTCCTGTCCTTCTGTACATCAAAGGCTTGCCAAATACAGGAGAGGAAGGGGAGATTAGAACATTGAATTCATTCAGCTTTCCTAGGGCCTGACAAACTACAAACCCAAAAAATGGAATCTGACACTCAAAATGTCTGACAGCCTGAAGTCTCTACACCACACCTAATATCACAAGAAGAAGCAGCACTCTACCAGATCAAGTGAAATATAGTTTGTGCATCCATGTTCTCAAGGGAACATTTAAGCAAATGGCTTCATGGAGCAAGTAAAACATTGTACTCTGACCGTGGGTAGATAAGTAGCACTGCCACACAATGTCGAAGAAAAAGCCATTACACAGTGTTCGAATAATACCAACTGATTGTGATCAAAGAACAGCTGCATTTCTATAGTAATCTGATAATAGTATAATATAATGTCTAGATAATTGTGGTGTCACACCTGCATCGGGGTTCCGCTTTCCTGTGCCATTCGAGGAGGAAGGACTCACATTTGGAGGGAAGAAAAAGTGCTGCATGCAGCATTTTTCATTCTGGTACTTTCAGCCGGATGTAAGACTGAACTTCCGACTGAAAGTTGCAATGCAGATGTGAAACTGACCTAAAACCTATGCATATCTACAGATGTAGCAAAGCTTAACTTGACACTTAGAAAAGGATCTGCGCCACAGTTTATATGGCTTTTAAATGGCTTTTCTAAGGTTTTATTGTATTCAGATAAGATAATTACTTGCAGTTAGTTATCACAGTTCAGTTAAACTTTGCTACATCATTATACAAGGGCAGCTGTTGAAAGCTGCAACCACACAAGTTGCATATATCTACCTAAAGGCTCTCTCACACGGACATTTTTTCCTACGTGCCACAAGTGTATTTCCCGCGCAGGGAGCATGCAGCAGTATGAAAAGCATTGCGTACTGCTGTGTGCCGACTAATCCCAATATATGATATCTGACATATATGAGGTAGGTTCGCTCTAACATCATGTTTTTTGTTAGCCATTAAAAGGTATCATATCTACAAGATTACTTGGTTTCTCTTGCTGAGAACAATCACATTTTGACCAATCCCCATACACGATCTTCACCTGTATGCTTGCATAATACAGGCTAAGATAGAGCATATCGCTTACTTTTTTTGCACGCAATTTTCACGCAGTCTGTGTGAGAGGCACCATTAAAAGTAATGGAAAGTTTATTAGAGCATATTACGCTCGCAAGTAAGAAATAGTCATGTGAGAGAGCCCTAAGGCCACCTGCAGATGGGCGGAAATTCCACCCCTGGAAGCTGTCATAGGATTGCGTTAACAAACGCAATCCTATGCAGACGGCCGCGATTTGTCCTCGTGAAATCTCACGCGGCAAACAAACCGCGGCATGCTCTATTTCTGTGCGGGGCTCTGCGAGCCCCGCACAGAAACGTCACTCACCGGCCGCCAGCTCCGCTCTGAAAGAGCGGCATATGAAAGAGCCGGGGCCGTGGGAGAGGTGAGTGCCCGCGCTGCTCTCTGCAGAAGCTCGGGTCAGGTCCCGCTGCGAGAATTCTCTCAGCTGTTTCCGACCCGGCCGTCTGCCGGCAGCCTAAGGTTGGCCATGTGCTTATTTGTCAGGCTCATTTCTTGCAGACATTAGGACATTGTCTCACACACAATGTTTGGATATAGCCAAAGGACCAAAACTGAAGGAGCTGCCTCCCAGGCTCCTTCACGTGGACGTATGCAAAATTGCACATGCTTCAGCACAATGTATCAATGGGTTCTATTCTCTGCATATTTCATGTCTGGTTTTGCACGTTCAAATATGTTCGTATGAAAGAGCCCTCAGTTTCATGAAAACAAGAAAGGATCACAAAACCAGTGGACAATATGGAAAACATTCCTAATCATTAATTTAGGATGCATTGCCCCTTGTAGTGACAAAAACGGGAAAGATCTTGGTAGTGTTTGAAAACTCAGCATATTGACTACCACTGTCACTTGTTTTTAGAAAAAACCTTTAACCCGGTATTAATAGTGCAGTAAATATAGCAAACGATTCTGCAAAGAGTAGAGCAGTGCAGAGAAAACCAGACAATTACATAAGTATTTCCAAGTAAACACCTGTGCCATCTTCTCCGAACAGATAATGCACCTGCTCTCAGGGTCTAATATGAGATACAGTTAGTTTAGTACTTCTGTTGTTGCAGCATCCAACCTTGAACACAGTGATCCTGGAATAAAATGACCGTCTAAGCCTGTCTAGATCAGGGTGACCTAAAGACATTTACTTTTTCTTAAAAAATAGGGCATAAGCTAGAAAGTCTGAGCACATCTACCATTCTGTAATACAGAAGCAAAATATGATACAACTTTGGGGACAAACTTCAAACATTACAGGGGTGTATGCACAACTACGCTTGCCTTGCCACTACAGAGCGTAGTCGCGCATGTAAAAGTTTTTTCTTTTTTCACCAGGCCATTCAAACTCCACGCCATAGCGCATGAGTTTGAAAAAAAACAGCGGATAGATAGGTCCTGCCCTATCTTTCCCGTATATAGTAAACACTACGTGCAAGAAAGATAAAGCAAGTCCTATCTTTTCTCACCTGTATTATTAACAGACGAGAATACCGCTAATGAAAATGAAGCCATTGAATTCAATGTGAAGAAGCTAGAGATGAGCGAGTATACTCAGTAAAGGCAATTGCTCGAGCCAGCATTGCCTTTATCGAGTAGCTGCCCGCTCGAGATGAAAGGTTCGGGTGCCGGCGCGGGGGAGCGGTGAGTAGCGGCTGTCAGCAGGAGGGAGCGGGGGGAGAGAGGGAGAGAGAGATCTCCCCTCCGTTCCGCTCCGCTCTCCCCCGCAGCTCCCTGCCCGCTGGCACCCGAACCTTCTGTCTCGAGCGGGCAGGTACTTGCTAAAGGCAATGCTCGCTCGAGCAATTGCCTTTATCGAGTATACTCGCTTATCTCTAGAAGAAGCCCTTAGTGATGAGTTATTTAGTGAGTGAGTGAATCAGTGAGGGCTTTTGCATTTATATATGCAGATGTGAGGTAGATTCTCCTTAGTATATACACATAAGGGCTTCTTCACATGGGAGTGTTTTAGTCCACGATAATCATGGCCACATAGCGGGACGAAATGAAACCATAGATTCAATGGTTTTCTTTTCATTAGCAGTATTATCACCCGTTAAGGCCTCTTTTATACGGGCGACTTGATATCGCCACAATATCACATCAGTAGTCTGTGGGATATCGCTGCGTTTTCTAGCAGCGATATCATGATTTTGTGTGGCTACAAAGTCGTGCAACTTTGTTGCGCTCTTTTGCCGGGTCTTTTAAGGGGACTTGAAATATAAGCCCTATCACGAAAATAAGCCCTAGCAGCATGAAAAAAGCAAATACATTAACCTAACAGCCACTGTTCACTCCACCGCGTCATCTCTGTAGCTCAGTGACACTTGTCTGTAGTCTTCTGCCAGCGCTTCCTGGATTGGAGGTTCAAATTCCCTACCTCCAAGAAGCGCAGGCTGGGATTGGCTCTCAAGCGCTGCAGCTCAGCTAATCAGAGACAGCACTTGATGAACCAATCACAGCCATTCAATGACTCTGTTTGGTTGAGCCACGGCACTCGAGAGCCAATCACAGCCAGCACTTCCCGGAGGCGGGGAATTTGAACCTCCAATGCAGGAAGCACTGGCAGAAGGCTAAAGAGAAGTTCCGGGGAGCTGCAGAGAAGAGTCATGGAGTGAACAGTAGCTGTTATGTATATGTTAGGGCTTATTTTTGGGGTTTAACAATAGGATTTCCTACTGTAAAAGTTGCATTGCACCAAACGAAAACCGCATTTTTGTGCGATTAAACAGAAAGGAAAGCTCCATAGGTAAACTTGGGCTACAAAACATCGCAAATGATGCCAGTTATTAGCAACCCCCTATTTTTTTTCTCACAATGTAGCAGCCTACAAAACATCGCTGATGCGAGGGGACCCATTAGAAAGCATGGGCTTCACACGCATGTGATTTGTAACACTGTCGCATCATAGGAAAATCACATAATTTTGTTGCCTGTGTGAAACTACCCTAATAGTACAGGCGAGAAAAGATAGGATGTGCCCTATCTTTCCCATACATAACAGGACCTATTTTATTCAGACTTTTGCGCTATGGCACAGAGTTTGAATGGCCCAATTAAACAAAAGAAAAACCCTGGTCCAAGTCCAACAATGCTCTATAGCAGCGAGCGTAGTTGCACATATGCCTGTGCGTTTTCGCCCTATAGGTGAGGTCGATTCTCCTCAGTATATACAGAAGGTGAGTTAGATTCTCCTAAATATACAAACAGAGACATGAGCTGGATTCTCAGCAGTATATACACAGAGAGGTAAGGTAGATTCTCCTCAGTATATACATATAGAGAGGTGGTAGATTCTCCCCAGTATGTACACAGAGGAGGGGTAGATTCTCCTCAGTATATACAGAAGGTGAGTTAGATTCTCATCAGTTTATACACATAGAGGTGAGATAGATTCTCCTCAGTATATACAGAAGGTGAGTTAGATTCTCTTCAGTTTATATACAGAGAGGTGAGGTAGATTCTCCTAAATATATAAACAAAGGCATGAGCTGGTGTAACAGGGGCTGAGGGTGCGCCCCCAGCCGGCTTGGCTTGGACCGGAACAAGTGTGGTTGGCAGATGACCCCAATGGACAGAGGTACTGCAACAAGACACTGTGAAACAGACAGACCTATGAGCAGGGACTAGTGCTAAGATACACCTAGTGCAAGCTAGGACAGGTGACATCACCTTGGCAATATAATATGGGAAAACTCACCCTAAGCTAAACAGGAAAATAGGAAGACCCCTGCCTAGAAGTGGGATAGGCGTCTTGACAAGAATGGCCCCACGGTCTTCACCTCGGGACTAACTCTCCCTGTCAGGACACAGGAGAGGTGCACTGAACACAGGACACATCACAGTATACACTAAACACAGAACAGGACTGACATACCACAGAGATGGGAATGATGCAAGGACTGGAAGGAACTGAACAAATGCACACAGGCAAAAGCACAAGGCAAAGAGCATGCAATACTATCAGAAACTGAAACGAGGTTGGGTGACTGACCCAACACACAGAAACACTGAGGTAATGAGGGAGGATTCTCAATTCAGTTAAATAGGGGTGTAATTGCCGATGCTCTACAGCTGAGCACTGGAGAAGCACTGGGAGCACTGGAGAAAGTAACACCTGCATTGCTGGCGTGAAGTGTGCAGCAGTTCAACGTAAAGAAGAAAACAGGCTGACGCCTGCATCGGCCAGAAATAGCAGGAAACAGGCAAGTCTGAGAAGTGCGTCTAATATCTGGATTCTCTTCAGTATATAAACATAGAGGTGAGGTAAATTCTCAGTATATACACAGTGAGGTGAGGTAGATTGTCCTCAGTATATTCAGAAGGTCATGCCCTAAACTACGTGCAACTATGTGCAAAAAAGATAGGGCAAGTCCTATTTTTTCTCACACATAATACTAACGCACGAGAATCCCGATAGTGAAAACAAAACCATTGAAGTCAATGGTTTCATTTCGACATATGTCATGGCTGCAGGATAATGAAGAATACGTAAGTTTTGCTTTTTTTTATTTTTAAAACTTTTACTGTAGTTTAATAAGTTTTTTATAATGTTTACTTAAAAGTTTAAAAAAAGCTATTAAAATACAGTAAAAGGTTAAATAATAGAGATGAGCGAACGTACTCGTCCGAGCTTGATACTCGTTCGAGTATTAGCGTGTTCGAGATGCTCGTTACTTGTAACGAGTACCACGCGATGTTCGGGTTACTTTCACTTTCATCTCTGAGACGTTAGCGCGCTTTTCTGGCCAATTGAAAGACAGGGAAGGCATTACAACTTCCCCCTGCGACGTTCAAGCCCTATACCACCCCCCTGCAGTGAGTGGCTGGGGAGATCAGGTGTCACCCGAGTATAAAAATCGGCCCCTCCCACGGCTCGCCACAGATGCGTTCTGACATAGCTGAGAGAAAGTGCTATCGTGTTGGAGCTGCTATAGGGAGAGTGTTAGGAGTTATTGTAGGCTTCAAGAACCCCAACGGTCCTTCTTAGGGCCACATCTAACCGTGTGCAGTACTGTGGCAGCTGCTTTTTGCAGTGTTGCACATTTTTTTTTTTTTGGTATATCGGCCGTGCAGAGCATTGCGCCCTGCAGTAATACTCCAGGGACAGAAGTGCTTAGGCAGGGAGAGCGTTAGGAGTATTTTAGGCTTCAAGAACCCCAACGGTCCTTCTTAGGGCCACATCTAACCGTGTGCAGTACTGTGGAGGCTGCTTTTCGCAGTGTTGCACCTTTTTTTTTTTTTTGGTAATACTCCAGGGACAGAAGTGCGTAGGCAGGGACAGAAGACATATTAATATTATTGATTGAATATAGGCAGTGGGCCTTTGCTAAAAAAATTTGGGCAAAAAAACTATTTGGCCTGCCTGTCACTGTGCTCAGTGTTCTGGGTCTGTGTGCGCTGGGTGTAGTAGTTCTACAAAATCATATGCAGCCAGCTAAGTGTTACAGCAGGCTTGCGCCAAATTATTTCCTGGCTCTGTCTGGGCTGTGAAATCACTGCTGTATTGCAGTCCACAGTGCAACACTGTAGTTCTGTGACATACTCCAAGGACAGAAGTGTGGAGGCAGGGACAGAAGACATATTCATTGAATATAGGCAGTGGGCCTTTTCTAAAAAATATTGGGCAAAAAATCTATTTGGCCTGCCTGTCACTGTGCTCAGTGTTCTGGGTCTGTGTGTGCTGGGTGTAGTAGTTCTACAAAATCATACGCAGCCAGCTAAGTGTTACAGCAGGCTTGCGCCAAATTATTTCCTGGCTCTGTCTGGGCTGTGAAATTACAGCTGTATTGCAGTCCACAGTGCAACACTCTGCAGTTCTGTGACATACTCCAGGGACAGAAGTGTGGAGGCAGGGACAGAAGACATATTCATTGAATATAGGCAGTGGGCCTTTGCTAAAAAAATTTGGGCAAAAAATCTATTTGGCCTGCCTGTCACTGTGCTCAGTGTTCTGGGTCTGTCTGTGCTGGGTGTAGTAGTTCCACAAAATCATACGCAGCCAGCTAAGTGTTACAGCAGGCTTGCACCAAATTATTTCCTGGCGTTCCGTAAACGAAGTCAGCCTCCAACCACAGGCCAATAAGCGACACATTTAATTACAGCGTTCTGTTTCTGCACTACTGGTAATACACCATGCTGAGGGGTAGGGGTAGGCCTATAAGACGTGGACGTGGGCGAGGACGCGGAGGCCCAAGTCAGGGTGTGGGCACAGGCCGAGCCAGTGCGGTGGCCAGGGGTAGAGGCAGGGCCAGACCGAATAATCCACCAACTGTTTCCCAAAGCGCCCCCTCGCGCCATGCCACCCTGCAGAGGTCAAGGTGCTCTACGGTGTGGCAGTTTTTCACAGAGACGCCTGACGACCGACAAACAGTGGTGTGCAACCTTTGTCGCGCCAAGATCAGCTGGGGAGGCACCACCACCAGCATGCGCAGACATATGATGGCCAAGCACCCCACAAGGTGGGACGATGCCCGTTCACCGCCTCCGGTTTGCACCACTGCCTCTCCCCCTGTGCCCCAACCTGCCACTGAGATCCAAGCCCCCTCTAAGGACACAGGCACTACCGTCTCCTGGCCTGCACCCACACCCTCACCTCCGCTGTCCTCGGCCCCATCCAGCAATGTCTCTCAGCGCAGCGTCCAGACGTCTCTAGCGCCACTGTTTGAGCGCAAGCGCAAGTACGCCGCCACGCACCCGCACGCTCAAGCGTTCAACGTGCACATTGCCAAATTGATCAGCCTGGAGATGCTGCCGTATAGGCTTGTGGAAGCGGAGGCTTTCAAAAGCATGATGGCGGCGGCGGTCCAGCGCTACTCGGTTCCCAGTCGCCACTACTTTTCCCGATGTGCCGTCCCAGCCCTGCACGACCACGTCTCCCGCAACATTGTACGCGCCCTCACCAACGCGGTTACTGCCAAGGTCCACTTAACAACCGACACGTGGACAAGCACAGGCGGGCAGGGCCACTATATCTCCCTGACGGCACATTGGGTGAATTTAGTGGAGGCTGGGACAGAGTCAGAGCCTGGGACCGCTCACGTCCTACCCACCCCCCGAATTGCGTGCCCCAGGTCGGTGGTGGTATCTGCGGCGGTGTATGCTTCCTCCACTAAACCACCCTCCTCCTCCTCCTCCTACGCAACCTCTGTCTCGCAATCAAGATGTGTCAGCAGCAGCACGTCGCCAGCAGTCGGTGTCACGCGGTGTGGCAGCAAAGCGGTGGGCAAGCGTCAGCAGGCCGTGCTGAAACTACTCAGCTTAGGAGAGAAGAGGCACACGGCCCACGAACTGCTGCAGGGTCTGACAGAGCAGACCGACCGCTGGCTTGCGCCGCTGAGCCTCCAACCGGGCATGGTCGTGTGTGACAACGGCCGTAACCTGGTGGCGGCTCTGCAGCTCGGCAGCCTCACGCACGTGCCATGCCTGGCCCATGTCTTTAATTTGGTGGTTCAGCGCTTTCTGAAAAGCTACCCACACTTGTCATACCTGCTCGGAAAGGTGCGCCAGCTCTGCGCACATTTCCGCAAGTCCCACACGCACGCTGCCACCCTGCGGACACTGCAACATCGGTTTCATCTGCCAGTGCACCGATTGCTGTGCGACGTGCCCACACAGTGGAACTCTACGCTCCACATGTTGGCCAGGCTCTATGAGCAGCATAGAGCTATTGTGGAATACCAACTCCAACATGGGCAGCGTAGTGGGAGTCAGCCTCCTCAATTATTTACAGAAGAGTGGGCCTGGTTGGCAGACATCTGCCAGGTCCTTGGAAACTTTGAGGAGTCTACCCAGATGGTGAGCGGGGATGCTGCAATCATTAGCGTCACCATTCCTCTGCTATGCCTCTTGAGAAGTTCCCTGCAAAGCATAAAGGCAGACGCTTTGGAATCGGAAACGGAGGCGGGGGAAGACAGTATGTCGCTGGATAGTCAGAGCAACCTCATGTCTATATTTCAGCGTGTTGAGGAGGAGGGGGAGGAGCATGAGGAGGAGGGGGAAGAGACAGCTTGGCCCACTGCTGAGGGGACAGATGCTGCTTGCCTGTCATCCTTTCAGCGTGTATGGCCAGAGGAGGAGGAGGAGGAGGAGGGGGAGGAGCATGAGGAGGAGGGGGAAGAGACTGCTTGGCCCACTGCTGAGGGTACAGATGCAGCTTGCCTGTCATCCTTTCAGCGTGTATGGCCAGAGGAGGAGGAGGAGGAGGAGGATCCTGAAAGTGATCTTCCGAGTGAGGACAGCCATGTGTTGCGTACAGGTACCCTGGCACACATGGCTGTCTTCATGTTAGGATGCCTTTCTCGTGACCCTCGCGTTTCACGCATTATGGCCACTACGGATTACTGGGTGTACACACTGCTCGACCCACGGTATAAGGAGAACCTTTCCACTCTCATTCCCGAAGAGGAAAGGGGTTCGAGAATGATGCTATACCACAGGGCGCTGGTGGACAAACTGATGGTAAACTTCCCATCCGACAGCGCTAGTGGCCGAAGGCGCATTTCCATGGCCCAGGTAGCAGGGGAGGTGCTGAGATCAGGCAGCATGTACAGCGCTGGCAGGGGAACATTCTCCAAGGCCTTTGCCAGCTTTATGGCTCCCCAGCAAGACTGTGTCACCGATCCCCAGTCAAGGCTGAGTTGGCGGGAGCACTGTAAAAGGATGGTGAGGGAGTACGTAGCCGATCGCACGACCATCCTCGGTGACGCCTCTGCCCCCTACAACTACTGGGTGTCGAAGCTGGACACGTGGCCTGAACTCGCGCTGTATGCCATGGAGGTGCTTGCTTGTCCTGCGGCTAGCGTCTTGTCAGAGAGTGTGTTTAGTGTGGCTGGGGGAATCATCACGGATAAGCGTACCCACCTGTCAACCGACAGTGCCGACAGGCTTACACTCATCAAGATGAACAAAGCCTGGATTTCCCCAGACTTCTCTTCTCCACCAGCGGACAGCAGCGATACCTAAACAATACGTAGGCTGCACCCGCGGATGGAAGCATCGTTCTCTATCACCATCCAAAACGGGGACCTTTTTGCTTCATCTATCTGTGTATAATATTTCTCCTCCTCCGCCTGCTCCTCCTCCTGAAACCTCACATAATCACGCCGAACGGGCAATTTTTCTTAGGCCCACAAGGCTCAGTCATATAATTTTTCTAAACAATTTTTATACGTTTCAATGCTCATTAAAGCGTTGAAACTTTCACCTCAACCAATTTTTATTTTTACTGGGCTGCCTCCAGGTCTAGTTAGTTACCAATTAAGCCACATTAACCAAAGTGATTAATGGGTTTCACCTGCCCTCTTGGTTGGGCATGGGCAATTTTTCTCAGATACATTAGTACTGTTGGTACACCAATTTTTGGGGGCCCTCGCCTACAGTGTAATCCAATTAATTTTTTGCCCACCTGCATTACAGCTGACGTAACATCAGCTGTGTTGGGCACTGCAATGGGATATATTTATGTACCGCCGGTGGCTTCCTGGCACCCACCCATGCTGTCGGTCCACCGGGAGTTGTAACTGCATGTGTCCACTTCTAAAGAACCCGAGTCTGACTGGGGCATGCAGTGTGGGCTGAAGCCCACCTGCATTAAACATGAATTTATTACCTCAGCTGTGATGGGCAATGCAATGGTATATATTAATGTACCGCCGGTGGCTTCCTGGCACCCACCCATGCTGTCGGTCCATAGGGAGTTGTAACTACATGTGTCCACTTCTAAAGAACCCCAGTCTGACTGGGGCATGCAGTGTGGGCCGAAGCCCACCTGCATTAAACATGAATTTATTACCTCAGCTGTGATGGGCAATGCAATGGGATATATTTATGTACCGCCGGTGGGTTCCAGGGAGGCACCCATGCTGTGGGTGCACAGGGAGTTGTAACTGCATGTGTCCACTTCTAAAGAACCCCGGTCTGACTGGGGCATGCGGTGTGGGCCGAAGCCCACCTGCATTAAACATCACATTATTACCTCAGCTGTGATGGGCAATGCAATGGGATATATTAATGTACCGCCGGTGGCTTCCTGGCACCCACCCATGCTGTCGGTCCACAGGGACTTCACAATAGGGAGTTGTACCTGCCTGTGTCTATGAATTAAAAACCCCGGTCAGGTTGGGGCATGCAGTGTGGGCCGAAGCCCACCTGCATTTAATCTGACGTTAGCTCTGCTGTCCAGGGCACTGCAATGGGATACATTTATGTACAGCCGGTGGGTTCCAGGGAGCCACCCATGCTGTGGGTGCACACGGAATTCCCATTGCGGAGTTGTACCTGCCTGTGACTATTTATAAAAAACCGCGGTCTGGCTGGGGCATGCAGACACCTTGACAGAATGAATAGTGTGTGGCACATAGGTTCCCCATTGCTATGCCCATGTGTGCAGCTCCAGATGGAGGTGGCACAGGATTGCATTTCTCATTGCTTCTGTACAGCATTGTGGACTATCGCCCCGCCCCTTTTAAAGAGGGTCGCTGCCTAGCCGTGCCAACCCTCTGCAGTGTGTGCCTGCTTTTCCTCTGGCAGACGCACTTATAAATAGACATGAGGGTGGCGTGGCATGAGGGCAGCTGAAGGCTGGGCAGGGACAGTTTGGTGTGCGCTGTGGACACTGGGTCGTGGGGGGGGGGGGGTTTGGGCAGCATGTAACCCAGGAGAAGTGGCAGCGGAGTGTCATGCAGGCAGTGATTGTGCTTTGTTGGAGGTAGTGTGGTGCTTAGCTAAGGTATGCATTGCTAATGAGGGCTTTTCAGAAGTAAAAGTTGTTGGGGGGGGGCCCACTCTTGCCGCTATTGTGGCTTAATAGTGGGACCTGGGAACTTGAGATGCAGCCCAACATGTAGCCCCTCGCCTGCCCTATCCGTTGCTGTGTCGTTTCCATCACTTTCTTGGGTTTTGCAGATTTTCACAAATGAAAACCTTAGCAAGCATCGGCGATATACAAAAATGCTCGGGTCGCCCATTGACTTCAATGGGGTTCGTTATTCAAAACGAACCCTCGAGCATCGCGAAAAGTTCGTCTCGAGTAACGAGCACCCGAGCATTTTGGTGCTCGCTCATCTCTATTAAAGGAGATGTCTCGAGGAAGCAGTGAATTTTTTTTTTTGCCCAGTCCCCCTAATTAAGCATACATTATTAAGCCCCCCTGTAAATGACTTTTCTAGCTGGTTCGTACTTACCGTTCCAGCGTTTCAGCAACTTATAAAAGTTTCCCCAAGATGGCCGCCGGCTCTTTTCCCGTCGCTTGCTGCAGCCCGACGTGCGCGCTTCCGAGACGCTGCCAGCTGTTTCTCCATGGCAACCAGACGCCCTGCAGCCGCCGACCAGTCACCCACCGCCAGGCAGCAGGTAACCGGCGCTAGCCCCCGGCTCCCCAGCGCTACGCTCCCGGCTCCCCAGCGCTACGCTCCCGGCTCCCCAGCGCTACGCTCCCGGCTCCCCAGCGCTAGACCCTGACAACAGACGAAGGCCCCGGAGCCCAGCGCTAGGTTCCGGAGCCCAGGTGAAGGCCCCGGAGCCCAGCGCTAGGCCCTGTAGCCCAGCGCTAGGCCCCGGAGCCCAGCGCTAGGTTCCGGAGCCCAGCGCTAGATTCCGGAGCCCAGGTGAAGGCCCCGGAGCCCAGCGCTAGGTTCCGGAGCCCAGTTGAAGCCCCCGGAGCCCAGCGCTAGGCCCCGGAGCCCAGCGCTAGGTTCCGGGGCCTTCACCTGGGCTCCGGAACCTAGCGCTGGGCTCCGGAACCTAGCGCTGTGGCCCGGGACCTTCACCTGTTAGAGAAGATCACCCCCCGACCCATCACTTACCTGGGCGGCTTCTCGGGGCTGCTGGGCTGGGCTGGGCTGGGCTTCTCCGCTGGGCAGCTCCAGTTTCTGCACCTTCCTCTAACAGAGGATGGTACAGAATGGCCGCTCCAGCGCGCTCCCGAGCAGTGACAGCTCGTCTGCGCATGCGCAGAAGAGCTGTAGCGGGGAGCACACTGAAGCGGCTCGTGCTGAAAGGAGAAGACCGGACTGCGCAAGCGCGTCTAAAAAAGCAAGCTGCCAGCGAATTTAGACGGAACCATGGAGACGAGGACGCTAGCAACGGAGCAGGTAAGTGGAATAACTTCTGTATGGCTCATATTTAATGCACGATGTATATTACAAAGTGCATTAATATGGCCATACGGAAGTGTATAACC
Organism: Eleutherodactylus coqui; assembly: GCF_035609145.1. Lineage (NCBI taxonomy): Eukaryota > Metazoa > Chordata > Amphibia > Anura > Eleutherodactylidae > Eleutherodactylus > Eleutherodactylus coqui. The sequence continues at coordinate 107,517,282 of NC_089840.1, forward strand.
CCACTTGGTTTCGCGAGACCACCCCTTTAAATAACTATTAAACTATAGTTTAATTTTTTTTTTAATAATCAGAGGCCCCTTTTGGCTTTTACTCACGTGAGAGTACAGAATAAAACATGCAAGATAGTCTGGTTTATATGGCATGTTAACTTTGTTAGAGGAACGGTGTGATGTTTTACTACAGTGTTGCTCTTGGCAAGAGTAGTTCCGCTTTATTCCCTAGTGGCTGATCAGATTAAGTATGGGAATGTAGCTAGTGAAGCGATACAGTACAGTATGTCCGCACTAGTTTATACAGAATTCATTCAAATCATAAGAAGACTGTTCATTACGGCATCAAACTTTCCTATTAACAATATTTTGCAAACTCTGCTTTTTAATAGCATGTTTTCCAGATTTAGAAATTACAGCATTTTAATATCACTTTTGTATGTTTCTTGCAGTTATGAATATTAATGTTCTACTGAAAAATGCTGTCGAGTTTTTGGATCAGTTTTATGAAAAAAGAAGATTGGTAATTATATCCACCCCTACTGCGGCTGACTTTTACTACAAGTTACAAGTGGGAACGCTTCAGGTACAGAAAGAAAATGCAACTTTTTTTTTTGTTACTGATTTGAAATAGTGAATTGCATTATCATTAATAATCTTCTATATATCCGCTATCGGAATCTTTCCGTTCAGGCTTGGAATACAAGACAAATCACTTTCAAATCACATCCCGTTTTAATTAGCCTCATAACTCTACCTTGAGTCAGTGATGTCCAACCCTCTTACAATGGAGGAGTCTTTGAAAAGTAGTCCCTCTTCCACAGAATCCCTACTCGCATTGCTACCCCAAAGAAGCTTTGTGTAGGGCAGGTAAATCATTTTACTATTCTATGTCCCGGTTAGAATTGCTATATGCTTTGCTTGACCGCATACCATGTATCTATGGTCAGGATAAAAAAAGATGACCAGTCATACTGTAAAAGTTGCTGTAGAAACTCAAAACAGGAAACTCCATTTAGGAAATATTGACCTTGTGGGCTCCTGCACACGAGTATATGCCTATATACGCTCGCGAGAGCATGAGTGATTGCCCTATGAATGGAGAACTATCCATGTGTTCTCCTGAGCATATCCACGCTGCTCACTGTACTTTTTTGCACCAGTAGATCAGCCTAATTAGTGTTATCAATGAATTATGTGCGCGATTTCTTGCAGATAGGGTGCACATTTGCACACCCCCATAGACTCCTGTGGTGCCTTGGGTGCACAGAAATAGAGCATGTTGCATATTTTTTGCACGAGCAGAAAAGCTGAATGTGAAAAAACCCATTGACATTAATGGGTTCTATTGTCAGTGGTTTGCGCAAGCGATTTTCCGTGAAAATTCATGCAAAATTGCCTATTTAAAGGAGCCTTAATAATGTGGGGAAAAGTTAAGTCACAGAGCAAGGTAGCTACAGGAACAGAGACATAACCTAATTCAAAATCTATAACAGCACCCCCCCAACTTCACATGGAACTTACAGTTAATACTATTAGCTTCAACTATTGTGTCACTTCAGACACCAGAGCTAAGGTACAACTTCAGCCTCTGAATTTCATATATTTAGGATCCTCAAAATACACACAGTGATGTCACTGCTCAGAAATAATTCTTAGGATGGCTTCACATTGGTATAAGTGGATTTATGCACGCCAGAGAGCTGCCTTTTTGTGGAATGAACAATACTTTTTTTTTGCATGTGCATCAGCATATTTTACGGTACTTTTTGCATCTGCAGTGTGTTTGCAAACAAAGACACACCAATTGTAATTGTAATAGCTAATTAGTGTTAATGAGTTCCAGGCATGTTTTTTTCAGCGGAATTAAGCAGTGTTTCACGCATCTTCTTGCATATTGCGCGTGTATTTGCGTACCTCCCATTGATTTTTATGGGGACGTTTGGGGCAGCATTATTGGCCTTTTTACATAAAAAACATTGTAACACTAAAATCAGAGTGTTGCCTATGCCTACACCAACCAGTCTGATTCCTGCTTTTCAAAGCAGGGTTAAGAAATGATCTATTGCTATGGGCAACACTGATATTTTTTGTTAGAACATTTTTTGTGCCAAGGACCTTCAGATTTATAATGATGACATCAGCAGGGAGACCCGGAGTCATTAGCGGGTGAGGAGCAGGGAGAGGTGAATATCAGCTGCTTTGTTATTTCACACCATGTTGACCAATTGAGTTTCCCTTCATATAACTCGAATAACCCCTTTAAGGTTTCGAAAAGTGTTAAGAAAAGGGCCCTGACTCTAAATGAAGCCAAAAGATTTTCATAAAAAATATTGGTGTAAATTAATGTCTGCCACGAAATGGCATAAACAATAGAAAAATGTCCACTAAAGAGTTGTAGTAAATGCGTCATGATAAATTTAACGCAGTTTTCACCTATTTAAGGCACCATAACACACTATTGATGAATCTCTCCTATTCTGTTTCTCCTTTTATTAGCTTATTGTATTAGTAGGCTATCTTTGTGTATTTTTTATGCTTATTAGTTATTTTCTTTTTGTTTTCTTCTAGCAAGCTCAGTGTGGCTTAGACGTAAGACATGTGACAGTCATTGAATTATTTGGTGTATACCCAACTTACATAGGAAGAATAGGACGCAGGCTGCTCCCTCCTGCCATAGGATTACAGCTGAGGTATGCAATAATTTGAATAGTATCCGTAAAACCTGTGCACTTGACATACTGATGCAGGAGGAGGTAAACAATGAATGGCTATATCAGTGGAATTTTGCTCCTTTTGTCAAAACGTTGCAGAATCAACATATACGAAATTTCAAAGTTGTAACAGTAAGGGCCCCTTTAAGATGAGCTGATTCATCCTTTGAACCAGTGAATGATGTCACCGCTAGCTTGTTCGCTCTTGTGCAACCTGCTTAGACAGCCAGATACATCAAGTGATAAATCGTTCAGTCTTTCACATTCGCTGTACAAGTGAATGAGAACGACTGAACAAGCGCTGTTTAAACCAAATGATAAGTGAACGAGCCGACAAAGATTTTTATCCCTGCATAAAATGAACGACGAGAAAAAGCCAATGATTATCATTCGTCCTTCAGTCGTTGGCTCATGTTTAGACTGAATTATTATTGTTCACTTTCGCTCATTTGAACAATTTTTCGCACGTTTGAACAATAATTGTTCTGTTAAAAAAGCACCGTTACGAAGCTGTACACAAGGCTTTAAGGCCCTTTTAAATAGAACCATTATTGTTTAAAAAAATCACTCAAATGAGTGAAAGTGAACGATAATCTTTCAGTCTAAACGTGAGCCAACAGCCAAATAACAAGTGGTAATCGTTCAGTTTTCTTGGTTGACCCAGCCAATGATGTGTCTGCCTGTATAAACAAGCTGCCCGAGTGAACTCTGCCATCATTTGCTCGTTCAAACGACAAATCAGCTCATCTAAACTAACTCTTAGGCCTCCCTCACACAGGTGCTTTTGTACCGCATTTAGTGCTGCCTTTTTAGCGCTGCGCTAAACGCTGTATAACGCTCCCATTCATTTCAATGGGACTATTCACACAAGCTTTGAAAGCGATGCATGTTCTATTTTTGGCCGGTTTCAGCTGTGCGTTGCCCATTGAAATGAATGGGCAGCGGTTTCAGCCCTGCTGAAAATGTGGCATAACTTGGTACCGCGTTTTTGACAGCGCTAAACGCAAGCTCTAGCTGCACTACAGAAAAAAAAATCAATACTCACCTATCTGGCGCCATCCGAGTCCCTACTACTGCTTTCCAGAGCTCCAGGCAGGCTTCCCTGCACTTGTCAGCACAGACAGAGCATCTTTTGCTGGTGGCAGGGTTTGAAGACTCTGTCTCCAGCAAGAGCGTGCTCTGATTGGTTCCTCGAGTGCTGGCTCAGCCAATCAGAGCCAGCACTCAATGAACCAATCACAGCCATTCAATCAATGGCTCTGATTGGTGCATCTAGAGCTCGCTCTGATTGGCTGAGCCCGTGGCTCACCCTACAATCTCTTGCTGGAGGCAGGATCTTCAAATCTTCAAACCCCCGTTATTAGGAAAAGATGTTCTGTGAGTGCTGACATGACCCCATAAGCATGGCCGGAGCTCAGGAGAGCAGCGGGAGGGACTCGGATGGCACCAAATAGGTGAGTATTGTTTTTTTCTTAACTTCTTTGGCTTCATTTTCAGCTGTGCTCATAACATAGGCAAAATGCATGCCAGCACTGCTGAAATCGCAGTAAATCCAGCGTTGAAAAACGCTGCATTTCTGCAAACGCCTGTGTGAGGGAGTTCTAAAGTGATAATTGAAAAGACCAATGTACATCCAGTTCAGTCTATTACTACAATGTTGATCCAGAAGAAGGCAAAAAAAAACAATAAGGTAGAAGCAAATTTTCACCATTTAGGGGAAAAATTCCTTCTTGATTCCAATCTGGCAATCAGAATAATCACTGACCCTTCCGCAGTAATTAGTGACTATAACATGTAATATTGTAAGAAAGGCATCCAGGTACCTCTTGTACTCTTTTATCGAATTCTCCATCACCCTATCCTCAGGCAGAGAGTTCCATAGTCTCACTGCTCTTACAGTAAAGAACCCCCTTTTGTGTCGGTGTAGAAACCTTCTTTCCCCTAGTTCAGACACAGAGGATGCATACAATCACAGTCCCGGGTATAAATAGATTATTCAAGAGATCTCTGTATTGTCCCCTAATACATTTATACATAGTTATTAGGTCGCCCCTCAGCCATCTTTTTTCTAAAGTAAACAAACCCAATTTTGATAACCTCTCTGGGTATTGTAGTCCGCCCATTACTTTAGTTGCCAAACTTTGTACCCGCTCAAGCTCTGATATGTCCTTCTTGATAACCGCTGCCCAAAACTGTACACAATATTTCATTTGTGGTCTGACAAGTGACTTGTTAAGAGGGAATACAATCATCAATCTCATCATGTGCCCCTATATCTCTTTTGCTGCACTCCATGATCCTATTTACCTTGGCAGCAGCTGCCTGACATTGGTTGCTCCAGCTTAGTTTATAGTTAACTGAAATCTACAAGTCCTTTTCTATGACAGTGTTTCCCAGTGGTTTCCCATTTTGTGTGTAATGATGACATGTATTTCCCTGCTCATGTGCGTAACCTTACATTTACTAGTGTTAAACCTCATTTGCCACTTTTCTACCCAAGCCAAGCCCACAATTTATCCAGATCAATTTGCAACTGCATTCTGTCCTCTGTTGTGGTGCTTTAGAATTCTCCTCGCTGTCAGCTCCCTGCTCGGCTTTCAAATGCCCCACCGTCAGCGCTGTGTAAGTAAGTGCTGTGACTGAATCGAGCGTCGGCTGTGGTTGGCTGGCGCTCGATCCAATCACAGCACTTACTTACACAGCGCAGACAGAGATGACAGAGCTGAGCAGAGAGGACAGCGGGGGATGACAGTGGGGAGAATTCAAACAACTTTCCGCACAGACATAGAAGCTGGCTGGGATGTGAGTATGGAAGTTTTTCTTTTTTCCCTAGTATATAGTCGAGTATAGCTAGGCTTATGCTCGAGTCACTAAGTTTTCCTAGTTTTTTTGTGGTAAAACTTATTGATTCGGCTTATACTCGGGTCAGCTAGTACTCGAGTATATATAGTACATAAATCACCATTGTGCACTAAGGGCTAATTTTTCCGTAACTATCTTTGCACCTATAACACAAATTACTTATTGCATATCCTTTACCTAGAAGGCTATAAAAAATGACAATACAAGATGTAGTGTTGCGGCAGCAAAATTACCCTTTGCATGGATAATTCTTCTTGATTCTCTTAGCCTCAAATTAATTGATGTTCTAACTCATTCATATCAATTTGTTATTCCTCTTGCTTTATTTCCTCTTTTTATGATTATGTGTTTTGCTAGTTGTTTCCCAAAATATCTATTATTTAATTGCTGAAATAACTAATCAAATTATCAGGAGTATCTGGTTGGAAGTGAGCTCTCTGGATTGCTATGAATTATTGATGATGTTTAAATTATTGAAATGTTAATATTTTAATGAGACCAAATAAAAATGTCTGTGTAGTATATATAGTAAGTAAACTGAATGATATTACCTGCTTTCTGGATATATTTGTCTTTACTTTCTATTTATTTACTTGATTAGTTGCATCTCTGTATTTTTCCAAATCTCTCTATTGAGAACGCTTCACAGACAGTACAAAATAACAGAGGTATGCATCAAATGAAATAAGGTATTAATATTACATTATCTTGGCGAGAGCCGAGCAAATCTTGCCAAAACTGAACAAAGACGATTCCGAATGTAAACATCTGGACTCATCTTTCTAATGAATAATGAAATTGCTAATGTCAGATCAGCGGTTGTGGATCCACTATGTTACTGACCAATTTGGCTTTGGGTTACTCCTGAGGGCAGCACCTAGGGTACACTGGTTTTTACCCTTTAACACCTCTGATTAGAATCTGGTATTAGCTGCAGGATCTTCCAGGCCATTACTCCAAAAGTTGTTTTAGTTTGGTGGTGGTTGATGTGGACAGGTTAGAAGCATTGTAATACGCTACCTGTGAGTACCTACTTCAGTGCCTAATCTACAAACTCAGGGTCAGGACAGATGGACTTTTTTCATAATTATGAGACAGGCAGAGGGTGGGGACAGGCAGTGAACAGATGTATCTTGGTCCAAGTACAAACCAAGAGCAGGACAGGAGAAGATGGAAAAGTTGGGTGAATCAGGTCGAACAAAGAGCCAGTTGGGATACAACATAATCATATGGAACTAATTGGTCAGGCATATTCCAGTAGAGAGGGGCACCTTAAATAAGCAATGATCTGTGTGGATTGGCTGGGAATGAGAAAGCTAGGCGTGCATGTTGGCCCTTTAAGAGGCAGGCTAAGCAGATGTATACCTCAAAGATGGCAGTGACATGAGCCCTACCCGTGGAATCCTGAAACAATCAAAAACAGGCAGAGCACCTCCTTGGATAGTATATCAAGGCTGTTACATCAAATGATAGAAGAAATCTCTCTCACCTTGCATTGTTGTGCTGAGACACAACATCTATAATTGTGCAATAATCTGCCACAGGATATGCTAGTAAATCCTATAAGTCTTCAGGACCAAGGTGACCACAAGTAAACACAAAACGCCAGTAGCTGCGCTTTTATTATGTCCACTGAGACACATTTTAGAGCTATGTTTTTGGTTTGAGGAAGGAGTGTTTAGCTTTGAAAAGTGTCTCAGTGGACATAATAAAAGTTTGAACTCTTCTATTTATTGGTTCCTGATGTTGCCTTTTCTATGACTGCTGATTGGGGAGTACAGCTACGGGCATTTTGTGTTTACTTATTAGCCCTAGCTGAACAGATAGTGTAGCACCTGATGTAGGTACCAGGAAGAGAAGGTTGAGGACAACAGAGAGGGGAGGTTAGGAGTGGCCACAGACAAGGGCCACCAACTGTAATGCCTTCACACACATTCTAGCCACTAGTAACTCATGTCTAGCAAGCTATCTAGACCAAGGGGGCTTCATTCCTGGTAGGTAGGTAACTAACTGAACTTGTTGGATTATTGTACAGTCCTTATTTCTTTAGTGCTAGCAGATGGAAGCAGTAAGGCTTCTTTCCCTTAAGCCTTGGAAAAATATCTAGTTATATACAGTATGTTAGGATTAGCTATTTTTGGGGTATTTTGGTGAGCCGCATTTTTTAAAACATAGAAGATTCTATATTAGTTACCAGTTGATAAATATGCATTAAAGGCTTTGTATAAGAAGCTACCCGAATTGTACAGGAAGCAAGCATTCTACCTTTCTCTGAATCATTTGATGCTACTTTTGCAATTAGTTTTTCTGGATTAAGAGAAAGTTAAATTCGGTGGCATATTCATCAATTAATTTAATTTACTATACTTTAGAACTTTAGTTTACTGTGTTGTGCAGAACTTAGGACTAGAGATGAGCGAGCATACTCGTTAAGGCGATTTACTCGAGAGAGAGAGCATTGCCTTTTTCGAGTACCTGCTGGCTCGTCCCTGAAGATTCAGGGGGGCCGGGGGGGTGAGCGGGGGTTGCGGAGGGGATCGGGAGGTAGAGAGAGAGATCTCTCTCACTCTCCACCCCGCTCCCCTCCGCCGCCACGCGCCGCCCCCCGCAGTCCCCCCGAATCTTCAGGGACGAGCCAGCAGGTACTCAAAAAAGGCGATGCTCTCTCGAGTAAATTGTCTTAACGAGTATGCTCGCTCATCTCTACTTAGGACATTTATTCTCATTACTTTTTCCCCCTCCAATTCTTTTCCTAAGTTTTTTTCTGCCATCTGCAGTTTTGGTGCAATCATTGGTAATACAAACCAGAAACCAGCTTCTCTGCAGTAACTCCCATGCAAGGACTGGCTGGAAACCACAACAGATACACAGGAAAAGGGAGTAGGTCCTGCATAGGATAAAAACTTTCTCTTTATTAAAAAATCCAGACAGACATAGAGTTACAAGAAGCATGTTCCGCCTTACATGTTTCAGACAAGCATGTTGCCCTTGGTCTATGATTAAGCCGCATACTTCCTGTTCCTCCATGTTTTTCTGGATTTTTAAATAAAGAGAGGATTTTTATCCTACACTGGACTTATTCCATTTCCCTATGAATCATTGGAAACAGGTCAACAGGATTGATGTTCTATTTCAAATTCACTTAAAGACCTAGTTTTTTTGTATATATAATGTTAGGGTGGTTTCACATCTGCATTGGAACCTTTGGTTGGAGGCTCCGTCACAGGATCGGCACAAAGTACCAGAAGAAAAAGCTGTGGCGGTAAAATTCTATGCAGCTGAGTGGAAAGCAAATGGACCCCATCATAATCAATGGGGTCCGTTTGGTGCTGTTCGGTTCAGTTGTAAGACAAAGCTGAGCAGGAAAATGGAACCCCCGACGCAGATGTGAAACCACTCTTATTTGTAGAATTTACACCTAATTATGTCTTATATTAACATTGAAATGAATGATTATCATGCTATGAACTCATTATAATTCATGACCTAGTAATTTTGCATTATCTACAATTTTCTTATCCCTAGACTGCTCTTAAGAATACCAGAAAGAAAATTTCAGATGGTTGTTCTGGATAAACATGGCGTAGACAAAGAAAGATATGCCATCCCTATAAACAATTCAGAACTTTTCACGCTAATTGATTCCTTCCCTCTTCGAAAAGATGAGATGAAATTTCAAGCTGAAGTAGGACACACATGTAACTGATAGACATGTATTGAACAAATTTGAATAAAGTGATGGAAAGTTGCTGCTGCATAGTCCTGCTGTACAGATTTTTGTGAATTTCATCTTTCTTTACGTTTGCTCCTTATATCACAAATGCATGATCGGTGCCAAATTTATTGCATTCATTATTAATTTCACTCTGGGGGATAAATTTAGTTTAGCAGTAAGTAAGCTACTCTTGCCGTTGTTTGGCACACTGATGACTGATCTATTGACAGTATAGGGACTGTTATAGTTGACAAAATAGAATAACTACATAGTACTATAATACTTCCCAAGTAAGGACAAGAGCAGAGACATGGACAGTCCTGGATTTTAAGCAATGTTCTTCTATCCTGACTGTGTCAAAGAAACTCCCAATTAATCTCAAATATTTCATGTTCTCAGGATTCAAGATTTGGTTAGAGTTGACTTAAAAGCAATATCTACCACCTCATAACCAAAGTCTGCAAGGAAATGTCCTAGTGGACATTACAAAGCTATCGTTCTAGCAATCGCAGTACTGATGAAAATGAACATGTGTGCATCTTCATAACCATTTTTCTTTGCTCTAATGCATTTAAAGGGACTGTTAGAAAATGATCCTCTTCTCTATGGGTCTGCTAGAGATTGCTGAGAGTTGTACGTGGCTCTCACTGAGGGTTTAAACAAATAGGTGCATGCGCAAAATATGCTTGCCACTATGGGGTGTATTTGCGTATGAACCAGTGATTTAAATTTTTTTTGACTATTCAAACTCTGCACTTTGCGCACGAGTTAAAAAAAAAAAAAGTGTGGAAAGATATGTCCTGCCCTATCTTTCTCATATGTAGTTTTTCTATGTGCGAGAAAGATAGGGCTAGTCCCGCTAGTTAAGAGTCCCTCTAGTCAAAATGAAACCATTGAAATCACACCCACAAAACAGGACAAAATCACCCTAATCTGTTTAATCCCTCAGGCATGTAGTGAGGAATGAAGCAGCAGCACAGTTCCATTCATATAGGGGGAACACGGAACTCCTTTCTAATCACCAGTGGGGGTGCCAGTTGTCTAGCCCTCATCGATCAAGCACTTATTCCCTATTCATTGGATAGGGGATAAGTATTAAATTGGCGCAACTCTTTTAATGGTCACCGGTTGTACATATAGATCTGGTAAGGTCTAATCTGTGAGTCAAATAACACAGCTATATCATAGGCACAGGATATATGTGGTATTGCTTAATGCTTTATGTACAGTTTTTTTTTACTTTTGTATTCATTAAAGGTATGCAGGTCATGGGGCTATTTAAATACTTGTACAATTTGGGATTTCCTTGAGGACACATTTTTATATATGGTAATAATGAAAGCTTTTAATAATAAAATATTTTTATGCAGAGATGCTATTGTATATTATATTGTGGAAGAGAAATATACATTATTTTCTGTGGATAATTAAAAATTACTGTTGCATGCATTGCTTGTCGTTTTTGTGTTCTTTTTCCTATTAAAGGTACTATGTGATTTCAAAGGTTACCTCTTATGTAGCAAATCAATTCTTGCTTTCCCTTGAAGTGGTAATATGGTTTCTGCAAATAAATGTTAGCCTTTGTATAATATATTTTTCTTCAAAATACGCTTTGTCTCAATTTTTCATGGTTTTCAAGATCTCTGCCATAATTCAATAGCAGCTCTTGCTAGCTCAATGGATCGCCATCTTTCCTCCACCTACGTGGAGGGTCACACATCAGTAACCCCCATCCAGGCTTGAAGTTTCGTAAAACTCATTAAATCATCTTTTATTTTGACACATTAACAGGAAGCATAATACAATCTTCGTACTGTTGTCATATGTCACAGTAAACACCTACACATGCACATTCCTGGCCATCTGGCCGCTAACTAAACAGTTTTGTATCTGTCTACCATATAGGCCTGGCGCCTCAAACACATAGCAATGTCCATCAACTTTTACCCATCCAGGGTGTCAACATGGGGGCCGTCTACCACTGACAGATTTGTTCAAGACGAGAAGAGATAGTGGTAGAGTTCCTTTATTTATAGGATTAATATTCCATACAAGAAATGGAGTGAGGTGCTATCTGCGCATTATTGCCAACCATATATATAGAGCATAGCGTGTAGACTGAGTGGAGAAAGAAAAATTTGAGGACTTAATTGGCGCAACGCTCACAAAATAATATTTAAATGAGTATTATGCCTGATTCTTCTTCATCAATAGAAAAAAATAAAAAAAACATATGGAAAGTATACAAATAGGCAAATCGTGAGTCCCCATGGAGACAGGGCCAAACTAAGTGATGGGAATCTGTACAGCGCTGTTGAATATGTTTGTGCTATATAAATCCATAAAATAAATAAGTAAAAGCATTGGAAAGTTCTATAACTTTTCATTATACAAAAAGCAACATTCATTTACTGAAAACGTAAAACCTTTTTAAGTGCTTTAGATTAGGAGAAAGTAAGGTGTTATGTGCTATTTTACATTTACAAATCTGGGTTGATTGATTATTATATCCTAACATGTAAACCTTGATTTGAAAGATACACTTGATAAGGGCAGCATAGTTTTTCCATAGTCTAAAGGTGCTTTTAGACGGAAAGATAATCATCATTCAAAAAAATCGATCAAGCAAGCGAAAGTGAATGATAGTCATTCGCTTTTTGTTTGTCTGTTTTCTGCAGCCATAAAAATCATCGTTAGCTTGTTCACGTATTACTGAACCAGCGCTCGTTCAGTACTTCTCTTTCACTTATGCAGCGAATTCGAAAGACTGAACAATTTTTTCGTTTGAACCAGCCAACGGTGCATCTGCCTGTCTAAACAGGCTGTCCGAGCGAACGAGCTAGCGGTGATGGCACTCGCCAGTTCAAACAATAAGACACAAGTGACAGCGGAGGGGGAGAGTGGCCCACACCTGGAGCTTGAGCACTGCAGCAGATACTTTAAATTGTTCCGTAGGCCACCCCCAGGCTCCTCTTCACAGCTCCAGCTGGGTGCATCCCTTGACCAATGTCAGTACCAATAGTAGACTACATTATTAGTGGTTTGAGTGGACACTAGGGGGCCCATGGCCACTCAAACTGCCCACAGACTCGGAATACATCAGCCATAGTTGATGTGGGAAAGGAGGGATGGGTGGTTGCTGGTAGCTCCTTTTTTTCAGTCGAGAAGCAGTCGGTTTGGTTGCCTGCCCTTCTTCATTAAAGAAAAATTGAGAAACTGACCCAATTTTTGGTCAAAATCGCGGGGAACTCAAATTTCTTAAATTTCCAAAAATGCCTTCTGCAGAGGTCATAGTACAGCCAATCAGTAGCCAGGACACATTGATGATGTCACCAGATGTATCCTCCATCTTGCATATGGGCAGCAGTTTCATTGGATGCCTGCATTGCATGATCTAGCCATACATAACATAGGCACAGTGTAATCAGCGGCCAGTTTACAGCTGACCACAAGACAGGGAAGCTGCATCACGTTTATATGTCTATATAAAACGTGGTCTGTTCCTAGGGAAAGATATTTTGCAGAGTATATATTCTTGTTTATGCTATATCTTGTATACCAACAGAGTAGTTAAACAGGGTTGTATTGGAAGTACCAAAGAAAGAGACTGCATAACATTTATATGCCTAAACAAAGTCTGTGCATTTGGTAGAAGGTATATCTCTGCTGCTGTTGTTGAATATAGCTCCAAAGCAGACAGACAAACTAAGTTTTGGCGTGGGGAATATTGTAGTTCTCCATTTGTGGCCTTAAACATTGTTCAAAGTTGAAGCCACTACAAATTAATGGCAGTTTTTACACAGTGTGGACAGGGGAATTAAATTACGCTGTGCAAAACAGGGACAGCTCCCAATATCCAATTTATATTGTGTGGCCTTCTGCTCTAATATATTGAGCCACCCAGGGATTGCAGCCCAGTTAGTTGTCAGTTGTTTGGTGAATATAAACTAAAAAGAATCCCAAACAGGGAAACAGAAAATACAAATAGTTTGACTACGTCAGGCCTTATGCAGCTAGCTACCTGTGGTTTTCTGCAAACTACAAAGTAAGCTGATAAGTTTCATAAACTACACTAAAAAGCAAACGAAAAAAAAAACAATTAAAAAAAAGAATAAGAAGGAGATATGAAGAAAGCAAGGGGTAGTGGATGTGATGGTAGTGGTGGTGGAGGTGGTAGAGGACAGGCCAAGTTCACACTTCCAAGTGACTCCCACTGAAGCTACAGCTCCATGTTACGTAGGAGGTGGGGCAAGCCCACTACCATTCTTTAGAAGTAGTTCTGCCCATGCGTTACATCCGCAGCACACAGATTAGGTTGTGGAGTGACATTACATGCCTTAAACTACCACCACCTCCTCCTCTTCCTCTCAGTCGCAGGCACGCAACAGTTATTCTGCACCAGTCGGCCATGAGTATTCCTCCTCTACTTCACCCAATGCCAATTTCCTTGCACAGTCTGAAGCAGACCACATGGATCAGTTTGAGGAGCTGTTTGATCATTCAGTGTCATGGGTGTCAAATGGACAGTCCAAACAACCAGAGGTAAAAGACCAAGAATGAATGCACAGATGCCAAAACGATTTTTTTCCTACAAAGAGGAAGATGAGGGTGAGTCAGTACGTGCGGTCAGTCGTCCACAGACAATATGTACTCAGGGGGATGTGTAAATGGAGGTGCCAGCTCTTGGTGCTCACTGTACAGAGTCCACTCAGGAGGAGAAGGATGCCAAAAAAGGAAGTGGAAAAAAGTAAAGTACTTGATCTAACATGGAAAGGCAGGGAGAGTCATCATAGCAGCTTGAAGGTGGAGGAGGAAGAGGTGGATATTGCAAAGCAGCACCCTGAGAAAACAGGGAGTAGAGTGTAGCAGAATAACAAAAGGGCCGTACCATCACCATTAACTACTACTAGATTCTACAGCACCAACATCAGGTCACACCTAGGTCTGCTCACAGAACTTTCTCAGCCTAGGCATACATTGAAACTGCACGTGATGACAGAAGAGCGGTCATCTGTAAGATCTAAGGTAAGCGTTTTAAAAATGGCAAGAACGTAATTAACCTTGAGGGCTTATTTAGACGACCGTATATTGGCTCCTTTTTCACGCCGAGCCGATATACGGTGTCCTTGTCTGCGGGGGGTGGGGGGAGAATGGAAGAGCCAGGAGCAGGAACTGAGTTCCAGCCCCGTCCCGCCCCTCCCATTGCAAATAGTGGCGAGGGGCAGGGAAGGGGCGGGAGCTCAGTGCCTGCTCCTGGCTCTTCTATCCTCCCCCCCTGCAGACAAGGACACCGTATATCGGCTCGGCGTGAAAACCGAGCCGATATACGGTCATCTAAATAAGCCCTAACACAACATATATGAACAGACACATGGATTCACACCACCTGTTGCCTTGTAGAACCCACCTAGGTCAGAGGACAGTCAGCCACATACTGCTTCCTCTTTCACTGCTGTAGCTGCTTCTTCCTGTTTATGCAGTAGCCTCCGAGCACAGAGAACCAGTTTTATGTAGGGGCAGTAGTATGACTACTTCAGGCTTCTCCTCCACAATTGATGACCAGGCTGAAGGCTTCAGATTCAGGAGTGCGAAACAGAGAGCAGAAGTTGAGCTACCACCATTACCACCATCTTCACTTACATTGACATCTACTCCATATTCCCGCATGTTCAAGGTCAACAGCCAACCCTCCATCTTCCAACTATGGAAATGTAAAAAAAATTCCACCGTAACAATCCACGAGTACAGAGCCTGAACACAAGCATTGTACAGCTGCTGGCGATGGAAATGCTGGTTTTTAGGCTAGTGGACACAGGCGCCTTCCTTGACATGATACTCCATGCTAAGCCACAGTACTAGATGCCCAACTACCATTTATTTGCCCAAAAAGCTCTCCCTACCCTGCACCACCACATGACTGCTAATGTGTTGCAGAATACTGTTAGTGGCAGAATTCCATGTTGCAAGTGTAACAGAGGCTGAACCAGCAGCAGAGTGATGACGGATTACCAGGTGGTGTATGCTGTTAGCAGACATTGTAAGGGGGTTGCTCACTTGACATCTGTGGAGTGGCTGCAGATTAAAGGTGTTCGAGATGTTTTAGCCTGGTTAGACTAAGCGATCAAAATGGTCAGTCACGATGATACAGTGATCAGTATGCCCATCCCTGTTGTCTGCCTGCTTGAACAGATGCTACAGGACCTAAGGGACAAAGGCATGTTGTCAAAGGAGGAAGAAGTGATACCAATTTCCCAATTGTCTGGCCAGCCTGCCATTATTCAACACCACAGGGAGGGTGGCTTTGTGCAAGAAAAGAGGTCACCTTCTCCATCATGTTTCTCCACCCATGGGAGAAGTATGAAAGAGGAAGAACAGGAGGAGGAAGAACCCCAGTTATTCTACATTGATGGCGGGACCAACCAGTGGATACTTTTAGGCCTGACCCTGAAAAATGTAGGCCATCATCTTTAGGCACTTTGAGGCATATGAGTGTTTTTATGCTGCAATGCTTGCAGAGGGACCGTCGCATGGCTCACATCAAAACATCAGATTACTACTGGCTGGACACCCTCCTTATCACTGCTACAAGGCCAAAAAGACAAATCTCATTCCACAGTGGAGAGGAACCTCAAAATGCAGCAATATCAGCCCTACAGGTGCTGTTGCTGCTGGTGGTCTTTCTATTGCTTCTGCCATGTTTCCCTCTTCTCCTCCTCCCAAAAGGAAAAGCTTCTAAAGCATAAGAAACAGCCATAGCTCTACAGATTTTCCTCGGAGAAGGCCCGTGCTTGGGTGTTCTATTCACCTGGTAAAATTTGTCCTTTGAAAATTCATGATATTGGTTTTAAAACAAGCAGCACCCTGCTGACTTCCCTGGCACAATTTTTGATCTAGCAAACCCTATGTGGGCCTTCTTTTGTTTTCAGTGACACCCCTGTGCTACAAGTAACCCCCACACCACTGTACAGTAATTTTACCAAGCTCTGGGAGGAGCACAGAATTCCCAAGATGTATGGCTGTATTCCCATGAATTTGTGTGTGTGTGTGGAGGATGGGGGGGGGGGGGGGGTCGGGTTGCATTGGGAACCTTCTATAGGGCAAATTAGTGAGCCTGATTTCTATTCCTATTGATTTTACTGGGAGTTGGAATCGTCCATCCTATATCACAATTATTTGGGTGAAACTGGCACGAACCGATTATTCCACTAATCGCTCATCATTATTTATTGTTCATAGAGGATTTTGCTGCAATGCCGCAGCCAAGTCTGCAATGAATCCGTTGCAAAATCCATGTTACACATGCAAATCCACATTTGAAGATACACAGTGTATATATACATTTTTTGTGGACATATCCTAATTGGCTGTGGAAAATCTGCAGCATTTACAGTAGCAGCAAACAGGATGAGATATCAAGAAATCTCATCTACATGCTGCAAAAATTGACTGATTTTAAACTTCAGCATTTACATTTTTACTGTGGAATGGTTGCAAATTTGTTGTGGTTTTCCCCACTGAGTTTAAAGGGGGATGTCAAAATGCACATCAAATCGAAATTGTTCATCCACAATACATCTACAGGTAGGGATACATAAAAAGGGGACCGACCATGTGACAACTATATGCTGTTTTTAATGGGTCTTTTTTAGAGATGAACGAACGTACTCGTCCGAGCTTGATACTCGTTCGAGTATTAGCGTGTTCGAGATGCTCATTACTCGTAACGAGTACCACGCGATGTTCGGGTTACTTTCACTTTCATCTCTGAGACGTTAGCGCGCTTTTCTGGCCAATAGAAAGACAGGGAAGGCATTACAACTTCCCCCTGCGACGTTCAAGCCCTATACCACCCCCCTGCAGTGAGTGGCTGGCGAGATCAGGTGTCACCCGAGTATAAAAATCGGCCCCTCCCGCGGCTCGCCACAGATGCGTTCTGACATAGAGGAGGGAAAGTGGTATCTTGGTGGAGCTGCTATAGGGAGAGTGTTAGGAGTATTTTAGGCTTCAAGAACCCCAACGGTCCTTCTTAGGGCCCCATCTAACCGTGTGCAGTACTGTGGAGGCTGCTTTTTGCAGTGTTGCACTTTTTTTTTTTTTGGTATATCGGCCGTGCAGAGCATTGCGCCCTGCAGTAATACTCCAGGGCCAGAAGCGCTTAGGCAGGGACAGAAGACATATTGATTGAATATAGGCAGTGGGCCTTTGCAAAAAAATTTGGGGAAAAAATCTATCTGGGCTCCCTGTGACTGTCCTCAGTGTTCTGGGTCTGTGCTGGGTGTAGTAGTTCTCCAAATTCATACGCAGCCAGCTAAGTGTTACAGCAGGCTTGCGCAAAATTATTTCCTGGCTCTGTCTGGGCTGTGAAATCACTGCTGTATTGCAGTTCACAGTGCAACACTCTGCAGTTCTTTGACATACTCCAGGGCCAGAAGCGCTTAGGCAGGGACAGAAGACATATTGATTATTGATTGAATATAGGCAGTGGGCCTTTGCAAAAAAATTTGGGGAAAAAAATCTATTTGGGCTGCCTGTGACTGTCCTCAGTGTTCTGGGTCAGTGCTGGGTGTAGTAGTTCTCCAAATTCATACGCAGCCAGCTAAGTGTTACAGCAGGCTTGCGCAAAATTATTTCCTGGCTCTGTCTGGGCTGTGAAATCACCGCTGTATTGCAGTTCACAGTGCAACACTCTGCAGTTCTTTGACATACTCCAGGGCCAGAAGCGCTTAGGCAGGGACAGAAGACATATTGATTGAATATAGGCAGTGGGCCTTTGCAAAAAGATTTGGGAAAAAAAAATCTATTTGGGCTGCCTGTGACTGTCCTCAGTGTTCTGGGTCTGTGCTGGGTGTAGTAGTTCTCCAAATTCATACGCAGCCAGCTAAGTGTTACAGCAGGCTTGCGCAAAATTATTTCCTGGCGTTCCGTAAGCGAAGTCAGCCTCCAACCACAGGCCAATAAGCGGCACATTTAATTACAGCGTTCTGTTTCTGCATTACTGATAATACAGCATGCTGAGGGGTAGGCCTAGAGGACGTGGATGCGGCCGAGGACGCGGAGGCCCAAGTCAGGGTGTGGGCACAGGCCGAGCTCCTGATCCAGGTGTATCGCAGCCGACTGCTGCGGGATTAGGAGAGAGGCACGTTTCTGGCGTCCCCACATTCATCGCACAATTAATGGGTCCACGCGGTAGACCTTTATTAGAAAATAAGCAGTGTGAGCAGGTCCTGTCGTGGATGGCAGAAAGTGCTTCCAGCAATCTATCGTCCACCCACAGTTCTGCGCCGTCCACTGCTGCAACTCAGAATCCTCTGGCTGCTGCTCCTCCTTCCTCCCAGCCTCCTCACTCCATTACAATGAGACATTCTGAGGAGCGGGCAGACTCCCAGGAACTATTCTCGGGCCCCTGCTCAGATTGGGCAGCAGTGGTTCCTCTCCCACCAGAGGAGTTTATCGTGACTGATGCCCAACCTTTGGAAAGTTCCCGGGGTCCGGGGGATGAGGCTGGGGACTTCCGGCAACTGTCTCAAGACCTTTCAGTGGGTGAGGAGGTCGATGACGTTGAGACACAGTTGTCTATCAGTGAGGTAGTAGTAAGGGCAGTAAGTCCAAGGGAGGAGCGCACAGAGGATTCGGAGGAAGAGCAGTAGGACAATGAGGTGACTGACCCCACCTGGTTTGCTACGCATACTGAGGACAGGTCTTCAGAGGGGGAGGCAAGGGCAGCAGGGCAGGTTGCAAGAGGCAGTGCGGTGTCCAGGGGTAGAGGCAGGGCCAGACCGAATAATCCACCAACTGTTTCCCAAAGCGCCCCCTCGTGCCATGCCACGCTGCAGAGGCCGAGGTGCTCAAAGGTCTGGCAGTTTTTCACTGAGAGTGCAGACGACCGACGAACAGTGGTGTGCAACCTTTGTCGCGCCAAGATCAGCCGGGGAGCCACCACCACCAGCCTCACCACCACCAGCATGCGCAGGCATATGATGGCCAAGGTGGGACGAAGGCCGTTCACCGCCTCCGGTTTGCACCGCTGCCTCTCCCCCTGTGCCCCAACCTGCCACTGAGATCCAACCCCGCTCTGGCACAGGCACTACCGTCTCCTGGCCTGCACCCACACCCTCACCTCCGCTGTCCTCGGCCCCATCCAGCAATGTCTGTCAGCGCACCGTCCAGCCGTCGCCAGCTAAAGTGTTTGAGCGCAAGCACAAGTACGCCACCACGCACCCGCACGCTCAAGCGTTAAACGTGCACATAGCCAAATTTATCAGCCTGGAGATGCTGCCGTATAGGGTTGTGGAAACGGAGTCCTTCAAAAGTATGATGGCGGCGGCGGCCCCGCGCTACTCAGTTCCCAGTCGCCACTACTTTTCCCGATGTGCCGTCCCAGCCCTGCACGACCACGTCTCCCGCAACATTGTACGCACCCTCACCAACGCGGTTACTGCCAAGGTCCACTTAACAACGGACACGTGGACAAGCACAGGCAGGCAGGGCCACTATATCTCCCTGACGGCACATTGGGTGAATTTAGTGGAGGCTGGGACCGAGTCAGAGCCTGGGACCGCTCACGTCCTACCCACCCTCAGAATTGCGGGCCCCAGCTCGGTGCTGGTATCTGCGGCGGTGTATGCTTCCTCCACTAAAGCACCCTCCTCCTCCTCCAACGCAACCTCTGTCTCGCAATCAAGATGTGTCAGCAGCAGCACGTTGCCAGCAGTCGATGTCGCGCGGCGTGGCAGCACAGCGGTGGGCAAGCGTCAGCAGGCTGTGCTGAAACTACTCAGCTTAGGAGATAAGAGGCACATGGCCCACGAACTGCTGCAGGGTCTGACAGAGCAGACCGACCGCGGGCTTGCGCCGCTGAGCCTCCAACCGGGCATGGTCGTGTGTGACAACGGCCGTAACCTGGTGGCGGCTCTGCAGCTCGGCAGCCTCACGCACGTGCCATGCCTGGCCCACGTCTTTAATTTGGTGGTTCAGCGCTTTCTGAAAAGCTGCCCACGCTTGTCAGACCTGCTCGGAAAGGTGCGCCGGCTCTGCGCACATTTCCGCAAGTCCCACACGGACGCTGCCACCCTGCGCACCCTGCAACATCGGTTTTATCTGCAGTGCACCGACTGCTGTGCGACGTGCCCACACGGTGGAACTCTACGCTCCACATGTTGGCCAGGCTCTATGAGCAGCGTAGAGCTATAGTGGAATACCAACTCCAACATGGGCGGCGCAGTGGGAGTCAGCCTCCTCAATTCTTTTCAGAAGAGTGGGCCTGGTTGGCAGACATCTGCCAGGTCCTTGGAAAGTTTGAGGAGTCTACCCAGGTGGTGAGCGGCGATGCTGCAATCATTAGCGTCACCATTCCTCTGCTATGCCTCTTGAGAAGTTCCCTGCAAAGCATAAAGGCAGACGCTTTGCGCTCGGAAACAGAGCCGGGGGAAGACAGTATGTCGCTGGATAGTCAGAGCACCCTCCTGTCTATATCTCAGCGCGGTGAGGAGGAGGAGGAGGAGGAAGATGAGGAAGAGGGGGAAGAGACAGCTTGGCCCACTGCTGAGGGTACACATGCTGCTTGCCTGTCATCCTTTCAGCGTGTATGGCCTGAGGAGGAGGAGGAGGAGGATCCTGAAAGTGATCTTCCTAGTGAGGACAGCCATGTGTTGTGTACAGGTACCCTGGCACACATGGCTGACTTCATGTTAGGATGCCTTTCTCGTGACCCTCGCGTTACACGCATTCTGGCCACTACGGATTACTGGGTGTACACACTGCTTGACCCACGGTATAAGGAGAACCTTTCCACTCTCATACCCGTAGAGGAAAGGGGTTCGAGAGTGATGCTATACCACAGGACCCTGGCGGACAAACTCATGGTAAAATTCCCATCCGACAGCGCTAGTGGCCGAAGGCGCAGTTCCGAGGGCCAGGTAGCAGGGGAGGCGCGGAGATCAGGCAGCATGTACAGCACAGGCAGGGGAACACTCTCTAAGGCCCTTGACAGCTTTATGGCTCCCTAGCAAGACTGTGTCACTGCTCCCCAGTCAAGGCTGAGTCGGCGGGAGCACTGTAAAAGGATGGTGAGGGAGTACGTAGCCGATCGCACGACCGTCCTCCGTAACGCCTCTGCCCCCTACAACTACTGGGTGTCGAAGCTGGACACGTGGCCTGAACTCGCGCTGTATGCCCTGGAGGTGCTTGCTTGTCCTGCGGCTAGCGTCATGTCAGAGAGGGTGTTTAGTGCGGCTGGGGGAATCATCACAGATAAGCGTACTCGCCTGTCAACCGACAGTGCCGACAGGCTTACACTCATCAAGATGAACAAAGCCTGGATTTCCCCAGACTTCTCTTCTCCACCAGCGGACAGCCGCGATACCTAAGCAATACGTAGGCTGCACCCGCGGATGGAAGCATCGTTCTCTATCCCCATCAAAAACGGGGACCTTTTTGCTTCATCAATCTGTGTATAATATTCCTCCTCCTCCTCCTGCTCCTCCTCCTGAAACCTCACATAATCACGCTGAACGGGCAATTTTTCTTAGGCCCACAAGGCTCAGTCATATAATTTTTCTAAACAATTTTTATACGTTTCAATGCTCATTAAAGCGTTGAAACTTTCACCTCAACCAATTTTTATTTTAACTGGGCTGCCTCCAGGCCTAGTTACCAATTAAGCCACATTAACCAAAGCGATTAATGGGTTTCACCTGCCCTCTTGGTTGGGCATGGGCAATTTTTCTCAGGTACATTAGTACTGTTGGTACACCAATTTTTGGGGGCCCTCGCCTACAGTGTAATCCAATTAATTTTTAGCCCACCTGCATTACAGCTGACGTTACATCAGCTGTGTTGGGCACTGCAATGGGATATATTTATGTACCGCCGGTGGGTTCCAGGGAGCCACCCATGCTGTGGGTCCACAGGGAGTTGTAACTGCATGTGTCCACTTCTAAAGAACCCCAGTCTGACTGGGGCATGCAGTGTGGGCCGAAGCCCACCTGCATTAAACATGACATTACCTCAGCTGTGATGGGCAATGCAATGGGATATATTTATGTACCGCCGGTGGCTTCCTGGCACCCACCCATGCTGTCGGTCCACAGGGAGTTGTAACTGCATGTGTCCACTTCTAAAGAACCCCAGTCTGACTGGGGCATGCAGTGTGGGCCGAAGCCCACCTGCATTAAACATGACATTACCTCAGCTGTGATGGGCAATGCAATGGGATACATTTATGTACCGCCGGTGGCTTCCTGGCACCCACCCATGCGGTCGGTCCACAGGGAGTTGTAACTGCATGTGTCCACTTCTAAAGAACCCCAGTCTGACTGGGGCATGCAGTGTGGGCCGAAGCCCACCTGCATTAAACATGACATTACCTCAGCTGTGATGGGCAATGCAATGGAATATATTTATGTACCGCCGGTGGCTTCCTGGCACCCACCCATGCTGTGGGTCCACAGGGACTTCACAATAGGGAGTTGTACCTGCCTGTGTCTATGAATTAAAAACCCCGGTCAGGTTGGGGCATGCAGTGTGGGCCGAAGCCCACCTGCATTTAATCTGACGTTAGCTCTGCTGTCCAGGGCACTGCAATGGGATACATTTATGTACAGCCGGTGGGTTCCAGGGAGCCACCCATGCTGTGGGTGCACACGGAATTCCCATTGCGGAGTTGTACCTGCCTGTGACTATTTATAAAAAAACGCGGTCTGGCTGGGGCATGCAGACACCTTGACAGAATGAATAGTGTGTGGCACATAGGTTCCCCATTGCTATGCCCACGTGTGCAGCTCCAGATGGAGGTGGCACAGGATTGGATTTCTCATTGCTTATGTACAGCATTGTGGACTATCGCCCCGCCCCTTTTAAAGAGGGTCGCTGCCTAGCCGTGCCAACCCTCTGCAGTGTGTGCCTGCGGTTCCTCTGGCAGACGCACTTATAAATAGACATGAGGGTGGCGTGGCATGAGGGCAGCTGAAGGCTGGGCAGGGACAGTTTGGTGTGCGCTGTGGTCACTGGGTCGTGGGGGGGGGGGTTGGGCAGCATGTAACCCAGGAGAAGTGGCAGCGGAGTGTCATGCAGGCAGTGATTGTGCTTTGTTGGAGGTAGTGTGGTGCTTAGCTAAGGTATGCATTGCTAATGAGGGCTTTTCAGAAGTAAAAGTTGTTGGGAGGGGGGGGGGGGCACTCTTGCCGCTATTGTGGCTTAATAGTGGGACCTGGGAACTTGAGATGCAGCCCAACATGTAGCCCCTCGCCTGCCCTATCTGTTGCTGTGTCGTTCCCATCACTTTCTTGAATTGCCCAGATTTTCACAAACGAAAACCTTAGCGAGCATCGGCGATATACAAAAATGCTCGGGTCGCCCATTGACTTCAATGGGGTTCGTTACGCGAAACGAACCCTCGAGCATCGCGAAAAGTTCGTCTCGAGTAACTAGCACCCGAGCATTTTGGTGCTCGCTCATCTCTAGTCTTTTTGTTTTAGTTTTTTCTGCATATGTATGGTGTCTCAATAAAATCAACACAAAACTCTCAAAAAACACAAAATTCTAACAGTTCTGGATACAGAAATACTGGAAAATTATTTTTATTGATTGAAACCAGGTTTACATGTCGATGACATTGAAATTCAAATACATTTTAAGTAAATCTAAATTGAATTGCATCCAATGTCAACATTCTCCTGTATGTAAGGTCTGTCTCCGAGGACTAAAATAGCCAAAATCTAGAATGAATATACAGTTCTCCGCCTGAGATTAATATGGCTCTCTAAGCTCCGACTCATAAAGAATGAAAGTAGTACTACTTGAAACATACACATAACTGTATACAATATTGTGCTGCCAAGATGGAGGCATTGTGGATTGATCTGTAATTCACAAGTGCATTGTATTAAACTGACGGAATCATCCAGTCTATATAATATATACAATAAATATATCGTACAGATAAATTCTTCGATGTTTCTTCATAACAAAATTAGAGTTCTTGCAGTATGAAATGCCTCAGAATGCCACAATTGATGTCATTTTAATTTATATCTTTTAACATTGCTAATTATATAACAAAGTTTACAAAAGAGCAGTTTATGTTAAAAAATAGGGCAAATATTCACAATAAAATGTACTAGACAACATAAAAGCCTCATCTAGAGAGACAAATGGGGTTGTTGCCCATAGCAGTCAGAGAACATTCCAGTACAGTTAAGAAAATGAAAGTTGATTTCTGATTGGTTGCTATGCGCCACAAGGATACGTGGTTCTATAATTCTGATATTTCATACTTAAAGTGTTAGTCTACAAAATGGAAATCAACAAAATGGCCACCGCCTGCAACACATGAAAAACTCGTCCTATAAGTTAGCTAGGGCAGGTTGATGTACCATAGGACGGGGCAGTAGTGTGCAGTGCTGTGGGCATGGGCGGAGCCTGACACCACACTATTTTTTCCTGTCTTCTCCGCAGCTCTATTGGCTGATACAAACAAAGCAAAAGCCATGTTTAACGCAAATTGGAGGTTAATTCCCTGAGCGCTATCCTCCTTTTCTTCCCTTGGTTACATGCCTTTCCTGGACCTGTAGTATCGGACTCATGTGATTGGCTTACTCCTGAGTAGATGTCCTGGTTGGATGGGGATTCCTCCTAATACCAGGCAGGTCAAAAAAGTAAGTAAGTAAATTTTGGCAAACTTAATTGTGTAATATAAAAGCAGCATATGTACATGTTTTGAGGCTGCCAAAGCCTCTTCCTCAGTATTTGTTAGGGACAAATGTCAAATTCCAGCCAAACTCCTCTATGGACATGTCGTTGATGCATGGCTTCCTGAGGAAGAGGTTTGTTTGCCTTTAAATGTGTATAAATGCTAATTTCACAATAAATAGAAAAGTTTGGCAAAAGTTCCTTTGTTTAGCACATATGTAACTTTAATTTATACCCAATTTTTTAATGTGCCTGGTATCTTTTGACTCTACGTCCACCCTAGAGGTTGTGACAATTGCTTCTTTTTCTTATTCTGGTTGCTCCACCTTCTTTTTCTAAATTGTCCTAACCCACTGAGGCTTTAAATACAAGGCTGTCTGGGTTGTTGGGTGTAGTGATCTGTCTCAATTTCCATGGCTATCTCACTACTTCAGGTAAGTTTGTTTCACCTTATTTATAATTTTGGGAGCATTATCTCTTTTTTGTATCTTGACAAGTTTGCATAGGATGTAACTAGGATGGGTTGATGTGCCATGCGAGCAGGGTTAGTGGGCAGAGCTGTGGGCAGGACACCACACTATTTTTCCAGTGAGATTGACAGGAATGAACAATATGATATTAGGCTCTCCCTTCAGCTCACAGATCTGATATACCCATTCCAAATACATGCTACAATGCATTTCTCACAGGCTACGGATGGTGGCCATTTTGCTCAGTTCCTTCAATGCTGTTATTTTTCATTCTGACATGTATTATTTACCTATAATGGCAACTTAATAAGTTTAACTTAAGACAGAATCATAATATAATACATCGTATCTTATTTTACCCTCCTCAGGGATAATAAATATATGATAGATATAAGCAGCTAGCATTATCTAGGCGTGTGCCTATAGGTCATCCCGGAGGAAGGGAACCTATTGAAGTCAAACTATAATTATACATTAAATAATTTATATTCACATGTAGATTTGTGCATTTATAGGTTAATAAGGTGATCACAGTGCAGAGGAAATGTTGGGAGGAGAATGTGGGAGGGACAACAGAAAGACTGTAGGCGGTGTTAGATGTTGTGAGAAGCATGCGCTATGTTTTGCTTTCATTTTTAGAGAGGACTAATATGTTAAAGGTATGAAGTTTTGCCTACTTGATGGGCGAAGCTTAAAGCATCAGACAATCTGTGCCCGTAGGCTATTTGTAAAGGGGTTTTCTAAGTATATTAAAAATACAGAAAAGTACCTACATGTGTCTGTATGCTCAGCAGATGAGACCACTATAGTTCAGAAGTAGTTATTTTTCATTTTCATTATCTTGTCAAGCTCTGTGCAGCACACTTGTTTCCATGTTGCCTAGGCTTGCTGGAAGCAAGTTATCAATGTAAAGAACTTTAGTTTTCACAATTCGTCTCCCCTTTCACAGATATTGCATGTATTTACAGTTGCCTACAACCTCATCTATGAAAACATATAAGATAGTGCTGTAATTGCTTCCTGTTTTCACAGGTAAGGCCGGTTTCACATCTGCGCTGGAACCTCCGCTCGGAGGTTCCATTGCAGATCTAGCACAAACTGCCATAAGAAATAGAGCTGCATGCAGCGCTTTTTCTTCCAGTAAAATGCTGGGCAGCTGAGCGGAGACCAAACGGATCCCATTATAATCAATGGGGTCTGTTAGGCGATGAACCCATTCAGCCAGGAAATTCCCCTTCCCTGTTCCCCCGAATGGAGCAAGAAATCGGAATCCCTGCCGCAGATGTGAAAGCAGCCTAACACACTGTAAGAGGTTAAAATGTTATCACAATTTAAAACACTAATATTCATTTGTTAAAAACCCCTTTAATTATGATGTATAGTTATGACATCCACACACACTGTCCAGCAATCCGCACCAGGCTTAGAATTGGCTTCATGCACAAGTATTTAAAAAGAAGAATTTCTGAACAGCTGGGGGGTATTCCTGCGTGGAGCGTAAAATGTGATCTAAAATTTCTATTGACCATTCAAAGAGATTGTTATTAGAGATGAGCGAACGCGTTCGTCCGAGCTTGCTATTCGTGCGAATATTAGGGTGTTCGGGATGTTCGTTATTCGTAACGAACACCATGCGGTGTTCTGGTAAATTAAACTTTCTTCCCTGAGACGTTAGCGCTTTTTTTTGGCCAATATAAAGACAGGGAAGGCATTACAACTTCCCCCTGCAACGTTTAAGCCCTATACCACCCCCCTGCTGTGAGTGGCTGGGGAGATAAGGTGTCCGCCTGATATGAAAGTCTGCCCCTCCCGCTGCTCGCTATGGATGCATTCTATATGCGCTCAATGGGGCCAGCGGCAGCAGCGCTGACCCCATTGAGAACATATAGAAGACAAATCCTTCTTCTCTGGCACAGCTGTAACAGCTGTAGCAGAGAAGAACGATGTTTGCCCATTGAATTCAATGGAACCGGCAATACAGCCGACTCCACTGAATGCAATGGGCTGCCGGCGATCGCAGGATGAATGGTCGGAAAGGGGTTAAATATATAACCCCTTTCCTGCAATTCATCCAGAAATGTGTTACACTAAAAATATATACCGGCGTATAAGGCGACCGGGCGTATAAGACGACCCCCCAACTGTCACCTTATACGCCGGTAATACAGTGGAGAAAAGAATAAAAAGCATTACTTACGTTTTTAGATAATCTGCGGCGCTCCTGCAGGCTGTCGCTCCCTCCTAATCCACGGCAGAGTATTCCTTTCTCCACGAAAGACTTTAAATCCCTGCCTCCAGAAAGACACGTGCCTTCAGCCAATCACAGCCAATGACAATGATGTCATTGAATGGCTGTGATTGGCTGTGTTTCTGGAGGCGGGGATTTCAAGGCTTGAAATCCCCGCCTCCAGAAACACAGCCAATCACAGCCATTCAATGACATCATTGTCATTGGCTGTGATTGGCTGAAGGCACATGTGCTTCTGGAGGCAGGGATTTAAAGTCTTTCGTGGAGAAAGCTTGTCTGCCGTGGACCAGGAGGGAGTGACAGCCTGCAGGAGCGCCGCAGATCATCTAAAAACGTAAGTAATGCTTTTTATTCTTTGCTCCACTGTATTACCGGCGTATAAGGTGACAGTTGGGGGGTCGTCTTATACGCCCCGTCGCCTTATACGCCGGTATATATTTTTAGTGTAACACATTTCTGGATGAATTGCAGGAAAGGGGTTATATATTTAACCCCTTTCCGACCATTCATCCTGCGATCGCCGGCAGCCCATTGCATTCAGTGGAGTCGGCTGTATTGCCGGTTCCATTGAATTCAATGGGCAAACATCGTTCTTCTCTGCTACAGCTGTTACAGCTGTGCCAGAGGAGGACGATCTTTATGCTGACAGTGGGGGGGGGGGGGGGGGCACTCTTGCCGCTATTGTGGCTTAATAGTGGGACCTGTGAACTTGAGATGCAGCCCACCATGTAGCCCCTCGCCTGCCCTATCCGTCACTGTGTCATTCCCATCACTTTCCTGAATTGCCCAGATTTTCACACATGAAAACCTTAGCGAGCATCGGCGAAATACAAAAATGTTCCGGTCGCCCATTGACTTCAATGGGGTTCGTTGTTCGAAACGAACCCTCGAGCATCACGGGAAGTTCGTTACGAATAACGAACACCCGAACATTTTGGTGTTCGCTCATCTCTAATTGTTATGCTTCTCTTGTAGGCTTAGATTTTAACTAGATCTTTGGGGCTGGTCATGTAAAGATGCATTCATTCTTCAAATTTTGCTTGAATCATTCTTACAAAATACAAAACTCTAAATGTGCTTTACGTAGAAACTAGAAGGGATTTCCCACTAGATTCAGAGGATCAAATGATAAGATCAACAGAGGTATATTAGTTTGGGCCTCCAAGTAAAACTCGGTGCAAAGAATCCAAAACTCTGTGTGGACTCTATACCCTAAAATAGTTTGACAGATAATTGTGCTAAATGATTGTGCTCTAGGGGTTGAGATTTTTCACTGCTCTTCATTTGTGGAGCTGGTTAGGGTCTCAGATCACAGACCCAACTGATATTCAGCAATATCATCTTTTCATATGTCTATACGATGTCAGTATGTGAAACATCAGTCTTAATAAAGAAAGTACAAAAAATCTATGACTTTCCGCTGGTGATCTGAATGTTAATATGTAAGGTGCTTGAACTCAATAGCTTTACCTAAACATTTGTGTTACATGTGGCTCCGTTCACATCTGTGTTGTAGCTTCCATTCATAATGGAAGACACACCACTGTGTTAGATCCATTATGAAATATCCAAATGTGCCCAGTGGATCCCACTGATATATTATGGGGCCTATTGGGGTTCCATAATGGTTCTATTTTTTTTGATGGGAAGAACGATGCTGCACTATTCTTACCATCACACGTTTGAGAACTATTGACAGAGGCTCCAAATTGAACCTCTGTACTGTAATGTGAACATAGCCATACATGGGACTATTAAAGAGAATTTGTCATCAGCTTCCCACCACAATGAAATAGCGGTCAACCGACCCATCTTTGGCTCATTGGCATAGATCATACCTCCGTCATCATCTGCAAGCCTCACCAAATCTAGTTTAGTGTATGTGCAGCATGAAACTGAATTCTATGCAACTTTCAGCCAGTAAGCATCACACAGCATGGAAGTTTTTAGAATTTCACTTTGTAAGGTATGCAGCTGAACACATAGCTATATGCTTAGAAACGGGTCTACACTTGCTACAGAGTGGTGGAAATCGTTTCTAGGAGTCAAACCGGGCTTCCTTTAAGTTATCTTATTTTTAGTACTATAATGATGTCACATTATGACCTAATGCTACTCACTCAATCCTCAACAGGTTAGTCCTATTGTTATACTGATTGATTGTTCTTCTGGTTCATAAGGCTGTCGGGGAGCAAATTGTAAACGAAAATCTTTTGCGTGCTAAAATGAACCATCTATATTTATGAAATATGGTAACGACCTTTGCCACATGCAAAGGGCATCCTGTGGCTTTAGGCAAAAAAATCCCATCTACTTTGGGTAGCACATGGTGGAACCAGATATATCTCCAGTCAATAATTACCTGACAAGTTGTGACTATGTAAGACTCAGGTAATGGATTATGCTGCATGATCCATTGTGAACAAACCTAGACTTGGCAAAAGTAAGTAATTCATTTATCCATAACATCTGGACACTTTCTAGACTAAGAACATATGAACATACATTTGGATGAAACAAACAGAACAAAATGCAAAAATATTGAGGTTACTCTCCGTTTAAGGATTATCTTGCAATGTGCTATCAAGTAAGGATTGCTGCATATCACAGACAAGTGTCTAAAATGAAAATGGCACTACATTACAGTACATGCAAAGAAAAAAAGCAAATATACAAATCATGGTAACTACCCTCTTATTACATTACTGCAGGCATGACAGTCAACCCTTAAGAGGCATTACAGTAAAAGCAAGCAAGAGAATCCTGTTAGACATGAAATACATTTTAGCCTGCCCATAATCTGTGCTTAATGTCTCCTTTAACCTAAGAGCTCTGGTTGGTATTCTTGCGTCTGGCCATAGTGGATCTTAACATGAGGGTTCCTTCTACTAAGGTTCCAGGATGGTCCATCATCTTTTGCCACAAATACTTTTCTTCTCCCTGAGCATCCATCCAGGTAACCTCATTCCCATAACTTATGCCTGTAGAATGGAAAGTGTACGAATTTAGTATCTCAGCATGACTAGACCACCTGTCTACATAGTATATTAGGCTAAAAAAAGGCATATGTCCATCTAGTTCAGCCGATAACTCCCCCAATGTTGTCAAAAAAACCAAATGAGTTAGAAGCCAATTTTCTTCATTAAGGGAAAAAATTATAATCCCTGACTCCAAGTCTGGCAATTGGAATAATCTTTGGATCACCAACCCTAGGCATCCCTTACTTCGGATATTAAATTTTGGAAAAAACTGCCTAATTATGGACATTCAGAATATTTGATTACAGCAAACTTTGCCTCTTTTTACTTGTTGCTGTGCCTCTAAAATCTACATGGTCTACAAATCAAATTACATATCATATGATACAATCGTATTTGAATGAAAGTTAAGTTCACCTTAGAAAGCTGAATGGGCCTCAAAATTTAGTTTTTTTCCCATTCCCATCAAAGAAAAAAAAGTTAAACAATACATTATGTGTACCCCAAAAAGGTGCCATTAAAAAATACAACTCATCCTTCAAGCCCTCGCTTATGGCTCTTGGAACATAATGATGAAAAATCTAAAAAAAAAATGCTTCATCATTAATGTGGAAAATGGTTGGTTATTAAGGGGTTAAAAAATCCGTATATGAGTTTTGCAGGAGTATAATATCAATATAGCAATAGGCAAATGTCATCTAGGCTTCAAAGCATTATGGGTAACCACAGGTATGGTGTGAATGGCTCAA
Organism: Eleutherodactylus coqui; assembly: GCF_035609145.1. Taxonomy (NCBI): domain Eukaryota; kingdom Metazoa; phylum Chordata; class Amphibia; order Anura; family Eleutherodactylidae; genus Eleutherodactylus; species Eleutherodactylus coqui. The sequence goes on from NC_089840.1 coordinate 107,548,696, forward strand.
AAAGCTTGAGATTATTTTCAGACAAACAGCAGAGGCCTCAGGAAAGTGACCCTCTACATTCTGAGTGAGTTTTTATATGGAGGTAAATATACAATTTTAATTAACCAAGATTTATCATCACTGCTTTACATAGTGAGATCAATGAAAGAAGAGGAGCTTAAAGGACTGCTATAGGCACTATGATGTTTTCCAAATGATTTTCAAAAGAAAGAGCTTGTATAATGAAGAAGATGTGGCAGCATTCAAGGTGCAATTTTCAAAAAATGACGTTTCGACACAATCAGTCTTTTTCAAATATACAGGTAGAGGTAAACATGGAGGTATATATGCAAACACACTGAACAAATGACCAATCAGAACATAGGTGCAATTACCAGTAATTAATATCTTATGTGTGGTGCTGTAATGATGCAATGGCGCTCCATAATGCAGCCGACGTACATGGTATCCTAGCCTGATACGTCATGACGCCGATGTGACATGACATCGCGTCATGACGCGGTGTCATGATCATGTGAGAACACGTCACTAAATGTACAGCGCATGCGTGCTGCTGTGCCCGGAGTGTTCCAAGGTGGAACGCATAATGCCAATAGGGCAATTAATTCTCAATACGCCGGTCATAAGGTCGGGCTCCCTTAGGCACCAGGACATGAAAGCTGGCGATGCGTTAACCAATCACAGCCATTCAATGGGTTTGCTGGGGCGGGGCATTCAAGCCCCGCATCCAGAAAGCAATGCTCTGTCGGTGAGGAGGAGGGAGCGACAGCCTGCAGCAGCGTCGCAGACCATCGAGAGGACAACACGCTGGCGACAGGTTAGTATAGACTTCCCCCCTGAGCCTCAGCAAGCAGCTTTTTTGACTTGCAAGCAGGTTCGTACCCCGAGTTTTTGCTCCTAAATCAGAGCAAAAATTCGGGAGAGAGCCTGCTCGCAAGTCAAAAAACCCGCAAGCCAAGGCACTCGTAACCCGAGGTACCACTGTATTCAGTTTCAAGGGCAAAATATGTTAAAGGGTTTTCCAAGTTATTTCTTTTAGAAAGGTTTTGGGCTTCCTTGTGCTCAAAACTATATATAGGAAATATAATCACCACATCGCCAAACTGTACAACATGTTTTTAATGCAGCGCTGCCTGAGGCCCTGTAGATCTCCAGCATGTCACCCAGGTAACAGGGTTTGTGACGTACCATAGACCTCTCACATGGTCTTCTAATGTAGGAGCCCTATGGGATGTCACTGATGATGTCCCTGCCAGCCTCCCATTTGCTGCAGAGGTCACAAGGGTAAACAACCCACATGAACGCTGCCGCCAATATAAACAAATCACCGGAGCCAGCACCACCGGGGAGCAGCATGCAGTGGGAGGTGAGTATATGTATTTGTTGTTTTAAGCACAACTCGTCCCCCCCACTGGTACCAATGATAATAAAATATCAGAAAACCCCTTTAAATACAAAAGAACATCATTACAAAATGTCACATAGTTTTGGTAAGCAGTAGTACTAGTGAGTCAATACTTACCAGTTCCACAACCTAAACAGACTCCTCCCAAAAATATGTTGCTTGATAATGATTCCTTATCCCATACTGTAAGCTCTAGGGAGACATTTTGCAGGTCAACGGGCTGAAGGCTAGTGAAGGAAAAGGTATGGTTCCACTGAGGGTTCACAGACTTTTTAATTATGGGAGTTTTGTGCTTTGTGGATTTGTTGTTATCAGGTAATAGATATCTGAGGAAAGAAATTCAGCTTCTTAAATTCGTATAGCAAAATACAAATCACAACACTCATAAAAGTCATAAACTGTACATTTTCACGGACAGCTATTTCTCCCAACTCCACCATAAATAATGTCTACCATAAGCAAATTGTTTCTTACAGTGGAGTGAGGGAAATAAGAGGTGTCTAGCAGAGGTTCATTTCTTATAGAAACAAGGGAAATAGACTGGAGTCCCCATACACAAAAGCTCGTTGGCCGATCTCAGTAGCTGTGATGAGTGTTTTCTAATGTGCATGGATACTTTAAGGAAGTAATCTTGTAAATGCTATATAGTTATGTGTAGTGCTGTAGAATTCAGTAAATGAATGCATAAATTATAATGAGACTATATCGAATTTTTAAAAGCCTACAGGCTTTTTCTGGAACAGCACTATGACCCCTTTGCATGACCTTTGGTGGATCATTTTGGTGTCATTAGATATGTGACATCCTCACCACCGCCGTAAAATCATAAAATGTGAGTTTGATACATTGAGTGACCTGTTCGGGCAAGTGACCTGTTCCTATGTTAAGTCTAGCCACACTGATGTGCTTCAACAACAGCGCTGATAGGGAGAGTCAAGCATTGATAAATGATGTTAATATCAAGTGCTTACCAGTTTGACTGTTGTCATGTCCCCAAAACGTGGAAGACCAGGCCGTGGACGGCGAACAGTACAAGTTGGATCCTCGGATCGACAGTTCTTAAAACACTTTATGTTCGCGGTCAATCTAGTTTAGCCTTATTAGACTGCCTTCACACAGGCTAGAAATGCTGCAGAAATTTACAGTACAAGCCATGCAGAGGGGATTTTACAAAATGTTCTTTACATGGTGTGGAGAATTTCTGCAAGCAACCCGTCGTGTTTTTTGAAAAATGCTGCAGATTCTAAACCCACACAGCATGTTTATTTGTGCAGCTGAAATCAACCCTTGAAATACAAAGGTTAAATACCATAGCAGATCTGAAATTAAAAACACTGCCAAATTGGCACCATTTAAGTGTGGATAGGGTGTGTATTTGTTGTAGGTTTTCCACCACAAGTCAAGGTGATTTAACAGTTTTACAAACATAATTCCAAAAATGTTGGGTTGCTGTTTAAAATGTAAAGGAGGTCTTCAGAAGGTAACACAGTATTCCAGATGTGGTCTCACCGGAACTCTAGATAGTGGGATCACATGGAATAGAAAGGTATGGTAGACAGTCATAATCAATACCACACCACCTAAACCACGTGTAAATATAAACAATACATCTATCTTTTCAGAATTCTTTACTTAATCAAGAGGAAACGCACCATTACAAGGCCATAACTGAGATTGAACCCTGCGTGCACAGATAAGTAGAGAAAGGTAAAGTTCATGCACAAATATAAAACAAAAGGAGTGATTTGTTGCCTTTGTCACTCAAAATCTCCCGTAAATTTTGAACTAAACAAACGAAAACATCAATTAGCCTCCACAGGGAACACAAAAAGAGAGAATAAAAGTGAAATAAAAACTGGTAGAATGGGAGTGTTAAACCAGTATATGGTATGTAACCTTAGAATCAACACTTGACTACTCACAACTCCAGTCTACAGCTAATCCAAACCCATTTTTGGAATTTATCTATGGTATCTATTGCAGATGGTGTGAGCTCTCTTCATTCACAAATATATGCATTTTATTATGTGGTTTTAAATGGATTTTCTTTATTCTAAATGATCCAGGCTTGATAAAGATTTGTTATGTGAGTTGAAATGTTGCTGTATGGATTATGTGGAATAAAGAAAATCCATTGGGATTTATTTTGCACCGCTGATGCTGCCTTTCACTTCATTTATTTGGACTGTATCTCTTGGATTTGGGTCTAATCCATTGAAGGCATGCATCCATTGACCATTCCGCCACATTTCTGGCTTTACTGGTGAGTGCTGCTGACTTATTGCATATTTGGATTTGTTATGTGGTTTTGATGTAATCTTTTCTATAGAAAACTGTGATTGTGGTAAATGTGTAAAACCTTGATGTTGGTTTCCCACTTTATTTGATGGTTAAAAATCATACAACAATTATACAAGAAAATTGCCACCCATAGGGCACCCTGGGGAAAGAAGCAACCCTCTGTCCACAAATACTCAGTAGAACAATAAAAAAAATCAAGGGATGCGAAAGCCAAGACCCTTCTTATAGGGTTTGTTCAATTCAAATGAACTCTTCCATTCACCTGGTACGGGGATAAATCCCATATGTATGTGCTGCAGTGCATGACATCCAGGAAATCTGTTATAACATTGCAACCAAAGGACTAGAGTAGTGGTGTGAAAGTTGTGGCTTTCCAGCTTTTGTGATAATACAACTTTGAGAATGCTCTGCTGGAAATTGTAATTTCACAGCAACTTGGGAACCAGAGACTTTGGACCACTATAAATATGGATCTGAATACAATATGTACATTTAGCCTTACCCTTTTACAAACGTGTCTGAGGTTCCCCTTGACTTTACTGCAGTTAGATTTTTGGCCTCTTTAACAAGAACCTCAAGTATTCCACCTGTTGGCATAGGAACTTTCTTTGACTTCTTGAAACTTTTCTTTCCTGTAAATTTTGAAAATTGTAATTTAGAAAGACAATTAGAGTACTGTAGATTGAACTCTGTTGGTCAAAAGATATAAAGCGCTGGTAAATTATATAGTCTATCTCCAGACTGGACAAAAAGCTTAACAACTATAACATTAGACATAAATTCACCAAGCCATTCTCCAAAAACCAAGTGGAAAATTAGCGCTTTTCACAATTTGACAATTTTTGCTTGAAATACAAATAAGACTACAAAAAATAATTAATAAAAAACATTTACCATGTGTTCACATTATGTCTCCATCATTTTTTATCTTAAAAAAAAAAAAATTCTTGGCGCTACAAGGCTTATAAATTTAGCAGCAGTTTTTCAAATTAGGAAGAATATTCCCAAACTGAATTTTTTCACAGCTATCACATGTCTTGGAGACCATGCTGACTGTCCTCCAGGCTAAGGGCCCTTGTACACGGAACAATTATTATTCAAAAAAATCATTGGATTGTGCAAATTTTAACAATAATTGTGCACTTATAGTGCAGTTTAAAATCTGATCATAGCAGTCTTAACACACTACCTGAGCGCGAACGAGTTGGTGATGACGTCACCAGCTTTTTTGCTAGAGCAAACGAAAATCATTTGATTCCCAATCAGTGTAAAATGGGCATAAGCCCTATAATCTCAACTGTCATCAGACACTAAGATAAAAAAACATATTTGGTATCGCTGCATCCGTAAAAGTCCGATCTATCAAAGTAACACATTATTTACCCCATCTAAAGGGGGCATAAAAGTTCATTTGTAAAGTTTATTCCTCTAATATACCCATAAGTTATACCTGTTACAGATTCCAAAGGAAGAGTCAGGTTTTTTTCGGGAGGTATATAGCGTAAGCCAATTATAATTTCTCCTTTATACTGCAGAGTAACGTCTGATGTTGAATCCATCTTAAAAAGAAAAATTACACCTTGCACTTAGCATTTTAACTTCTACAATAGATGATATATATATAAAACTTAATAAGTAGAGTTGAGCGAACATACTCTGCCGAGCTTGATGCTCGTTCGAGCATTAGCGTACTCGATGGTGCTCGTTACTGGAACGAGCATCAAGCCGTGTTTGACCACGCCCCCATTTTTGGCTCCTCCCCCCTGTGCCGTGCCTGTTTTGGCCCTTCCCTGCCGCGATGCAGCGCGCGTCATTGGCAAATTTTTTGGCTGGCTGACGAGAGAGACAGAGAAACCTAGAAAAAAAAAGCTCAGCACTCGCCGTCCCACATACAAAAATGCTCGAGTCTCCCAATGTAGTCAATGGGGTTCGTTACTCGAGTAGAGCTCTCGAATTTTATGAAAAGCTCGACTCGAATAACGCGGACTCGAGCATTTGGGTGCTCGCTCATCTCTAATAAGATATACAGTATTTCCTAGCAGAAATCTGCTTGACAATACATTAAAAAGATTTCCCACTAAATATAGATATCACCTAGGCATAGGACCGTTATTAAATCTTTAAACACCAGAAGCCTTAGCACTCATCTGTTCGGCACGCATATGATTGACCACCGCTTCATGCAAACACCTCCTCACTGCTGTGGTGAGGGTGAGAAGGGGCAGGAAACTGCAGACACCCATTATAGTGACTGTGGAGGCCCTAGCGCCTTCAGTGATTAAGCTTTTATTGACTACTTTGTGGATATATGTTAATCATATTTGGTGGGAAAACCTCTATAAAGAACCACATGTAATTAAATTTCCCATTACTACAGTCAAGGGACCTGCAAAACAAAAGTACAATTAGAAATAGCTTAAGAACATTGGTAAATATTATATAAAAGAACATGCTGAGATTCTAAAATAAATAATGTGGTTCAAAAGGACCTATGAGACAGGAGATTGTAATAGCTAAATATGTATATAATTCAAGGAGTGAATTAGAGCCAAATTATTTAAATCCATCTGGCAATAACTGTCAGGAGAATTCCTGAAGCATTTCAAGGCTCATTTAATCTATCTTCTATATTTTTACATAGGCTGACAAATACTCTACAAATTGACTGCTCTATAATTTTAACACGGAACAGGTGGTGGTATGTCTGCCAACTTTTTCTAAAGAGTTCTATTTTTGATATGTAGAAAAACTGAATTTAGTTCTGTAACTGGTAATGAAGGATCAGTAATAAATTACAAAGGTAAAGATTTTGAAAGAAGCTAAGACTTGACTGAAGAAACTTGAAATGTCTATTATTTATTAGATAAAGCCTAAGTTATTTTATTTTACCTAGCATGGAATAATGTGTCTATCAAAAAGTGGTTTCACATTTGTTCTTGGGGTTCCACTTTCTTGCTCTGTTCAGGGGTCAGGAGAGGGGAATGTCCATGGGCCGAATGGCTCCATCCCTAGACATAACCAAACAATCCCTGCTGAACAGACTCCAATGACTATAATGGGGTCCGTCCACTTTCCACCCAGCTGCCTGGCTTTTTCTTCTGTATTTTGAGTCGGATCTGTGACGGAACCTCTGGTCGAAGGATGCAATGCAGGTTTGAAACTGGCCTAATATAATTTTCTTTGGCATAGAAAAAATAGTGTACTATCTGAATTTGGATAAAATGAATGCTGTGGTGTCAATCTACAGCATGCAGATGTTAATAAAGTCCTTTGTTTGAAGGAAGTGTTAAGGCAACAGAAATGCAGTCCTAAGCTCTCACTCACGACCTGAAGGTTGCAAGTTCATTTCCTGCTTGGTTCAGGTACCTGGCTCAAGGTAGACTCAGCCTTCTATCCTTCCAAGGTCAGTAAAATAAGTATCCAGCTTGGTGGGGGGTAATAAATAAATTACCTGAAAGCACTGCGGAATAAGTTGGTGCTATACAAATAACATTATTTTTTTATTTTATTGTATTAACTATCAGGTAAAGGCAGAAATGTATTTTGATTTTAACCCTCACGTGGAGCCTTGAAATAGTGATGATTTAAAAAGCCATTTAGCCTAATGTGTTTGAGGTGAGTTTTTTTAGGACGCCCAAAAAAGAAAAATAAGAACAAACCCATTGAAATCAATGAGTTCTATTCTGTGCCTATGGCACACACAAATATGTTCATCTGAAGGAGCCCAAAGAGTTGTATGGAGAATTTTTGTTGCAGGACTTTCCAATTTTTACTGTCATGTTATACTGCCTAGAGGAATATCTGTAGTGGCATACAACACAGTGTGTTTGTGCAGACTGCAGTTCAATAGTTAAAATTGGAAAGTCACATTTCAAAAAGTCTCAGCCCAAGTCATAAGGTATGTTCACATGATGCAGTCATGTTTTTTTTTTATTTACAGCCATGTTCATGAGGCATTAGAACATTCAGTTGTGAAGTAATATTCATTTTACTACTTATCATTTGTTGACATTAACAGTTTACAACTGAACTGGTCATTTCTGATCAAAGCTGCACACACTTGCATATCTTCTGCATAACAGGATACAAGTAGAGATGAGCGAGCGTACTCACTAAGGTAAATCACTTGAGCGAGTATTGCTATTTTCGAGTACATGCCCGCTCGAGCCAAAAGATTCGGGGGGCGGCGGGGGAGAGCGGGGTGGAACGAAGGGGAGATCTCTCTCTCCCCCCGGCTCCCCCATTGCTCACTCCCGCAACTCACCGCTCACCCCTGCCGGCACCCGAATCTTTTGGCGCGAGTGGGCATGTACTTGAAAATAGCAATACTCGCTTGAGTAATTTGCCTTAGCGAGTATGCTCACTCATCTCTAGATACAAGTCAAACTATATCCCATTATGAAATGAAACACAACGCTCACCTTAGGTTGCAGCGCAAGACATTCATCTTCTTTGTTTTCAAAATTCCATGTATCAAGAGGAATATTCACTTCACCCAAGAAGCTGTTACGTCCGAAGCGGTCATTATGCCAGACTGACAGTTGTAAGGTTCTAGTTTCTAATTGCGTGTGGCTGATTACATACTGCAATAAAAAAAGTTGCACAGAAGTGTAGGGATAAGTAACATTTACTCCTATTTATGTATGAATATAGACAAAAACAAAGTAAATGCCTTTTATGCTTTACTAGATGCCACAAATATTTTGATAAACCACCACTCAAAATAAAATATTAGCAGTTTTTTTTAGTGAAAAAGGACAAATGGGCTGCATAGCTTTATAACCACATCCCCGCTGCTTCTGTTGTACTTATTTCTGCTTCACCCACTCAACGGCTTCCGTTATTTATGAAGCAAAATGCTAGTCTGCTGTCAATTCGGAAATCTCCATCGCTCAGTGTCAATCAAATGGTATTTTATTCATTGACACTGGATGCAGACTGTCCATTTGAAAGTTGACTAGTAACGGGCTCCATAAGTAACAATGCAGGCAAATGAGGGGGGAAGGTGGGGACTGAAACAAAACAAAAAAAATAGAAATAAAAAACGGTAATGGAATCAGCAGGGATGTGACTGTATAGCTATGCAGACAGAGGGCATGTCAGAGGACCTAACAGCTTCTCTTTACTTAATTAAGATATTTAAATATAGTCTATTAGAATGTAAAGATTTGAACAATTTCTCAAAAAGAATGTATTGTAACATAGCGGGCTATAAATTGACAATGAAGATTCTGGTGTGTCCAACATACACATGCCAAACACAAGGCCTGCGGGCCAAATGTGGCCACCACCACCTCATTTTATGTGGCCCACCGGCAGTGCAGCTACCTAACAGGCATTGCGCTCACCCAGCCTACAGCTCCGGTCTGGCGGCAGTACAGAAATTTTTCCCCAGCATCTACATGTGCCATTCTGCATGCAGTGCAGACGCCAAGGTCAGAGTTCACAAACTTTGCACTGCCACCTCCAGACCGGAGCTACAGGCTGGGTGAGTGGAATGCCTGTTAGTATGCGGCAATGCCGGTGGGCTACATAAAATGAGACAAATATACACTCAAGGTACGAACATAGATAACACAAAATAGTATATAACAATACTAAAAGGTGGGGAAACAGGGAATCTCACCCTAATCTACTAATGCAAGCAAACCCTACCTAAAAGTGGAGCGTTTGCCCTGATGAGGACGACCCCACCTCATGAACCTAGGGGTAACCCTGACTCTCCTTAGTTGGTGACAGGGAATGTGAAAGAAGATAGATGATTCTCAAATAAACATGCCACCAATGTACTCTAAAGGGAAGTATTGTAGGTGTAACATCACCCCAGATTAAATGAGAAAACCAGAAAGGACTTATCTTAGCAGACACACAAACTAGACCATAAGCTGCTGACTTGACCAAAAGAAACCTTAAGACTGAGTATAACTGGCGTCCTCGGTAAGGCGGAGGCGGCATAAATGTGCATAGACTAACACTGATTGGTTGCTGGGATACACACCTCCCAGCCAACCAATCACTCCATATGTAATGGGCTGGTGGTATGATTCAGGATGGAGCGGTGGAGACAGATGGAGGTAGAGGTGGCATATTTTTACAAAAGTATAAATGTTACTGAACTTTTGTATAATAAACAGTACTTGCTCTCCCTAGGAGGGTTTGAGCATTTCCAGCATTTCATAATAACTAAATGTGGATACTTTTAAAGCAACAGTACTCTTAAAGCAACACAATACTTCTTGTCATTTTGCACCATTCGCAGACATATACATCTAATTTTGTTGCTACTGGCAGCAGCAAGGGGGCACAAGTCGTTTTCATCACTATCAGCATCTTTTTACTACATCTCTTCTATGTGGCATTACCGCTAGATAAACATCATTATCTCCATAGACCCCGACCTCAAATTCCTTATAGGAGCGGTATCTTTACCCACAGAATGCAAACACGTCTTAGATATCACTAAAATCAAGAGGTCGATACTCATCAATACTGGCGATTTAACTCCCACTTTACACATTGCTCGAATCACATTATTGCTGCTCTGTCATGTCACATAATACACAAATAACATTCCTATACATAGACATTAACCCTTTATGCACATCACTTACATAACATTACACGTCCCATTAAACTTTTATGCATAGCATTAATTCTTTAAATTACCCAGCAAGGCCTTGCATTAGCCGAAACTTTGGCGTCATCATTACGCTAACAGTTTCGCGAGTCCATTTACCCCCACCCTGTGCACTGATATTATATCATGCAGTGCCAGGGTTTGTAGTCTGCTCTCGCGTAATCAAAACTTCACTTGCTTTAATCTTGTCATCCAGTGCAGGTTTTTGGCACTGCCACCATGGTGTCCAGCATTGCAGGGAGGGAGACTCCCTCTTCTCCGACGAGCTGAAGGATAATTCACCCTCATGATACAGCTGCTCCCCCATCAGGCATCGTTAGTTGATACCCAAGTCATCATGGCATTTGGTGTTCGCTCCAGCCCGTCGCTGCTCCCCCAGCATGGGTATACAATCCACTACACTGCCCCTGCCACGTTATATGTGGCTGCTGCAATCTCTGCTCTTGCCTTTCTCTCTGGGTCTGCCTGCGTCTCACTGGTGTTGAGTCTCTCCCTGTCTCTGGGGGGGAGCTGTGATATGGCTTCTGGTTATTTATATTGTGCCTAGTGGTGTCAAAATTCCTTGGATTTACAGCCGGGGAAGGGTGACTCAGCCTCAGGCTTCACTATCCCTATCAGAGGCTGGACCTTCTGGGTTGTGACACGCTATTCACATTCCCGACTGCAACATCAAAGGGGCTTCTGAAGCCTCTACGAAGCTACAGCAAAAATGGCCCCACCTGCCACTCTTCAACATGACGCCTGAAGCACTTGGACTTCCCTGTTCTGTCTCCTCTCCTGGGCCGGGGCTCTGACCAGCAGAGGGTAACCTCTGCAGGAGCACTGCTGCACTCTCCTGACAGGTGCTGGAAAGTGATGGTCTCCTGGCTCTTCTCGCTTCACCTCTTAGCCAAGGACTGCACCAGAGGGGGTTGGGCTTGAATTCATGGGCCTTGCCTGTATTAACAGCAGCTGTATGCCACTCCACAGTGTAAGGGGGAGCACTGTGCAGCACTACCCCCTTACACATATGCAGCATCCGAGAAGCGGGCCCACAGCCAAGGAGATGACGGGGTAGATAAGGGCCTTCTCACGGTGGCACTACTATCTCCTCCCCTGGGGAAGCTCAGGACTCGTCCAAATTAATGCTGGGGAAGGTCACAGGGAAAATGTAACCGGAGGTTACCTGAAAGTTTGTCACTCGTGATGCCACCATTCCGTCCTCTGTGGTGAATCTCAGTGAAGTAAATAACTTAGTCCACACACAGGAATACTTTCTGGACCAACAGGGAATGGTCGGTAATGTCCATTTACTGTAACTTCAGCAAAGTTTCAAGGGAATAACAGCAGTTTAGTACAAATTACACTTCCAGAAGGTGGTGTGACAGGGAGGACTTCTCAGGGTAATCTGGACAATCAACAGTCCCAGTTATCTGTGTGATCCCGCTCCCGGCGACTCTCTTTTTCCTTCTAACATTTTACTGGTCAGCACTCACACTTCTGGTACTTTTCTCTCTTTAAAGCAGTGGTCCTTCTTTCTCTCTCACTCAGTGCTTAGTGGCAGCACTGGCATATCCTGGGTAGAGTAGGCCCAGGCCAAACAGAAGGGAATCGCTCAGCTTCTTCTGTTCTCCAGACACAGACCGAGCAATGTCTGTGAAGTTCACTTGCTTGCAGACTCTGACTTGCTAACTGACTCCCACTCTTTGCAAGAAGACTACAAGAGCACTCTCTCCCTACTTTTGCAAGAAGACGACCCAACAACCACTCTCTGCTCTTTTCACACATATATAGGACAGAGTCACATGGAACACAACAAGATACATTTTCCAGACATAACCCATTCAGTGCTGCAGAGATGCAAAACACATATCAAATGCACACTACAAACAAGAAACGGACAGGACAATGGCACAAGACAGACATATAACATTATGGAGGGGCCCCATTGGTTCTGGGCCACTACACATATACTGATAGAAGTGTGCTTGTCACCATTCAGAGCCAAAATTAACTGAGCATGCACCAACATGAGGATCACATGCGCCTGGGCTCAAGTTATGATGTCACCCAAGTCCCGATCCTCCGACATGGCCAGAAAGCCGTGACAGATGAATTATATACTAACATAACAAGAATCCCTTACACTAGTTGCTCTAGATATACTGCCAGTCTCTAGATATACTGCCAGTAATAATAGTGTACTAATAAGTAATGAACCAGTAATTTTTTTATTCCGCGTATTATGTTTATTAACTAGGTGCATGCACTATAAAATAATATGGCTATACTACACAGCTGCGACCAGATTACCTGTTCTATGACAAGGTCAGTCTTACCTGTTATAGCTAATTTCTACTTTTCTATGCAGAAAAGTGGCAGTAATTTTTGGTAAATAAGTAACACTGCATGTGAATATTAAACCACCCTTCTCTTTTCAAATATTTTACAAGTTTTTGAAACAAAGGCTTGGAAGTTAGTATGTATGTTGTTCAGCCTGAACACAACTCTTTCCAAAGCCATTGTGCTAAAAATTGTATAGATACATATGTCACAAGTGGTGAGCTCCAAAAGTCAGAGGAAGACTACTGCATTTGGAGCTGACTTTCAAACCAATCACTTGATGTAAGGGTTATTTATTATGTATTGATTCACAAATAACCTGTTATACCTAGTTTATGATATGTCTTGTGTGTGCAATGATATCAAAGTTTATGATGCAATGAAAGTTATATATACACATGTTCACTACAGATGAGTAACAAGCCCTCAGAACCATTTTCTCTAAGGTGGGCCCAAGAATCCCGCACTGTATGCATGCGCAAATGGTCAAGCCACTCAACATATCTAAATGTATTTTGGCATTTGGTAGAAAACAGAGAAAAACTATGTGGACACCATATAAACAAGGTACCTCCGGAGCATGGATCTATTGCTCTGCTTCTATTGATAGTGGCTTGATAAAGACCGGAAAGGTCGAAATGTTGCTTATACGTCTATCTATGGAACAATAAAGGCTTTTCTCTTACACAGCCGTGTGCACCATTTATGCTGCCATGCTCCATACAATATAGATTTGATTTACATATTGTCTGGTTAGATTCAAATCCATAAAGCCAATGCTGTGCTACACAGAACCAAATGCTGCATTACTGCCTCCTTCGTTATTTGTTAATGTTCAATAAGTCATGAAGTTCTGTTGCTGAGAGGGCTCTATGCAATCCGTGCTTCAATGGGTTCAACATTCATTACATGTAGTTAAGTGCTATTTATTTGGATGACTTGTACAATCAATGCTGTCTACTATACAGTAATGATTCCAATCCTTAGAGATACATTTTCTATTTCTGTTTCCAAACTTTAATGAAAATCAACTGAGGCTTCACAGTCATTAAACAGAAGCTACTTGCCTTACAAGGTAATAAATACCAAGGTGCAATGCCCTTCTCTAGGCAGCAAACATAACTTGAAAATGATTTGTAAATTAATTTCAAAGTTACATTAGAGTGTTCATTTCCAGGGCCAAATCCTAGAATCCGTGAACGCGAGAATTAATTAATTTTATTTGCTGTGCATTAGTCAATTGACCATGAAAAGGGGAAATGCCTTATCTTCAATGCCATAAAATATGGGATTGCTTATTTGACAGTACCGTGAAACCATTGGGAAATTCACCCGAAAGTGATCTATTGAAATATATCTGAAACATTGCAGTGGTGAAGTGCCTGAGTTTAGACTGCCACCAGTTTCCCTAATTTTGGGGCACTAAAAATCCATTTAGTAGTCTTTGAAGATTTTCATTGGACTATCAGAACCGAAGCATTTCATTGTGGTATAGATTCCACTAGGTATTGAAATAGTTTTGAAGGAATATTAGACCATGTGTAAGGGTATATGTATATATTGCCATATGTTTTTTATGCTTTTATACCTGTATGCAAGTTCTATGCAATGCTAAAATGCAAAAAACTTAATATGTAGCCTTAAAAATCATATCAAATATGCCAAGGCTTTGCAAGGCTGAGAGAGATGTGTCCAGAAATTCAGAGATGATACAGAACCAGAGACGAAGGCCGCGTGCTTGGCTGTTTTCCCAGAAGCGCCATATAAAGATTATGACTGTTTAACTACGTATATGACTAACACTGCCTACGGCGGAACTGCGGACATCACATATATGGCTATGCGGTGGATTTGAGCCAATAAGACACACTTCTAATGACGTGATAAGGGGTATAAAGCCCCATGTAATCTGTAATAAAGTGCGCAGTTATTTCCCCATGTGAGGAACTATACCAGACCTCCATGTGTTCTGTTTCTTCTTTACCGCCGGCAACAGGGCATTGGGGTGGGCCTGATTGGTGCTGCATGCAGAAATTCCCCAACACATGTAGACAAGAGAGCTTCCCGCAATTGATGCAAAGTACTCTAGATGGAGGTACTGACATGCTCCAAACAGCTGACAGGAATAGTTAACTTATTTATGCTATTTGCACCAAATTCTGACTCTCCCATCATAGTGTAACAGAAATTTGGATTCATCTGACCAAGAGATGTTTTTTCACTGCTCAATGATCCAATTTCTGTGCTCTTTTGCCCACTGGAGTCTTGCTTTTCTGTTTCTGAAAGACAGCAATGACACTCGAACAAGTTGTCTAGTACTATAGCCTGTCCTTGCTAAGCAATATCAAGTTGTGTGTTCTGATACATACGTTGGAGCACCAGCATTGTGTTCAGTTACAATTTGCTTGACTCTGCATCTCCTGTCAAAATGATTCTTAACATCCAAATATGACCTCTTTCATCAAGAAATGGTTTACATCCACTGGTTCCCCTTTCATTGGATGTTTTTCTATGGCAATAAAATTCTTGGTATACGCTTGACAAGGCTGCATAGGAAAACTTCACATGGTTGGCAGATTCTGAAATGTTGGCCCATTTGTCCAAGAACAATGATTATGTCTTGTTCAACGTTGCTCGATTTACAGATTCTAATGTGGATTCACATTTAAGCTAATCCACAGAAAACTTGCTTACTTGATTTTATGCTGCACTCCAGGGTCACATTTCTACATTGGGGGTAATAGGCTGAACTGGATGGACATGTCTTTTTTTGGCCTTACGTACTATGTTAGAAGGAAGCTCTTATCATGAAAAGGCCAATGTCTCTAAAGCCCTATTTACACTGATAGAGGATTGCTCAAAAGTCGCTCAAATGACAGTTTGAGTGACAGTTTTGAGTGATCATCCTTGCATACTTTATAGTAGCTAATTTGCTACTATAGAATGTACAAGCGGAGCGGGACACAATACAGCAGCTTCGCATATACAATCAGCTGTAGTATTCTCCACTCTGACTGCCAGTATCCCCGCTGTGAATTCACAGCAAGACACAGGCGCAGAGAATCTTATCAGCGCAGCCGGCTGATAACAGCCTGCTCCACTGATAACAGCTGATCTCTCAATTCTAGCAAGCTAGAATTCAGCGATCAGTGACTAGTGCACGAAAACTGCACGTAGTGCATTTAGACAGAACAGGAATCGCTCAAAAGACGGCTTTGAGCTATTTTTGAGCGATTCTCGTTGCATCTAAGAGGGCCTTAACTAAGAAGCCATTTAGTGTATGCTCAAAAGCAATATTGAAACAATCTAACAATACTTCTAATAAAAAATATGAAGATGCTTACATTCAGTCCTCTATGCTTTCTATGAATTCATATATCATAACATAGATTTAAAAAAACCTGAATAGCTACCGGTATGTAGCTAAATCTATATTTAATCCTGCAATATACTTCATATTACTCGCTATTGTTGTGTGTCCAGGAATGTGTGCAGCATTGTTCAACCAGAGAGTGTTTAATGATTTACAGCTAGCATGTCTACTTGCTCAAATCCAAATACATATTTTATCCCTCCAGGCCATTTTATGTGCTGCCTGCATGCTATTATTGTTCCACCAGCATGAAATAAATTAACTACCGTAAATAACTGCAAGTAATGCAACACTAATTAACTTTAACTGAGCGGTGTGATCCACAACAATCACTGACATCCAAACTAAAAAACACTGGCATTTAGGAGGAAGGTAGGGTATCTGTAGTGAACTCACAAAATACATATATATATAAACATATAAAGTGCAAAAGAGCAAATGCCCGAGGACTTCCACTCTCTATTTCCAACGAATGTCCTTTCAGTTCAGCACACAGACGGGGCTTAAAACTAGCTGTTGGGGAATGTAGTCTCATGGCTAAGTGAATAGATGTGTTCTCACAAGTTACAGAGTTCCTCAGACCACCATACTGCTAAATAACCGGCTATTCTGTAAAAAAAATAAATAAAATAGATTCTGACCGTGAAGAACTTATCCACTGCCAAGTTGCTGCTTGGTCGATATATTCTTAGCTGACTCACCTTAAGAATGCTCCACCAGGATCTGTCTGGCAAAGCAAGACTAGGACATGATTCATCTTTCCCCCTGCTGGAGTTTTTTGGGTACACAGATAGCTGTGGGGTGGCCTGCTAAAGAGACCCACAGAAGTGCGGTGCTGGGAAGGATCTTCAGTTTGCAGGGAAGCCACACCGGAAGTAAGGGCTGCTGACCAGCACCACTGTGGCCTGCACATGTACCCCACTGCTGTGTCAGGTGCTATGTGCAGTGAATACGCAAAGAAGCCGAAACTAGGAGAAATTTAAAACTGCTGGTGCCTAGTGCACCCTCCTCCCCCTCCTCAACCAGTAAAATACCCTTTGGCTGTCTGCATTGAAGAAACCTTTCTCCACAGTTGGCACCAAGTAACAGGCTTATCCTGCTGCATCTTGGACTCTGTATACAGTATGTACCCACTGCAGAGTCTCCCTGCACACGCTTCTACATGTATGACTAAAAGGGACAACCTCTACAATCTACCCTTGTTAACCCCCTCCCAATGACTGCAACAGTGGTGATCTTTTTCCTCAATTTGTTACTTATTAGGACTGTTGCTTTTCTGTTTGAAAACTTCCACTGAAGGAGAACTCACCACCTCCCGTGGCAACCTTTTCCACTCATTGATCACCCTCACTGTCTAATATCTAATCTGTGTCTCCTCCCTTTCAGTTTCATCCAATTGCTTCTAGTCTTTCCTTGTACAAATACAAATAGGGCTGATCCCTCTGCACTGTGACAGCCCTTCAGATATTTGTAGGCAGCTATTAAGTCTCCTCTCAGCCTTCTTTTTTGCAAGTTAAACATTCCCAGATCCTTTAACCGTTCCTCATAGGACATGATTTGCAGACCGCTCACCAGTGGTTATAGGCCAGTAGGGAATATTAATTCTGCTACCATGTATATAAAACCTATATATTTGTATAGGCAGTGTATGCAATGCTCTCCATACGCAATACATTGCATATGGGCGGCATTTTCATATGTAACCCTGTAATGGAACAGTTAAAAAAAAGAGTCACACTGCGCATGACCGTGTACGTGTGCTACGCAGCCATATGCAAAACACTCACAGCCATACGCAGTCTCGACTGTCAGACCTGATATTTACAAACATCGGTAGAACGCTGCACAGAGGCTCGCAGCGTTTTACCAATAGGGCCATGGACAATGAGGCCTTAGAGGAATCATTTGTACTACACAGCAGTAAGAGACCAGGGTTGATCCCCGCTTAAGCTCTTCATCCTGCTTCCTTTCTCTAGTTTTTACTTGAATATGTCTGATAGTTGCTAGGTTACATCAAAAGGAGCAAATTTGCCTTTTGCATTGATGAAGGCACATGGAAATAAAAAAAACTCTAAGGCAAGGGGCAGGGAAAACTGTTGCTCAGCAGTAAACTGAAAGCGTTAATCTGCCGCACTTTGTTCTATAATGTCTTGTTTTACGTTGCAGGCAGGGAGAGCAATCAGAAGCCATTATGTTTGAGTGACAGGAATACATATGAGGAGAGACTTTGCTAAAGTAATGCGAGAACACTTCTGCTTCGGGAAGCTAATGTTCTGCAAATCTGAAATAACACGGCAATGGGAGAAAGAGAAAATGCAGGCAATAATTTTACATTTTTCTTGTATGACTTTTTATTTTATCAACGTTAGCTGTTTATTGCTGGGTGAATAAGGCGACCTAAACACGGTCCCATCTGCTAGAATTACTTATTGTATACACAATACACTATAGACCCTAACTGCTACAGAGAAGAACTGGAAGTCTTGCCCTTGGTAACCAATCAGATCATTTGTTTTATTGCTAAACTTGCTGTTAAAAAATAAAAGCAGTGATCTGATTGGTTGGTGTTGATAAAACTTTCCTGGTTATAGTACTAATATTTAGGGATTCAAGTAGGTTTTTCATTTTCGGAGTACTGTTCAATGTTATAGCTTCCTGAACCAAATTATACAGTTGACTTGATTCCCTTTGTAAAACACCGAGCAATACAAGCGAGGACATTTCTTAGAAACAACTCTTGTGAATTAAGATGTATGAACACTGGATCATGAATTCAAATCCAATTAGATATGGTTATTTTATTATTCATTTTGATGGTTGGAATATCCCTAAGCTTCTCAATAGACAACTAAGAGTCCTCAAGCGTAACTCTAATTTTTGATGATTACACTCTTGCAGAAAGTCAACTATGATAAGGCTTTATAGTGAAGAATTGTAATTTACAAATATCTTCTTTTTATGCTTTTAGTCAGATCCCATGTTGCTTGGTTTTCGTCAATCTGTAATAAACTTTTGATACTATGAGGTGCATCAAAAGAGGTCTAAGGGCACATGACGAGTACATTTTTCTTGCTCTTTACAAGTCACTAGTTAGACCACAAATGGAATATCCTGTACAGTTTGGGGCACCAGTACTTAGGAAGGACATATCAGAGCTTGAGCCGGTGCAAAGGCAAGCAACTAAAGTAATAAATGGAATGGGCGGACTACAATACCCACAGAGGTAATCAAAATTGGGGTTATTTAGTTTGGAAAAAAGACAGCTAAGGGGCAACTTAGAAATGATAGTAATAACAATACAGAGATCTCTCCTATCATCTATTTATACCCAGGACTGTGAGTATAACAAGGCGGCGCCCTCCACGTCTAGAGGAAAGAAAGTTTCTACACCAACATAGAAGGCGGGGTTCTTTACTGTAAGAGCAGTGAGACTATAGAACTCTCTGCCTGAGGATATAGTGATGGAGAACTCAATAAAAGAGTACAAGAAGGGCCTGGACATTACAATATTACATCTTATAGTCACTGATTAATTTAGAAGCGTTCTTGATCCAGGGATTATTCCAGTTGCCAGATTGAAGTTGGGAAGGATTTTTTCCCGTTAAATGAGGAAAATTGACTTCTACCTTATGATGTTTTTTGCCTTCCTCTGGATCACCATTGTGGGGAAAGGGGGGATAATAGGCTAAGCTATTTTACTGTTACTAAGTATCCATTCACCACTGTTGAAAAAATGGCTAAGATTAATTTTTAAAAATAAGTTAATTCAGTATTCCTTTACTCTGGAAACATTCTGCATCAGCTGCCTCTTTCTACGGGGTTGAAAAGTAACATAACTCTATTCAGTCACTGTTTTGGATCTTCAGTGATAAAGGTGACAAATATATAAGACGAGACACTGGTCATTACTACTGTTATTTATTTACTCTATCGATAAGTACACTCATTTAGGGCCCATTTACACTGAAAGATGATAGAGTGATAGTTTTGAGTGATCATCTTTGCATAACTCTTCGTATACTTAGCTACTAAAGAGTTAATGCAGGTGAAGCAGGATATGGCCTTGATAGCTCAGAGAACAATGCAGCTGTTTTGTATATGCAAACAGCTGCTTTGTTCTCAGTGCTTTCAGCTGGTTTCCTGCTGAGAACTGCCAGTGGGATACCAGCTGAAAGAATGCTATCAGCACCGCCTGCTGAAATATCAGCATGTGGCACTGATAAGGCTCATTGCTCATTTCTAGCTTGCTAGAAATAGCGATGAATGAACAGTGCACGAAAAGATGGCTTTTGAGCGAATTTTAAGCGATAATCATTGTGTCTTAAAGGGCCTTTACTGATATGCTGTTTGGGGAGGGTACAATACAAAAAGTTTGAAATCATTTTAAACTAGAAGATTTTCTTACAGAAACAGGGGCCAATCAATAGAGAAAATTTAACAAGTCCACTATTTCCTGTACTGGGCTTAGTGCAACATAGGGGGTGCACTAAATATGTGAAAGGCTTAGGGCACATCCCTGGCAGCTCCGTGCACCTAGACAGAAATGTATGCCAGTTTTGACCTGGCATACATTTCTGATATAATATGCACCACTTTTTGTCCTAAATTGTACATAAATCTTTTGGTCCAAGGGAGCCTCTCCCTCTCCACAAATCCCCACCCACTTTTTAAAAAAGTGGCAAGGCCGATGCAGAACGGAGAAAAGTCACACGATTTTGCAAAACTGTGTGACTTTTTAGTGCCGGAAACTGACGTAAAACTTTTCAGAAATGTGCCCCAATGTTTCTGCAAGTTGATCAGTGCTTCTTCAGCTCCATTTACATGAATCAATTATATACAGTAATACACACACATATATATATATATATATATATATATATATATATATATATATATATACATACACACATACACAGTTAGTATTGTTTGATATTAGAGCATAAGAGTATCAGAGACCTGCAGTTTGATCATTAATTATTACTGTACGTCTTACCTTAAGCGCTTCATTGAACTCGGGATTAGTTGTGTTGGTCTTTATTTTAGTCTTCCGTTTGCTCTGACGTGACTTGTCAGGGAGGAGATATGCCTTTACATATCTAAAGCATAAAAATGAATATACAGTAATATCCATAAACTGATATACACACAAGGATGACTGGATAACCGAATTAGCATGTGCAGATCTATTCATTTTACAGTGGTTCTGCAATTGTTTTATTGTGCAAGTATTCTTTTTTTTTTACAAGAGCTGGTTTAGAAACAAATATCTAAGTACTTTAGTAAGGAATGTTACATTAACCCCTTCCCTCCCCATGACGTAAGGATACGTCATGGGAGCGGGATACATCCTGCAAAATAACGTACCCTTATGTCATAGGGATAGCGCCAGATCATGACAGATCTTGCGCTATCTGGCAGCGGGAGTCGGCTGACACTGATAGCAGGCTTCCTGCTTTAACATCTACTCTACATAGTAAATCCGACCTAAACCATGTCCCTTTGAAGCCCACGTCCATGCTTCTAAAATATTGGATATTATCACTTGTAACATGTTTTGGTGCAGTTTATGGAAAAAGGAAGTAAATCTGGGACACTGAGCACTGTGTATAACGAATGCAAAAGTGATTAAAACTTATTTATGTTAAACAGAGTAATAAACAAGTTAGCTGCTGCACAATACTGAATACTTATGGCTCATTGATTGCTGTGCTGCATTTATGTTTTTGGTAAGAAATATTTTATAGGAACACATATAATATAATGAGCAAAAAATGCTCTTTGCAATTAAAATAATATGTATAATATAGAGATTAAGATATTCTTACGGGTCGGTTTTGTTCTTCTTTTCATCGGCCACTGCTAGATTTTTACAGCTCTTCACCAGAACGTTCAAAGCGCCTGTTTTATAGCTATAATTAAGATTCAGTATAATTTCCCCTGTGACTTTCACATTATCATAGTCCCAAATTTCACTATAGGCACTTGTCATGCTATTAAGACTTGTCTGAAATAAAACAGAGAGAAAGAAAATATAAAGTAGATCTTTACATGATATATTGCTGTGTGACATGAGAAAGTAGACTGCGTTTTTTATATTTATATATCAAAGCAAAACCAGACAGAATACACATAGGCACACACAGGTCACTATAAACTGCAAGTACATCCAACTAGAAAACTGCATCAAAATAGCTACAGTATATACTGCCTACAGAAAAAGACACAGACCAATTGATAAAATATATAACATCTTTACTGAATTTATTACAAAACTATAAAAAAATGAGTGCCATAGGGTGGATTCACATCTGCATTGGAACATCGTGGATCCGGCACAAAATGCTAAAAGCCAGGCAGTTGAGTGGAAAGCGAACAGACCTCATTATAGTCAATTGGGTCCATTCGGTGCTGTTTGGTTCCATCATGAGTCGGAGCCGTTCGGCCAGTGAATTCCCTGTTCCTGTTCCACGAACGGAGCAGGAATCCGGAACCCCTGAGCGCCGATGTGACATTTGATGGGACACCACCTCAAAGGATTGTAATTACTGTGTAATCTTTTCTATTTGTTTTGTATAGTAGTAAGTTACATCTTAAGTACTGCATCATCTACACTATTTCATACGTGTCAAGAGGCTGAGGATAACAGTCTTTGCGTTATTTGATATTCATTTGGCCTTTTTTCTTTTAACAAAATCTTAACAGTAAGCCGAGCCGCTTTATCATTTGAACCAGAAGTGACGTAATCAGTAGCTCGTTCGCTCATGCAGCCTGTTTAGACAGGCAGAGACATCGTTGGCTGGTTCAAATGAGAATAACTCAGTTTTTCACATTAGCAATGAGTAAAAGGTAAAGTCCCCTAGTGCAAGCATCGAGTCATGACTGACTCCTAGGGTGACGTATTCTTGGCAGGCTTTTTTTGTGGGGTGGTTTGCCACTGCCTTCCCCAGTCATCTTTTACCCCCCAGCAAGCTGGGTACTTGGAAGGATGGAGTGCTGAGTCAACCTTGAGCTGGCTACCTGAAGCATGCCGGAAATGAACCCACAACCTTCAGGTCATGAGGGAGAGCTTAGGACTGCATTTCTGCTGCCCTAACACACTGAGCCACACGAGGCCCTTAAAGGACTAAGGGGTTCATCACTTGAGCCAGTACATCATCTATTAGATAAAAGTATAAGTAAAAAATCTAGCCTAATGATGTGGCTGTGCCACCCACTCCCTACCGATCCCGCTGCTAAGTAACAGCAGAATACACAGCAAAAATAATATTTATTGCACAATTAAAATAAGAAACTATTTATGGCACATTTCCATCTTACTTTATAATGTGTCACTATTTTAATACATCTATTCAACTACATTTATTAGATCTATAGACTCCCTTTAAATGTATTCTGTAATTTAAAGGGATCCTGTCAGCGGGTTTGCCCATGCAAATCTGCTGACAGTTCTTTGTAAGGCAGGTAAGCAGGAAGTCATCAGACCTTTATTAGGTCTGTTAATAGCCACATCAATTATAAATTCAACTTTTATTTCCCACTGTATGTTTTGGAAAGTGCCCTGCAGGCGAGACTTCTTCCTTGAGTGCTCTCCTTCTCTGTCCAATGAACTCTCAACAGATGTCGGCCCCTCATGCACCCTCATGGAGTCTATTTCTGACAGTAACATATCATTAGGTAAATGGAGCTCTGGCGGTGCTCCTCCTGTTCCTCCACTCAAAAAGAAGCTGATACGGGTCTTGATGCTGGGTTGATTTCCTTCTTTGGCTCTCCTTGTATAATGGTCCATGTCATACGTGCTCTTGATACTGTGCTGGAAGACACAGCAAATCTACTTGTGATGGCACTTATGGATGTGCCATCCTGGAGGAGCAGGATTACCTGTGCAACCTAATTGGTCTGCAGGTACCGCCTTGTGCTACCAGTAATGACAAGGACATGAATAAAAAAAGAATCAGTTAGGCACGATAAGGAAAGAGTAATTGTCTGCAGCCACTAACTGTGCAGTGGGCTAGACCGAGCACAGACTGACGATAAGGGAAAAGCAGCGGGGAATAAGATAGTTCTCATTGGTGGATCTGCTGCTTCCCTAAAACGTGGAAAATCATGGTCCAGGCCAGTAAGCCACATGCAAAGTGGTGTAAAAGCAAATAAAATAGGCAGCTGTTATAGCTTGCTACCCACGGAGTCAGGTAGGAGAAGATGGTAGTTTGTCGTGATGCCAGTCCGTGTATGGGTAGGGGCCCATTCCGGAAAAAAATTATAAATGTAAAAATTGGAGAAATAAACAATAATGGGGGTAGTAGTCCTCGCTCCTAGACCAGTAAGTGTGGTACCTTGGTGCAGTATGTTGACGATGGGAAGAGACTCCAGGAAGCAGACTTTAAAGGCTAAAAACAGTTCAACTCTTTATTGCAGGGAGAGAGGAGACTGTGGACCTTGCAGTAGATAAACACAATTTACATTCACTTGCATTAACTGTAGAATCACATTTACTTGAGGTAGTTGATGACTTAGAATTACATTAGTAATGGAATTGCATTGAAACACCTTCTCAGGGGGCTGTGGCAACAAACTTAAGTAGAATACTTCCATCTTTCATCCCTGACTTTGACTAGCATTTTGCAGATTAGTTACTGACTTGCTTCTGTCTCCTTTATTCTTTTGTTTCTTTTCTCTTCTTGCTCGCTCCTCTGTCAACTCTCCAGCATAAACTTGGCTTATTAGTACTCACAATTGATGTTTCCTTCCCACCACACTGGCTGTTAGTAAAGATGGTTGCCTTGGGTGACTGGCAGGTGCGAGAGCAGGTTAGGGTGTATTCTGCATAGTCATTCAGGGTTAGGTGGTAGGAACACCAAAATTTAACCCAACATTCACCAGTTAAAGTGGTACACCCATAATTTAACATAATTACACATATTTACAAACATAAATATAAACACATTTTACATGAGGTAGCAATAGCAGTGCTGTGGTACTCCAACCCTGGGGTACTACACCTGGGTTGTCTTGCTGTTGCCTCCCCGGTGCTCCAGTTGTTACTTTCATCTGCACCGGAGCAACAGAAATTGATTCTTAATCACTTCTGCTTCCTAACTTGAAAAATTGATGTCCCTGAAGTTTAAGTGACTTGGGGTTATATGGTGATGTTTATAGTTACAGTGTTGATCATCTTGCTTTCTAAGCCATACCTAATGTAGTTATTTACAGGATCCACCATACATCTCTTGTACTCTCCAGGGAACCATAAACAACAAGACGATACATTAAAATTGGCTTCCATTAGCTTAGATGGAAGTGTGTCACACCTGGCTTAATGCCTGTCAATCTAATATGCTATTGATTGTAGGAATGTGTCAGTGCATGAAACAGCAATTAACTCACTATATTACCGACTAAGCCCTAATTGTACATGGCTGTAGCGACCATATTTTTCTGAAGTCATTTAATTTGACAGCAATTATAAAAAAAAAAAAACATTTAATATTGAATATCATTCTGGATATGGTTCATAGTATAGAACAGTGATGGCGAACCTTTTAGAAACCGAGTGCCCAAACTGCAAAACAAAACCCGCTTATTTATCCCAAAGTGCCAACACGTCAGGCGGCGGGGCTTATCACGACGTATGATTTTTACATCCATCGTCCTTAAAAGGACAGGGCCGCTTCAAAATAGACAGGGTGCAGATTGTGACTGCTTTTGGATGCGGAAATGCTGTGGAATTTGCCACGAAAATTTCCGCTAAGGACATTCTGTAGCTTTTTTACCTTGTGTAATCATATCTCAGCAGTGATAGTGACCCCCCCAGAGCAGCCCCAGCGGTAATAGTGCCCCCCCCTATGAGCGGCCCCAGTGGTACGAGTGCTACCCCTCCCCCCTATGAGCGCCCCCCAGCGGTAAGAGTGACGCCGCACAGCACCCCCCAGCGGTAAGAATGACGCCGCACAGCGGTCCCCAGCGGTAAGAATGACGCCGCACAGCGGCCTCCAGCGGTAAGAGTGACGCTGCACAGCAGTGCTCAGTAGTATTAACGCCCGCCTTGAGACCCATATTCTTACCCCCCTCCTCGGCGCTGCTGCTGCTCTAATCGCAGGTGCACTCTGCCGGACGTGCGGAACCAATTAGGAGATGTCAGGGGTACTGGTATTTCTTGATGCCACCGAAAGCTAGGGGTGAAACAGTCCTGACATGAAGGGACGGCCCTGTCACACCCCTAGCTGTGGATTGGCTTCCAAGATACCTGGGTCCCCCCCACCCTGCTGTACTGCTGAAAAGCATCCGTGAAGGGGTTCTCTACTCCCCATCTGCCTGTGAGCAGCAAAGGCCATGGCATCTGCTGAAGGGACAGGTGGCAGGGGACCGGAGTAGCAGTAAGCGGCCACATCGTGGCTCTGCTGGTGCTGTAGCCAGCCAGTCCTCTTACTGTAGTCCTCACTCCCTTGGTGCTACAGCAGCTCTGCTCACCTGCCTGGCCAGCCCTGCAGGAAATGTCAAGTCCGCAGAGCTCATCAGCTGTGAGGTTATCGCCATGTACAGCAGCATGTGCTGCGCCCATCAGTCTTGCCGCCCCTGCCGATCATTCACTCAACTCCTCCGGTGAATACAGTCAGCAGCCCCATACCCCGCCCACTCAGATAGTCTCACACGCCTAGGAAATGTGTAGCACTAACTCGTCGGAAGGCAGCGGTCCCTCCTCTGACTGGCCCCGCTCCTGCAGTGTGCACCACATACAGCTATACAGAGCGCTCCTTCCTCTCAGCCCCCTCTATCCCACCAAGACACAGCGGTTCCTCCTGTCAGCGCCCTCCGTCCCACAGTGTGCAGCACATGTCAAGGCACCTGTATTATGTTGCCACCCCTAACTTTTGGTGGCGACAAAATACACCAGTATCCACGTCAGGTGAGAAGGGGGGAGGATCCCGAATGCACACTAAAGTCACAGTGTGCGCCGGGATCAGCGTAGCTAGCAGTACAGCCGAGTGCCGGCAGGGGAGCCCCAGCACATGCCGGTATTCTGCAATGTGGTGAGCGGCTGATGGTGACGCGTGCCAGCAGGGAGGGCTCTATGTGCCGCCTCTGGCATGCGTGCCATAGGTTTGCCATTACTGGTATAGAATATATAACCAGCAAGTGCAGTTAAGTTTTTCGTCTGGCAATGATGTTCTTGTCCAGTTCACAATTTAGTCAATATGGTGTGAACAGTTCCTTCTGATATAATGTATAGTAAATAAGATGTGTTATTTAAAGGTGTTGTTCATTATAGTTTATATGCAAAACTCCTTTTTCATACACTAAAGCAAAAAACAGTGATATACTCACCTCTCCCTGCTCCCGCTGTGTCCCCCGGCGCTGCTCCGGGCCTCCCCTCTGGCATCACATTTACAGGCTGCCACAGTCTCTTTCTGGGAGCTCACAGGCGCTGCAGCCAATAACAGAGCTTAGTGATCAATCACTGAGCTCTGTTATTAGCTGTAGTGCCTCTGACATCCCATAAACCGGGCAGGCTTATACGCACGAAGGACTGAGTACTGACACGGGATACAGAGGCAGTGGGAAGACATGAGTATATCACTGTTTGTTATTCTAGTGCATGGGAAATGAGTTTTACAGATAAACTACAACCAAATTATTCTGATAATTATTAACCAATAATTATTAATATTATCGAGGTATTCAGGCTTTTTAACTACAAAACAAAACCAAAGATCATTATACAATGCATATTGACAGTATGTGAAACTTGACAAATGGAGGTTAGACTAGTAAAAACAAAAACTACGAAAACAAAACCACAAGAGAAGATAGACACTGGTCAAGACAATTCCTAACAAGGTTGAAAACAATAGGGACTGTAAGGCAGGAATGTTCAAGGTGTCCCAGGGATCCCTGATAACCTGGAATTCTTCAAGAGTATTGTAAAGGGATGCAGTTAAATATTCAAGTGAATGAATATTCCTGAACCTAGCAGACAGGTGCATTCAGGATGGAGGAGCTGTTAGGTTCCAGTATTTCGCAGTAAGTGACTTTGCCACTAGACAAACATCTTGGTAGACATTTTATTAAGGCATTTGGGGGAAACACCTAGTAAGTAAAGGTGCATTTACACACGAAGATGATCGCTCAAAAGATGGCTTTTGAGCGATCATTTTGCATAAACTACTACTTGGTACTAATGTCTATTTTGTGTTCTCTATAATGTGTATTCAAAGAACAGAGCACCCGCTGTTCTCCGAATAAATTCCCTTTGCTCTGCCACGGGGCTGAAAGCTGAGACAATGTAATCAGCATTCCCACAGCATACGGTCCTTCTTTTCAGCTGTTCAGCCCAACGATGGATTTCATGCCAAACTGAAATTCATCATTCGGAAGAAAAGTGAAAGATGGGCACATGGCCTAAGGGTGATGGCCCACATTCCTCAGGGTCAGGCCTAAGAGTTTCCTCTGGCTAGTCTGACCATCCATGTAGAATAGCTGGGGTGAGTAATGGATGGAAAGAGCATTCCATAGCCCCCCCTCCCCTGCCTCTGGACCTATAAAATCCCCTTTCTTTTCCTCCTCCTCATGCTCTTCCAACTCTATACTTCTTTCATGGGTGAAGAAACACATTGCAAAGATGCCCCTCCTTTCTTGACCAAAGCCAGGGCCTACAGTGTTGAGTAATGGCAGACTGGCCAGACAGCTGGGAGATTCGTATCCCTTTCTCCTCCTCCTGTGACAAGAACACATCATTTTCCATGTCTGTTCCATCAGGATGGTCATATTGCTTAGTACGTCATCACAGATGAGGTGGCTGGGTGGTAGCCTGAACAGTTGCTGCACCTTCGCCAAACTATGGATAGCTGGGTGTGCATGCCAAAAGTGCAAGCACAGTTTCCTGGCCTTTTCCAGCAGTGGATGTAAACCTAGGTATTTGTTTAGGAAATGGTGCACTACCAGGTTCATCACATGGGCCTGACAAGGTACGTGTGTGAGATTTCCAAGGCAAAGGGATGCCAGCAGATTAGCCCCATTATAACACACAACCTTCCCTGACTCAAGATTGTGTAGAGCCAGCCACGTGTCAGCCTGGGCTTGCAAAGCCATCAACAGTTCTATGGCCATGTCGCTGCTCTCACGTATATATATATATACATTTTAGGATAGCATATTGGAATTTACCACATGCAGCACTGTATGGAAGCCAGGTTTTGTCACATACGAATATCTGTGCAGGTATTGAGGGTGCTGAAACTGGTATGAAGAAATGGAGGAAGATAGTGTTCTGCAATGCCAGAGGCACGATATCACTCACATGGCACTGCAGGCACTTGGGCAAAGAAATGGTGGCTGGGCATCTGGTACTGTGGGTTAGCACAGATCATCATGTTGTGGAAGGCATCTGTGTCCACTAGCCTGAAGGGCAGCATTGCATGTATTTTTGGAAATACATTTTCCTTACTGTGACAGTAGCAAAGGAAATACAGTATAGCATTATATGGTAGCTATTCCAATGAATGTTTGAAAATACTATGCATGGATGAGATGGATCCACTAGAGTGAGATTTGCTCTTATGTCATGTGCATATTTCCCAATTGGGTATGCAAACAGAGATAGTCCACTAGTCTGTTTATCTGTACAGTTCTTATTTAAAATGATCACTGCTAATACAATATAATGAAGCATGTCCAAGCATTGCAGAACAAAGTAGATAAACGCATAAAAGATGAAAGAAAGAGAGGGGAATAAGTATTGAGTAAGAACTCACAGTATCTGCATCGGCATCAGGGACACTTAAGTGGGTCCACTTCCTGTCTGAGACTGGCTGAGCATTCTTATAGAAAGAGGAAAAGGAAAAGGCAGTAATGATAATAGAATTAGAAACCTGCATACCAAGAGAAAGCCAAGAAAATCATGGATTCACAGCAATATAAAGTATTGCAAACATGGTCACCAAACTGCAACTCATTCCTGTCATTAAAATTGATACAAAGTAACAACATTGGACATTTGACTATTTTATAAAGATAACCATTGATGGAAAAAAATTGCTCTGGATGAAGGTTTTAATTTTTTGCAAATATTGTATATCTTTAATGAATGTATAATAAATCTGTATTTATGTCTACTAGCTAACTACAATGCTGAAGACAGAGTAAAAGTTTGAGACAAGTTCTATACCCGACATAGGTGGAAACAATTTCTAGAGGTCAGAAATGATCCCTTTAGTACTAGAAATAATTTATAGTTTACTATTGGAGATGAGCGATCATACTCGCTAAGGACAAATACTTGAGCGAGTATTGTCCTTTCTGAGTACCTGCCCGCTCGTGAGAAAAGATTCGGGTGCCGGGGGGGTGAGCACTGTGTTGCAGGAGGAAGCGGGAAGGGCAGGGGGGGAGAGAGAGAAAGAGATCTCACCCCCGTTTACCCCCGCTCTCCCCAGCCACCCCGCCAGCACACGAATCTTTTCTCACGAGCGGGCAGGTACTCGAAAAGGACAAATATTCGCTCGAGTATTTGTCCTTAGCGAGTATACTCGCTCATCTCTATTTACTATCAGATATATAATAATTATAGCTACCGTGTTTCCCCGAAAATAAGGCACACCTGAAAGTAAGACACATTAAGAAATTAGCAGAAGTCGCAAATATAAGGCACACCTCGATAGTAAGACATACTAAAGTGTGCAGGCAAGTCAAGAGGCCTGTCCCCTGCTGCCATTCCCGTTGTCTCCTACCTCCAGATGTATAGGTAGATCTGCAGACAGTCTGCTGTTATCCTGTCCCTGCTGTGCTGTACGAGTGTGCTGTTGTGAGCTCCCCTTGCTGGCTGGAAAAGTACATACTGTATGTTCTGTTCCTGCTGTACATGTCTGCTGTGATGAGCTCCCCCTGGTGGCCGGAAGCTGCAATACCATCCCTGCTTACAAGTGGTACAGGAACTTCTGTCTGCAGACAGGTACGTTACTTTACAGCCCTTATTTTTTTATGGCTCTTGTTGTGAGTCAGGCAACCATATGTGTGATTCTTAAGGCTAGGTTCTCACAGAGTGTATTTCCAGCCTTAGGGGGTGAGCATTACAGTCTCCAGACAGTGTGTGGGAGCCAGGAGTGTCAAGAAATTCAGCAAGAGATTCCAGGTTCAGATGTTTATGATGATGTGCCAGAAAATGATGACATGACTGTCATTGAGTAATTTTTGCTTTGTTTTCACAGTTTGTCTAGCTATATTGGTTTGTGGTGACAACTACGGTACTGTGCAGTATATACGGTAATAAATGTTCATTTTTTTTGTTAAGCAATAAATGTGAATTCTTCTTCATTGAAAAATAAGACACCCCCTGAAAATAAGATGTAGCGCATATTTGGGAGCAAAAATTAATATAAGACGCGTCTTATTTTCGGGGAAACAGGGTACTATTGTTAGATTCATCTAAAAGCAGCTAATAGCAGATTGCTAAATGTATTGCTCTAATGAGTTCGCCAAACATCTGAATGGCAGAGTCAGCTATACAATATCTATATGCGCTACATATATACAGGTAATGGCTTATTACAAAATCTGGCTTTGTAGAGAAGACTTGATTAGGAAGAGCATTTGGATTTCAGTAAAGATGTTCCTGCCAACATGAAGCTGTTTTACTTAAACAAAAAAGTTATTACTTAGTCATTACTGATGCTCAGCCAGACAAATGAAGTCTTTTTTAATTTGTCACAAAGGCACTATTAGTTCAACAATAAATATTTTACAAGAACTTTACAGAAACTCAAAACCTACATATGGCTCAGATTTGGAGAATTGGCACTACAATCTCAGCTAAAATGTGCGGAAATTATTAGAATTCTATTTTACTGATTACATGTATTGTTTTATACATGCTGTTGTGTGACTTAAGCCAGGCTCACATGACTGTATCTCACAGCGTGCAGACTACGAGATATACGGGTGTGGCACACAGTCAATACGCAATGTAGGATCTTGGTGTGTATGCATGCGTAATATGTGCCAAGACAGAACATGCTGTGATTTTTATTGGACACATATTTTGCGCAATTCGTATGAGGAGTAACATGGTTGCCTATGGGAGATTGGTACAGCGCATTTCTAAATTGTAATAAATGGATGGCTTGGGTCTTCCAAAGTTGGAGCAGCTTTTACAGAGTGGTTATCTATTATAGCTCATAGAAGGGCGTCCTCAGTGGGAGACCTTCTCTATGATGTCCATACGGTCAAATAGGCATATGGAAAGGGTTGTCTTCATGGGTCGAGCCATTATCATCAATGTTGTCATGCCTTACACTAGCTTTAAAATGGCACAGGAGAGAAACTGACCAACACAGTCCAAACCCAGGTCTTGGCTCAGTAGGGCAAAGGTGGTACACAGCCACTATAGCAGATGACAGTATCGTCAGTAGTAGGTAAAGAAATTAGTGGCACTCATCAGTAGATAAAAAGTATATTAAGGGTGGCTTCAGACGAGCATGTATTTTGTGCATGCATATGCACGCACAAATACACGGGTCTATTAGCCCCAATGCATTACCTATGGTGTGCACATGTCCGTGCTTTACAGGCGTGTGCCTGCAAAGATAGGACATGCGTGCACCATAGTGAATGCACACATTGTTTTCAATGGAGCCGCGGCAATAATCTGCTGGCACCACGTAATTGTTTTTCAGGTAAGGGCTTTACATATAAGCTCTTCCCTAAATAAACTAAAATTTTAGTGTAAAAAAAAAAAAAAAAAAATTAAATAAACTTACCTCTCCGCCGCTGCTGTGTCCTCTGCGGGGATGAAGAACACAGCTGCTCAGCCAATCACAGGCAGCTCTCGCCCATCATTCATTCAGCGAGAGCTGCCTGTGATTGGCTGAGCACCACAGAGCATGGGACAGCAGGAGAAAATGCGGCTGAGCCCCGGCAGCTGAAGCAAGGTGAGTATCTATTTTTTTGTTTTTTTTACAGCACTTTCACTGGGTTTTCTGGGATACAAAACGACTTTTTGATTGCTTTTTATTGCATTTTTTTCTTGGAGACAGGGTGACCAAAAAAGCGCATTTCTGGCGTTCTTTTTTTTTTCTGACGACGTTCATCGTGCGGGGTAAATAATGTGTTAATTTGATAGATTGGACTCTTACAGACTCAGCGATACAAAATATGTATTTTTGTTTTATTACTTAGATTCTTTTACTATGAATATGGCAAAAGGTTTTTTTTTTTAACTTTTATTACTTTTTTTTAATAATCAGTAAAACTTTATTAATCTTATTTTTACTTTTTTTAGTCCCCAGAGGGGACAACAACTTTGCCATAGCATTACATCATACTGCGATTGGGCAAGCATTCTATCAAGTTACCCCACGGGCATGGCTTGATAGGCAATCTGCCATGACAGCCCTGGGGCCTTTCAGAAGGCCCCCGGCTGCCATGACACCTGCAAGGCTCCTTGCAAACTCATTGCGGGGGCATGTACGGGACCCCCGAACATCGCTTTGATGCAGCAATTGGGTAGAGGAGAAAAGGGTGGCAGAGAAGAGCCTCACTGACAGAAGTTATTTTCACTTGACTTGCCTATTCACTTACTTAACATATAGCACAGGCACCGTAACAAGAGGATAAAGTCTTTTCATCATTACAATAACTAGATAGCAGTCACAGAACCAACTGCAAACCTTACAAGACTGTCTCCTTTGTGGTTTTTTGATGCCCGCTATCCTATTCAACATCAATTTAACCACGGGGCAGAACTGGGAGATACTACTTCACAGACTCAGTGCTCGGCTTTGTGTTGCAGAAGGCTATAATATTGTGATCCAGACTGTGACAAAGACTAGTACAGATGATTAAGCTACTTCCAAAACTGTAACTGACTGTACAATAACCCCAATTTATTTTATATCACGATTAACTCTTCTTGACACTACTTGGATAATATGCAAAAGAGATAAAATGGCACTATTAAATACCTTATAAATATGTTTATACTTTTCATTGCCATGATGACAAATTACAGTAAAGCAGAATGACATAGTATGACATGATACAAACTAGAACTGAAGAACTAAGTAACTACTTAACAGAGATAGCCGCTGGACTGGATCCTCTTTCTTGAGTCTAACTAAGGGCCCTCTGCCAGATAAAACAACTCAGGGCAGCTACAGACAACCGTATACGCAACTGCGCACACTTCAGCGCAACAAAGTTGATTTGCGCGCATATTGGCGCATAGTATTGTACTTTTTACACATGCAGGACCTGTTCATATGCACGCGCAAACACTCCTGCTCTGATTTAAAAGGCTATTTAGACTAATGAGACCCAGATGTGTTGTTTTTCATGGAATTGCACAGCATATGCGCTTTTACGTGCGCATTGAGTGCTCTTTTGCACACCGCCCATAGACTTCTACAGGTGCTTTTGCTGCGTTTTATGCAGAAAAATGGAGCAGGATTTATTTCTATGCACTCGCACATAATGCACGCGCAAAAATAATCAAACCCATTGACATCAATCAGTCCTATTCTCTGCACACTGTGAACAAATATTTTACGCATGCAAATACGGTCATCTGAAATTGACATCAAGTATTATAAATGGTTTAACTGTATAGTTAATGAGATACTTTGCAATGAAAGAAGTAAAGGCCTTTTTACACCCAGCAATTATCGTGCAAATAATTGTTAAATCGAGTGGTGTGCATGGTAATTGTTGTGTCAGTGCATGCAGCAAATGAACGATAAAGGCCCATTTACAGAGGACGAATGTTAGGCAAACAATGCCGGACACTCGTCTCTGTGTTTCCTCGCTCCTGTGCTCCTGCATGGGAGCCAGCAGGGCTGGCTCGCACATGGAGCCGCCAGCAGGGGGACGGGGCAGTGCAGGAGATTTCTCTCCTCTCGCTCCCCCGCCCCTCTCCATTGAGATAACACAGCGGTGTTCGCTACTGAACGGCGGCTGTTTATACTGCACGTTGAGCGATGAGCTTCATCACTCATCTTTTATGCAGCACAAAAGATCAGCGATGACAATCATCGCTGCTGTGTTATCTCAATGGAGAGGGGCGGGGGGAGTGAGAGGAGAGAAATCTCCGTGTGTGAGCCAGCCCTGCTGGCTCCCATGCAGGAGCACAGGAGCGAGGAAACACAGAGACAAGTGTTGGGCATTATTTGCCCGACATTCGTCCCGTATAAAAAGACCTTTAGTTATAAATCATTAGATTATCAGCTTTTTCACGCAGACCTGAAAATCATCATTCGTCTGCCGCTGCATTGCTAGATATAAACAGGCATTGTAAGGCTTTGGCAGAAGGGGTGGCTAGAGACGTGGTTATGATGCAATGAACAATCCAAATTGCCTAATTATGGTTCAGTATAAATGCCTGCCCAGCGAATGATACACGATCGCCACATCACTGCTTATTGCATGTTATTTTGCCGTAAAAGTGCTTTAAGCAAGTCTAAAAATTGATGGAATTCCTGGACTGAATGGCTTAAAAATTGCAGTTCTTCAGAGTGCTTTTTCTGATTATTCTAATAGATTTGCATGGGTGCATAGTGTAAATAACAAACTAACTTTGCAATACTTTACATTATTCTGCATCATTTGATGCCTCCATGCCCTTGTCTTCTCAAGTGAACATGATGATATAATGAAATGTATCACATCCACTTTTAAAGACAGCCTGCTAGTAACAGCATAAGAACACAGCAGAATTATTAAGTACAAAGCAGAATTTTTAAGACACGTTTACAAAATGTGCTAGTTTCACATTTTTCGCATATACAGACTTAGGGTGAAGTCACACGAACGTATATAGGCTCGGTTTTTACGCCAAGCCGACATACGTTGTCCTCGTGTGCAGGGGGGGGGGAGGATGGAAGAGCCAGGAGAAGGAACTGAGCTCCTGTCCCCCTCTCCGCCCCTCTGCACTATTTACAATGGGAAGAGGCGGGGCGGGGGCGGGGCTAAGTTCTGAGAATTAGCCCCGCCCCCATCCCACCTCTCCCCATTGCAAATAGTGCAGAGGGGCGGAGAGGAAGCAGAGAGGGGGGCGGGAGCTCAGTTCCTGCTCCTGGCTCTTCCATCCTCCCCCCCCTGCACACGAGGACAACGTATATCGGCTCAGCGTAAAAACCGAGCCGATATACGTTCGTGTGACTTCACCCTTACTGCTATGATCACAAAACCCTTTTAGGACTTTTACCTACTAGCGTTTGTTTTAATGCTGCGATATCACTACGTTTTTTTCAATGGGACTTTCTAATGTTAAAATGGCATCGCACAAAAATCGCAAGTTTGGGCTTTCGCGATTTTTGTGCGATGCGATTTTAACATGGGAAGTCATTCCATGAGTTTCAAGGAGTTCAAGTAATATGAGTATTTGGTATGTCCTGTCGTGGCAGACTGTGGCAGATGTGGGGGTCCTTGGAGCCGGGTTTTTTATATTGGGTGGAGGGAGTTGGTGGGTATGTCCTCACCTTTAAGACTTCTCCCCCTTTTGGTTCATCGTGATTGGAGGTGGTGCATTGGGTAAGGCCAGGGAAGGGATCCCGGGTGGCCTGGTCATTTTTTTACATTTTAGGCCCCGCAGTGGAGGAACTAGTGGTGTCTCCGAGCCTGGTGTATGGTTGGAAGCAAGGTTCAGTTTTATGTGTGGAACACCAGACCTTTTTATTGTGGCTCCTCGGACCTCTTTTCCGTATTCTAAAACGAGTTAATATGTATTGTTATTTTGCTAAATAAGATGGCTGATGTGGCCAAAATATCCAACTAATATACGATGGTCTCAGTGTATCATTGGAGGAATAAAGTAGCAAGGAGGTCAGGTCACAGTGGATGTGACTCTACAATACCCGGGTCATTTCATTTGAAAGAGCAAATAAGCAGGTGACGTCATCGCTAACTTGTTCGCTCTGCCTGTTTAGACAGGCAGATACATCATTGGCTCGTTCAAACGAGAATTGGTAAGCCTTTCACATTAGTTGTATAAGATTGCTGTTAACCCCTTAACGACCAGCCCATAGTGTTTTTACGTCCTCCCGAAGTGGGCTTTATTCTCTGAGGACGTAAAACATGTGTCCTGCAGAGAATAATGCCCCTCGGGCTGTGGACGTGACAGCTCCATGCTGTCGGTGTCCGCAGGTTGCCGACAGCATGGAGCTGTCATCCCGGGCTGTTCAGACCCCCCCCCCGGCATTGCGATCGACGCTATGCAATGGATAGCGCCGATCGCAAAAAAGTAAATAGCAGCTGAAATTACTCACCGAGGTCCACGGCACGGCTCCCCGCTGTCCCGATGCTTCGGGCCCCGTAGCCGTCCTTCTGTGCATGCGCGCCAGGCGGCATTACGTCAGCCGCATGCGCAGAAGGCCCGGCGGCGCGGGAAATTTAAAATCTCCTGGCTCCCGGCTCCTGTAGGTAGCCGGGAGGCAGGAGATGTCAGCGGGGACCGCGGTGAGCGGTCCCCGGTACCGCGATTGCCGTTATACAATGGATAATGGCGATCGCGGAAAAGTGCAAAAAAGTGTGAAAAAAGAAAAGTTTCACCTCCCTTCATGGATCGGAATTTATGAGGGGAGGTGAAAATACTCACCTCAGGTCGCCGATGTCCTCTGGCCGGTGTCGGGACCCCCCGCTGGCTTCTGCGATGTGCCGATGTGGCGCGCATGCGCAGAAGCCGGCGAGCCCGGCAAATTCAAAATCTCCCTGCACCCGGCTGTCACAGATAGCCGAGTGCAGAGAGATATGACTGGGGACCGCTGTATGCGGTTTCCAGTCATATGATCACCGTTATCCATCAGATAACGGTGATCATATAAAGTTAAAAAGTCAAAAAAAAAAAAAAAAGTTAAAAGTTTAAAAAGTTAAAGTTTCATCTCCCCTTACGGATCGTATCCGTAAGGGGGGATGAAATTACGTACCCAAGGTCCCGGATTTGTTCCTTGGTGGGATGTTGATCCGTGGACCTTACCCCAGCTTCGGCGCATGCGCCCGTCAGCATGATGGCGGACGCATGCGCAAAAGTGAAAGATTGCCCAAGAAATGTAAAATCTCCCTGCTGCTGGCTACCAAAGGTAGCCAAGAGCCTGGAGATGTCACGGGGAGCCGCGGTATGTGGTTACTGGTCACGTGATCGCCGTTATCCAATGCATAATGGCGATCACGTAAAAGTTCTTTAAAAAGTGGCAGTTTCATCTCCCCTCCCCGATGCGATCAGTGGGGGAAGATGAAACATCTTCTCGGAGGCTTCCGCATTTGAATCCAGATGCGATTATCCTCCATGGACCCTTCCGGCTGCTGCGCATGCACCCGCCGGCGAAATGCCGGACACATTTGCAGGAGCCGGGGAGCCCAGGAAATTTTAAATCTCCTTGCTCCCAGCGACCAACGGTCGCTGAGTGCTTGGAGCAGTGACTGGAGGCCTCGTTGTGCGGTCCCCGGTCACGTGATAAAGTAGCGATATAACATTAGGCCGGTCACACATGACAGGAGAGGAATTACGGGTTCTGCATGCGCTTGATCAGCGGTAATCCACGGATCAATCGCATGCATTGGATTACACAATTCCCCCCAATTAGCGGGTCGGAATTACGGAATCCACTCGCAGAAACAGAACACGGCATGCTATATTTTACCGCGGATATCCGCGACCTAGAGCCCATTGTGCTCTATGACCGCGGATATACCCGCAGCCCATATACAAACACATTGTGTACGGGCTGCGGGTACCCGGGTCATCTCTAAGCGACGGCACGGGAAATATAAACAAAAAACCGCCTGTGTGAGTACGCAGTTATGCGCAGTACATTACCCGGCTGTACGCAGGGTCACAGCCGGGCTCACAG
This sequence comes from Eleutherodactylus coqui, assembly GCF_035609145.1. Lineage (NCBI taxonomy): Eukaryota > Metazoa > Chordata > Amphibia > Anura > Eleutherodactylidae > Eleutherodactylus > Eleutherodactylus coqui. The sequence continues at coordinate 107,587,560 of NC_089840.1, forward strand.
CTGGAATCCGCTGCGGGCCTCCGCAAGCAGATTCCACATACGTCTGCGTGAGCCCGGCGTTATTCAGACCGCTACCTGTAATCCGTAATTTACAAGAAGCCCCGGAAACGCTCGCCTTCCTGTAGTTCCAGGAGCAGCTTGTTGAGCGCCTTCTCTGTGAGACCACCGCACCGCAGCAAAATTACAAAGCCTCACAGAGCGCCACTTTTTACACCCCATAGCTGCTGCTGAGGTTACGAAATACCCCCCAAAATACATGAGAGGGGGGGGGGATACCCGGTTTTCTTGCTCCATGTGCCCATCCTAAGCAGCCTCCGTAATTACCCCTGTCTTCGGACATAAAACGCGGTTTATATTATTACCTTTATCTAATATTTAGGGAATGCCAAAAAAATGGGGATGGCGGGGGGATTATTTTTAGGAAGTCAATTTTTTTCTGTATAAGTGGGCAATGGGGCCTGGAATTTATTCAGTTCTGCCCAGAAATCCAGCGGGCATTTCCTCCATTATAGGCCTAGCCATGTGTCCTGTAAGTAGATTAGGGCCACAATGGGTATGTTTCTGAACACGGGACAAACGGGGGTATCCATTTTGGGGTGAAAGCCTTCATTCCTATGTACACTGTAAAAAAACAAACAGTTTTTAAATTGACAAAATTGCCAAACAAATGAAAATTGTAATTTTTTCCTTTTGCTTTGCTTAGATTCATTCAAATACTTTGGGGTCAAAATACGCAGTACACCCCTAGATGAATTTGTTAAAGGGTCTAGTTTTCAAAATGGGGTCATTTGTGGGGGTTCTCTATCGTTTTGGCCGCTCAATGGCTCTACAAGTGGGCAATGGGGACTGGAATGTATTCCGTTGTACCCTGAAATCCAATGGGTGCTCCTTCCATTATAGGCCTAGCTATGTTTCCTTTAAGTAGATTAGGGCCACAATGGGTATGTTTCTGAACACGGGACAAACGGGGGTATCCATTTTGGGGTGAACGTCTTCATTCCTATGTACACTGTCCAAAAAAACCAGTTTTTAAATTGACACAATTGCCAAAAAAATGAAAATCATAATTTTTTTCCTTCTGCTTGGCTTAGATTCATTCAAAAACTGTGAAGCGAAAAAAGTCATCATACACCTAGATAAATTCGTTAGGGGGTCTACTTTTCAAAATGGGGTCACTTGTGGGGGTTCTCCATCGTTTTGGTCACTCAATGGCTCTACAATTGGGCAATGAGGACTAAATCTCCTTCAAGCAAAATTTCTGTTCCGAAAGCCACCGGTTGCTCCTTTCATTTTGGGCCCCATTGTGCATATAGACGTAATACTAGGGCCACAATGGGTATGTTTCTGAGCACAGGACAAACAGGGGTATCCATTTTGGGGTGCAAGTCTTCATTCATATATGTGCGGTACAAAAAAAACTGCTTTTGAAATGACAGAATTACCAAAAAAATGAAAATCGTATTTTTTTTCCTTCGGCTTGGCTTAGATTCATTCAAAAACTGTGAAGTCAAAAAAGTCATCGTACCCCTAGATAAATTCGTTAAGGGGTCTACTTTTCAAAATGGGGTCACTTGTGGGCGTTCTCCATCGTTTTGGTCACTCAAGGGCTCTACAAGTGGGCAATGGGGACTAAATCTCCTTCAAGCAAAATTTCTGTTCCGAAAGCCACCGATTGCTCCTTTCATTTTGGGCCCCATTGTGCATCCAGACATATGATTAGGGCCACAATGGGTATGTTTCTGAGCACGGGAGAAACAGGGGTATCCATTTTGGGGTGCAAGTCTTCATTCATATATGTGCTGTACAAAAAAACTGCTTTTAAAATGACAGAATTACCAAAAAAATGAAAATCGTAATTTTTTTCCTTCGGCTTGGCTTAGATTCATTCAAAAACTGTGAAGTCAAAAAAGTAATCGTACCCCTAGATAAATTCGTTAAGGGGTCTACTTTTCAAAATGGGGTCACTTGTGGGCGTTCTCCATCGTTTTGGTCACTCAATGGCTCTACAAGTGTGCAATAGGGCCTAAATCTCCTTCAAGCAAAATTTCTGTTCCGAAAGCCACCGGTTGCTCCTTTCATTTTGGGCCCCATTGTGCATCCAGACGTAAGATTAGGGCCACAATGGGTATGTTTCTGAGCACGGGACAAACAGGGGTATCCATTCTGGGGTGCAAATCCTAATTTTCATGTGTACTATAGAAAAAAGTCCTGTCTTTAAAATGACATATTTGCAAAAATATGAAATTTTAGTTTTTCTCTTCTAAATTGCATTGACTCCTGAAAAAAAACTGTGGGGTTAAAATACTCATGACACCCCTCAGTGAATACGTTAAAGGGTGTAGTTTTTAAAATGTGGTTACTTGTGGGGGTATCTATCATTTTGACTCCTATGAGCCTTTCCAATCTTGGATTGGTGTAGGAAAACAAAGTGTTCCTCAAAATGCTGAAAAGTAATGTTACATTTGTACGTCTCCTAAATGGTTAAAAAAAACAAAAGTTTTTCCAATGTACGCCCAAAATAAAGTAAACGGATGGAAATATAAATCTTAGCAAACATTTTTATATTATGTTTGCACATATTTGAGATATTGCAGTTGGAAATGTGAAAAAATGACGATTTTTTCAAAATTTTCACATTTTTGGCGCTTTTAATAAATAAACACAAACTCTATCAGTCTTTTTTTCCACCTAAATGAAGTACAACATGTGGCGAAAAAACAATGTCAGAATCGCTTGGATATGCAAAATCTTTCTGGTGTTTTTCAATGCTAAAGTGACACGTGTCAGATTTGCAAAATTTGGCCTGGTCATTAAAGGGGTTGTCTCGCGAAATCAAGTGGGGTTATACACTTCTGTATGGCCATATTAATGCACTTTGTAATATACATCGTGCATTAAATATGAGCCATACAGAAGTTATTCACTTACCTGCTCTGTTGCTAGCGTCCTCGTCGCCATGGTTCCGTCTAATTTCGGGGTCTTCTTGCTTTTTTTCCAGGAGGCTGGAACCGGCACACGTCATGGGGCGGAGCTACGCGATGACGTGTACAAGGGGGCGGAGCCAAAACGCCGATGCTGCCGAGCAGAGCCGAAGGGAGAAAACCCATCTGCGCAAGCGCGTCTAAAAAAGCAAGAAGACCCCGAAATAAGACGGAACCATGGCGACGAGGACGCTAGCAACAGAGCAGGTAAGTGAATAACTTCTGTATGGCTCATATTTAATGCACGATGTATATTACAAAGTGCATTAATATGGCCATACAGAAGTGTATAACCCCACTTGATTTCGCGAGACAACCCCTTTAAGACGCAAACAGGCTTGGTCACTAAGGGGTTAATGTGTCATGGACATGATCAGCCGTTGAAGACATGGCAGATAAAATTCACACTTTTGTTCAATGGTTATAAATAGTGATGAGCGAGCATACTCGCTAAGGGCAATTGCTCGAGCGAGTATTGTCCTTAGCGAGTACCTGCCTGCTCGAGAGAAAAGGTTCGGCTGCCAGCGGCGGGCAGGGAGCGCCGGGGGAGAGCGGGGAGGAACGGAGGGGAGATCTCCCTCTCCCTCTCCCCCCCCCCTCGCTCTCTGCCGCAACTCACCTGTCACGCGCGCCGGCAGCAGAACCTTTTCTCTCGAGCGGGCAGGTACTCGCTAAGGGCAATGCTCGCTCAAGCAATTGCCCTTAGCGAGTATGCTCGCTCATCACTAGTTATAAACTAATCTGTCAGAAAACTAAAACTTGTACAGTAGATCCCCAAAGTAAAGACGAGCAGCAAATAAACAAAAAGTCCTTTACTTACAATGGAATAACCACCCCGTAAACTGGCTGGCTGATGTCCCAAATGTTCAGCAAAATCTTCTTCATTTTCATTTAAACATTCCTGCAAAAAGGATAACCATCATATAGCCTTTCATTATGCACAGTAAACCATTTGACCAGAAATCATCTTCTTATGTGACAGATTTTCTTTAAAGCTGAAATGAATTTAAGGTGAACAAGCAACATAATGCTCTGTTCATACTGTATTTAGGCTCTGCTTCACATACAGTACCGTCAAACATATGCTCCTACATATGCAACCCTTATGTCTAAGGGAGGAGGGTGGGTTGAAATATAAGACCTCCCTCAAAATAAGCCCTAGCTACACTGTCGTGTTCTCCGCACTGACAACATTCCTTTCCTGGTAACGGGGCTTTGAATACCCCACCTCCAGCAAGCAAGTGCTCTGATTGGATTACAAGCACCAATGAGAGTAAGCGCTTGATCATTCATAGCCATTCAGTGAATGACATCACTGAATGGCTGTGATTGGTTCATCGAGCGCCAGCTCTGATTGGCTGAGCCAGGCTTATAGAAGTGTGAGCTGAGTTTAATAGAAAGCAACAATCCTTTTTGTTAGACAAGTTACCTGATGATATGCTGACTACAGGAATTACTGCTAGACCTTTTAGTGCTGTAATCTGTGGAAAACCCAACAGCAAATTTTTAACTCCCTTGGGGAGGCAATTGAAATTGAAGGGAGAATTGAGTAGGCTTCTTTCATACCACAATATTACCCCCAGTACAAGGTGTATATTGGGTTTCCAACTTCTTTACAGGGGACTGTATAGGGACAAAAGCTGGACAGAACTGTGATAGAACCATAGTGTTAATTTATGAAACAGAAACCTTTTTGGTCTCTGTTTTACATGGTTTCTGTCTTTGTCAGTCTTTTTAGCTGGATAGAAAAACAATGGCTCTGCAGGGTAAATTGTGGTGTGACAGAAGCCTTACATGATTCTCAGTGAAATCACTGGCTGCCCATGTAATACATGGACTAGTTAGGTCCTCAAAAAAAAAAAAGCAACACTTTTTTGTAATTATACTAAGCCTGAAAAGCGGGGGACCTCTTATTAACTTAAAATTCCCTAAAAGAGTATATCAATATGTGTGTTGTGGCGGTTATGGGATCTGTTCCTTTTTAGTAATTTGGTTCAAGTCTTGTATTTGGTTCTCGTCATCTTCTGGATCTAATGGGAATGGTTTTAGGTGAGACTTGCTTGGTTTCACCTGTGGGTAATTTAGGAAGACTATTTAACCTGACTTTACGCTTAGCTCATTGCTGTTTAATTCAGTCTCCCTCTGACTGCGGTGGAGGTCAAAGTTTGGAGCTGTTTTCCTGATTCTTCACCAAACTAAATACTGAAGTTACTATTGTTAATATTTAGTTCTCAGTGGTTTTCTACTCTCCTACTCTCCCACATAGGGTCTGCTAGTGGCCTAAGTACCGCGGGTTATCTGCATATAGGCAGGTCCCTATAAAAGGTTTATAGGTATAGTGTTTCCCCGCTCTCTATTTTGTTTATCATTTACTACTGTTTTGTGTGCACTTTCGTTGTTTGTTCAGGTTTTCAGGTTTTTGGATCCAGCACGTCCAGGTTGGACATGACAATGTGTTTTTCAAGCCAAAGAACCCATTTTAGTAAAATCTGAATAGTGCAGAAAATGAAACTTACAGCATCTAGTAAATGGAGCATTTAATGATATGAGACAGATTTTTTCTAGCTTGCTTAAAAATGTATTTCACAAACAAGTCTTAGGCCTCATGTCCACGGGGAAAATCAGATCCGCTGCAGATTCTCCATGGAGAATCTGCAGCGGGTCCCTCCTGCCCCGCGGACATGAGGGCTGAAAATAGGAATAAATCAGAATTAACTTACCTCTCACACGCTCCGGATACTTCCTTCGCTGCCGCGTCATCTTCTCTCGTCGCGGCCGGATCTTCTTTCTTCGGCTCGGCGGATGTGCATGATGACGTCGGTGATGTGCCCCGCGCATGCGCCGGGCCGAAGCAAAATGATCCCGCCGCGACTGAGAGAAGATGGCGCCGCGGCGAAGAGAAGAACCAGAGCGTGTGAGTAAAATCAGATTTTTGTGTCCCGCGGATCCGGACGGCTTCCATAGGCTTCAATAGAAGCCCGCGGGAGCCGTCCCCGCGGGAGACCCGCATGAAAATGGAGCATGGTCCGGATTTTTTCATGCTCCATTTTTTTTTAAATCACTTTTATTGACGATCCGCGGGTATTTATCTACCCGCGGGTGGTCAATGCATCCCTATGGGATGCGGATCCGCGGGCAGGAGAAGAGTTAAAATCCGCTGCGGATTTTAATTCTTATTTTGCCCGTTGACATGAGCCCTTAGGGCTCCCACCCACTTGCATTTTTTCGATATCGCTGCGTTTTTTTTAAATACGATTGTCAATGGGACTTTCTAATGTTAAAAACGCATCACAAGTTGGTGCTTTGCAATTTTTGTGCGATGCGTTTTTAACAATAGAAAGTCCCATTGACAACTGCGTGAAAAAAAAACACAGTGATATCGCGTGAAAAAAACTGCGCAAGAAAAACACAAGTGGGTATTCACCCTAAGGAAAGTTCATATATGCCATCAAGTGGATTAACATTTGGCATGTTATATTTCATTTCTTTGAGTTCTTATCTGAGCAGAACACACATTAGAGTCAACTAAGGAGACGGTATTAGTTTTTCCAGTTCTTGGCTCTCATTTCTGCTAATTTGTTAACAGTGAATATCACAGTTTCCTCAACACTAGCAGACTGTGGAGTCTAATAAGGGAAGCTGTATCCTGCAGCTCCGCTAATGCTAATCAATAGTGTGAACATTTGGCTTTGCTTTATCTTGAGTGAACCAGGGCACTGCCTGTTGTAATCAACTAGACTTCACCTAATATAAGATCACAGAGGGCTAATAGAATTGACTTTGCTTTTGGTGTGATGCAGCCACATTATAGTACACAGTGAAAACCTTCTGTTTTAATGCGGTGTGCTTACAACTGAAAACGTGTTAAACTGGTCAAAGACACAGCAATGAAAGTTAACAATCTAACCATAAAAGACAGTCATTAATGTGTATCGCTATGTTTATGGAGCAAAACAATCTGTTCCATTGGTCATAATTGGTACTGTTGTTTTAAACATTTCTCAATTACTAAGGCCTCATTCTGTTCAGAGCAATATTATTTCAGAGCTCTAATTCTAAGGCAAGGGGCCCCTTATTGTATCTCTGAATGGCTCTACTTTAATGTGGAGTCGTACCTGCAAAATACAAACACTGCTTCTGTAAAACTTATGGTACTGCAGGTGCAAAAATAATATTGAGAATTTTTAAAGTAATGGCCAGAGAGGAGGAGATATTGAAGCATGTGGTGAATCACTGGGATGATTTTGCAATTATATCTCATGATTGTGATAGTAATAATTATAACAAGCCAAGATTGCAAAGGCTCATATGTGTCAGAATGATAGATACCCCCACAAATGCCCAAGTTTTAAAAACAAAACCCCTTAATATATTCACTGAGGGGTGTGAGGAGTATTTTGACCCCACAGTTTTTTTTTCAGGAGTTAAGGCAATTTAGAGGGGAAAAAATAAAATTTCATATTTTTGCAAAAATGAACTTTAAAAGACATATGTTTTTCTATTGTGCACATGATAATGTGGATGTACACCCTAAAATAGATACCCCTGTTTGTCCTGTGTTCAGAAACATACGAATTGTGGCCCTAATCTTATGTCTGTATGCACAACGGGGCCCAAACCAAAAGGAGAAGCCAGTGGTTTTCAGAACAGACATTTTGCTTGAAGGTGTTTTAGGCCACATTGCACACTTGTAGAGCCCTTAAGCGGCCAAAACAAGGCAGAAGGCCACAAATGACCCCATTTTGAAAACTAGACCCCTTAATAAATTAATCTAGGGGTGTACTGCGTATTTTGACCCCACAGTTTTTGAATGAATCTTAGCAAAGCAAAAGGAAAAAATTATGATTTTCATTTTTTTGGCAATTGTGTCATTGTAAAAACAGGGTTTTTTTTGTACAGCACACATAAAGGAAGGCTTTCACCCCTGTTTGTCCTGTGTTTAGAAGGGTTAATTAATTAAGAGGGTTAATTAATAAAGTGTTTGATCTGTTTGAGGAAATGTAGAAAGCACATACAGAATGGGAGTAATTGGGCTAAGCAGCAGCACATGGGAAAAAGACTTGGGTATACTATTAGATCATAGACTGAACATGAGTCAACAATGTGATGCAGCAGCCAAAAAGGCAAGCACAATTCTGGGATGTATTAAGAGAAGCATAGAATCTACATCACGTGAGGTAATTATCCCCCTCTACTCTTTCTTAGTTAGACCTCATCTGTAATACTGTGTCAAGTTCTGGGCACCCCACTTTAACAAAGACATAGACAAACTGGAGCAAGTTCAGAGAAGAGTTACCAAGATGGTGAGCGGTCTGCAAATCATGTCCTATGAGGAACAGTTAAAGGATCTGGGAATGTTTAGCTTGCAAAAAAAGGCTGAGAGGAGACTTAATAGCTGTCTACAAATATCTGAAGGGCTGTCACAGTGCCAAGGGATCAGTCCTATTCTCATTTCCACAAGAAAAGACTAGAAGCAATGGGATGAAACCGAAAGGGAGGAGACACAAATTAGATATTAGAAAACACTTTTTGACAGTGAGGGTGATCAATGAGTGGAACAGGTTACCACAGGAGGTGGTGAGTTCCCCTTCAATGGAAGTGTTCAAACAAAGGCTGGACAAATATCTGTCTGGGATGATTTAGTGATCCTGCACTGAGCAGGGGGTTGGACCTGATGACCCTGGAGGTCCCTTCCAACTCTACCATTCTATGATTCTAAGTGCTTCAGTAGTTTTTTCTTTTGCCTATATAATTTAACACAGTCTATTATTACAGAATAATGTGGAGGCTCTAGTGTTTTAGTTTATTTAGGAGGATCTGCTGTTTTCTGAGAATTCAGGTTGTTAGAGCTGATAGAGCGAAACCTATCAATCACAAGCACAAACCAACTAGGCCATATTTACAGCTCATGAGCTTGAATATACTTCCATTGAAGACCCATTTATGATTTCCTCTTTTCTGAACAATCATAAAGATGGGAGTTACTATAAGCAGCACTTATTATGACTATGTGGCCTCAGTAAAGGTATCATTTCTCCTGAGGTAGAACACCTATAAGGTATGAGAAGACATTTTAAGCCCCCCCCCCCCCCATGCTTCTCTGGGAAATATGCAAAAGAGAAGATGGAACAATACCTCTACAGCGCCACCTATTGGAAGGTTAATGTCAGACTTTTCAACAAGTCTTGCAACAATGACTGTGAAACTATGCACAGACAGCTGTTTTGGGGTGATTGACCCTCATCAGTATGCTGTAGGTTTCTGGCTTGGCTGGTGAGAAGCCTATAGATTTGGGTCAGCAAGAGTATTGTTTCTCCTTAGGGAGAGCACCTAGAAGGTGTGAGGAGACTTGTAAGGCCATCCATGCTCCTCTGAAAAATATGCAAATAGAAAGATAGAACAATACCTCTAAAGTGCCACAAATTGGAAGGCATCCTTCCTGCAAGTCAATGTCAGACTTTTTGTCTTCTATGTAGATCGTAACCACAAAATAGAATATGCTTTTTTTCAAAAGTGGAGTTTTCCTTTAATTTGGCATACACCTTGAATACACTGTTCTGAATGTATTAGTGAATCCTTAGCCCAACAGCTGAGCAGCCCCCTCACAATGTTTTTGGAGCAGAAGATTTGGAGGTGTGAGCCTCAAGGCTTTTAATAAACAAAATTAAATGTGACTTGGAAGAATTGCAGAGTACACAGAAAAGCCCCATCTGTATTTATTTCCTGCCATGATGAATAAGACAATCACACATATTTCCAAATTTTAAAATTTGGAAATAATGAATACAATTACACAAATATACCAAATATTCAGTTAGAATGTACAATACAACTGCTGGACAAGCGAATCCCCAACTGTCCCTAAACCTACATGTCCAGTGTAGCCAAAAATGGGAATGGGGGATTGCCAGGCATATTTGCTACTACTCACATATAAGGGAAATAACAGGATTGGCTTAGGTAAAAATTAAATCTGTCAGATCCCATCAGGCAGTCCCCATATATATTACATTGTCAGTTGAGTAGGTTGAAACTGTGGAGACCATTAAGAAGAACCTAATGTTTATGACCAGTTTTAGTATGTTTACATGGTCACTTTGTCTACATTTCATAAGAAATTAATGTTTAACTCACCAAGTTGGTGTTCAATCCTCCCGGAACGGATTTGCTCCTTATGCTTCCTGTTTCCTCATTTCCCTCTGCAAGCGGTCTGCTAAGGTCCAGCTCTGACCGACTGTGATCTGAAAATGATTGCTATACGTTATTATCTACAATACCTACAACCAGTAGGAGAAATGTACTCTTAGGCCTCATGTCCACGGGGAAAATCAGATCCGCTGCAGATTCTCCATGGAGAATCTGCAGCGGGTCCCTCCTGCCCCGCGGACATGAGCGCCGAAAATAGCAATTTAAAAGAATTTACCTTTCCGTAGCGGACGGCGAAGATCAGCTGTTCCTCACGGCCGGATCTTCATTTTCGGCCGGCGGATGAATTCCTGACGCCGGCGGCACATCGCCGGCACGTCGTCGACGTGCCGCGCGCATGCGCCGGGCACATCCGCCGAGCCGAAGCAAGGGAGATGCAGCCGTGAGGAAGAGCAGAGCTTCGCGGCCCGCTGCGGGTGAGTAAATGCTTTAAATTCCTATTTTAGGTCTCCCGCGGATCCGGACGGCTTCCATAGGCTTCAATAGAAGCCCGCGGGAGCCGTCCCCGCGGGAGACCCGCATGAAAATGGAGCATGGTCCAGATTTTTTCATGCTCCATTTTTTTTTAAATCACTTTTATTGACGATCCGCGGGTATTTATGTACCCGCGGGTGGTCAATGCATCCCTATGGGGTGCGGATCCGCGCGCGGGAGATCCGCTGCGGATTTTAAATGTCATTTTGCCCGTGGACATGAGCCCTAAGGGTCCTATTGCAGCGGACAACTGTTGGATGTTTCGGCACCCGATAGTCATCCCAGCGGTAATCACTCCTGTGCATTTACACAGGAGCGATTATCTCTCAATGATTGGAGAAGGAAATTGTTCCGGCCACCTGCCTCCATTCATAGTAAACAGGACGATTTTCCTTGGATTATTATGCCTGCAGAAACTAAAGGAAGAATGAAGCATCAGAGGTGTAACTATAGGGGATGCAGGGGAGACGGTTGCACCTGGGCCCAGGAGCCTTAGGGGACCCATAAGGCTTCTCTTCTCCATATAGGGAGCCCAGTACTATGAATGAAGCATTGTAGTTAGGGTCTCTGTTACAGATTTTGCATTGAGGCCTAGAAGCTTCAAGTTACACCTCTGTGAAGCATAATTTGTTGTTCAGTAGCTGCCAGCATTTACAATGAATGATTCTTGCAATCTAGCGATAATCTCAGTGGAAAAGGGTCCTTAATCACTACAAACTTACTTAAATATTTCCACTGAAATAGAGTCAATTAATTGTTAAAATTAGCATCTCACACACTCATATTGCATTTTAAGACACAATTTTCGGCAACATTTGGATTCAACCTTACATTCTATCATATATAATGATTAGAGATGAGCGAACGTGTCCGTTACGGACACATCCGCACCCGGACACCGGCTTTAGCGAACACTGCAGTGTTCGCGCGTAAGTGTCCGGGTGCCGCCGGGGGGCGGGGAGATGCGCGGCGGCGCGGGCGGCAGTAGCGGGGAACAGGGGGGAGCCCTCTCTCTCTCCCTCTCCCCCCCACTCCCCGCCGCACCCCCCCGCACTGCCACGGCGGCCCCCGAACTTTTTCGCCCGAACACCGAGGTGTTCGCAAAGTTCGGTGTTCGGGCGAAAAAGGGGCGGGGCCGAACGTGTTCGCTCATCTCTAATAATGATCAAATATTTTTTTTTATCTTAAAGGGGTATTCACAACTTAAAATTGCTTCATAACTACTTTGTACTTCCTGGTTGCTACTAACAAGGGCATGTGACTGCTGCAACCAATCACTGACTATAGAAGGTCACTGCTGTGCCAGGGATTGGCTGCAGCAGTCACATGTCCTGGTCAGCAGCAACCAGGAATGGTTGTGAAGCAATTGTAAGTTGCGGGAAAACCTCTTTAAGCTTTTACAGAATCTGCAGTACAAATAACCAAAACACCCAAAGATAGAAAACATACATTAAATTTCTACACATTTTCCGCTTTTGAACATTGGGAAAATTATTAGAAGCAACAGATGTAATGATATCAAATTAACCTGCTTGGTAACTCGCTTTCTCACATTGTATGGGTTCTTTTACATGGCTGTAGGTGTTTTTATGTGCGCCCGCTGGCACCGTATAAATGCATGATTGGCGCACAAATCCAATGTTTGTGCGTCCGTTCAGACGGCAAGGGCCCGGTGTATATACGCCAAGGCCGCAATACCGCTGGGTGGGGAGAGACAGCTTAGCTCACGCTGCTAAACTCCCTCCCACCTCCCTTCTTTGGCCGCTGTCATTGGCTCCCATAGAATTCTATGCAGTGGCCGACGTATTTCGGGCAGAAAGATAATTCCAGGACTATCTTTACTGCCAGGCATAAAAGAACCCGCGCTATATTATCCGGCCGGGCGCTTTTATGCCGCAGGAATACGCCTGTGTGATCTGATGCATTGGAATCCAATGCATCAGATGATAGCGTATATATCGGCCGACCGTGAAAACGGCGGCCGATATACGCTCGTGTGAATAAGTTCTCAAGCTGAGAAAATGCTGATCACCTGATTAGACCCTCATCAATCTATCCAATTAAGCCAATTTCAGACGGCTGTGATATAGTTTCATTTGAGGGTAATGCCACATGGAGCAGCATTGCATGACCAAAAATCACAATGGCAAGTGGCCACTGGGGTTTTTAAACTGATTGCTAAATAGCTGCATAATTTTGTAGGTAAGCATAGTGTTTATGTAGGTTAGCTGGTAAAACTAACGACCAATGTTAATGGCCACGTGATTTACAGAGGGCGCTGCACTAATTAAGAATACTTGTGGCCATGACAATGCCACCCTGTGTGACCTTACTCTTAGGGTCTACATTTCAGCTGCACCACAGGATCCCACAGGCTCTTCTGAACCGAATCTACTTTACTGTAGTTTTCTATAGTGATCTAAGAGGGTCCATATGTGGAAGCCAGTAGGCTGAGTTCACATGTGCAGATATTAAAACAATGAACAAGAAAGTATAACTCGAAATTGGTGCGGAAATATTAGTTTGTTGATTGAAATTGGTAATATAACTGACCTGCTTAAAATAGTTTGTCTGACAATGACTATGTTCGTAATATGTAAATGGTGATCTGACAAGCAACTCCATCAAGGGCATAAAAAGGGGGATGGGAATTATGAGTTTTATTTTGCTGGAATAAGAGGAGATTGGAAAGAACTATTCTGGTAAAAATCGGTTCAATCCTAACAAACACATATCTGTGTCTGTAAATGGTCAGCAGACTCTAAGTGCAAAACACACTTAAAATTTTACATGTCAGCTTTATATACTGTATGTTTATAGGATAACCAAGACTTATGATGGCCAGGACAATGCCTAGATGTAGGTTTTATTTGTGTTTATGTGGGTTTCCTTCAATAAATACAAAAGAAGCTATATTATTTAGTCGTCAGAGAAGGGAATTTTGTGAACAGGTTGATCCCTAGAGAGATATGAAATGACTAACCTACATAGGTTTTGACCTACATATATTGACTTACTGTATATAGGTAGACCTACATAGATATAGGTTGTTGGCATCACAACACCCTTTACATATATAGAGGCAGACCATAGTCCTGCTATGGGGACCTTCAAGAGAGGGGCCCAGCCTTAGTTAGCCACATTCTTTTTGCTACTGGGTGGTAAATAACAGTGCTGACAGGATCAAGCTATAGGGAGGGCACATGGGACATATCCTCTGGGGCCCCCATCACCATAAGGACCTAGGGAACCTCCAATACCCAACATCTCTGCCATTCAGTCCAGTCTAGTTACTCCCATGGCATTCACTCTTTATATGGATAGTGTACACACTGTTCATCTCTGGGACCCCCACCTCTCAGGACAATGGGAATAGCCATATAGTTGTACATCAATCTTATCCAGCCAAGGAGAAGTAGAGAGGTTACCACACGTGCTTGTGGCTCTCTACTTTGAAGCTACGGGAGACATTTCCTTGGCTGCCTCTGTCACATCCATAGGCTTCCAAGGAGAGAGACATTGTGCATGTACAACCACCTCTCCTAAATATGGCTGTGATAGTGGGTCAAGTGATTTCCATGACCCCAACTAACCTTAATGCAGCTCATTGTGCAAGAGTCTGCCCTTCACAGTAATTGCGCTGTTGGCAAATAAAGGGCTGGGGAACTGCCAAAGTATCATGGAATAAAGAAAACAAACACTAGATGCTTTTATCCAAGATGGCAAAACAAGGCACTATAATTGGTGACACATTTAGATATTTTGCAATGGGACTCCTCTAGGTACACCATTGCCTTTGCTGCTGCAATTATTAAAATGTGCTTAAAGAAATTTCATCCCACTTAACTCGCGGAGCTTGAGGAACAATAGATTATTATAAGCCATGTATTATATTCAAAGAATATGTTGAACAAGAAATTCATGGATTGCTGTGAGCCTGCCTTGGCACCAAATAACATGCATTGTTAATGTCTAAAGAAAAGGAACAGTTTCTGCTTGCCTGATGTCAACATTTCTGCCATTTCTAAATTGTACCTGATAATAATAAATGTATTTTATCTCCTTCTTTCTGCCAGTTCAGATATTTCTAGTTTTGAACTTGATGGAAACATTAACAGCGAAAAACATTTCAGCAGATGTAGGAGCTGGTCTTGTGGGATTTCAAAATGATAGGAATTTGTGACAAGAGGGAAGCTACAGATTGAAAATTATATAGTAGAAGTAATCAAAACATCTATGTGAATTTTTAAAATTAAAATATGTATTTTTGGTAACACAATAAGTAAGAAAGCACAATGCTGAAAATGACAGCTGATAATTTAAAGGAGTTTTCCAGAACTTAAAAAAAATAGGTACAGAAAAAAAAAACATACCTCTTACAGAGGCTACTCAGAATCTTGTCATGTGCCTACATTCTACATGTGACCGCTCAGCCAATCAGAGGCTTTAGCAACCATGGAAGAATTACCTCTGAAGCCTCTGATTAGCTCAGAGGTAACGTGAAGAGAGGGAAGCAAAACTGAGTATGAGTGACCCCCTGGAAACATTTACTGAGGTGAACACAGAAAAGAAACAGCAGATGGCGCTATTCTATCTTTTGTCCTGGAATATCTGTGAATTTAAACATTGAATTTTAAACAATATTGTTATAGTAATAATACATGTATTCTATTGTGTATATCTTTACAATAGAATACATACAATATATACCGGCGGTGCTCTAGGTGTGCCGAGCGGCTGTGGAGAAAATCAAAGCTGCTCGCAGACTTCCTCCACTTCAAATTCATGCTTAAAACTTATAACCTAGCCCTTCACCATGCCAAACAGGTTTATTTCACCTCCCTTGTCTCCTCACTATCTCACAACCCCAAACGACTCTTTGAGACCTTCCACTCCCTCCTCAGCCCCATACTACAGGCTCCCGTGACAAATCTGACTGCTGGAGAATTAGCCGCCTTTTTTAAAGAAAAGATTGACAAAATTTGAAAAGAAATCTCCAATAACTGCACAGCTAGTCCTGATCCCAGTCTCCTCAGCACTGCATCCAGCACCTACTCACTTCCTATGTTAGAACCAACAACAGAGAAAGAAGTCTCCAAGCTGCTATCTGCTGCCCGCCCCACCACCTGCGCCAGTGACCCTCTCACTACCTCCAAATTCCTTTCCCCAGCTCTCATTACTCACCTCACCACAATCTGCAACCTCTCCCTAACCTCTAGCACCTTTCCCTCCTCATTTAAACACTCCATTATATCCCCTCTGCTTAAAAAAACCAACTCTTGACCCAACCAATGCCGCCAACTACCGACCCGTCTCAAACCTCCCCTTCATCTCCAAATTACTACAACGTCTGGTCTACTCCCGCCTCACACGCTTTCTCTCTGACAACTCACTCCTCGACCCCCTACAGTCTGGTTTCCGCTCTCTACACTTGACTGAAACCGCCCTCACAAAAGTATCAAATGACCTGATGACAGCAAAGTCGCGAGGTGACTACTCCCTACTAATCCTTCTTGACCTCTCTGCTGTATTTGGACACTGTCGACCATGACCTCCTTCTCACTATGCTCTGCTCTATTGCCCTTAAGAACACTGCTCTCTCCTGGTTCTCCTCTTACCTCTCTGAGCGCTCTTTCAGTGGATTCTTCGCTGGCTCTATGTTCTTTCCACTTCCTCTTGCTGTCGGGCTCGGTCCTTGGTCCCCTTCTCTTCTCTATCTACGCAGCCCCAATTGGACAAACCATCCTCAAATTCGGCCACCAATACCATCTCTACACTGATGACACCCAACTATACACCTCTTCCCGTGAGATCTCTGAACCATTCCTCCAAAATATTACCGACTGTCTGTTGTTTCTAATACTATGTCCCTTATTCTCAAACTTAACCTCTCTAAAACTGACCTTCTCATCTTTCCGCCTTCCAACCAACCTCCCTTCAATATCTCCATTCCAGTGTCTGGCACCACCATAACCTCAGACAGCACGCCCGCTGCCTTGGGGGTCACACTGGACTGTGACCTCTCCATTTACCCCCCACGTCCAATCTCTGGCCCAAACATGCCACATGCACCTCAGAAATATTGCTAAAATACAGCCGCTCCACACCACGGACACGCTAAAGACACTCGTGGTCACCCTCATCCACTCCCGACTCGACTTCTGCAACTCGCTATTCATTGGCCTTTCCCGCACCAGACTTGCTTCACTCCTATCCATACTAAATGCGGCAGCTAGGCTCATTTTTCTATCCAGCTGTTACTCAGACGCCTCTGCACTATGCCAGTCACTGCATTGGCTGCCCAACCACTGCAGAACTAAATTTAAACTCCTCAACCTCACCCACAAAGCTCTCCATGGCGCCAAACCACTGTACATTGCCTCCCTCCTATCTGTACACCTCCCCACACTCAGATTAAACACTCCTCTAATACGAACCTCACATGCTCACCTACACGACTTCACCAGAACAGCACCCATCCTCTGGAATGCTCTACCCCAAGGCATCCGGACAATTCCCGATTCACAAAATTTCAGACATACATTAAAAACTCACCTCTTCAGGAGGCATACCAAATCTCTTGACCTAGTCGCCTTGCCCCTCCCCATGCCTCCCCACACCTTCCACCCTGCCTATCACATTCAACCTCTACCCCTGCACCTTCTTACCACAAATCCTGTTTGCTTTCTAATAACTGATTTCCATATGGAATCCCCGTACTGCCTGTGTTCCCCCATGCCAATCCACCCCCTTTGTACCTCCTGTATCACCCCCACCCTGTTTCAAACTGATTGTATGTCATATGTAATTGTTGTATTGTTTGTGTTTCTCCTATGCTTGAAAGCGCTGCGGAATAAGTTGGCACTATACATTATTATCTTTTCATATGTTTCTCACATCAGCCTATGCAACACTCGTATGTATATTAGTATATCCACCTTCCTAGTAAAATATTGTACACTGGTGTTCGTTGGATTCTTGTGCAGTATCTTCCATGCACAGTTCCCAGGGCATAGCACTGCTCTCCAGATTTCTTTCTCATGAGAAGCCCTGGGACGCCTACCATCATAAGAAGGGGCTTCTCCTTACCCCCTACCTTCATATTCCTAGGGCCGGGCAGGGATATTAATAAGTCTATTCTTGTTTCATTTGCTAGAAATCATGTGTGTAGTAGTAACATACACCTTAAGGCATTAACATATGTTAGTCATTACAAACTACTGACGAATATTCTGTCACTGTCAGTTACTGGCATGCATGCTCTTCTCAATAATCAATTTAAAGCAGTACAGTGAAATTAGAGGGAATCCATTTTGTTCCCATAACAATATAATTTGGGAGACTGTAAGGATATGTATGGGCCAGTTAAGGACCAGTTAAAAAATGTAAGGACTTGCATGGGCAAGTCAACGAGGTGAAAAAGTGTTGAATGCTGTGAGAATGTCAAAGTTGTTAAAAATTGTTTAATATTGTTGAAATTTAGAAGTTTGAGGTTAAAGTTATTTATGCTACTATCTCTTTAATAAAAACTATGATGTTGCAAATTGTAATGGCGTATAAACAACATTCATGTCATGAGTGCTACAAGAGTCAGGTTCTACAACTGAGGAGTAATTGATGACATATTACAGAGACAGTGTATGCATGTCCTGAAGTAGCTGAATCTGTGTCCTCCCAGGGAAGAGTACTGAGCAGGGTTGTAGCAGTGGGCAACACAGCATTGTGGAGTAGTGGCCTTGAGACTGCTGAGCCCTTGCTTGGTTTTGCCCAAATCCTCCGGAAGAGGAGGGAGTAGAGGCTGCTTAAGTAGTGTATGACGAGTGAGCTAACCAGAATACTACCAAGCTGGTGCCAAGTCAGTAAGCTATACCGGTGTTTCCGCTAGGCAGTAACTACTTCTATACCGCTGTTCAAGCCAGACTGTAACTACTCGTATACCATAATTCCAAGTTTATCTTCAATCAAACAACGGTTTGAGCAACCAATATGTAGCATTACCTGCTTTTTCCTGCAACATTTCGTCTGACCCCATAAAGTACCAGCCATGAACGGTATGACTTTGCTAAGCCTGTAATTCCTCCAAGTGTTTCACACCTGTCTGATGTTGTGAAGGTGGCCAGTCCAGAACTCCCTGGCTCATCCAGTAAGTCTGCAGTTGTTTTACAGGACAACCCCTTAAACTTTGTATCAGCTATATAAATCTGTACTGTATTTCCCTGGTGGAAGGTAGGGAGACAGAACTTTGCAATTTACCTCAAGGATTGTGTGAAGGAAAGCAGGTAACTTGGAGCTCTATATCAAAAGAATTGAAGCTCTAATGCCTATAAACATGTTTATTTTATAATTAACCAATACAAAACTTTGGACCAATGTAAATTAATAAATGAAAGTCCTACACACAATGTAAAAGCTGGTGGAACCAACTTCAATATTATTAATAGCAGCCAAAAGCTTTGTATGATTTGCTATCATTCTTTTATATTGCTGTTGAGGAATTGTAGTCCACTCTTTTTTATATGAAAGTGATATCTAAAAAGTGAACTTGTCTGGTATAACATACTGCTCTAATTAAGTATAATTCTACTGTATTGAGGCTTGAACTGTTTGGGCAAATATTGCAAAAAAAAAAAAACACTGTAAAACCTCTGAACTGAATTTCAAAGGTAAGTTTAAATGGGATTTTTCTTTTCATCATTTTGAGAATATCAAAACTTATCAGAAAAAATCCAAGAAAGTCAAATGTAAATCGCTCTTAGGTTTTACAGTAGATCGATGTCTTGCTTTGAACCACAATTACAGTTCAGATTCAGCTTGTGGAGAAATGACCACATATTCTCCTACAGAATATCATGGTACAATGCAGCATTCGCTGGTTTGTTCAACAATGGTAAGTTGTGTTGGCCATGTGGCAGCAAAGATAATAGAAGTGCAGGTAGCTAGATCTTCCACATAATGAATGGACACATTTCCATATGGACGATTAATCTTTTGAGAGCAGATGAAGATTTATATGAGAATATAAGACACTAAAAACTTAAGTAACATAGTATGTAAGGCCGAAAAAAGAAACATGTCCATCTAGCTCAGCCTATTACCCTCCAATGGTGATCCAGAGGAATTTAAGGGAAAAAAATTCCTTCCTTACTCCAATCTGGGAATTGAAATAATCCCTGGATCAATAATGGGTAATTGTCTAACATTTTACATACATACCAGATGCTATGGATACTCGAGATAAGGCCAAGGATGGAGTGCCAGAACCACATCTTCTATGTCTCTTTGCTATGTCCTCTGGTATGCTAGAACTTGCTTTCATTGCACCTCCCATTGACTGCTGAAAATAAAATCATATATAATTAAGAGCACCTTTATTTTGTTATTTAATTCACAGCTTCCTTTTTTCTGAGCAAAGCATCGAAAAGTGTTGGTGGAAGACCATGTACTGCAAAAGAACTGACTAACAGCTTGTCCTCCCAGTAAGGAAGCCAGAGACTGGACTGCTATCTTATCGGTGACAACAACATCGAAAATTGTAATGAATTAGCTGCTGAAGTTTTATTAAAAAGCTACTATGTTTCCAAACTGTTAACGATGTGGCCTCATTCTGTTTCGACCCCACTCCACTGTCCTTTGAACCAGGACTCCTGTTTCCAGGACTTTTACTATCAATATGCAGTGACCATCTACAAGCCAAAGGTAAGCCGCCAGGTTGATGCCACCCCTAACCTGATATCTCTCAAGCCAGGCCTACCCCAGAACCTGTACCAGTGCACCACAAATGGAAATGTAACCACAACTAGGGGGGGGGTTAGGATCTTACTGTATGTGGTGTATACATTGGAATGACCCTCCGGTTTCAATACAAAATTCTGTCCCAGGACCAAAAGATGGAGAAGGTATATTTTCTGTAAATAATCTACTTGGTAGTCTTTCGGTTCCGCCAGCTGTAGGTGCAGTTTTTGGATAGCCACCGCCATTTTCTAACTATACTGTGCACCGCTCTGTAATTGGCCAGGGCTCATTACGTGAACAGCAGAAAGCAGGTATAGTGCATTGGTAGTCCTAGTAATACCAATGCACTATGTGTGATTCAAGGGAACCTGTCACCTGTCGAAAGCATCATCAACTAAGTTATGGTTCTGTTAGGAGAGGTGACAGGTTTCTGGGTGCGTTATTTCTTATGCTCATTTTGCAGAGTCCCATGCATGCGCTCTTCCATAGACTTGTAGAGGAGAGTGCACACAAGAGTTAGATTTGACTTCAACGGCAAGCACCAGGAAGCGGGTGAGTATAAAAAATACAGCACCCAGCAACCTGCCACTTCACCTAACAGAGCCATAAACTAGTTTATGGTGCTCTAAGCGGGTGACAGGTTCCCTTTAAGTAGTCTAAAGATGGTGGTGGCCATTTTAGCTGCTGAAAATGGCACCCACTCCATCTTCCATTCCCAGGACAAAATTTTGGCCTAAAACAGGAGGGTTGCTTTAAATTCAATAATAAAACAGCATGCAGTAAACTTCTCTTAGTGGCGGCCACAATTTTATCATTCAACTCTGCATCTATTAAGGAGGTTTGGAGCAATATAGCAGAGAAACTGTGATAAAAAGATACTCAGAAAATAACCAGCTCAGAACTGTGAACCTAAAAATGACATGGTGTTCAAAGATGCGCATTCAATTATAATTCACAACATAAATAATATCAAAACACTTGCCAAATCTATGTATCTCACCGCTCCACGTAGGGTCTTTAGGGAACGCAGTACATTCAAAGGAATCTTCCTCTGCAGTCACCAGCAGGCAACGCATCCAAAATGCTCCACAGATGATATTGTTTAAAAAAATTGATAAAGTGATGTGGGCAATAAATTTTATGAAATATGTAAACTATGTAATTTGTTCACTATTTTAGGGCTCAGTCAAATACGCTTTTTTTTTTTTGCACACATAGGCGCACGCAGAAAACACTCGTCTGACTTCGCCCTTAGAGTGAGGGATTGCAATAACCACTTTGCCCCAGAAGAATGTTGGTGGCAAAACCCAGGATCTGGCGGTATCGGTGACGTGTTTGTATATTGTTTTAAACCTGTGTTTCTTATGAGTATAATGACTGTGTTCATATTAAACTTCTTTCAAAAGCTACTAGACGTTCATTCTTGTCCATCTAGTGTGGATGCCATTTGAGGATCGCTTGTTGTAGAATAAGAACAGCTACATTACTGATTGGGAACATTTTGGATGCTTGGAGCGTTTTGGATGCATAGGGGGGATTCCTTTGAATGTTACATGGAGTGGTGAGATACATAGATTTGTTATTTTGCAGAATTGTTTCCATCTTTGATTGCCAGCTCTGTAATGTGTGAATAACGCTCTTATTACACTTTTATTGTATTGAAACACTTGAACAAGTTATTTGCCATGTATTGTGGGTCTCCTTGTCAGCAGTGAATGTTGGCAGGACGAGGTAACCAGAGGGTAATTTGTGTAGTAAATACTAAATAAAGCAAAGGGAAACACTACTATTATCTACAAATGGCCATATAGGACATAATAGAAGAGGATGTCTAAGTGTTAGCACTTACAATCTGCAAGTTAAACCCGGCAATTATCAGGAACCCTTGTGCATCAGTGGCAGATGCTAGCACTAGTGTTATAGCACCCTCAAGAACTGAATCTTTTAAAATTAAAAGTGTTCAAGTGTGTATGTATATAATTATGAACAGTCCTACAGCTATATAGTCAGAACACAACACTCACCGTGTGGCTGTAATTGGAGGTTGCACTTGGCGTGGGAGAACTTCGATGCACTATAGCACTTGTGCTGGTCCTGGAACTGTTGCTTGGAATGGCTGTCTGTAGATTGATATTACCAGTAGGGTCTAAGGAATGGGCACTTTCACTGGAATTATGAAAAAAATTACTATAGATTATACCAGAAAATATCAAAAAAAGAAAATGTTTACTAACAGCAACATAAAATAAATCAGGTTTTTATGTGGAGGTTGTATAAGAATTATTAGCCTGAACACAGAAGCATAGCTAAGGACTCATGGGACCCTGAATGCAAAAGTTCAGCATGAGGGTCCTCTCACAACTTTCCTCTGCATCCTTGGGCCACTTAAGAAGGCCATTGATGCAACACAAGCAGGAGGGAGCATTGCTAGAATCTTAAAAGATTAGACAGAGGCTAAATGTAGGAGGCAAAATCTGTAAAATCTTGGACACCAACCCTCCATATGCCATTTATAATAATGGTGTTTTCTTATATGTTAGAGAGGCCATGTCCCCAAGGCTCTTTACCAACTGCTACCTCTGCACCCTCTATGGCTATTACCCTGCCTGAACACCAGGATCCCAAATATTCAGTTAATGTGTTTCAATGATATCATGATTACTACCGTATAAAAATATGTTGGTATATGGAGATTTTTGTATGCTGCCTGCATAAAACAATGGCAGCATGCTCTGTTGGATGCCATGTATCAGACTGTGATAAGAAAGCTCAAACAGAACTAAGCAAAGTATGATATTTAAAAAAATTGTCATCAGGTATGAAAATTCAATTAATTAAAGTGTTACCGAACAGATATTGGTGAGCTGCGCTTTGATTCAGAGCGGGAGTCGATTTTAAAGCTTGCTTGACTGATTTCATCAACACTTTCCTGGCCATTATGTAGAAACTCTGCTTGGGAAGCTTCTGGGAGACTGTAAATATCTGGCCTGGATCGCCTATAAAACAATAATGTGTATGTCACAGAATGAAAAATTAGAATATACCTATCACAGATGTTATTTCACATATCTGGATGATTAGGAGCATCAGATAGCACCCATAGACATTAGATTGCCAACGAGTGCAATAGTAATGAGATTTGCCTACAAAAGTTGAATGAACAAGGTAACAACAACCAACGTGGAGTTGAGGGACTTGGTGAAGACAAATCTGTTATTAAATTCAAATGAAACTGTATGAATCCATCTTCAGTAAGTCTTCCCTTATGGTATTCAGATGGAACCATAGACTTTAATAAGTAAAGAGGAGAACACTTTGGCCTTTGTTTGACATGGTTTCCATTTGTTGACATCATTTTAGTCAACTATGGTGTCTATCTATCTATCTAAAATGGCAACGGATGCAGATGATGTAAAACTGAGACCTAGGCAGTCTCTTTTTCACCCATTAATAACTATGCTTCTATTAAAGGTTCCATCTGAATATCATTTTCAGCAATTCAGAAAGAACCAAAGACAGAAAGCTACAGCATAGTTAAATATGATGTGTGAAAGAAGCTTAACTCAAGGAAAAAGGAAGCAGAGGATTTGTAGCTCTGTAAAATGAAAACTGAGCTCCGACTCCCAGGCTCGGACTGGTCCACAAGGGGACAAGATGAATCCTCCGGAGGACCCCGAGTCTGAGTGGGCCGCCAACACCCACCCAAGCTGCACACAGGATCTGCACATATTGCGTAAATGGGAGTCTATTAATTTCTGTCCAAAGTATTCTCCATATTCTTCAGTGGAAACAGGGACAAACGCAAATGCAGTCACTGTTCTATTAAATTATATGGAGGATGCAGCGGCAAGGAATTTGTGAATGGGGATCAACAAATATTTGCATGTAATTGTACAGGGAGACCCCAAAATGAATTTTACTGTTGGCCCTGGGTGCACCAGCTGACTCCTATAAGCATACTGTATATGCATGATAGTAAGCAGGAAATAATTTCAGGCATATTTAGGGTGGTTGCACACCTGCGCCAGTGGTTCTACTTTCCTGCTCGTTTGGAGACCAGGAAAGGGGAATCCCCGTGGCCGAATGGCTTCATCTCAGGACAGAACCGAACAGCGCAGAACGGACCCCAGCGCTTTTATTCAGCTGCCTGGCTTTTAGGTAGAAGAAAAAGAGCTTTTTCTTCCAGTTGAGCCGGATCTACGGCAGAACCTCCGACCGGAGGTTCCAACGCAGATATGAAGCCGGCCTTATCTAATCTTTGCAAGAAAAATGACCGCAGGATTCTGACAGGTTGCTACATACATCCTTTCCATTACTGCATATTATAATAACAAAACGCTGCTTAATAGCAGAGGCCTCTACTAGAAAACGGAAAATGTAATTTTGTTTAAGTGTGAAGTCCTGGCCATGATTGATATAGATCTGACACATTACACACTAGGATTAAAGACTGTAACCTTATTGCAGTCACACCTAATCCATGCATAGCAGTATGTTAAGTACCCTGTCATTGTGTTTCTTCTTCTCTCTACCCTCAGAGAGCATGGACATACACTGAGGAAGTATTGACAAGCCAAGGGGATCACTGAATTCCTTACCTCTCAGAGTGTGGGATTGATGAGATGCTTCTCAGGCTCTGTGCGTCGAAGTTTGAATGAACGCTGATTGCATCTTCCCCACTTCTTGTCTGTTTCCCAAACCTTCTGTCAAGACTACAAATAAAATGGGAATCAATGCGTGGCTTTTTTACACTGAATTTTTCCTAACAATAGCAAGTGGAAACACTCATTAGGTTTACACTGCATACAAAATAGGTTTTTACGCATAAATTATGCATTTTGAATAGACTTCAGCAACAGTCTGGAAACCAGTCAGGCATGACAAGGTAACCTCTTGCCCCCATACCGATTATAACGGCTATTTCGCCTATCAAAAATGACAGGCGCTCTCTCGCCCCCTATTATTAGCCCCGCTGCTATCCTGTTCTATAATTAAATCATCAGTCTTCTCTTCACTCTTTATTCACATCAACCTCAATTTTTTTTAATTTTCAAGTTTTTTTTTATTTTATAAGATTAGACAAAACAATGATGATGAATAATAGCTTCCACCGCTGTAAATTCAGGCGATATTGCACATACAATACAGGTTTGTTCTTACATAGACAAAACTCAAAAAAGTACGGAAAAGAAAAGAAAAAAAGTAATGTATAAAAAAGGACTGTAACATAGTATAACATACTACAACATACACCCCAAAGGCATTACTAATCTGGATGATATAAACTCTCAATCCAGATATTTTATAGCTAAAGAGGTTTTAGCTGCAGGTTTTGGAGCGGTTTCGCCATCGGCATTCCGCTGCAGGTTTCTCTGCTAATAGAGAGGAGAAAGGCCACGGCGGAAATGATAAAAGAATTGACATGCTGCGGAATTGAATTCTGCACCGCATGTCAGTTTTCGTGTGGGCTTGGCCGCAACGGATTGGCCGTAGCGTGTGGACAAGATTTTTGCCTAATCTCTTTCACTTTGCTGGCTAATCCCGGGATAAGGAGCCGTAGGCGGAATTACAGTGTGCACTTTCCGCACGGAAATTCTGCGGCAATTCCGCCCCATGGGAACCCAGCTTTAGGGCGTTTTCACGGCCGGCTGATATACACTTCCATCTGAGCATTCCCCTCCTTCCCTCCCCCTCACCTAGCGAGGCAAATGGGTCCATGTTCTGTGTATTACGTGTAAAAAAATAGCTCGCTCAAATACACCAGTGTACATCCGGCGTGAGTGGAGTTTAACTATGGTAAAAAAAAAAACACCTCAGGGCTTACTTACATGAGTGCGTTTTCACACGCAGAATATGCGCACATGACGCCCAGAGAATACAACCTATTGTTTTCAATGAGTTCATTCTCACTTTTGCACATGCCAAAAAAAACCCTGACGTGCTCTATTTTTGTGAATATTTGCGCACCTAAGGCACTATAGGAGTCAATGTGCAAATGTGCACCCGATCCCCCAAAATTGTGAAATGAACTGCGCAATTTTGTGAGGAAATCGATAACACCAGGGACTAATTAGGCTGCGTGTGTCCTGCGCCAATGTGAACAGTCCCTAGCGGTGCAGAAAGTACGGTAAACAGCGCATATATGCGTGTGATAGCATGACCTCCACAAAGCAAAGAGTCACGCTATCACGAGCATTTCTGCACCTACACTCGTCTGAAGTAGGCCTTAGATAGGTCTAAGGTCGGATTCACACGGGTGTTTTTGTGAGTCTATTTGCGCCTAATATTTTTTTTGTGTAATATGCAGAAAATAGAACCCATTGATTTCAATGGGTTTGTTCACAAGCGCATATCTTGCGTGTACAAAAAAACACTGCATGCTCTATTTTCCTGTGCATGATGATAGCACTTAGAGCTTCTTCCTAGGTCCCCCACGATCAGCAAGTGAATAAAGCCGAGCTGCAGTACCGGACACAACCACACATAGGGGAGAGAGACACTGAAGGGGCTTTGCACCTGCTGGTGATGTGGGTCATACGAATAGGCTAGCACTGCGCAAAAACCTATTTCACTTTTCTAAATCCTCTTTTTGTAGAGGAAATGTTGGGGCGACTTTATTTATACTAAAAAATATTAACTTTTTATTCCTTTACTAAGAAACTGTGTTCAGCTTCGTCTGTAAGATGATTATTCTGAAGGAAAGAGTTTAAGAGATGGCAAAACCGATCATTTACTAATCCCTACAATTACTTTTTCCCACTAATGCATATGAAAGACACATTTACAGAAAGTCTATCCCAATTTTCACTTCTCACCCATTGGCACGTGGCAGTGATCTTGTACTTCGCATGCTCTGAGTATCATAGTTGGAACGTATGCTTCTACCATCCTCGCCCTTTCCTGGATATTGACTAGTTTTTAGGTCAGAACTGCTGGAAAGAATGAGTTAGTGAGCAAACTAGAAAAACATTTTGGCAGATTGTTTAAAAAATGGAGAATTACCGTATGAGTAATAGAACCATATAATATAATGCCTGGACATAACAGAAGCATGCAGCTGGGTTCAATTATGGTTGGAAGAAAGTACGACGTAAAGGGGTTTCCCAAGACTATACCATTAATTAATCCTTAGGGCTTAAACAGATGACCGTGCTTTCAGAACCTGATAAGGCAAAGTCAACCATTTTAATGGTTTCGTTTTAATGGGGCGTATTCCTACATGCGAGAAAAACTAGGCCTTGCCCTATCTTTCTTGTATGCAGTTTTTATACGTGCGAGAAAAGATAGGCCGGTGCTATCTTTCTGCTTTCATTATTTCCCACGGGCAGTAGCACGGAGTTTAGGGTGCCTACCCACTGGCGATTTTTTTTCCTGCGATGCTAAATTGCGTTTTGCGTTTTTTCTGAAGAGCAATTAGCATAGAATGTGTTCTTGTCCATTTGGGGTTTTTTTTTCGTTTCGTTGCAATTTTTCACATAGGAACTGTCAGTTGCATATGTCTCCTTATTTTTCTCTTAATGCACCCATGATTGTCAATGGAAATTAACGAAAAAGGCGCGAAAAACACCACGAAAAATGTGCGGAAAACGCGCAAAAAACGCTGCGTTTTTCACGCACGAAAATCGGCAACGCCAGTGGGTAGGCGCCCTTAAACGGTAGAAAAAAAACATTTTGACATGCGCAAATACGCTCACCGCTACGGAGCTTGTCTGAAGAAACCTTCAGGATAAGTTCACCTATATCAGATTGGCAGAGGTCTAACCCTCAGCACCCCATTCAGTTGCAGTTATGGTACCGACACAGCTACTTGGAAAAAACAGCCAATCTGCAGGTCTTCCAGGCTTTGGACTGCTACCCATCTGATATTGATGATATATCAAGGGTTAGACCGTCAATAATATAGTCCTGGAATGGAGAACTCCTAGAATATACATAGTGAAGGCTTAAACAAACAAACATGTTTGCGGAGGTTTCTGCATGCATGACATTCACACCCGTAAAACGTGACGAAGCGAGGCTATTAATTTCAATGGATTACGTCTCATGAGTGCACAAAATCTACAGTGTGAGAAAAGACAGGCCTTGCCCTATCTTTATCCATGTTACGCAGAAAGTTGCCATAGAAGTCAAGGGAAAAAATACAGCTGAACTTTATTTGGCGTTAAATTGCCAAACTATTCCATGGAAAGAAAGTAACATGCGCGTGTCAACTGACATTTTGAGTGCAAAAAATACAGTAATATGCGCTGAAACGCGCTCATCAGCCTCTTTAGGTCCATTTCCAAACCTAATTCGTGTGCAAATACGCTCCATTTCGGCGAGCATATTAACACATACATTCGTCTGTTTAAGCCCTGAAGGTCATTTAAGGCGATTTCACATAGCAGTAATGCGTCTGTATTTTAGTACTCAGGATGCAACTGCAATTAGGAGAATGTTGCAGTACCATTCCGAGCCACTACATAGTGTATGGAGCTGTTCTAGTTCCAGCACACAGTGTGCTTCAACAAATAGCTGATTGAGGACCAACTAGGCCTGGTCAGTAAGGGGTTAATCAATAGACCAAAAAAAGATAATCACATACCGTCTTCCAGAGCTATCACTGTCTACAGGCGCAGGCACTGTGGTGTTTTCTTTGATATCACTGCTGAATTTTCCGGTGCTTTCTCCTACTGTAGCGGACACTGCACAATCACAAAAAGGAAAATGATTTCTGTTTATGACCATGAAGAGTATTTCCAGATAAACCTCTAAGCAGCATGAAGCTGAAAGGTCAGTCTTTGGCAAATAACTCTTACAACAAAGCCTGGAAAAGCTGTTTCTGCCTCTGGCCCTTTGCTATATAAAACTGTGGCTCCCTAATCCTATTTATTTCCATCTGAACAGACACTTATGGCTCACCTGACAGCTTGGGAGTTGTCTAATAATGTATATATGACTCCAACATAACTATTAGCACATCAGCAATGGCCAAATATGAAATATTATATATGTTCTGCTGTTCTTTTTCCTTTTCCTGCTATAGCTTTTTCTCTTCTGAATAGACTTTTCCTTGACTTTATAACTTGGCTGTGTGCATTTGTGACCATTCAGCCACAAGAGCATTAGCTGAGATTGGCAGTGATGGACAATAAGGGCTTAAAGACATGGGCGTTTTAGTCCCGTAATCCGGCTGTGAAAATCACAGCTGCATAACAGGACAAAATGAAACCATTAATTAAAATAGTTTGGTTTCCATTATCAGTATTCTCACCCGTTAGTACTACACCCAAGAAAAGTTAAGACTTGCCCAATCTTTCCTGCAAGTAGTTAATTCTGCATACAAGAAAGATAGGGCAGAGCCTATCTTTCCGCATTTTTTCAAACACCCGCGCACTAGCACGGAGTTTGAATAGTCACAAAAAAAGTGTCATGCGCTAATATGCTCCGTAGTGGCAAGTGTATTAGCTCATGAGCCCATGTGTTTTTGCCCTATGTGTCCCGTTATGTATGTTCCCATATGCATTGGGTGTGTCCATTGCTTACCTCCGTGTGTTATCGCACACAAGAAAAACTGAAGGAGCCCAATTTTTCTAAAATTACTTAGCAATGATCATGAAAACAGATCATACATGGATGTGCCACATGTGCTCTTCATTTTTTTTTTTTTTTATTAGACCCAATGAGTTGAATGCATGACTTGTGTGAGAAGTTGGAGCAAAATAGGATATGCTGAGATTTTTTAGTCCATGTAAAACAACGCATGTCCGTTCAGCCCCGTTCACTGCTGTGTGCTGTCCATGTGCAGGCAGTTGCAAATACGGGCAGCACACAGATGTAAAAATCACTGGTATGAATAAGCTCTTACCTAAATTTGTCCATCAGACTGCCAGATGGTAAATTACAATTCATCACTCTAGAGACCATTTTCATTGATTGAGGGTTTAAACACATAGGCGCATGCGCAGATAGGTTCCCCACTACGGAGTATTTTTGCACATGAACCAGTGATTTTTTTATTTCTTTTTTTGACTACTCAGACTTTGCACTATTTTGTGCGCAAGTTTAAAAAAAATAAAAAGTAGATGGTCCTCTCTTGTTTCAGATGTAGGGTGGATTCAGACGACCATATATCAGCTGGGTTTTCACGCCCAGACGATATACGGCGTCTCTCTCTGCAGGGGAGGAGGCTGGAAGAGCCGGAACTTAGCCCCGCCCCCATTCCGCCTCCTCTCATTGCAAATGGTGCAGAGGGGCGGAGAGGAGGCAGAGAGGGGGCGGGAGCTTCCAGTCTCCTCCCCCTGCAGAGAGAGACACCGTATATCGGCTGGGCATGAAAACCCAGCCGATATACGGTCGTCTGAATGCACCCGTAGAAAGACTACATGAGAGAAAGTTAGGGCAAATCGTATCTTTTCTCGGAGGTAGTAATATCACACGAGAATTCTGCTAGTAAGAACTAAACCATTAAAATCAATGGTTTTGTTTCATTACTTTTTGCAGTCATGGTTTTCACAGCCACAAAAAGAAGAAGACGCAGCCCTGAATGTGCAATGATTAAGTACTTTTCACCACTGCAGTTGATTCTGAAAGCACAGCTTTAGTCTTCTGGATATTTGCCATATGTCATTTTAACATTTTCTCAATAACTCCTCCTTTGCTGAGACGCAGACTGACTCCTAGGGTGACATCGCATTGTGACGTTTTCTTGGCAGACTATTTTTGCGGAGTGGTTTGCCATTGCCTTCCCCAGTCATCTTTACACACCCCCAGCAAGCTGAGTTCTCATTTTACTGAGCTCGCAAGGATGGGAGGCTGAGTCAACCTTGAGCCGGCTACTTGAACCAGGTGGGGATTGAAACGCAACCTTCAGGTCATGAGCGAGAGCTTAGGACTGCATTTCTGCTGCCTTAACCGTCTACACCACATGAAGCAATTGAGAAAATTTGAAATTGCATATTAGTGAGACGGAACCTACACGTAGTCCATAATGATCTCATATCCTGATTAAGAGTCAGAGACTCAATTTAGGGTTTGACAGTAAGTATTACAACTAATGGTGGTTGTTTTTTGTGTGCTGCCCATTTTAGCAGGTTCAGTTGGCTTCCATAGGTGAACTGTTGATTTTGGATACCTTTGCATATAAAGCTATTAGTCATCCATGATGGTTATAATGTAGCTATAATATGAAAATGTGATATTCTGGAAAGGGAGGAACCTATAACAAAGTCACTGAGTGTTTCGGTATAGACATTTCTACTGCTAAATTTGGCATGGGGAAGAGAGACTAAGGTTAGATTCACACAGGGCAGATTTGCCGCGGTTCTGCCGCAGCAGATCCGCCCGTGGCCGCTAATCTCGGGATTAGCCAGCCATGTGGACGAGGTTTCTCAGAAACCTCGTCCACACGGGACGGCTAATCCGCTGCGGTAAATCCGGTTGAAGCCGCGGCTGCGGCGTCCGCAGCCGCGGTTTCAAAAGAAGCAGCATGTCTGTTTACTTTCGTTTTTTTGTTTATTTACGTCGCGGCTGCGCTCTCCTCTATGGGAGAGCCGGCCGCAACGGAAAAGCATGCGGCCGGGCCGCTTCAAAGCCGCCGCGGCTTAAACCGCGGCGGTTCTCCCAGCGGAAATCTCGCGGTTTTTGCTGCGGCCAAACCGCGAGATTTCCGACGGGAATCCGCCCTGTGTGAACCCAGCCTTTAGCCTCATGTCCACGGGGAAAATCAGATCCGCTGCAGATTCTCCATGTATTCTGGAGATTCTGCCCCGCGGACATGAGCGCTGAAAATAGGAATAAATAAGAATTAACTTACCTCTCACACGCTCCGGATACTTCCTTCGCTGCGGCGTCATCTTCTCTCGTCGCGGCCGGATCTTCTTTCTTCGGCTCGGCGGATGTGCATGATGACGTCGGTGACGTGCCCCGCGCATGCGCCGGGCCGAAGCAAAATGATCCGGCCGCGACTGAGAGAAGATGGCGCCGCGGAGAAGAGAAGAACCGGAGCGTGTGAGTAAAATCAGATTTTAGGTCTCCCGCGGATCCGGACGGCTTCCATAGGCTTCAATAGAAGCCCGCGGGAGCCGTCCCCGCGGGAGACCCGCATAAAAATGGAGCATGGTCCGGATTTTTTCATGCTCCATTTTTTTTAAAATCACTTTTATTGACGATCCGCGGGTATTTATCTACCCGCGGGTGGTCAATGCATCCCTATGGGGTGCGGATCCGCGCACGGGAGAAGAGTTAAAATCCGCTGCGGATTTTAATTCTTATTTTGCCCGTGGACATGAGCCCTAAGTGAGTATTACAACAAATTCTCCGGGATTCTAACGCTGATGGCCATGAATACGATGGCACAAGCTTGATAACTCAATACACGGTGAATAGGGAAACACAGCTCCCTGATCACACCTCACACATTAATACACACATTGCACATTGAAATACCTGAAAACCTTCTCATAATAGACTTTCTGACAACCTCACTTCCTAGGATAGTGGCATTTCTAAAGCGTTTGGATCGTTCCTCAAAAAACCAGTCTCCTGTTGCTATTCTTATCTGCCTACAAGAAAAGAGATGACACATCAACATATACAGTAGTACAAAGTCCATATGAACTACAATGCATGTACAAACTTCTGTTTATTTGTTCATAGTAGGGCTCCATTCACATTTGCATTGGAGGCTCCATTCACATCCTCCAGACAAGGGGATGCCATTATAATCATTATAGCACAGTTTCCGTTAAAACACAGATCCACTCATCCAGCAGAATCCATTCTCTCGTAATGGAGCAGAAAAATGGAAACCCCTACACAGATGTCAATGTAGCCTAATATTTATTTTGCTAAATTTTCTAGTAATGGGAGTACTGATATACACTGAACGCTGACTGCATTAGGAATACTTATTTAATAATGAGTTGGTCCACCTTTTAGGACAAAAACGGCTTTAAGACGTTGGGGAACTTATTCCCAATAGTGGTGAACGTCCTACAGACTCAGCTTGATCCATGCCTACTGCAGCAACTCTTTCAGTTGGTGCACATTTTTTGGGAGCAGATCTCACAGCCCTATTCAGCATATCCAAAACAAGTTCAATGCGGTTACAGTCTGGTAAGTTTAGGGTCAAAAGCAGTGTGGAGAATTTATTGTCATGATCCTCTAATCATTCCCTAGTGATCTGTGGTTGGGGAAGACTTCCTGAAGATATGGGAGCAGATGGTCAGCTAACAGGTCCCTGTAGTGTTCTCCATTCAAGGATTGTGGTATGATGACCAACGGTCTTCGGTCATGCTAGCCTCTAGGATTAGATGTGGCTTGTCTTTGTGCTCTTCTGTTGGATGTCTGTTCAAGATTCCACCAGTCTTGATACATTTGTGATACCGTGCTTCAGGAATAGCCAGCAAGTGCGATTGTTTCATAAATACTGGCACCACACCTCTGGGCACCAACAAGCTCGCCATGGTCAAGTCATTCAAATCCATGCTTACACATGACTTCCAAATGGTGCCTTCTGTTGCACAGAGAAGAGGTCAGCACATTATTAGAGAGCAGATCATGATGGGTCCATCACTTGGTAATGCTTTACTGATCACAAGGTGTCATGGGCCAGTTGTTCCTAATGCAGGCAACGTTCAATGTAGAAGATTGAGAAGCTCGTAATACAAAGCAAGAAGAGGACAATTCTATTACATTTTGCTAGAGGTAGATTAACCCCTTGAGTGGCACGTCCGGAAAGTTTCCGGGACGAGCTCCACTGCCGATAGTGATGTAGCCCGGAAGATTTCCGGGCTATGTATCACTATGGGAGCTGCAGAGCACAATGCCACAAGCTGTGACATTGTGCTCTGCCTGAACAGACCCAGAGAGAACAAAGTAAGGGCTTCTAAGTCTCCTGCTTTGTTTATAGGTTGCCATAGAGACCATGGGCTTGTCAGAAGCCAGCCGATGGTCTCTGTGGCAGGGAGAGCTGGTGCTTGGCTGTCAGAGGACAAGCAGGCACCAGCTCTTACAGCAGAGATCAGAGAAAACCTCTGATCTCTGCTGTGTTAACCCTTTACATGCTGCAGTCTATGTGACTGCAGCATGTAAAGGGCTGTCACTGCAGCATGTAAAGGGCTGTCACCATCGGACCCCCAGAAAGTGATCAGGGGGTCCTGATGGGTCCCTGTGGAAGTCCCCTAAAGGGACAAAAATTTTAAAAAAAAGTTAAAACAAAAACAAAAGTAAAAAAATAAATAAATAAAAACACTTGTCTGTCTTTACTTTGTAAAAATTTTTTAAATAAAATCACACATGTCGTATCTGTGCGTCGCAATGACCCAGAGAAGGAAGTTGGTACATTATTTAACCCCTTAATGACATGGCCCCTTTTTTTCTTTTTTCACCATTTCTTTTTTTCCTTCCCCCGTTTAAAAAATCATAACTCCTTTATTTATCCATCGACGTCGCTGTATGAGGGCTTGTTTTTTGCGGAATGAGTTGTATTTTTCAATGGTGCTATTTAATGTACCATATAATGTACTGAAAAACTTTTACAAAATTCTAAGTGAAGTAAAATGAAAAAAAAAAATGACATTCCGCCATCTTTTAGTGCGTCTTGTTTCTACGGCGCACAAACTGCAACAAAAATGACCTGATAACTTTATTCTATGGTACAGTGCGATTACTATGATACCAAACTTGTATAGTTTTTTTTTTTTTGCTGTAGTACTTGTATTTTTTGGAAAGACATTTAATTTTTTAAAATTATTTTCTGCTGCATTTCTGCGCACAATAACTTTTTTATTTTTCCATCGACGTAGTTAAGCGAGGACTCATTTTTTGTGGGATGTTCTGTAGTTTACGTTGGTACCAATCTGGATCACATACGACTTTTTGTTCGCTTTTTATTGCATTTTTTCTGGGAAACAGGGTGACTGAAAAAGTGCATTTGTGGCGTTCTTTTTTTTTTTCAGACTATATTCACCGTGCGGGGTTAATAATGCACTACTTTGATAGATCGGACATTTATGGACGCGGCGATACCAAATTTGTATCTTTCTTTTAGGATTTAGATTTTTTTTATTATAGATATGGCAAAAGGAGGGTGATTTAAACTTTTATTACTTTTTTTTTTAAGTGTGAAAAAGTCATGAAAAAGAAAAATAACTATTACAATTTGGTATTGGCATAATCGTACCGGCCTGTAGAATGACTTTAATACATTATTTTTACTGCTCAGAGAATGCAGTGAAAAATAAAAATAAAAAACATGCCAGAATTACAGATTTTGTTAATCTTGCCACTAGAAAAAATAGAATAAAAAGCGATCAAAATTTTACATGTTCCAAAAAATTAGATAAATGAAGACTGGAGTTCATCCCGCAAAAAAACAAGGCCTTCTAGAGTTCTGGCAATGGAAAAATAAAATTAATACGGCTCGTGGAATGTGGCGAGTGGCGACACAAAAGCAAACCTTTGAAAAAAAAAATGTT
Source organism: Eleutherodactylus coqui (assembly GCF_035609145.1). Lineage (NCBI taxonomy): Eukaryota > Metazoa > Chordata > Amphibia > Anura > Eleutherodactylidae > Eleutherodactylus > Eleutherodactylus coqui. The sequence goes on from NC_089840.1 coordinate 107,623,411, forward strand.
TAAAATGTCCAAAAATAGCGAAACATAAAAACTGTATAAACCTGATATCACCAGAATCATGTTGATTCAGAGAATAATTATGTCATATTATTTATTCTGCATGTTGAACGCCGTAAAAATGAAATTCAAAAAACAAATGCCAGAATTCCTTTTTTTCCCCCAATCTCCCTACAAATGTTTTTACAAAAGTTATGCAATACATTATATATACTCAAAAATGATGCCAACAAAAAGTACAACTTGTCCCGCAAAAAACAAGCCCTCATATGGCCTGGTCAATGGAAAAATGAAAAAGTTATGGCTCTTGGAACGCAACTGCAAAATTAGTTGAAATTCAATGATTAGACCATTTAAAAAACCTGCCCTGGTGGGCACGACATGGGGGTAAGAAACCCGCCACTCAAGGGGTTAAAACATTTCAAAATATTAAATGGGTTGTATAAGATTAGGATTATTTATGCCCAGAAAGGGCATGGGAAGGAAAAGTCTATACTCTTCTTCTAATCTCATACAAGCAATTAGATTTTTTTTCTCTTTAGGAAATCTGCTTTAATGACCCCGTAAGTGTGGTGACAACTGTGTAGGTACATTACGTTATAAATGATTCTATAAAAGAATGAACAGGACGTTGTTGTCATTAGAAATAAAAGTGTATTTTATTCTGTAAGATATCAAACAATATTTAGATTTATAAGAAAGCAAAAGGTTAATGGAAATTTCTCTCGTAAATATTCAAACTATGCTATCTTTACATCGCCTTACCTGCTTGTGTTACAGAATCTGAAATAACAAACACTTTCAGTGGATGTTCTCCCTTAAACATATTTTTTTATCTAAACCAATCCAAAATTGCACGCTGATTAATTGCATAATGTATCTTTATAGCAGCCACAGCTTTATTTTTCAGAGAAGTTAAAGGAGTTGTACCATGATTGACCTCTATCACATATTCTATGGATAGGTGATAAAAGTTTGATTGTGGGGGTCTCACCGTTGATACCCCCGCGGATCCTAAGAACTTGGGTCCTTTTCTGTCTCTGCGGGGATGTTTCTATCATCCACAGTGACGTCAGATTGAATGCATCGATGGCCACACATATGCGGCCACCACACCATTTATTTCAATGGGGCTGATGGAAGTAGCCAAACACTTCTACTCAGCTATTTCTGGCAGTTTCATTGAGAATGAATGGAGTGGTACCATGCATATGCGACCATCGCTCTATTCAGTCTTCTCCTCGTTGCAGTCCACTGAGCCCAGAGTGAGGAGGAGGGGGGGAGGGGCGGACTGGACCGCTTTCATGGAATGGGTGGTAGTTTGAGTGGTGAGACCTCCACTGATCAGACTTTTGTCCTATTCAATCACCTACCCTATGTAGTCTATTTTGGTAAAATCCCTTTAAATGATAAAATTCTGGAGGGATCACTAGAAAAAGTATAAGAGCTTACTGTACACTACCAATACATGAAACTCAAATGCCTATGTAGTAAGCTTTCCATGGTGATGGCTGCAGGCAACCACAATTTCATGCTTTAACCCTATAGCTTGGTAGGGTATGTGAAGTTCGGAAAAACTGAACTCTGACCTCTAAAAAGATATGTTAAGAAATTAGTGTAAATAGAATGTTGGATCTAAAAATTACCTGCTGAAAATGGAAAATAGGAAGCACCTAACAATATTTGATTGTAACTTATTCAAAGTCATTATGAGTCGACTCAAACTTTTCACCTGGTTTGTTAACCTTGGTGGGTCAAAGGATATTGGATATTGAAGATTTTACTTAAACTAAATTAAAAAAAATATAAATCCCCTAATCAAAATACTAATGACGACCTGTCTATCCGTGCGTGAGTGAGTAGGTTTGTGAGTGACTTCCATGCTCCGCCCCTGATCACACGATGGTGACATCATCAAAGGTCCTTCATTCCCAGTGATGTGCTGCTTCTAATCCCTGTTGTATGTGATATACAATGTATGTAGCAGTGCTGTTTGTATGACGTGCATGTAGCAGAGCTGTATTGTTCATTGCGCCACCAGGAACACTGGTACTATAATTTCCTAATAATTACTAATATTCATATAATAGAGAACTGGTAAGTTATACAATATACCTGTACAATCGTAATTTAAATTTTCCACACGAATCCTCATAATCAGACAGCAGAATCTAACAAAGTTAAACTATGTTCACATATGCATGCAGTGCTAACAGTGGACATCTTGGTTCAAATCAGCGGTCTCCATTGTAAGCCAATGGGGTCTGTCATGTACAGAGATGTTCGCTGTTCAACAGAAGTAGCACTGTGCCATGGTTTCAGTTATAAATGGACACCACAACCACAAAGTGTGAATGCCTATATTCTGCCTTTGCCTATGGATCAGCAAACACAGGCAACTGATCCAAAGAAACCCTACAAAGCAGGGAAGTTTCTAGGAACTTTCTTGCTGTGATATTGGAGCTACTGTGATACTGCATTTAGTGTTGTCAATGGCAACATCTACATAAACATATCAAAGTATCTATATTTAAAATGAAATCAATAAAATGTAATTCTTCATATTCCATATATGCTATGTATACTTACGTAATCTTGGCACACACTGTACATTTCCAGGCACTATCTTTCCCCACTACACGGCACGCCTTGCACACTCTGAATTGGCATGTTTGACAAATATCACCTCGGTTGAAAATCACTCCCAAAGGTTTCTGGCAACGAACACAGATTTTGGCACTATTCTGACGTAATCGATGAATTTTGGCACCTTTCTTTTTTATTTCCAGAAGTTCATTCTTTAATTTTCTAAAAGAAGAAAGAATAAGAAAAAGAAATACCTAAAAATTAAAGCATTGCACAGTAATGCAAATATCTAATCAGCCATGCATGTGTAAGCAACTCGGAGCATAAAAATATGCAAGGGGTTTTCTGGTTGTTCAAACTAAATTTCCGGAATGAGAAAGCAAAACAAAATGAATATTTTTCACCATGGAATGATTGTTCATGTCACAAGGGGCAGTTTGTAAAACTCAACAACTGGAACTTTCACACGTAACAGTCTCTAGAGTTTATAGATAATTGTCAATCTCACCATAAATTATATGGTTAAAAATAGTGTGCTAATAAGAGAGGTTAAAGGGCTGTCACAGTGCAGAGGGATCAGCCCTAGTCTTATTTGCACAAGGAAAGACTAGAAGCAATGAGATGAAACTGAAAGGGAGGAGACACAGATTAGATATTAGACAGTGAGGGGGATCGATGAGTGGAACAGGTTGCCATGGGAGGTGGTGAGTTCTCCTACAATGGAAGTCTTCAAACAGAGGCTGCCTGGGATGATGTAGTGAGTCCTGCATTGAACAGGGGGTTGGACCCGATGACCCTGGCGGTGCCTTGCTCTATGATTTTAGGTTAGAGGAGAGTGACCAGATGGGTCCAGGCTATCAGAACCATGAAAGTAACTTATAGCAACCCATATACGCTTGGACTGCAATAGTGATATGCAAAAGAACATCTCAAAATCCACAGATGATCTATGGAAGCAGAAGACCACACCAGGTTATAAAGTACACACTCAACAAAAGTGGTCAAACCTGTCTTAAATTTTTCTATACTATTCAGGTGATATGGTAACAGTCTTGTGTAATGAATACACTGATCCATCTTGCCTAGTGTCCACAGTTCAGGCTTGAACACATGGCCGTGTTTTTGTCATGTTTTGCGGCCGTATTGACTATCAGGATTCTCGCACGTTAATACTACTTTCCCTATCTTTCTCGCATGTAGTTTTTCTACGTTCAAGAAAAGATATCTTCGCTTTTTTTGCCCATGCGCAATAGCGCAAAATTCAATGGTAAAAAAAAAAAAAGAATTTTGACTTGTTCATGCTCTAATATGCTCCACAGCGGTGCGTGTATTTGCACATGTGCTTGTCTGAAGTCACCCTCAGGATGTAGAGGCTAATATTATATATAATATAGAAAGATAATGAGTTTGATGCACTCTAAGGACTAGTCAACAGGGTTACTAAGCTGTTTGTTTCTGTTTTCTGGACAACGTATCCAAAAATCAATCGACAGATAAAAAATCTTTATGGACATATTGGAAAACCAAAATGAACAACAAAGATTAGTGATACAGGTTTATAGGTCAGATACTGATATGAACTCACAACCAGCAACTACTGTGAGTTGTAAAATGATGATAATAACAGTCATTACAACTTGCTCAAGTACCTACAGTCTCAGGGCTCTTTCCCATGAGCGTATATCGGGCGCCGTTTTCACGGCTGGCCGATATATGCTACGATGTGATGCATTGGATTCAAATGCCTAAGATCACATGGCTGTATTCCCGCAGTGTAAAAGCGCCCGGCCGGACTAATGCAGCTCCGGACGCTTTCACGCTGGTCCGAAAAGATAGTCCTGGAACTATTTGGCTGAAATACGTTGGCCTCTGCATGGGCTCTTATGGGAGCCAATGACAGCGGCCGGAGAAGAGGTGTGGGAGGGAGTTTAGCAGCATGACTGCTAAACTCCCTCCCTCTTCTCTCCTCCTCTCTCCTCCCCTCTGGCTGTTTGCAATGGGAGGTGGCGGAGCAAAGCAACACCCCTCCCATTGCTGCCTGTGGACAAGGGGCAGTGAAGAGGGCGGGTGCTTAGCTCCTCCTCCATCCCACCCACTCCCATTGCAAACAGCCGGTGGGAAGGAGAGAGGAGGTGAGATGGAGAGGGGGAAGGAAGGGGAGGCAAAGGCATTGCGACGGCGGGACCTGCGCCATCTGAACGGGGGCACAAACGTTAGATTTGTGCGCCCGTTCAGGGGTCTTTATGGTGCTGGCAGGCGCACATAAATTCTTACAGCTGTGTGAAGGAGGCCTCAAAGAACCAGATGCATCCATTTTTTTTTCATGGACATTATAAAAAAGTGCCCTATTTTTACGGACTGTCCAGGAATTTATGGATGATTGGCAGTCACAAGATGCCAATACAGTAGAGCAGCTTAGGGTGCTTTTAGACGTTATGATTATCGTTCAAAGCTAGCGAAAGTGAACGACTGAATGACGAATGAGAATTGTTTGCTTTTAGTTCTTTGTCCATTTCATGTAGGCATAAAAATCATTATTGGCTCATTCGCTTGATAATTATCATTCAGTTTAAACAGTGCTCATTCAGTCTCTGTATTCACTTATACAGGGACTGAATGATTCTGAATGATTCTCTTTAGAACGAGCCAATGATGCATATACCTGTCTAAACTGGCTGCACGAGAGCGAATGAGTAAGCAGTTACATCACGTGTTCGTTCAAATGGGAATTGGTTCGTCGATCCTTAGGGATGTGGGGTAATAGGAGAATTGAAGCATGTGTACATACAGCTAAAACGGCAGCTCAGCAGTATTTAGGGATATAGACACAACACAATATGATGTTTGTGCTATTTCACGTATATGTGTGTGTGTGTATATATATACATACATACACACACACACACAGTATATCCACACCAAAGTCATGCAGACTGCGACTTTCTATACAGAATTACCAATAATTAGCAATTATGTTTTAGGTTTGTAAAAATTTAGATTACTGAAATATTAAGACTCTCTAAAACTGAGCATATGTGCAGATGGAACACGAGGAGAGCCAGACTGAGCATAAATTAAACATTAGACTCGCAATATGCTGAAATAAAGCAAATTAGATTATTTTAGTATCTTATCTCACAGCTTCATTCTAGCAAAATGTATCAGATCTAGAACTAGTCATTTTAAAGACTTTTTGTTCTAAAGCATAATAAGCCAAGCCATTCGTAGCTGGATACATTTGTGGACAAATAATTTACATTCCGATAACATTAATTTCCCTGCAGAAAATTGCTTAACCTACTTTATGAAAATTGGCAGCTGTTTCTTTTTATGTGTGCCTGAGCAGAATCCCGTTTTTGTGTTCCACCAGGTTATTATTGGCAAAATTATGAACCAGACAATCCCTGGTATAAGAGGTTTGCCTTTAGTAAAATAGCATCACTGTAAGAGGTCAATATTTTTTTGTACACTTTGCTTGTAAATGGGTATTTTACATATTATGTCTGATTTCCAGTCTAGCAGTGGTACTGCTACCGTGTTTCCCTGAAAATAAGACAGTGTCTTATATTAATTTTTATTCAAAAAGGTTTAACCTTTTTACATGTATAGCTGCCTGGACACTATTGAAATTGACTTTTTTAATTAACTGTTAGCAGGTCTTAATTTTTGGAGTAGGGCTTATATTTCAAGCATCCTCAAAAAGCTTGAAAAATCATTTTGCATGCTCAAAAATTCTGGAAAATCATGCAATGTCTTATTTTCAGGGTGTGTCTTATTTTCAAGGAAACAGGGTAGTTCTCTTAATTAAGGGAGAATATAGAAAGTTCTTGTATGATAGAGGAGCCTTTGGGCCCACTAAGGCTGCAGGGCCCGGTAGCAACTGCTACCTCTGCACCCCCTATAGCTACGCCCCTGCTTGTTTGAATTTAGCCTGACTAAATATTCCAAATTGTTATATTAGTGACTATAAAGGTGAACCGAAAAAGTGAGAATTCTCGGAGCATTAAAACGACATTTGTGTGAAAGAGGCCTAGGAGTATCTTATTTATAGGGTATGGACTGGTTTATACCGTTAATTGATCGTTAATAACCTGTTCCATTGTGTCCAAATAATATTATATGTTATTGCCATAACTTTATCAAATTCTTAGTTAAGTCTTGCTTGTTTAACTGAACTTGTGTAGAGCCTTTTCGTAAGTGGCGCCATATCTCATGCCTGTTGCAGTATCACCTCTATACTCATACTGTCTTTTTTATACAAGATAATTTAACACCAACCCCATTATTGAAAGGGATAATACTGTCTCTTCTGGATCTTGACCTGCTGCTGAGCTGGAAACTAACTAATTCTGAGAATTGTACTAATTTGTGTAGATTTTGTCATCTAGATACAGCAGCCACAGCCTGGGCAGTAACAGATTAAGGTTCTGCTCCATGCGCTCGGTCAGAGGAGTAGAATTCTCATCTTCTGTCTTACTTGACTGATGCTTTCTCCTCGAGTTCTAGCATTTAGTGAAGCAGGAATGAAGTGGTCCTGATTTCACGCCTGTCCACCATGATAAAGACAGCTCTCTGGGCACAGTCACTTGTTGCCTGGCTGCAGCGTACTAGGTGCTGTAGGATGTTGGTATTGTAGTAGCCTGCAGTACTAGGGCTGTGCCATGAAAGAGACGCAGCACACTGCAGCCAGGCAGCAACGACCTGCACATTGATCAATGTAAATACTGCAATTCATAGCATGAGTATCATATGGAAAAGAAAGACACTGCCTGACTGTGTGTATGTAGGGGGCTCCCCTAAAGGGTTAAAATGTTGCTATGGAGATGGAGTGAAAATGTGCAAGCAGAACTGAGCATGCTCACTGGGAACTTTCTGGTGGCTGAAGCCATAGCTATATAAAGGTCAACTTTCGCTGGATCACAAGACAGGGCACAGTGAGATGGGGAGCTGCCAAGAGAGGCTCCATAGACTGAGAAAAGCTGCTGCTAGTGAGACAAAGGAAGAGCAGCAGGAGCACAGAGTCTGGATGCGAGAGGGTTGTTTAGCGTTGACCAAAGGAACCAGAGACGGCCTGCTGCAAAGAGTTGAAAGTAGCCGTACTACAGCCATAACCTGTTGGGAACAGCTGACTGTGTTAAGGACCCGATGAGAATGTCATGGCAGAGTTGCACTCCTGACTTCTGCTAAGCCGAAGTTCGTCGCAGTGGTGATTGCCATACAACAAAACTGTAAGTGAGGCCAACCTCTATATAAACATTAGGTGTCCACATCGCTAGGGACATAACTAGTCAAGCAACAGACCTGTTGTATAGTAGTTGCCATGCTAAGGGATTTAGACTATTTGGCAAACTGCTATTCTTTATAGTTACAGACTGAGACACTTTTACTGGGGTAAAAACCTACATAATAGACTGGGGTTCGAACACTGGCTTTCCAATATACTGTAATGATACTAAAGGAGTGCTAATTCTTTAAAGAAGAACAATGTGTTATGTCATTTGTCTTTCTGTTGTAGAGGATGGATCTCTGTACAACATTATTGTTACTGTGCTTCAAGCACTATTTTGTATTGTGCGCAAAGTAAAACCAATCCTAGGACTTAGTTACCCATAATAGCGACAAGGTATTCAAAGGTAAAAATGTAATAGCTTAGCCATAATTGCCATATTATTCGTGTTCAGTCCTATTTCTGTGTTTATAAATAAATATTGTAAAATTTGGTTACTCCATCTGCTGCATCATATCCTGAATCCTACATCGCTATACCATTACCTGCGATATGTACAGTGTCCACATTAGGACATCCTCATTCCTCCTTCAAAGCTCTGAAGTATATCTCTCATTGCACAAAACTTATGACATGGTATAGAGAAATGTCAGAAGTGAGGATCCTGAAGCTGAGAGTCAAACTGATCACTCAAACAAAAGGGCAGATGTGCTCACCTAGATGCGGTGCCACTTCAGCTGTGATTGCCACTGCCCGAATTTCCTTGGAGTGCATGCATAGTGGTGTATGGTCTCATAGAAGGTATATAAAGCCATACACAACTAACCCCTTCCCTGTAAGAGCTGAACACAGCTGATTACGGCCAAAGGGGAATAGCACTAGGTTGAGCACTTCTGCCCATTCACTTCAATGAGGGAGCTGGCACAAATTGTAAAACAGGGGGACAGTCTATGAAATAGATTCTACTGGAAGCCTCATGTCTGGCTGAGTCAATATCAGTCTTACTGGATGGGGTATTTACAGACACAGCAGGATTATGATCTGGGACTCTTTCATCACCACAGGGAACATGTTAAAGAATGCCGGTCAGAGGGCTGTTTCAGCAGGAGTTAGTAAGGAAGAATTCAAGATTGAGCACCAGAACGCCAGTCAGATAATGGATTCAGTAAAGCAGTTTCATCACCGGTCACCTTGTGTAATGGTGGGCCATTAATTTGTAGAAAGCTCACCAGAAAACCTTAAAAGCCTGAATCTCTCATGTCTACACAGTGACTAACAAAATAGAACACAGCTTCTCCTACAGCGCTCTAATCTCTTGTCATATTAACCCCTGATGGACGTGGCCTTTTTTAAAAATTTTCTATTTTATCCCCCCACTTCCTTTAAAAAAATCTTAACTCTGTAATTTCTAGATCGTTGCCACTGTCTGAGGGCTTGTTTTTTGTGGGACAAGTTGCATTTTTCAATGGTACTATTTAATGTACCACATAATGGACTGAAAAACTTTTTAAAAATTGAGTGGAGTGGAAAAAACGAAATTCCGCCTCTTGTTTTAATTGCACACACACTGCAACAGAAATTAAATGACGCCTTTATTCTATGGGTCAGTACGAATACTATAATACCAAATTTATATTGTGTTTTTGTTGCTGTAGTACTTTCATTTTATTTCAAAGATATTTAATTTTTTTAAATTATTTTCTGCTGACTGCCATAAGTTTTTTTTTTACGTTAACATAGTTGTCTTATATTTTAAGGGATGCTCTATAGCAGTGGTGGCGAACCTATGGCACGCGTGCCAGAGGCGGCACGCAGAGCCCTCCCTACAGGCACGCGCCCCATCGGCCGCTCACCACTTGTGAATACCAGCAGGGGCCGTGGCTCCCCTGCCGGCATTCACAAACAGCACTGCTAGCCGCGCTGATCCTGGCACACACTGACTTCAGTGTGCAGCTGGAATCTTCCTCCCCCCTGCCCCGACGTCTCCTACTACTTGGTTCCGCGAGAGCGTCCGGGATGTGGGGGGGAGTGGGCGTCCGGCAGCACACTGACTTCACAGTGTGTGCCGTGAGCTTGTTAACTTTTTCTTTTTCCTCTGGGGCCGCTGTGGGGGGGTGTCACTATCACCGCTGGGGCCGCTGGGGGGTGGGGGTCACTATCACCGCTGGGGCCGCTGTGGGGTGGGGGTCACTATCACCGCTGGGGCCGCTGTGGGGTGGGGGTCACTATCACCACTGGGGCCGCTGTGGTGTGGGGGTCACTATTACCGCTGAGGGGTGGGGGTCACTTTTTCCGCTGGGTGGGGATCACTATTATCGCTGGGGGGGTCACTATTACCGCTGGGGCTGCTGTGTGGTGGGGGTCACTATTATTGCTGTGGGGGGTCACTATTACTGCTGGGGCCGCTGTGGGGTGGGGGTCACCATTATCGCTGGGTGGGGGTCTCTATTATCGCTGGCGCTGCTGGGGGGCGTCACTATTACCGCTGGAGTATGTTTACAGGTGGCGGAAATGGGCAGGGCTGTTTTAAAATAGACAGGGTGCATATTTTGACTGCTTTTTCGATGCGGAAATACTGCAAAAAGCAGTCAAAATCCACACGCTGTCTATTTTGAAGCGGCCCTGTCCTTTTTATAACTACGGGGGTAAAATCATACGTTGTGATAAGCCCCACCCCATGACGTGTTGGCACTTTGCGATAAAGAAGTGGATTTTGGGTTGCAGTTTGGGCACTCGGTCTCTAAAAGGTTCGCCATCACTGCCCTATAGTCTATATTGTTACCATTTTGGAGTACATACAGCTTTTTGATCACTTTTTATTACATTTTTTCTTGAAAACTGGGTGACCAAAAAGCGCAATTCTGGGGGTCTTTATTTTTTTTTACTACGTTCACTGTGTGGGGTAAATAATGCATTACTCTGATAGATCAGACTTTTACAGACCCAGCAATACAGAATATGTTTTGGGGTTTTATTATTTAGATTCAATTTTCATAATTCCTCTTCACTTTGCAGAATTGTATTGCGCTATTTTTTAGTGACTGGAGAAGGCAACGGCAAACCAACCCTCAAAAACAGTCCGCCAAGATAACGTCCCGATGTGATATCACCTGAGGAGTCAGTCACGACTCGGTGCTTGCCCCAGGGGACTTTACCTATTTTTCAGTGAGGACTGGAACTAAAATGTAGAATGGAGAAGAACATTTTAACTTGTGCTTAATATAAGTACTTTACAATATAATAATTGCTGGTCGATCTCATTCGTCCATAATAACATCATGTTCTAGGGCAGTTTTTTCAGTTAGGAGAATTAGTCTAATGTGCCTTTTACACGGTTTGAATAACGGAAATGAAACGAAATGGAAATAAACAGAAATATTTCCATTTTCAATGACCCCCATTAAAATCAATGGGGAACAAAACAGAAGCATTTAATTCCGTTAATATTTTCAGTTCTCTGCTCCTCAAACGGAACAGAAAAACGGAAACTGAGGCCAAAGTCAGCGTAGGTAAGCCCTAAGGTGGACAAGAGGAGTTGTTCAATGTCACATCCATAGGCAACAGTAAAGTTCCCATGTGCCAAAGTTGCTTCTAGGTTGACTACTCCGATAGCGGCTGTGTAGTCAGTGATATGTCAGTGTACACGGGGTCTTAAAGGGAACCTGTTAGACTGTCTCTTATGGAAAAATACAAAAAAGTAGCAGACTGAACGCTCCAGGACGGTTCAAGGAACAAGATGTCACTTTCCCATTGTGAAGACACTGCAAGAGAGGCAGGAATGCTGCGAGGAGCTTTGAGACTGAAAGAACTAAACTTGATTAAAGCTTCAAACAGACTAGAAAATCCAATAATCTGGCACTTTAGCAGTCTGTGTTTGCCTACTCTGTTTACGTATGGCACATAGACTTCAATGGAGAAGGAAGGCACATATGTAGACAGCTCTTTTCCAGAAACAGGCAAGAGGTCAAATAAACTAATATGCTAATAAAAGGGTACTCCCAATTTAGGCCGGGTCAGATTCCAACCCTGTGCCTGTCCGGCTTCCGCACATACCTATCTTCTCTGTTCTTCATCTGTATTGCAGATGGCTGTGGCGAGCCGCCGTCAGAGATGCACAGTACAGAATTCTTTTTTTCACATTTTTTTTCCTCGCTAGCCGATGACGTGGAATCCGCAAACCTTTCGCAATGTCAATTGCGAAAGGGCTGCGGGTTAGATAGCTTCAATGATCTTCAATGGAAGCCATCTATACGGAATCCGCATGAAAATAGGACATGCTGCTATTTTTACTTCGCTTGCGGAAATCGCCATTCAATTTTGCTTGTGTGCAGGAAGAAGTGATTTTCCACGCTATGAACGGCATTTGCTGTGGATCCGCGATGTGTAAACTGGCAGCGGATTCCGCAATGCAAATTCGTTTGTGTACAGGCTGGTGTCACATGGGCATTATCGTATTTATGTGCACATTTGCGCAGTGGGCATTACATAATTGCACCTGCATGAGAGTGTTTTACTGTACAATTTTTGCACGCAAATCGTGCGCATTTGTGCACGCAAAAAACAAACAAACACAGCCATGCTCCCATTTATTGAAGTGGGCAGTTAGTGTAATTAGTTCATATGTACTCTTACCCTGCACAAATATGCAGGAAAATACAGCATGCTGCATAGCTTTTTGCGCAAACAAAATGCACGTGCAAAATATGCTTATGTTAACAAATGCAATTGAAATCAATGGGTTTTCTTTACTGTGTATTGTGTGCGAGCAACTTTTACATGGGTAATACGCTTTAGAAATACATTCATGTGAATCCAGCCTAAACCAATTATGTCTGAGATGAGATTACCCATCTGCATGTCGCAGCCTGTAGTGGCCAGGATTACGGAAACAGTCCAAGTGGCAGCTCTATGCTATTTCAGTAAGGGTATTTCATGCACGAGTTCTGTAGCAATATGGACAGAACTCGTGTGGGTTAATAATAACACATTGATTTCAACCTATTTATTCACACAAGCAACTTATCTCTCGCAGCGATGCGGCAAGATTGAAAAATTGCTGCATGGCCTATATTTTGCTAACTCCACATAAATTGCCTATTATTTCCTTTGGGAGCTTTAAAAAAATGTTATCGCACTTGCATGCGATTTGCATGTCAGTGTGATGCAATTTTTACCATTGAGGACTATTAGAAGGACTTGCAATTTTTTTCACTAATGCTCGCATCCAGAATCATAATTTTACAAGTGCAATATCAATCCGAGTTACTCAAACCAATATCGTAGTCACATATGTGAATGAACCCTAAGGCCTCGGTCACACGAGTGTTTTTTCCGTGCATGAATAGGCGCGTAAAAAGAGAGCTTCTAAAAGAACCAGTGGGTTCCTATAGAAGCATTCACATGAACGACTGTTAGATGCGCAAAATACTCACACCTTTCAAAGATAGGACATGCGAGTGCAACTCGTATCTAAGGTCCATGCTACTAGAAAAGATAGGACCTGACCTATCTTTTGTACGTGCTTTCCATAGACTGCTATGGGAGCTGAAAGAACGCACCTCGGATCGTGTGAACGGGCTATTCAAATGATGGAATTCACCTGCTTACGTGATCTTTTCCACAAACTAGGGAGGAAAAAAACGCTCGTGTGACCAAGGTCTATGGCTAAATACACATGGGTGAGTGCGATATTGGGGTGAGCAACTCTGCCTGATATTTTTCACGCCGATGCAAGGCGTTTTTGATTCTCAAAGAAAAATTTGAAATGCAATTTGAAATATGTGAAATGCAATTTAAGGTATTTAATAGACTCTGCAAAAATGTAAATCACACATTAAACATAAATAATTATGAAACGGACCGTAATCATGCATTTTATGCTTGGCATCACATCAGCATATCACACAAATCTAGGACTGAAAAAAAATGCCATGGTGCGTTACACAAGCCGGCCCAGCCCTCATATATAGGTAGCCCACTCCCTTTCTCAGTTCCCAAGATGACCCCTCCCTTTCCCAGTTTAAGATGGCCCCATTGTTATGGTCCACAGCATGCTACCCCTCTTCCCAGCAGGTCCCTCCCACCCCTTCCTGATCCCCAGCCTGGTGCCCTCTCTCTAAACCTCTCCCCAAAGTGCAAACAAAACATTACATAGAACAGTGATATTTCCAAAAATCACCCTAAATACGTAGACAGAAAAAGAAAAATAGGCATTTGCACGTGGCCTAAGATAAGCACAACCCCTTTTCTGTCTAGTTGACCAGTGAGCTTACCTTACTCTTTTATCCTCTATTTTCCTGAGGTTTTCATCCCGCTTCAGCACAGCTAAAATGGCCTCTTTTTCTTGGTCCAGCAAATAGGACAAGTTGAGTATTTCCGTGTTTTTAGACATAATTACAAAGTCTGAAGAGCGGTAATTGAAATCGTTGACCCCAACCGGATGGGATAGTTGTTACAAATATTTAATCACCAGTATTCTCTTCTGGTGGTATATTGTGCAGAGATCTTCTTACGTAATCCTTGAATAACTTGAGAATTGTTAGAGTTGAGTTGTATTTTATGGCTGCAGATCGATATGTGCTGAAGAATCTTCATTGTTATTCAGGCTGGAAAAAAATACAAATAGATATATAACTTCATAGTTCATATTAATGTCCATATTAGAGATGAGCGAGTATACTCGCTAAGGCACATTACTCGAGCGAGTACTGCCTCAGCCGAGTATCTCTAAAGATTCGGGGGCCGGCGGGGGGCGGGGAGCGGAGGGGAGAGCGGGGAGGAACAGAGGGGAGATCTCTCTCTCCCTCACCCCCCCCCCCCCCCCCCCCCCGCTCCCAGCCGCAACTCACCTGTCACCCGCGCCGGCCCCCAAATCATTAGAGACGAGCCGGGAGATACTCGGCTAAGGCACTACTTGCTTGAGTAATGTGCCTTAGCGAGTATACTCGCTCATCTCTAGTCCATATGGTAGGCTGGGTAAGGCTGAGAACACTTTAAGGGCTCATTCACACAGGCTTGAAAATTGCACAGAAGATAGCCGCGCATAAAAAATCAGGTGAATGGATGATATCCGCGATCAAGTACCTAGACTCATTAGCATTAAAATCATCCATTCACATGATCAGGAGTAGCATGTTGCTGAAAAATCCGCTGCTGAGGGAGAGAGAGATTTTTATTTCATCCAGGCTGCGCAAAACCTTTAACTCACTTCATACACCCATGTGACATTCTTTATCAGCACTCCCCACTGCTAATCAGACTCTCCCTTTCTCTGGCATTGTTTCGCAAACACCCTCTCCCTGTGGCACTGTTTAGCTAAGGCTGCTAAACTCACTTGCCCTTCCCCTCCCTATTTTACAGCTCCCATAAGAGTCTATGGACACTCCTGCGTTTTGCGCACCAAAGATAGGTCAAGACCTATATTTTTGCACAGCATGGAATTTCAGTCACCGATGTCCTATTTTTTTAGGTGCAATTTTTTTTTGGTGCGCCTAAAATTCCTTAGGCCTCATGTCCACGGGCAAAATATGACTTTAAATCCGTAGCGGATCACCCACATGCGGATCCGCATCCCATAGGGATGCATTGACCACCCGTGGGTAGATAAACACCCACGGATGGTCAATAAAAGTGAATTTTAAAAAAATGGAGCATGAAAAAAAAACGTGACATGCTCCATTTACGGGCGGGTCTCCCGCGGGGACGGCTCCCGCAGGCTTCTATTGAAGTCTATGGAAGCCGTCCGGATCCACGGGAGACCTAAAATAAGAATAACTTACCCGCAGCGGACCGGGCAGGTCTTCTCTTCTTCACGGCTGGATCTTCTTTCTTCGGCCCGGCGGATGTGATGTTCCATGGAGAATCCGTAGCGGGCCTGATTTTCCCCGTGGACATGAGGCCTAAGTCTGAATGTTTCCATAGGAAACCATTGATTCTAATTGTCACGTTTTTTGGCGCGGCTAACTTAGCTGTGCAAATTCCTTTATGTGAATGAACACGAAGGTAGCACATCTCATAGCATACTGCATGCACATTTGTGCACCCCCATAGACGTTTATGGGGACCTTTGGTGTGCAAATGCACAGAAAAGTGGAGTATGCTGCTTTTTTTTTTTTTGCGTGACTGAAATGCGCAGGAAAATACGCGCATGTGAACAAACCCATTGAAAGCATTGGATTCTAGTCTCTGTGTATAGTGCACGTAATTTGATTTCAATGAGTTTGTTCACATTTCACTCTTTTGCGCACGTATTTTGCTTGTATGGTAAAAAACGCAGCATGCTCTGCTTTTGTGCGTATTTGCACACCAAAGGTTCCCATAGAAGATGTGCACGCTATGAAAGGAGATGCGCAATTCTGTGGAAAAAAGAACACATCTGGAACTTACTAGTCTAAAAAGTCATTTAAATCGGGGGCATGGTTGCATTTCATGCGCATAAAAGCCATGTCCTGTGGGCTCAAAAACTACAGTGAGTTATGTCAATACATGTCCAAAATACTATGTCCATTGCGCAAAAAGTTGCACAAAGGCACAAATGCCTGTGTGAAGGAGCCATCAGTGTACGCAATGGTGCAGATTTTAACATGGAATTTGGTGAGGATTTTTCGCTGTGGAATACTCGCACCAAATCCATACAGGATAGGGATAACTATTTCATTGGTGGGTGTCCGCCTCCTGGGACCCCCACTGATTATGAGAACAGGGGTCCCAAATGAATAGAGTGACATGATGTTCCATTCAATTCAATGAGACTGCTGGGGATAGCCGAGTTGAAGTATTTGGCTATCTCTGGCAGTCCTAGTGCAATGAATGCAGTGGCAGCAAGCATCATCAGCTGTAACTCCATACACACAGGGTTACACAGGACCGTATTCTCATGATTGGTGCAGTCACAGTGGTTGGACCTCCACAGATTAGACAGATATTCCCTATCTCATAGATAGACAATAACTTTAAATCTTGGCACAACCCCTTTAGCTATGATTAACAGCTCTATTCCCAGGTCCTGTTAGGACACAGTCCTTTGTTGGGCAAGCACAGAACAAAGACTACAGTAAAACAAATATACTGGATATGATGTGCTGTGTAGGATAGTGGATTATATAGTATATGCTAATAGTATGACTGCCATTCACACCTGTACCAGAGGGGCCTTTGATCCTGTTAGTTCCTTTTGGGAACAGCAAGGAAGCCCTTTGTTGTAGTGAAAAGGGAATTAGCCATTTGCAGGAGATCCTATTGTCCCTCTGCCCCTTCAATACACATCCCCCAGACTTGCTGACTACAATTTCCCAACAGTGAGATGAGACAAAGAAAAAAATAAGAACTAGGATTATGGGGCATTTAAAGGTTCCAGCTCAACAGGGATTATATTTTTGAAACCGTTAGTATACCACGGACGTAGTGCATTTGCAGTGAGCTAGAGTTGGCAGATGTAACTCGAGTGGTTTGTTCTAACTCAGGCCTAGTCACAGTGGTGGCTACTCTGCCTAGAACAAAGGCCCATGCAGCAAACATATCACACAAAGATGGTCGTTAGCCACACTAGCAAAAGTTCTATGTGACACCAGAATATGATGGAGCAATGAAATAAAGAATCCAGACTTAAAGAACTTTGGTGAAACCGGAAGAACACGGTTTACTCAACATTTGGAAAGTAAAGAATACAGTTCACACTTTGCAACTTTATTCAGTATGGACAATTTTTGTAGATTTCCTGACAACAAGAGTGCAAGTGTTGGTTCTTTAACTCCCTCTCTTTCTCTCTCTTTTGAGGAAGAACCCACCAGTCTCAGTTATCTGCGGGTTGATCCAGGTAGTTGTTTGTGGAGAAGTGGAGGGTAGCAAATGATATCTCTCTCTCTAAGACATGCTGACTTCTGACCTAGCTGGGGTAATACACACACACGCTTCGTAGGCCTGTCCTCCTTCCAGATTCCATGGTGTCTGCCCTGACTCATATTTCTGTTTATCCAGGGAGGAGTAAAACTCTCCACAAGTTGTCTCCACGACTTGCATCCCACTTTTTCCCTGGAGGGGTTCCAACCTAGCATTAGGCTGTCCTTGACTACATTTTTACTTCTGCTATTCCTGCTCATGCTAACTCTGCCCCCTAACCAATCCTAACCCAGACATGGAAAACTGACAAGACACAGAGCAGGTTAGGGTGACATGGGTACAGACATATGCAAGTTTGTTGACACTAACACCAGACAAATGACCTTTTGGCAATCTGGGCAGGCCAATACACATAACTCCATCACAATCAAAGATACAGACGTAGACACATAGACACACATAGGCGTTCCACATGATGTAGCCAAACAAGTGCTGTCGAGGCCCTAACTCTGGGTCACTACACATTCTTTCTGTCTCATATTATGTTTGTTATCTACTTGTCAGTAAATTCATGACATGAAATATAGCAGCTATAGCTTCCATATTGAACTGCCTCCTAGGTACTATGGATGAAATATTACATCGGGTTTCCATCCAGAAGATCTGGGCATCTACTTAGCCAGCCCTCGGTGATGTCACAAGGAGGACAGTGGAGGTGGGATGCAGAGGGACATTAAGGCTGGGTTCACACAGGGAGGATTTACCGTGGTTTTGCTGCAGTTTTTCAGTTGCAGTTTTGCCGCAGAAGAACTGCTTCTGCGGCAAAACCGCTTCAAAGGTTATTTTTGTCTTGCGTATTTTCCACACTTTTTCAGTGCCGAAAATCCGCAAGCGTTTTTTTCCACAGCGCTTTTTTACTTTGGTCTATGGACAAAAAAATGCTGTGGAAAAGTCAAAAGAATTGACATGCTGCGTCTTGAAAAACCGCACTGCGGCAGTGCTGAAAAAAATCCATCCCGTGAGAACAGCTTTTTTCCCCAAACACATTTCTCTGCATTGCACTGAAAACGCAGCGGTTTTGCCGCAGTGCGGATATGCAACGGCAAACCGCGGCAAAACCGCAGCAAATCTGCCCCGTATGAACTCAGGCTAAAAGTAAAGGGGGATCTTCTCCTATTGTCACAACCAGGAGTTGCATCAAAATACATGAGTGTCCACTTTCTCGGGTGTTCCTCACGCCAGGACTATTTGAAACAACCTCATAGACTGGTATTTTCTATTATTTTTATTTTCATGCTGTTGTGTGTATTTGTATGCTCCTTACCCTTTTGTAAATGTCACTCTCTGTTGCTGTGGTTTTACAGTAGCCACAGCAGAAAAAAAGGTGACATAACCACTACATATAAATAAACTCTTACAGAATAGTCACCAGTATTTACTTTTAAGCCTTTGAGAGAGCTATTTGCTGCTTCTACCAAAGACTACATTATTCAAGTATATGCAGAAGACACTTATACAACATGTCGAAAATATAACAAATGCTGGAGTTCTAGGTTTGAATCTGAACAAGGACCACATCTGGATGGAGTTCTTCAAAGTCCATGCAGATGTTGTACTTGATGGAATTTGAACCTAGGACCCAAGCGCTGAAAGGTAGCAGTGGTAACCAATGACACACACATTTACATTTATAGGAAATTTGGTTTTTTGGTGATTTATGCTAAAAAACTGATATTGGGATGACTCAATCAGATTTTGCAAAAATCAGCCCAATTTTATCGCCAGGCCAATCACAACGAACAGCAAATACATTTTAAATTAGATTATCAACATCATCGCTTGCTTTATATACAGGATAATCCGTAGAATGGAACACAATTTTCTCATTATATTTGCAGTCTGGCATCCGCATGGCATGGCTCTGCCAATGATAGAGTAATAATGACTGACTTAACAAGGATAACATACACTACATAATGCGGGGAAGAAGGTCAAAACCTGTATAATCATTTCACTGTAATTAACATATGAAAATGCAAAAGCAGACATTGGAATAATGAGCTAATATACTGAAAGATGTAACATTTGTAAACTGACAAATAGGTTAATTGCCTTTTATGTATCCCAAGGTTTTAGAAGAGTTCTACAGCCGTAGCCTAAAGTTTTGAGACTGACAAAAAGTTTGGTTTCCACAAAGTTTGCTGCTTTAGTTTTTTTAGATTTTTTACCCCAGTCCTCTGCAGTTCAATCCCTGCACAGTATTTTCTCTGATGAAGCCCCCATCAGACTGTTTGGAATCTCTGGAAGAATGTTTTGCCCGGAGAAGAAAAGGTGAGCGTTACCATGAGTCCTGTTTCATGCCAACACTAAAGTACCCTGAGATCATTCATGTATGGGGTTGGTTTTCATCCCAGGGAGTGGGCTCTGTCACGTACAGATGAGGAGGAGGCTTAGATTGTGAAGTGACTGGTACCCAACTTTCCGTGACTCTACCATCATCCAGACAAGCGACCATCATCTTCTGCCACAACTCTATAGCAATCTGCCTGGCCTTGCACTGCAAACCAATTTGCCCCATACTGAACAGGAGGAGAGAGGAGAAGGGACGATACCTATCAATCCCCCCCTCTCTCCTTGATCATTCTGCAGTATCGCAAGCTTGAAGTCATTAGAATACAAGCTGATTTATACCCAGCTTCCCCGGGCTCCTGCACACACGCGAAGTGAAAGCTCAAATCATCCTCTTGATCCGTTCTAACGCACTCCACAGCTCTACAGTGCTCAAACAAAAACACTGCCAACACCAGTTTCTTAACGGAAAAACTGGAACCCGATTTATAAATTATTAATACAATCTTCGGAGAATATGGTTTTGTGTTAAAACGGACGAGGTTCACTAATTAATTTAAAGTTTAATTCTCAAATAGGAGCAGTGCTTATTTACAGAAAAATACAAAAATGATGTTACAAGATAATCGGTAAGAGACATATACATATTCACAGACAGTAAAATAACAAGCATTAAAATAAGAGTGTTACCATTCTTTTGCATGGAGTCTCGCAGGGTTACTACGGGGCAGTTCTCACGTATAGTGACCTCCAAGAGGCTGACATAAAAATGGACGCAGAGACACACACAGAAAGTCTGACAGGCTACAGCTTCCACATCACAATATATATCTATCCATCTCATATCTTTGTCTATCTCTCTGGTATCTATCTACCTGTCTAATATCTATCTATCTATCTATCTATCTATCTATCTATCTATCTATCTATCTATCTATCTATCTATTTATCTATCATCTCATCTAGTAAGGGCAAATTCAAGGGGCAAGGATGTCTACTCCACTTTCCTAGTGTCCTGAACTGCAGCTGATTGATACTGGACAGCTGTGGGGACACTTTATTCACCCCTTTATATTACAGGCTCACTCACAATTTTGCCAAAGAACACTGCCATGAAGAAAGTATAGTATTTAACCCCTTAATGACACGGCCTATTTTGGCGTTGAGGACCAAGCGATTTTTTGGTATTTTTCCATCTCCATTTTTCAAAAGCCATAACTTTTTTATTTTTCCGTGGACGCGGCCGTATAAGGGCTTGTTTTTTGCGTGGCGATCTGTAGTTTTTATCGGTGCCACTTTTGGGTATATAGACAATATCGTAAAATTTTTTTATTTTTTTTTTAATGATAACAGGGAGAGAAAACGCATCAATTCTGCCATAGATTTTTTTTTTTTTTTACAGCGTTAATCATGCAGCATAAATGACACACTAAATTTTTTCTGCGGGTCGGTACGGTAACAACGATACCAAAATTGTTATATTTTTTTTAGGTTTTTACACTTTTTTGCAATAAAACTCCCTTTTTTTGGAAATCTTTTTTTTTTCTCTATAGCTGCATTCAAAGTCATGTAACTTTTTTATTTTTCTATGTACGGAGCTCTTTAAGGGCTTATTTTTTGCGAGACGAGCTGTAGTTTTTATTGGTACCATTTTGGGAAATGTACGGCTTTTTTGATCACTTTTATTGCATTTTTTGTGAGGCAAAATGCTAAAAATTAGCATTTTGCCTCTGTTTTTTAGCGGGTTTTTTTACGCCTTTTGTCGTACAAAATAAAAAGCGTGTTCAACTTTTTGTACACGTCGTTACGGACGCGTCAATATCCAATATGTGGGGTTTTAGTTTTTTTTCCCTTTTTTTATGCTAATATTAGAAAAAGCATAAAAAAAGGGGTTTTTTAACATTTTTTTTTACATTTTTCTTTTTTTTACACTTTTCTTTTCTTTCTTTTATACTATTTGAGTCCCTCTGAGGGACTTGCAGCACTGTGCCTATGATCGCTGTCATAAGGCATGGCAGAGCTACTGCTCTGCCATGCCTTATCGCTTGTACAGCGATTATAGGCACAGGCAATACAGGACGTCAGTGTCTGGCGTCCTGTTGCCATGGTGACAGGCCGGGCTCTCGCGATAATATCGCGAGTTCCGGCCGGAGACACACAGGGATCGCGATCCCTCTGTGAACTCTTTCCCTGCCGCGATCTACTTAGATCGCGGCAGGGAAGGGGTTAACAGCGGCAGGCCGCATCTCCGATGTCCCCCCACTGTTGGAGCGGGACGCCGGCTGTGACTGACAGCCGGCTCCCGCTGCTGGATAGCGCGGGATCTTATGTGATCCCGTGCTATCTCCAGGACGTACCGGTACGTCCTTTTGCGGGAAGTACCAGGCTCCCGGGACGTTACGGTACGTCCTGGAGCGGGAAGGGGTTAAACATCCTCCAACGGCGACTTCTCCCAACCATCCAGGAGCAATTCGGTGATGAACAATGCTCCTTCCATTATGATAGAGCACCATGTCACAAGGCTAAAGCGATAACTAAGTGGTTCAGTGAGCAATACATTAACATTTTGGGTCCATAGCCAGAAAACACAGAAATTGTTATAAACTCCAAGCACTGATTAAACAAGAATGGGTTGCCATCAGTCAGGATGTGGCCCAGAAGCGGATATTCAGCCTGCCAGGGCAAATTGCAAAAGTCTTGAAAACAAAGGTTCAACAGTGTTAGGATCTTCTCACACACGGCGTTGGCAAATTGACATGATTTTGAATGCGGCGACTTGCTGCGATTTTACCGCCATATTCGAACTCAGGTTACTGCGTTCGTCAGCAGTTTTTAAAATAGAGCAGACAGCGCAGGTCTGCAATGCCCCATTGAAATTGTTACAATCGGAGTATTCCACTGTGATTATTGCGGCGTTCAAAATGGTAAAAAGCGCATGTGTGAGAGTGGCCTAAATATTGAGTCTTTGCTTATGGCTTCATTCACATGAGCATATATCGGCTGCGTTTTCACCGCCGGCCCATATATGCTACGCATTTGATGCATTGATTTCCAATGCCTCAGTTCAAATGGCCGTTTTTGCAGTGCGTAAAAACGGCCATCCAGAAAAAATGGCGCATATGGTGTGCATTCTGATCAAACCATCGCAAATTAATGTCCCCTATGGAGACAAAAAAAAGAGAATAAAATGTAGTAAAAGTAGAAAAAAAAAGCATTTGCCGTATTTATAATAAAAAGAAATCTAAATACATAAAACCAAAAACATATTTAGTATCACATCATCCAGTATTTACCCCACAGGGTGAACATAGTCAGAATTTAGCTTTTTTGATCATCCCATCTCCTAGAAAATATACAATAAAAAGCGATCAAGAAGTCGTATGTACTCCAAAACGGTAGCAATAGAAACTACAAGACGTCCTGAAAACATGAGCCCTCGCACAACTATGCCGACAGAAAAATAAAAAAGTATTTATGTGTTTACCAAGGAGAAGAAAATCCCAGATCTCATGCAGAAAGTCTGGGACCCAGGAGAAATACAAATCACCAGCCTGTTGTGGTATCAAATGATTTCTAATGTATTCAAAGGTGCATGTGGTTTATATACCATAAATGACATCACAGGAAATGTATCTACCACCAAGATTAATACATGATAGAGTACAACTAAAATGTTTAACATAAGTTACACCTTTTAAGGTATAACTATAACATACAATTAAACCGTTATGAATTCAGTGAAAAGGAATGCAAAGGGGGTCTGAGAGACTCTTATCCTCTGTCTGTCTCTATCCATACCATTCACTGGTATAGAAAAGGTTTCGTTTAACCTCTTCACTACTTATTCTAGCATCATGCTATACCTTTCTAGACTACAATCTAATAGAAAAACAATTAACTGATACATTGATCTACAATTTTCTTAACAAAAATAATTTTATTTTTTTCCATAGATATTTAAATTTTTAAAAGTAGTACAGCAAAAAAAAAAAACAACTATAAATCTGGTATTGTAGTAATCATACTGACCCACAAAATAAATTTATCATGTGATTTTTTGCTGCAGTGTGTACGCCATAGAAACAAAACCTCTCCAAAGATGGTCGGAATTGCAATTTAGTTTTTATTTTACTACGCTTATAATTTTTAAAAAAAGTTTTTCAGTACATTACACGTACATTAAATAGTACCATTGATAAATACAACTCATCCCACAAAAAACAAGCCCTCAGACAAATAGATAAGTAAAAGAGTTAGGATTTTTTTAAAGTGGGGAGGAAATGTAAAAAAATGAAAAAAAAGTGGGAGGGTGCATTCTTAGGGGGTTTAGTAGTAGGAAAAGCCATTTAATGAACTGCAAAGATTATAAGTAATACATGTCCAGACATGTCAATTCACCTGCTTTTACAGGGAGTTTCCAGTTTTTAGCCTACTCACCAAGTCACTATGAGGCCTTAGTCAGACGGGCGTTTTTTCGCGCGATTTGCGCATGCGCATGCGTCCGGCGATTTTTTAAAACCATTGGTATCGGACACATGAGCGCTTTTTATGCGCTCGTCCGATAAATTATAGAACAGAAATCGCAGATCGCACCTATCTGCGATTCCTGTTCTCTTCTCTATATGCGCTCAATGGGGCCGGCGGCAGCAGCGCTGACCCCATTGAGAACATATAGAAGACAAATCATTCTTCTCTGCCACAGCTGTAACAGCTGTGGCAGAGAAGAACGATGTTTGCCCATTGAATTCAATGGAGCCGGCAATACAGCCGGCTCCATTGAAAGCAATGGGCTGCCGGCGTGCGCGGGATGAATTGTCTGGAAGGGCTTAAATATATAAGCCCTTCCCTGCAATTCATCCAGAAAAGTGTTAAAATAAAAAATATATATATACTCACCTGCTCCCGGCAGCCGGAGTTCCACGCGGCCGGCTTGCAGTGGGTGTGAAGGGAGTGTGAGTCAGACCTGCCTCTGATTGGCTCAGCGCTGAGCCAATCAGGGGGCAGGTCTGACTCACACCCCCTTCACACCCACTGCAGGCCGGCCGCGCGGAGCTCCGGCTGCCGGGAGCAGGTGAGTATATATATATTTTTTATTTTAACACTTTTCTGGATGAATTGCAGGGAAGGGCTTATATATTTAAGCCCTTCCCGACAATTCATCCCACACTCACCCGCAGCGCATTGCTTTCAATGGAGCCAGCTGTATTGCCGGCTCCATTGAATGCAATGCGCTGGACAGCTCCGGCCCGTTTCTAATGAAACCCGGCTAGGAGCAGATTTTCAGGCGATTTTCGGGCACCGGTCACGCGATTTGCGGATCGCATCCGTCATGCGATCCGCAAATCGCGCGAAAAAACGCCCGTCTGACTAAGGCCTGAGAGTAAATATACAGTTTACTATTTATTGGTTTAATCCTAAAAAAAATACATATCACATGGACACATCCAATTGTTTTTCTGGACACTGGAAAAAAAGTGCCAAGTTTTTAAGGACCATCCAAGAATTTACAGCTGGTTGGAAAAACATTATTCATCCCACATGGCGAATACTAAATATGCAATGAGAGAATTGCTGTTTTGTGGTCACTTCAATTTGTCTCTAAAAAACTGGAATAAAACAAATATTAAAAAGGTCATACGTACCCCAAAATGGTACCAATAAAAATGAGCCCTCATGTAGTTCCATCAATGGAAAAATACAGTTATGGCTGTCAGAATATTTAACACAAAGAAAATTTATTCAGTAAGAAAAAGATTTTTATTTTTTTTAAAGTTATAAAACCTAACAAAAATTATATAAAATCGGTATTGCTGTAATCTTACTGACCTGCAAAATAAAGCTGAAATGTCATTTTTACAGTAAATGCTGTAAAAAATGAGACGCAACGAACAATGGAGGAATTGCATTTAATTTTTTCATTTCGCCTGCAAAAATGTTTTATTTGTCTTTCAATACATTGTATGGTACATAGATGGTACTGTTAAAATTTACAACTCATTCCGCAAAAAAATAAACCCTCATGGCTCAGTCAGACGGTGCAGGGTACTTTCCATGGGCTCCTATGGGAGCCGTGAAAGCACGCAGCCAGCACCACGTAAAAAGTTATAGAACTTTGAAAGTGTGGATGAAAAAAATAAAAATGTCTGTAGTGCTAAGGAGTTAAAGGACCACTCTACACAACAGCAGCAACAATGTAACAATAGCTTCACACACAGAAATGCTTAGATTTTGTTCACAATCGTTTTGGAGGCTCTGGAACAGATTTGGCACAAAGTCCTATTTTTTGTGGTAAAATGCTTGGTAGCATGGCAGAAACCCAACAGACCTTATAATAGTCTATAGAGGCTGTTAGGTGCTGTTCGTGTCAGTGAAGTGCTAGATTTGACTCTGCCATCTTTTTTCATTAATCGACTCTTATAACAGAGCAGGAAGAAGCAAATTGTAGGACAAGTGTGAACATAAATTGTGAGGTTGCATCAACCACTTGTATATGAACCCCTTGTGCCTCCATGGGTGTCTGACTGCTACATGCATTACTAGAGATGAGCGAACGTACTTGTCCGAGCTTGATGCTCAGGCGAATATTAGGGTGTTCGGGATGCTCGTTACTCTTAACGAGCACCACGCGGTGTTCGGGTTACTTTCACTTTCATCTCTGAGACGTTAGCGCGCTTTTCTGGCCAATTGAAAGACAGGGAAGGCATTACAACTTCCCCCTGTGACGTTCAAGCCCTATACCACCCCCCTGCTGTGAGTGGCTGGCGAGATCAGATGTCACCCAAGTATAAAAATCGGCCCCTCCCGCGGCTCGCCTCAGATGCGTTGTGAGTTAGCTGAGGGAAAGTGCTGTTGTGTTGGAGCTGCTGTAGGGAGAGTGTTAGGAGTTAGTGTAGGCTTCAAGAACCCCAACGGTCCTTCTTAGGGCCATATCTATCCGTGTGCAGTACTGTGGAGGCTGCTGTTAGCAGTGTTGCACAATTTTTTTTTTTTTCAAAATCGGCTGTGCAGAGCATTGCGCCCTGCAGTAATACTACAGGGACAGAAGTGGTGGTTAGGCAGGGAGAGTGTAAGGAGTGAGTGTAGGCTTCAAGAACCCCAACGGTCCTTTTTAGGGCCACATTTAACCGTGTGCAGTACTGTGCAGGCTGCTGTTAGCAGTGTTGCATATATTTTTTTTTTCAAAATCGGCTGTGCAGAGCATTGCGCCCTGCAGTAATACTACAGGGACAGAATTGTGTACGCAGGGCCAGATGACATATATTATTGATTGAATATAGTCAGTGGGCCTTTTCTTTAAAAAAAAAAAGGGAAACATTCTATTTGGCCTGCCTCTGACAGTCCTCAGCGTTCTGGGTACGTGTGTGGTGGGTGGAGAACGTAAAGAAATCATACGCAGCCAGCTACGTTTAGCAGCAGGCTTGCGCCAATTTATTTCCTGGCTGGGAAAAATCACTGCTCTGCTGCACTTCATATAACACTGCAGTTCTGTGGAACACATTTCTTATCTGATTGAATATAGTCAGTGGGCCTTCCCTTTAAAAAACAAAAGGGAAACATTCTATTTGGCCTGCCTCTGACAGTCCTCAGCGTTCTGGGTACGTGTGTGGTGGGTGGAGAACGTAAAGAAATCATACGCAGCCAGCTACGTTTAACAGCAGGCTTGCGTCAATTTATTTCCTGGCTGGGAAAAATCACTGCTCTGCTGCACTTCATATAACACTGCAGTTCTGTGGAACACATTTCTTATCTGATTGAATATAGCCAGTGGGCCTTCCCTTTAAAAAACAAAAGGGAAACATTCTATTTGGCCTGCCTCTGACAGTCCTCAGCGTTCTGGGAACGTGTGTGGTGGGTGGAGAACGTAAAGAAATCATACGCAGCCAGCTACGTTTAACAGCAGGCTTGCGCCAATTTATTTCCTGGCTGGGAAAAATCACCGCTCTGCTGCACTTCATATAACACTGCAGTTCTGTGGAACACATTTCTTATCTGATTGAATATAGTCAGTGGGCCTTCCCTTTAAAAAAAAAAAAAGGGAAACATTCTATTTGGCCTGCCTCTGACAGTCCTCAGCGTTCTGGGTACGTGTGTGGTGGGTGGAGAACGTAAAGAAATCATACGCAGCCAGCTACGTTTAACAGCAGGCTTGCGCCAATTTATTTCCTGGCTGGGAAAAATCACCGCTCTGCTGCACTTCATATAACACTGCAGTTCTGTGGAACACATTTCTTATCTGATTGAATATAGTCAGTGGGCCTTCCCTTTAAAAAAAAAAGGGAAACATTCTATTTGGCCTGCCTCTGACAGTCCTCAGCGTTCTGGGTACGTGTGTGGTGGGTGGAGAACGTAAAGAAATCATACGCAGCCAGCTACGTTTAACAGCAGGCTTGCGCCAATCTATTTCCTGGCTGGGAAAATTCACCGCTCTGGTGCACTTCATATAACACTTCAGTTCTGTGGAACACATTTCTTATCTGATTGAATATAGTCAGTGGGCCTTCCCTTTAAAAAAAAAGGGAAACATTCTATTTGGCCTGCCTCTGACAGTCCTCAGCGTTCTGGGTACGTGTGTGGTGGGTGGAGAACGTAAAGAAATCATACGCAGCCAGCTACGTTTAACAGCAGGCTTGCGCCAATCTATTTCCTGGCTGGGAAAATTCACCGCTCTGGTGCACTTCATATAACACTTCAGTTCTGTGGAACACATTTCTTATCTGATTGAATATAGTCAGTGGGCCTTCCCTTTAAAAAAAAAGGGAAACATTCTATTTGGCCTGCAGGCTTGCGGCAATTTATTTCCTGGCTGGGAAATCACTGGTAATACAGCATGCTGAGGGGTAGGGGTAGGCCTAGAGGACGTGGACGTGGCCGAGGACGCGTAGGCCCAAGTGAGGGTGTGGGCACAAGCCGAGCTCCTGATCAAGGTGTATCGCAGCCGACTGCTGCGCGATTAGGAGAGAGGCACGTTTCTGGCGTCCCCACATTCATCGCCCAATTAATGGGTCCACGCGGGAGACCTTTATTAGAAAATGAGCAGTGTGAGCAGGTCCTGTCGTGGATGGCAGAAAGTGCTTCGAGCAAGCTATCATCCACCCACAGTTCTGCGCCGTCCAGTGCTGCAAATCCGAATCCTCTGGCTGCTGCTCCTCCTTCCTCCCAGCCTCCTCACTCCACTACAATGACACATGCTCAGGAGCGGGAAGACTCCCAGGAACTGTTCTCGTGCCCCTGCTCAGAATGGGCAGCAGTGGTTCCTCTCCCACCAGAGGAGTTTATCGTCACTGATGCCCAACCATTGGAAAGTTCCCGGGGTCCGGGGGATGAGGCTGGGGACTTCCGGCAACTGTCTCAAGACCTTTCAGTGGGTGAGGAGGACGATGACGATGAGACACAGTTGTCTTGCAGTGAGGTAGTAGTAAGGGCAGTAAGTGCGAGGGAGGAGCGCACAGAGGATTCGGAGGAAGAGCAGCAGGACGATGAGGTGACTGACCCCACCTGGTGTGAAACGCCTACTCAGGACAGGTCTTCAGAGGGGGAGGCAAGGGCAGCAGCAGGGTAGGTTGCAAGAGGCAGTGCGGTGTTCAGGGGTAGAGGCAGGGCCAGACCGAATAATCCACCAACTGTTTCCCAAAGCGCACCCTCGCGCCATGCAACCCTGCAGAGGCCGAGGTGCTCTAAGGTCTGGCAGTTTTTCACAGAGACGCCTAACGACCGACGAACAGTGGTGTGCAACCTTTGTCGTGCCAAGATCAGCCGGGGAGCCACCACCAACAGCCTCACCACCACCAGCATGCGCAGACATATGATGGCCAAGCACCCCACAAGGTGGGACGAAGGCCGTTCACCGCCTCCGGTTTGCACCGCTGCCTCTCCCCCTGTGCCCCAACCTGCCACTGAGATCCAACCCCCCTCTCAGGACACAGGCACTACCGTCTCCTGGCCTGCACCCACACCCTCACCTCCGCTGTCCTCGGCCCCATCCACCAATGTCTCGCACCGCACCGTCCAGCCGTCGCTAGCGCAAGTGTTTGAGCGCAAGCGCAAGTACGCCGCCACGCACCCGCACGCTCAAGCGTTAACCGTCCACATAGCCAAATTTATCAGCCTGGAGATGCTGCCGTATAGGGTTGTGGAAACGGAGTCCTTCAAAAGTATGATGGCGGCGGCGGCCCCGTGCTACTCAGTTCCCAGTCGCCACTACTTTTCCCGATGTGCCATCCCAGCCCTGCACGACCACGTCTCCCGCAACATTGTACGCGCCCTCACCAATGCGGTTAGTGCCAAGGTCCACTTAACAACGGACACGTGGACAAGCACAGGCGGGCAGGGCCACTACATCTCCCTGACGGCACATTGGGTGAATTTAGTGGAGGCTGGGACAGAGTCAGAGCCTGCGACCGCTCACGTCCTACCCACCCCCAGAATTGCGGGCCCCAGCTCGGTGGTGGTATGTTCGGCGGTGTATGCTTCCTCCACTAAAGCACCCCCCTCCTCCTCCTCCTCCTCAACCTCTGCCTCGCACTCTAGATGTGTCAGCAGCAGCAGGACGTCGCCAGCAGTCGGTGTCGCGCGGCGTGGCAGCACAGCGGTGGGCAAGCGTCAGCAGGCCGTGCTGAAACTACTCAGCTTAGGAGAGAAGAGGCACACGGCCCACGAACTGCTGCGGGGTCTAACAGAGCAGACCGACCGTTGGCTTGCGCCACTGAGCCTCCAACCGGGCATGGTCGTGTGTGACAACGCCCGTAACCTGGTGGCGGCTCTGCAGCTCGGCAGCCTCACGCACGTGCCATGCCTGGCCCACGTCTTTAATTTGGTGGTTCAGCGCTTTCTGAAAAGCTACCCACGCTTGTCAGACCTGCTCGGAAAGGTGCGCCGGCTCTGCGCACACTTCCGCAAGTCCCACACGGACGCTGCCACCCTGCGCACCCTGCAACATCAGTTTCATCTGCCAGTGCACCGACTGCTGTGCGACGTGCCCACACGGTGGAACTCTACGCTCCACATGTTGGCCAGGCTCTATGAGCAGCGTAGAGCTATAGTGGAATACCAACTCCAACATGGGCGGCGCAGTGGGAGTCAGCCTCCTCAATTCTTTTCAGAAGAGTGGGCCTGGTTGGCAGACATCTGCCAGGTCCTTGGAAAGTTTGAGGAGTCTACCCAGATGGTGAGCGGCGATGCTGCAATCATTAGAGTCACCATTCCTCTGCTATGCCTCTTGAGAAGTTCCTTGCAAAGCATAAAGGCAAATGCTTTGCGCTCGGAAACGGAGGCGGGGGAAGACAGTATGTCGCTGGATAGTCAGAGCACCCTCCTGTCTATATCTCAGCGCGTTGAGGAGGAGGAGGAGCATGAGGAGGATGAGGAGGAGGGGGAAGAGACAGCTTGGCCCACTACTGATAGTACCCATGCTGCTTGCCTGTCATCCTTTCAGTGTGTATGGCCTGAGGAGGAGGAGGCGGAGGAGGAGGAGG
Source organism: Eleutherodactylus coqui (assembly GCF_035609145.1). NCBI lineage: Eukaryota > Metazoa > Chordata > Amphibia > Anura > Eleutherodactylidae > Eleutherodactylus > Eleutherodactylus coqui. Next base: position 107,654,878 of record NC_089840.1, read on the forward strand.
AGGAGGATCCTGAAAGTGATCTTCCTAGTGAAGACAGCCATGTGTTGCGTACAGGTACCCTGGCACACATGGCTGACTTTATGTTAGGATGCCTTTCTCGTGACCCTCGCGTTGCACGCATTCTGGCCACTACGGATTACTGGGTGTACACACTGCTCGACCCACGGTATAAGGAGAACCTTTCCACTCTCATTCCCGAAGAGGAAAGGGGTTCGAGAGTGTTGCTATACCACAGGACCCTGGCGGACAAGCTGATGGTCAAATTCCCATCCGACAGCGCTAGTGGCAGAAGGCGCAGTTCCGAGGGCCAGGTAGCAGGGGAGGTGCGGAGATCGAGCAGCATGTTCAGCACAGGCAGTGCAACACTCTTTAAGGCCCTGGACAGCTTTATGGCTCCCCACCAAGACTGTGTCACCGCTCCCCAGTCAAGGCTGAGTCGGCGGGAGCACTGTAAAAGGATGGTGAGGGAGTACGTAGCCGATCGCACGACCGTCCTCCGTGACGCCTCTGCCCCCTACAACTACTGGGTGTCGAAGCTGGACACGTGGCCTGAACTCGCGCTGTATGCCCTGGAGGTGCTTGCTTGTCCTGCGGCTAGCGTCTTGTCAGAGAGGGTGTTTAGTGCGGCTGGGGGAATCATCACAGATAAGCGTACCCGCCTGTCAACCGACAGTGCCGACAGGCTTACACTCATCAAGATGAACAAAGCCTGGATTTCCCCAGACTTCTCTTCTCCACCAGCGGACAGCAGCGATACCTAAGCAATACGTAGGCTGCACCCGCGGATGGAAGCATTGTTCTCTATCACCATCAAAAACGTGGACCTTTTAGCGTCATCAATCTGTGTATAATATTCATCCTCCTCCTCCTGCTCCTCCTCCTGAAACCTGACGTAATCACGTCGAACGGGCAATTTTTCTTAGGCCCACAAGGCTCAGTCATATAATTTTTGTAAACAATTTTTATACGTTTCAATGCTAATTAAAGTGTTGAAACTTGCACCTGAACCAATTTTTATTAAAACTGGGCTGCCTCCAGGCCTAGTTACAAATTAAGCCACATTAACCAAAGCGATTAATGGGTTTCACCTGCCCTCTTGGTTGGGCATGGGCAATTTTTCTGATGTACATTAGCCCTCGCCTACAGTGTAATCCAATTAATTTTTTGCCCACCTGCATTAAAGCTGACGTTACATCAGCTGTGCTGGGCACTGCAATGGGATATATTTATGTACCGCCGGTGGGTTCCAGGGAGCCACCCATGCTGTCGGTCCACACGGAGTTGTAACTGCATGTGTCCACTTCTAAAGACCCCAGTCTGACTGGGGCATGCAGTGTGGGCCAAAGCCCACCTGCATTAAACATGACATTACCTCAGCTGTGCTGGGCACTGCAATGGGATATATTTATGTACCGTCGGTGGGTTCCAGGGAGCCACCCATGCTGTCGGTCCGCACAGAGTTGTAACTGCATGTGTCCACTTCTAAAGAGCCACAGTCTGACTGGGGCATTCAGTGTGGGCCGAAGCCCACCTGCATTAAACATGACATTACCTCAGCTGTGATGGGCACTGCAATGGGATATATTTATGTACCGCCGGTGGGTTCCAGGGAGCCACCCATGCTGTGGGTCCACAGGGACTTCACAATAGGGAGTTGTACCTGCCTGTGTCTATGAATTAAAAACCCCGGTCAGGTTGGGGCATGCAGTGTGGGCCGAAGCCCACCTGCATTTAATCTGACGTTAGCTCTGCTGTCCAGGGCACTGCAATGGGATACATTTATGTACCGCCGGTGGGTTCCAGGGAGCCACCCATGCTGTGGGTGCACACGGAATTCCCATTGCGGAGTTGTACCTGCCTGTGACTATTTATAAAAAACCACGGTCTGACTGGGGCATGCAGACACCTTGACAGAATGAATAGTGTGTGGCACATAGGTTCCCCATTGCTATGCCCACGTGTGCAGCTCCTGATGGCGGTGGCACAGGATTATATTTCTCATTGCTTCTGTACAGCATTGTGGGCTATCGCCCCGCCCCTTTTACAGAGGGTCGCTGCTTAGCCGTGCCAACCCTCTGCAGTGTGTGCCTGCGGTTCCTCCTCATGGCAGACGCACTTCTAAATAGACATGAGGGTGGTGTGGCATGAGGGCAGCTGAAGGCTGCGCAGGGACACTTTGGTGTGCGCTGTGGACACTGGGTCGTGCGGGGGGGGGGGTTGGGCAGCATGTAACCCAGGAGAAGTGGCAGCGGAGTGTCATGCAGGCAGTGATTGTGCTTTGTTGGAGGTAGTGTGGTGCTTAGCTAAGGTATGCATTGCTAATGAGGGCTTTTCAGAAGTGAAAATTGTTGGGAGGGGGGGGCACTCTTGCCGCTATTGTGGCTTAATAGTGGGACCTGGGAACTTGAGATGCAGCCCAACATGTAGCCCCTCGCCTGCCCTATCCGTTGCTGTGTCGTTCCCATCACTTTCTTGAATTGCCCAGATTTTCACAAATGGAGACCTTAGCGAGCATCAGCGATATACAAAAATGCTCCGGTCGCCCATTGACTTCAATGGGGTTCGTTACTCGAAACGAACCCTCGAGCATCGCGAAAATTTCGTCCCGAGTAATGAGCACCCGAGCATTTTGGTGCTCGCTCATCTCTATTCAGTAACTAAAACACAGTTAACAATCACTTACTATTTTGTTGCAGGCAGTGTCTTAGTGAGTCACCTCTCTTCTTCCCCTTCTCCTTTATACACTTCAGTGACCACAAGAATGCATCCCCTCCTCACTATCCTGTTCTGTAATTGGCCAGTCTCCTGTCACATACTTGACAGCAGGCAGTGGACAGCAAGCCAGGAGGTAGTGGCCAGTAAATTGCACTTTTGCAATTTATCACACTGGCTATTATATAATCACAAGTTGTTTAAAAAGTTAGTGACTATTTAAAAGGCACATGTCACAGCCTTCAACAATTGCAGCCCTCTCTATCCATTTGTAGCTGCAGCATTCTGTCACTTTAAAAAAAAGGAATTTCTCGTATTGTTGTATCACATTGTCTTATATGCATTTTTCTCCCACAACAGTAAAAAAAATGCTGCAAGAAAAAGTAGAAAAATGTTGGCTACATTTATAAAGTGTGCTCAGTAACCCTGCTCTCCATAAAGTTTCGAAATATGCAAAAGCTTTCCTTCAGGTCTATTGTATTTCATGCAGCGACTCACAATGGGCACAGAGTTGTTTCCTTGTGATTTTCTCTACGTACTTCCTGTTATAAAGCCTTGTACTTAGTTAACCCCTTCCTGCTGCAGCCCTTTTTGTTTGTTCATTTTTCCTCCCCAGTTTCAAAAACTCCTAACTTTTATATTTTTTCCAGTGACATGAGGGCTTGTTTTTTTGCAGGACAAGTTATATTTTTAGTGATACCATTTAATGGGCCATATAAGTTATTGGAAAACGTAAAAAAATTTCTAAGTGCGGTGAAATGAAAAAACCCCGCAACTGCACAATTTTTATTTGGGAGGGCCGGGGTGTTTTTTTAAGGCATTCATGGTGCAGCAAAAATGACGTGTTATCTTCATTTTGTGAGTCAGTATAATTATGCCGATACCAAGTTTATGTTGAGCGTCAAACTATAAGGCCTCCTTCACATGTGCGAGAAAGTCGCGCGATTTTGTAGCATTGCTACGATGCTACAAATCGCATGTATCAGAAGCCCATGCTTTCCTATGGGTTCCTTCACACATGAGATGTTTTGTAGCATGCTACAAAACAACACACAAATCTCGCAGGTCTGGCGATATGCCCGCGACATGCTAGGTTTTGTATCCCATGTTTCTCTATGGAGCCTTCCTCTCTGTTGCATCGCATCGCACGTAAACGCAGTTTGCATGCGATGCAACTTTGACAGTAGCAGATTCTACAAAGTCACATGTGACGCTACAAAATCACGCGACTTTGTAGCATCTGCTACTGTCAAAGTTGCATCGCATGCAAACCGCGTTTTCGTACGATGCGATGCAACAGAGAGGAAGGCTCCATAGAGAAACATGGGCTACAAAACCTAGCGTGTCGCGGGCATATCGCTGGACCTGCGAGGTTTGTGTGTCGTTTTGTAGCATGCTACAAAACATCTCATGTGTGAAGGAACCCCTTGGGAAACCATGGGCTTCTCATACATGCGATTTGTAGCATTGTAGCAATGCTACAAAATCGCGCGACTTTGTCGCCCATGTGAAGGAGGCCTAAGGGCCTTCAGAAAGCCCCAGGTTGCCATAAAACCTAGAAAGCACCACATAATCTCATCTGTTCGGAATATCCCAATCCAGACATTTAAATGCTGCCATCAGAATTAACAGGGGCCTTTAAAAGGTTAACATTAGCGATCATAGTTATCTCCGATTATGGCTTCTGCAACTGGGTCTGCTGTCTATGGCGCTGGTATACATATATGTACAGCGCAAATCAAGAAACAGTTGCACTAACTACATCATAAGTGTATTAGGTAAAAACTTAGGACTAGTGCCCACGGCCGTGACGGGCTCCGCAAGCGGAATTCATATGATGCGGCCGGCGGTAGACAGGGAAGCGTTTTCACGCTATCTTCCGCTGTGATACAGCAGAAGATAGCGTGACGGACAGCTTCCATTGACTGCAATGGAAGCCGTCCGCGCGTACGCCCGCGGCAAATAGAACATGCCGCGGGTGAGGACGGGTGAATTCCCGGTGGAATCCGCGGTGGAATTCCAGACCATGAGCATTGCACTATTAGGTTCAATAGAACCTAATAGCTGCGGGGCAACAGATGACTAAACTATATTTACATTCCATGCTGCTATGATGCAATGGTTTTCCAACACCTCCCACAGATTCTGGATTAGATTGAGAGCTAGTTGAATTTGGAGGCCAGGTCAACACGTTGGTGTGCCTCCTTTGTCATGTTCTTTAAACAATTATTGAATAGTATTTGCAGTGTAGCAGGGGGCACATTATTCTGTCGAAAGAGATCACTAACATTAGAGAATGCCGATGCCAACTAGGGATGTACATGGTCTGCAACAATGTTGCGTGTCAAAGTAGATGGTACATATCAAAGTAACATCCACATCAATGCAAGGACCCAAGGATTACTGGCAGAACATTTCCCAGGGCATCACACTGCCTTTGCTGGCTTGCCTTCTTCTTATAATGCATCTTGATGCCATCTCTTCCCCCAGTAAATGACGCGCATGACCCCAACCAAGCACATGATGTAAAAGACAATGTGATTCATCAGACTAGGCCACCTTCTTCTATTGCACTATAGTCCAGTGCTTAGGCCTCGTTCACACGGGCGACACGGCATCACTGCGAGAAAATCACAGCGATATTGCATCGCTGGCCCGTGCGATATCGCTGCATCTTTGTGCGGCAACACCACGATTTTGTAGCACTACAAAGTCATATGTGGTGCTAGTGGTGCTACGAAGTCGCGTGACTTTGTAGCAGCATTAACAAGGATTTTCGGGGGGGGGGGAGGGGGAGGAAGGGTTTGAAATATTAGCCCTACCCTCAAAATCAGCCATAGCTGAAGAAAATCTTTTTTAAAAAGTATACATCACCTCTCCCACGCTGTCCGGGGCTCTGCTGCATCTTCTCCCCGAGTCTCGGCACTGATCTTCTTCTCTTCTGGATGGGGATTGTAAAAAACCCACTTCCTGAAGTGCTGACTGTGATTGGCTGATGCTTAGCCAATCACAGCCAGTACTCGATGAATCAAGCGCTGTCTGTGATTGGCTGAAACTTAGGTTTTTTCAATCCCCGACCAGAAGATGATGAAGAGAAACAGTGCAGGGACCCAGGAAGAAGCTGCTGTGACGTCGGAGAGTGCTTTTAAGGTGATGTATGTGTTTTTTTTTCCTGCAGCCAGGGCTTAGAATATAGCTTTGACAGTAGAATTTGCTACTGTCAAAGTTGCATAGTACAGCACGAAAACCTCAGGAGTCGCATGCATATCGCCAAACTCGCGAGGTTTTTGTGCCGGGTTGCCACATGCTACAAAGCATTGCATGTTTAAAGGAACCCATAGGAAAGCATGGGCTTTTCATACAGCAATGCTACAAAATCGCGCAACTTTTTTTGTCGCCCATGTGAGCAAGGACTTATGCTCAACATGGACACTCTAACCGATTTGTGGGTGTATAGCCCCATATGCAGCAAGCTGTGATGTCTGCGTGTTCTGACCCCTATCTATCATAGATAGTATTACGTTTTTCAACAATTTGTGCTACAATAGCTTTTCTATGGGATTGGACCAAACGGATTTGCCTTCACTGCCCCATATGCATCAATAAGCTTTGGGTTCCCATGACCCTGCAGCTGGTTCACTGTGTCACGTTCGACCTAGGAGCAATGAACACCTTGCCGAGGACAGATGTTAGACTGTGTCTACAATGGACAAACGGGAAGCGCAATGCTGCAAGGAAAACACAAAATAAGAGGGAAAACTGACCTAGCTCCTAACAGGACAAGGTCCCTACATAACAGTAGACTGACCGCTCTGATAAGTGCGAACCTGCTAAATGCCTCTCGGCCTACTACCTGACTCTAACAGGGGGCAAGGGAGAAAACCAAACATCTTCTAGGTTCTGGGTCTCACCATTGTTGCTAAGTGCCCGTCTCCTCCACCAGCTTTTCCTGCACTGAGAACATGCTGCTGGCAGAGAAGTCAGGTGATTAGCAGTAGCGGTGAGATAACAGCTTGGATTTGCAATGCAGGGGACCATACGCTGTAAACAACCTCACCCTATATACTATACCAAACATACAACGAAGGAAATGCTGCCTTCACATCTGCGTTAGAACTTCCAGTCGGAAGTTCCATCACAGATCCGGCACAAAATATCAGCCAAAATAGCGCTGCATGCAGTGCTTTTTCTCCCAGTAAAGTGCTGGGCATCTGAGCAGGAACCGATTGAACCCTATTATAGTCAATGGGGTCCGTCAGATGCTGTTCGGTTCCATCATAAGACAGGCCCGTTTGGCCAGGGGATTCATCTTATCTGCTTCCGAGCGGCACAGGAAAAATGAAATCCCCCTCGCAGATGTGAAAGCACCCTCACCCTGCCTTGGAGTGAACTAAAGGCCCATTTAGACCGGACGAATGTCGGGCAAATGATACCCGACACTCGTCTCCGCATTCACTCGCTCTGCTGCTGTTACATGGGAGCTAGCAGCGCTGGTTCGCTCATAGAGCAGCCAGCAGGGGGTGGGGAGACTGCAGGAGAGTTCTCTTCTTGAGTTCCCCTGCCCCTCTCCATTGACTTAACATAGCGGCTATTTACACTGAGAGATCAGCTGATCATCTATCGTTTATGCAGCATGAACAATGGACGATGAGCTGAACGATGAACGTTCATTGTAAATAGCAGCCGTTCAGTATTGAACATCCGCTATGTTAAGTCAATGGAGAGGGGCGGGGGAATGAGAGGAGCGAAATCTCCTCCAGCCGCCCCGCTGTGAGCCAGCGATACTAGCTCCCATTTGCCCGACATTCATCCCGTCTAAATGGGCCTTTATACAGTGAGCTGCAGAGATCCAGAAATCTATATGACACTTGGGTCAGTTTGCTCACATGATCAAATTCCTAAGATCAGGGGCGTAACTATAGAGGATGCAGGGGATGCAGTTGCACCTGGACCCAGGAGCCTTAGGGGGCTCATAAGGCCTCTCTTCTCTATATAGGGAGCCCAGTACTATGAATAAAGCATTATAGTTGGGGGCCCCGTTACAGGTTTTGCATTGGGGCCCGGGAGCTTCAAGTTACGCCTCTGCCTAAGATGATATGCTGAGATGATAAACTCAGCCACGCAGAATGATAAATCATTAGCAGATCTGCTGTATGAGTGTCATACGGGGAACCTGACAACCTGATCTATTGCGCTGCGTGCCCTTCATTAATCAACAAGTACCAGTCTTAGTTAGTCTGTGACCAGAATCAAAGAGAAATCTAGAGACTATACAGGACAACTTTGAGGCTTGTATCTAATATATCCTGTTATCTGTGCAATAATTAGGTGTCTTACCTTATGTAGCACCAATTTGTGAGTATGAAATGAGACAAGAACGGTTTTGTGCTTCATCAATGCTCATTATCCCCAGTGTAACGCAACCTCAGTAATCCACAGATGACTGTACTAGAAAACCTGACAAACCAGACTGCCTTGTCCACAAGATGACGATATACACGCCCAGCGGGACAATGTTTGCCAGACAGAATGGCAGGTACACAGGCTGGAAACGCCCCGTGCTACAAGTGAAAAGTCAAGGAGCCAGGTGCAATGTGAAAGTCTATTGTTCTTCTCCTGCAGTAGAGGCATACCTGCATTCTAGGGCTTCTTCAGATGAGCGTACACACAAATACGCTCGCCTCAGCGCAATGTATTTTCCCAGTAATTTGGTCGCGTGTCTACGTATAGTACTGTATGTTTTGCGCATGATACGCATGATAGCACAACCTTCACAATGCAAAAAGTCATGCAAGCATTTTTGCGTTTATGCTTATCTGAAGGAGTCCTTAGTGGTTTAAGCAAGCACTGCTGCCATAGCTGCCATACTAAAGTAAAAATGTACCATAAGGCCGGTTTCACATGGGTATATTTGAGCACGCAAAATTTGTGCATGTAATACGTAGAGAATAGAGCCTATTGATATCATGGGTTCATTCACCTGCGCGTTCAGTTATCCAAAAAAAAAACCTGTGGCATGCTCTATTTTCCTGCACATTTGCGCACCAAAAGTCCCCATAGTCACCAATCTAATGGCGATCGATGCACAAATGCGTACACAATAAGCTAGGAGATGCGTGGAACACTGCGTAATTGCGCAGGAAGAACACATCTTGAACTAATTCAAATAATTATGGCTAGGAGCATTAGTGCATATTTTTTGGTGTGCGCAATAGTGCACAACTCGCACACACAAAAAGTACAGTGAAATACACAGATGCGCATTCAACAAAAACCCCTGTGCTCATGCGTGCGCAAATACGCTGATGACTGTGTAAAACCAGCCTTAGGGTGCATTCACACAGGGTGAAAAAATTGTGCAAGCTTTGTGCATTGTGCAACACACAAGACACGCATGAGAATACAAGCCATTATTTGTAATCCGTATATTTACATGGGCGTTGGATGTGCTATTTTTCAGCGACTCTCGCATGAGAATAATATATGCAAATGTGTAGTGTTCCGAACATCGCACAGAACACGAACGTGGTGTCTGTGTTTGAGGACATCTTCAAATCCTGATCTGTTGGTTCTACTTCAGGACTGGTATTGAGAAACACTGGCCTAGACTACCACATAATTCATATGGAACCCTGAAAACATCTGTACTCTTTCATTAGTCAAACGGAGACCTGTTACTTTCCTCCAGGAACAGAAACCATGTCAAACAGAGACCTTATAGCAGTTTAAGCTTACATGTTTCGTGTGAGTTGTTCTTGAGTAATGATCCAGGTAAGGACACCTTCCCTCACACTATTTTCAATCGGGGCAGTCAAAACCTGCATGGGATCAGCATTCCACATGATATATCTTCTTGATGGGGCTGGTTATAATATAACGATGCCGGCTAGACACTAGAAAGCAAAACTTGTAAAGTCCTGCAGAATATGTTGGCACCACTGGCATAACTATAGGGGATGCAGAGGATGCAGTTGCACCCGGGTCCAGGAGCCTTAGGGGGCCCATAAGGCCTCTCTTCTCCATATTCATAGCCCAGTACTATTAATAAAGCATTATAGTTGGGGGCCCTGTTACAGGTTTTGCATTTGGGCCCAGGAGCTTCGGGTTATGCCTCTGTGTTAAGGGGTTAAGAGAAGTTGGGGGACCCCAAGATAAACTTTTGCACCCAGGCCCATGAGCCGTTAGCTATGACCTATATAAAGATTTTTCTAGAACTTGATTTCACCTATAGCAGTCACCTTTCCTGAGTACTAACGGTGTTTCCCAGTACTCAGATACCCACAGGATTTGCAGAAGAATCAAACAGCATTACAACTAGACAGCAGCATGAACAAATATAGAAAGCAGGTATCAAAATATATAGGAAATACAATTGCTAGGAACTCACCAATAGATGACAGGAAGAGAATATAACAACCTGACAATACCTACGCCTGACTTTAGTTCTCCAGAAGTCTCTCTTTAAAGGGATTTTCCAGGGAAATACTATTCATGACCTATCATCAGAATAGGCCATCAATAGTTGATCGTCTGGGGTCCGCCGCTCGGGACCCCAACCGATCAGCTGAGCGGACGCATGCTGTCAGCGCCGCAAATACACAGAGGTTAGAGCAAAAGCCTCTGTGTAGTGGCTGGTGCTTGTAACTGCAGGCCACTAACAGTTACAAGCACTAGCCACTACACGGTGGTTGGCGCGGAGGCTTTCGCTCCGACCTCTGTGTATTTGCAGAGCTGACAGCATGCGCCTGCTCAGCTGATTGGTCAGTTTCCTGAGAAGTGGACCCCGGACAATCAACCATTGATGACCTATCCTCATGATAGGTCATCAATAGTATTTCCCTGGAAAACCCCTTTAATCTATTTCTGCCACTGACCCTAACACCAGACACCATTGTCCTAAAGCAATGGTAAAATATTCCCAATACCAACAGTATCTGAATATTATCTGTGAGACGCAATGAGAGGGCACTCAACTGCCCAGACAAGAAATCCAAACAAAGCAAGCTGAACTATGAACCAAAAGTAAGCAAAACCAAAAAATAAATAAATGCAAGACTTTGAGGGGTTAAAAACAATAGTGGTAGTGTACAGTAGAGAGAACTTACTTCATAGGGGGCCTCAATTGAGAGAACCCCCTCCTAAATCCAGGTACACCAAATAACGCTGTCAAAGTTGCATCTTAGGATACCCTGTTGACGCTCTCCTTTGCTGGATGTTTTGAGTGATGAGGGGGTCAGTTTGGTGTAATTGACCTGTTAAGCAGCTTGTCTTTTCTGGGTAGACTAGTCATATCACGCTAGTCGTTTCCAGTTTGAAGAATTTGGTCTATTAGTTAACCCTGTTTTTGAAGTGTTGCCCTTCTTTTATTTATGAACTAAGAGTAGGCAGATACAAACTAGGAAGGAGGAGACAAAAAACAAAAAGTCTTAGCAAGCAAGGACTGGACTAGACATAACCATAAGAAGAAGCTACACTAGAACAAGATGCTACAAATAAACAAGGGATTTACATGCATATAGTTACTGCTATTACCAGCACCACACTGCAGAAGCCAACAATATTTAAAGAGAGGCTAGGCAATGAAGAACTCCTACTCAAATGAGCTTGAGCAGCGCAGTGTGGTCAGCTGACCCACTAATGGATCAGCGGTGGGCCAGTTGCATAGTAACTACTCCAAGAACAAACTTAGAAGACAGAAGATGATAATGCAGCAGGAGAATTCCTCCTGATCACAAGGAATGTAAAGATTGACAAAGCCACAGCACTGGTATTAGCCCGATGACCCCTATCAATAGCAAGGGTGCAATGGGTGGACCACCAACCATGCCACCAATTCTTAAAATCTGGATAACCCTTTCAATTCTCAAATTGTAAATGTCTTAATAATAGTTGCAGCTTTTGGAATACAACGATTTAGATTCAGATTTTGTGTTAATTGTGTAACATACACACTGAATAAAAAAAAGATTATTCTTGAGTGTAACAATACTACAGGAGTATTATAGTCAATAGATTACTGGAGAAGGGTGTTGATCTAGGGAGTTATTCTGATTGCTAGATTTGGCAACTGGATGACCATGTGTCTTTTTTCAGGCTTACAAACTGTTAGGCCCCCTTCACACAAGCGTATGCGTATTTGCGCACTCATGAGTGTAGCATTTTTGTGGAATGAACAATGCTTTTTTGCAGTGCATCGGCTTATTTTGCTACACTTTTCGCACCTGTAAAGGGTAATTGACACGGACGGATTTCTGCCGCGCTTTACGCAATGGAAATTGTCCCGCAGCTATTAGGTTCTGTTGAACCTAATAGCTCAATGTTCACGCTGTGGAATTCTGCTGTGGAATTTCGCAGCGTGAAAGAAACCGGGGCATGCGATATTTGCCGCGGAAATACGCGCATCTGGCTTCCATTGTAGTCAATGGAAGCTGTCCATCATGCAATAATTACACTGTAGAATAGCAAAAGTATCGCGTGAATACGCGGCTCGGGACCACCGCCGGCCGCATCATCCTACACTGCCAGCGTGCCACGCGCTGTACTGCGCATGCGCACCAGACCACCAGGTGGGACGCATTCAGCGGATCCGGAGTGGTGAGTATGGAGGTTTTGGGAGGCGCCGTGGTGGACTCCGCTGCGATATTCCGCTGGCGGAGTCAGTCACGGCCATGGGCATGAGGCCTAAGGCATGTTCATTTGCGCACGGCAAACAAAGACGCACCGATTTAAATCACTAATTAATCTCAATGAGTTCCAGATGTGTTCTTTTTCCAGCGGAATAACTTAGTGTTTCGCGCATCTCCTTGCCTATTGCACACCACCCATTGAATTCTATGGGCTCTCTTAGTGTACAAGCACGCAGAAAAAAAGAGCATGCTGCAGGATTTTTTTTCAAAACCTAAATGCACACGCAAAATACAGAAAAGCGAACAAGCCCATTAAATTTAATGGGTTCTATTTATTGTGCTTTGCAAATATGCACACATATACATCCATTTGAATCCAGACCGTGTTAGCCAGCAGATCAAAATGTGATTGTTCTCAGTAAGAAAAACCAAGTAATCTTGTAAATATGATACCTTTTAATGGCTAACAAAAATACATGATTTTATAGCGACCTTTCAAACCTACTCAGGATTCTTCCTCAGGCATAATGAAATAAATCAGAAGAGGCATGCATATATATAAACATACATATGACTGGGCACTGACATGATGCAATTAATTTGCACTTTTTTTTTTACCAGAACAGGATGAGTAGTGAAATAAACAAATACTGAAGTAAAAAATTCTGGGACTGTGGAAACTATGTATCAGGTTAATAGCTGAATTAAAGACAAAAGTCTGATAATTTTCTCGTTAATCATTTTCAATATGTGTATTACTACTGACTCAGAAGAGGACAGTGTTATACCATGCAGAGATTTAGGTAAATTGCAGGCTTGGGCAGAGAAGCAGCAAATGAAATAGAATGTATGTACAGAGGATATGAGTAAATATGTCATCAATCATCACTACACATGAAAATGGCCTTTGCTCAAAGTGTATCTGTTTCACAGCAGTGACACGTTAAGCAGATATAACAATGCAATGCTTTACGATTGGGATTTTGGCTTATGTATGCCTACAGGGACAAGTATTGCATTAGCAGAAGCTATATTAAATTAATTTCCTGTGTAATACTATTGTCTGAAATATTATGTCTCAAAGCAATACACATCTTAAATGGCTTTATAAATTTTAATTTGCTTTCAGCTAATATCTCTCAACATGCCGTTAATGGTTGGGAACCAAGTCTGTAAACAAAAACCACTAATTCATATTAGATTTACTACCAGTGAAAAAATATCTCTTGTTCATAAAATACCGAGGTCGTTTACACCTCCACAACTACATTTTTGTAGCTTAACACTATTTTTATTACAATGCTGAAAAAATAATTTTTATACTTTAGATTTCATTCAGACATATGGGTGAAGAGAAAAAAAAGTCTGGGAGGCAATCATTAAGAGCAATGTTTCGCACAGGCTGAAAAGGAAGTTCTGGATAGTGGAGAGCAGGTTGTTTTTTTGGGGGGGGGGGGGGTTCTACTACTTTAACTAAGTGGAGTGATGTAAATAAGCAGATTTTGCAGCCTTAGCACTTTATCGAAATACCCTGGCTAAGAGAAGTTTGTTGACAGCCCTCCTGGCATCTGAAGAACATGTTCCTCAAGGCATCTTGCACCCTTGGATACAAGTGCTGAAGATGAGGATACTAAAAGGAATAATAATAAATGGAACTTGGTTTGGACTAATATACTATCAAAGAAAAAAATGAATACAGTTAATGAAGTCTAGTAAGGTTATTTGTGAATAAACCCATAAAAATAGTCCATGGACACTTGGCTGCAAAAGATCTTCAAAGTAGGTTGTCCTCTGTTAGACTTTGTTTGGCCATATTATTGTTGAGTCAAATTATGATGTCAGAATTTGGACCCACTGGAGGATCTTCTGGTATTCTGGTAGCGCAATCTGACCCTGCAGGTTTATCAGTTAATATCTACCTGCTGATACACCTTATACTATGACAAGCCTTTATTAATTAAAACATAAAATACCTTGTTCTGTGAAAAGTGTTAGTAAAATTATGCACATCTTATTGTTGTGCCGTTTTGATCATATAAGTGACAACATAGTATGCAAGGCTGAAAAAAGATAATGTCCATCTAGTTCAGCCTGTTTCCACACCCTCCCGTGTTGATCCAGAGGAAGGCAAAAAAAACCTGATAAGGCAGAAGCCAATTTACCTCATTTTGTGGGGAAAAATCCTTTCTGACTCCACAATGGCAGTCAAAATAATCCCGGGGTCAACATTTGAAACTTCATACCTGACTGTGAGACTCGGATCAACAACCCCGCTGGTTATTTAATGTCTATATCCTGAAATGTCATATCGCTCCAAAAAGATCTCTAGTCCCCTATTAAACTTCTCCATTGATTTTGCCATCACCATTTCTTCAGGCAGAGAGTTCCACAGTCTCACTGCTCTTACAGTAAAGGCCCCCCTTCTGTGTTGGTGATGAAACCTTCTTTCCTCTAAACGTAGAGGATGCCCTCTTGTTACCGTTACAGTCCTGCGTGTAAACAGATCATGGGAGAGATCATTGTATTGTCCCCTCATGTATTTATACATAGTTATTTGATCACCCCATAACCGTCTTTTTTCCAGGGTGAATATGTTTCTCACAGTCTAAGAATCCTTTAGGTGATTTTTGGCTAACTGCAGGTGGACTTTCATGTGTCTTTAACTGAGGAGAGGCTTCTTTCGGACCACTGTGCTATAAAAGATCTTTACTTCATAAAAGATTGGTGGAGTGTTGCAGAGATGGTTGACCTTCTGCACAGAAGATCTTTGCAGCTCAGCCAGAGTAACCATTGGCTGAGCCTTTGTCCAACGATTACTAGTCAGCCAGCTCTAGGAAGCAGAAATGTTTTGTAGCCTTCTCCAAATTTGTGCCTCCAACAATCCTGTCTCTGAGTGCTACAGACACTTCTTTCCTCCCCACGGCTCGGTTTGGCTCCAAAATGCATTGTCAGCATTGTGAGACTTTAAATAGACAGGTGTCGGGGAACACGCTGTCTACTGTGCTCTAATTGGTGGCTCTCCCTATTAAGCCATCCAGCCTTGGACAGTTTCCCTGCATTACTCTACCCTTGTTCTATGTTAGTCTAGTTCTTGCCTCCCTGCCCTGGCCCCATCCTGCCACTAATTGGGACTTGCTATAAAAGCCTGGCCCTGACACTCCTCCAATGCGTGATTATTGTGCTCCAAGCCTTGAGCAGCTTCACTTCTGCTGCTTCTCTGCGATTCTACTGAGACCTTCTGATATTGACTCCTGGCTTTCCTTCTGACTATGCTACCCATCTCACCCATCCGTACTGCAAACTGAGACCTCCTGTTGCTAACTCCTGACTACTCTCCAGACCTGTGACTACAATACCTGAGGCTCCACCCTAATGCCTGAAATCGCTACAATGGGGGCGTGTCATTTAAAATTATGTCCAATCAACAAATTTACTGCAGGTGACTCCAATCAAGGAGTAGGAACATTTTAAAGATCATCAAAAGAAATGGGAAGCCCCCAGAGCTAGATTTTAAGTGTCATATCAAAGAGTCTGAATACTTATGTCACTGCAACATGTTAGTTTTTCATTTTTAAAAAATGTAAAAAGATTTCAGACATTCTGTTTTAAATTTGTCATTATGGAGTATTGAGTGCAGAATGTTGGGGAAATCCTTGAATTTTTGAATTTAAATTTGCAGAAGGCCACAACATAACAAAATGTTAAAAATTGAAAGGGTCTAAAGACTTTCCCATGCATTATAACTGGTACCATTAAAGAGGTTTTCCCACTTCTAGCTTTTTTGGAACAGCTCCATACATTGTGCAGTGGCCAGAGCTGGTACTGTAAGCCGAGTCCATTTCATTTAAATAGGACTCAGCCTGCAGTACCATCCCAGATCTCTTTACAAAGTACAGAGCTGTCTGAAAACAGCTAGAAGTGAAACAACCCCTTTAATGTTAGCGTGATTCAGGGTGTGCTTAGAAATTCTGTACATACAATAACGTATTTATCTGCATTTATCAACTCTAATCTGTGGCTCGTAGCTAACTGAAAAATTGAACAGCAAAGATAGGTGTTAAAACGTATGATAGCTCCCATAGAAAGTGTGTCAAAGATGAAATAATTGAAACAATCAAAATTGTAATCAAGTTGTTTTTCTGGTTTCAGTAGTTTTTATGCTATTATTTAGTCTTTATTTGTCTGCTTAATAGAACACATTTTTCCATTGTTTTTCAAAATTATTATTTCATTATTAGGATGATGCTCAGAAATAATCTTTATTCTTTAATAATTACTTTTTAATTGACTTTCTTGAGTCGTTGGAATTGAAAGTTTCATGAAAACAGAATGACAAGTAGAACTTCTTTTCATAGTCTTTAGGACATGATTAATAGAGCCCAGTGGGGCATAAAAATAAGGATAATTGACGATTTTAATGAAGATTCTCTCTGGCATAAATTACCAGGTGAAGGAAATTGTGTGAAAGAGTTCAGTTTCCAGTTCAATCTCTTTCCCTCACATCTAATAAATTTCGTATTAAATAAGAACTCCAAATTTGGTAAAGAAACATATTGATAATACAGTTTATGGCACCGTTACCATAGATTTGGTATGTTTTTAGAAGGAAATTTATATTTTCATATTTGTAAATGATGTTTGTGTAAATATTACATTCTGATGTTAAAACCTGATAGCATCTATATAGATAATGGCATTATGGGCACTATTTTATATGAAGCAGCCACTGATTGGCCGACATGCAGGGTTGTCTCGCGCTTCCTAGATGCTGCAGAACATAAAATAGAGCTGCTGCATTTAGAAAAACGTTTCAAAAGAGGTTGACTCCTTCTGCAGGTTTGTGCTTTTATATGTCCATGGTACCGTTTTCTGTACACCTTTTAATTACTTGCTATTAAAATAATCATTTCATGTCTACCTAAAGTGTGGTTTATATTCCTTTTTGGCAGCATCTCCAGAGACTCCATTGTTCCAAGTTTGCATATATGGTACTCCTCATTGACTTAGATTCTTATTATATTACAGAAGGTGGATCATAGCTGTCAACTGAAATGGCTCCCTTATCTCCTGCAAGATGCTCTAAATGGCTCACAGCACATCTCATCTAAACAGATCTCAGATAGTTACAGATATCAACTTTCCTGATCTTCTAAAAGGCTTACCATCTAACCAGTAGGAGACATAATCCACTCAAGGAGGAAAATATGAGCTTTGAGAGTTGAAGAATGCATCTACACCACAAGAAAGACACTCTAATCTTAAAAAATCTTTGCAATCTTTGCTTCCAAACTCATCACTTTTTCTGTATAGCACCTCAGAAACATCAATCGTGACTGTTAACATTAACTTTAGTGGATATGATGCCCTATAGTTACAATAGTTAACAGAATAAAATATACCAAGAACAATGTTTTAACCTCCTAATCCTGGCTGTTATTCACCTCACAAGAGTTCCAACCAGGGGTCACGTTACCTCACATAGGTCCAACTGTTCCCCAACTTTTACTGATTAAAGTTGTCATTGGGCACCCTAAACTAAAGCCTGGTTTAGACACGATGATCATCACTCAAAAGATGTCTTTTGAGCGACTTTTGACCGATAATAGTTATGTGCATTTAGAGGGCAAGGTGATCGCTCAAACGTTGAGCGGTCACTTTGCGCTCTGAGCGGGGTATGCAGAAGACAAGCGGAGCTGCTTATCTTCTGCATCCAGCTGTTCTCTGCTCAGAGTGCTCAGCTGGTATACAGCTGTGTGCTCCGAGCAGGGTATGCAGAACACAGCTGGACCGCAGTGTTCTTCATGCCCCGACTGTTCACAGAGTGGGATACAGCTGAAACAATAGTATCAGCTGTATCCCACTGTTAACCAGTCGCTGATCGTTCTCTTTCAGCTGTATGCTGAAAGAGAACGATCAGCGACTGGTTAACAAAAACTGCACGATGTCAGTGCAGTTAGACACAACGTTTATGACTCAAAAGACTGCTTTGAGCGATTTTTGAGCGAAAATCGTGTGTCTAAATCAGCTTTAGGCCTTGACTTCAGTCTTCTGCTCTATCTAAGATTAGAAATATCAGTAAAGGCCATTAAATGATAAAGGTGACTTTAATTCAATTTATAACATTTCCTGCTATTAGGTTAATAATACAAAATAATAAAAAGTCCTATAGTCACCAGCTCTAGACCTCGATGCAGACTGTGATTGGCTGCAGCAAGTCAGTCTGTATAAAAAACCTTCATAGACTGCAGCATGTAAGCAGTGATAAATGGGAGTATGGGAGTTTCAGCACTGAAGCAGCAAGGGTTCAGGGCTCGTTAGTATAGTATCTTATTAGTTTTCAGGATTGCCTGCAAATTTGAAAATAAGCAGTAACTCAGAAAAACCTTTTTAACTCCTGCACAACTTATTAAAAGTATTGGCAATGCGATCATAGGGAGATCCTGGATATCATAAAAGATCTGAAGATCGTCAAGAGCCCAGGGCCTGATGGGTTCTCAGTGCGGTTCTATAAACTTTTTAAGGAGGAACTCTCTCTGCTTCTATTACAATTATTTAACAGGGTCTTTCAGGAGAGTCCCTTCCCACCTCAGGCTCTCCAGGCGCATATAGTAGTTATTCCGAAACCAGGGAAGGATCCTTCCTCCTGTGCGAACTATAGACCAATCTTCCTGATTAATATCGATGAAAAGATGTTTGCCAAACTTATTGCTTACAGACTGAGCCAAAATATCCCGGACCTGATATATCGAGAACAGGTGGGATTTGTCCCTGGGAGAGAAGCCAGGCATAATACTATTAAGTCCATATCTTTGATTTCCCGGGCTAGAGTGGGGAGTAGGCTGCTGTGTAAAGTGGGGCTGGGAAGGAGGATGAGAGAATGGATTATGGCTTTGTACGATGGCCCTTCTGCCAGGATTAGGGTGAGCAGTACTTCATCGTACCCTATCCTGATTCATAATGGCACACGTCAAGGGTGCCCCCTCTCGCCTCCGCTCTATGTCCTATCCATGGATTCACTCGCCAATGCTATAAGGAGAAACAGATCTGTAAGGCCCCTCCGATCATAAGATGGCCTTAACTGCAGATGACCTCCTCTTGTTCCTGTCGAACCCTCGAGTGGGGCTGCCGGTCCTGATGAAAGAATTTGAGAGATATGGGCAAGAGAGTAATTTCAAGGTCAACCTTCAGAAATCTGAGATATTAAACATGACACTCCCCCAGGATGAAGTAACAGAATTATCGGAAGCATTTCCCTTTAAGTGGAGATTCACCTCCATCAAATACCTGGGGGTGCAACTCCCTGCGGACCCCTCCCAGATATTCAAGCTAAATTTCCAGCCTTTCTTGACCAATCTCAGGGTGGACTTGGGCAGTTGGAGCCTGCTCTTTGTTTCATGGACGAACAGATAGGGTCAACGCAGTTAAAATGGACTCCCTACCGACCTTTTTAGTTTCAACAGATTTTATTAAAGTTCAGAAGATTAATACAATGGTCATTCATGCTTTCTTATTACCCCACGCAGGGGGTGAGGAGACTATTAAAAGGAATGACAGTGGTTTACTTGAACATTTTGAACCTTTCTTTTATAACTTTTTTTTTTTCCTAATGAACTGAATTTTATTATATCGCCTGTTTTCTAACAATTTCAAATAGTTCTGACTGAGTATTTGTGTTAGATCAGAAACAAAACTCTATAAAGAACATAGAAACACGGAAACATAGGTCTTCACTTTCCATTCGCCATTCGTTACTAATTGTAGGTAGTTGTTCTACTTAGATCCTCTAGGACTTGTATGATCATCGGGGAGGGTTTAGGTTGAGAGCAAGTTATGTCTGAGGCCTGGGATGTCTATCAACTCAATCCAAAGTCTCCATAATTCACTGTAGTTCGTTAGAGTGTCAGTTTGTATAGCATGTAGTCTTTCATATAGGGCAATCTGGGAGATCCGGTTTTGAACTTCATTATATGAGAGGGTTGGTTGTTTCCACCTAGCTGCTATATGGATTCTGGTTGCCATGCATATGTGCTGGATCAGTTTATGCGCTTGATATTTTATTCCTGGAGGGCGGTCTCCTAATAGAAATAATGTTGGAGATTTTGGGAGTGGACCTATAAATAGCCTCTGAAGTAGTCTGTGAATCTGGGACCATAGTCTGGCAACCACCGGGCAAGTCCACCATATATGGGCCTGGGATCCTAATTCTGTACATCCCCTAAAGCAGAACGGCGAGGACAAGGGGAAGAATTTATTTATTCTTACTGGGACTAGGTGTGTACGGTGTAAGATCTTAATGGACGTTTCCATTAATGAGACCTGGTGGCTACCTCTAGTGATAGTTTCACAACAGTGATGCCATCTTTCCACTGACATGTGAATTTGTAGTTTTGTTTCCCACTTTCGCATAAACGGAAGTTTGCCTTCTCTATTGGGTTCATTCAGCATTTTATATAATAGAGATAAAGTTCCTTTTCTCAAGGGGTCATTTTTGCATAGTCTTTCGAGTGCTGTTAGCTCGGGGATCACCCTTGGCAAAGTCAGTGAATGTCGGAAGTGGAAAACTTGGTTGGCTCGGAAAATTTCCGTTGCCGGAAGATTATGATTAGTTTTAAATTGGTTTAATGTTATTGTCTGAGAAACCATTAGAAAGTGGTTAAGGTCTGTCAGTTCGTTTATCTTCTACCACTGGAAATGGATTAGATTCATGCTTGGTGGGAATCTTGTATTAGGGATAATAGGCATCATCCTAGAAGGTTTGTTGGAGAGTTTATATTTAAATCGGAAATTTCTCCATATTCTCATGGAGTGGAAGGAGAAGGGACATCTGTTTTGTAAGTTTGGGCTCAAAGGATTGTTAGACCATATTAAGGTAGGAAAGGTTTGTGGGGATATTCTAGAAGATTCTAACTTTACCCATAGTGGGGCCTTGTCTCCCCCTAGTGTCGTTAGCCATTGGGCCGATTGTGCCGCCACATAGTATTTCCAAAGGTTGGGGACAGAAAGGCCTCCCCTGTTTTTGTGGTAATATATAAGGGTGTTTTTAATTCTTGGTCTTTTTGAGGCCCAAATGAATTGAAAGAGACGTCTCTTTAAATTTGCTATAACTGGGCTGGGGATTGGGATAGGTAATGTCCTGAATAGATATAGTAAGCGAGGTAGTAGATTCATTTTTATTGCATGGATTCTTCCCACCCAAGATAGTAGGGGGTCATCCCATCTGGTCAGGTCTGCCATAAGTTTTTGTATCAAGGGAGGGTAGTTCCATTTGTATAAGGTGGCTAAAGATGTGGTTAAGTTGATCCCTAGGTAGGGAACCCTACCGACCTTTTTATATCTATGCCAGACTCTACCTGTCCACCTCAACCGGCAATACCTGCTCAATATCCAATCCCTGATTAGCAATTTTGTATCGATGGGACGTAGGCCCCGACTCAAATACAATCTGCTCACGTGCCCTAACGGTGACTACCCACTACAGGTTTTTTTCACTGCAAAATTCGCAGCGTTTTTTTTTCTGCAGGGGTCTATGGGCCTTGTAATGTTAAAATCGCGATTTTGCAGTAGTCATTTTACAGTTGAGCACAGGACAGAGAAACTGCATCACGTTTATATGCCTATATAACATGTGGTCTCTTATAGGGCCAGATATTCTACAGAGGATATATTACTGCTGGTGTGAAAGCTTATATACCAGCAGAGAAGTTAAAAGGGTTGTATGGGTGGAGCCAGAGAAAGAAGTTGCATCACGTTTATATGCCTATACAATATGTGGTCTGTTCTTATAGGGAAACATATTCTGCAATCATTTAGCAGCAAAGCAGACAGACAAACTATGCTTTGGCGTGGGGAATATTGTAGTTCTCTGTGGCCTCAGACATTATTCAAAATCGCGAGTCCATCCACTACGAATTATTGGCAGACCTTAAGCAACCAGCAGTGAGGTGAGGGGAATTAAATTAAGCTGCACAAAACAGACAGTTCACGATAAACAATCTGTACTCTGTAGCTTTCTGTTCTCACATATTGCAGCCTATTTAGCTGCTGGTGCTTTTTGGTGAATATAAACCAACAAGAATCCCAAACAGGGAAACAGCAAATTTATAGTGTGCATTACTGGACCCAGATGTTGTTTAAAGTCGCGAGTCAGCCACTACAAATTATTTGCAGACCTTAGGCAGCTACCTGCAGTTTTCTGCAAACTACAAAGTTAGCAAAAACATTACATAAAACTACATTAAAAAGTAATTTAAAAAAAGAACTAAATAAAAATAAATGAAAAATAAAAAACAAAGATGAAGAAAGCAAGTGGTAAGGGACATGTTGGTTGTTGGTCATGGAGATGGTAGAAGACGGACCAGGTTGGCACTTCAAGCCTCTCCCATTGAAGCAACAGCTCCACATTCTGCAAGAAGCGAGGCAAGCCCATCGCCATTCCTTAGATGTGGTTTTGTCCATGCATTACATCCGCAGCATTCAGAACAGGTCGTAAAGTGGATGACCCAGCATACCTCAACTACCGCTGCTTCTTCCTCCTCCTCCCAATCACAGGCACACAGGAGTCAGCCTGTGCCAGTCAGCCAAGAGCATCCCCCATACACTCAGAAGCAGTCCAGATGGATCAGTCTGAGGAGCTGTTTAATTATTCAGTATCATGGATGTCAACCAAGTAGTCCAAACAACTTACATCGGGTCCCCAGGAACGGTTAGGGCCCGGTATAATTTTACTTGAAATAAACTTGGTAACACTATTCACAGCAATTTCAGATTCAACTCTTCACAGCGCAGGTAGAACAGATATTAGAGGTCAGGGAGGATACACAGGATGAAACTGGTCCTACAGTCCACGTTATCTGTCAGGTACTGCTCCTGGACTGGGAGCACTCCGGAGGATGAAAGGGGTAGGAGTCACTCCACAGACACTCTGGGAGCAATTATTTACTTCAAGGATTAGCACCCCGCACTGTGACTGAGTAGCGTACTTCTACATGCTAATCCTGGCTTTGGATGGCCATATAGGAAAAACTTGTGGGATTAAATCAATACCTCTGCAGTGGGTCTCTTTATACAGAATTACTTACGAGTGCTCTCTCTTTGACTTGGGCTCACTCCACTCACATCCAAATTTCAGTCACTACGGGAGATCTCTCCTTCTCCTCCATCTTCACCACAAGGAATCTGAAGGTGCTTCCATGTGGCTCTGTGTTAGAACTCTTAGACAGCAGACAAGATGGAACTCCCCTGAACACAAGTTAAAGACCCTTTCACGCTCTCAGACACTCCTATTTATACCTTCACTTATACCACATGACATGACAAACTGATATATTTACAGGCAGACTATGATTTTATTAAAAGTTAACTCTTCAAGCGCCGCAGCTGTGCAACACACACATTGGAATTGACGAGACAAATTTTGCACAGTGCACCCACATAAGACAAACATGTATGACATTTATAGTGGGGACCAGGATGGTGTACTGGGCCACTACAATGGTCCAGCAAGTAATGCCAGGAGCATAACATATCCTTAACATCACACTGGATCAGTGTCCTGCAAGTGGGACATGAAGTCAAAAGTGGTATTCCATGTTTCATTGTAACCCCAAAACTTGTGGGACATTCATCCGTGTCCCTCCTCACTTCCTTCCTTCTCCTCTTCCTCTACTTACTAACTTTCGACACTGTCCACATCGGCACAGATATTCGTATGTGACAAAACCCAGTCTCCATACAGCACTGCCGTTGATAAATGCGAACATGCACTCTTAAAATTTATGTTTAGGGAAGCACAGCTACATGGACGAAGAGCTGTTGACGGCTCTTCGGGCCTAGGCTGACACTTGGCTGACTCCTCACAATCTGAAGCCAGGCAAGGTCGTGTGTGATAAAGGGGACAACCTCTTGGCAGTCCTTTAACTAGCCGATGTGATGAACAAAATGGTAGCTACCATAGTCACACACCCAAAAACTGGAAAAGAGCCTACATCTTCTGCAAATCTAATTTAGCTACTTTTCAGACATAAAGATGTACAGTAAGATTCTACCCCAGCTGATCAGCGCAGTTCATATGGGCTTTATATATGGTATGCAGGCCTTTGATGAGATCTGCAGGTTTATTAATTTAATACAGTTGTTGGAAGCTTTTTGGATGCTTTCTGTGCTTCTTGCTTTAGATGTGGAGAGGAAGGGGTTAACTATAATGGGTGCAGAGTATGCAGTTACGACCGGGCACTGGGAGTAACGGCGCCCCTAAAGTCTCTCCTTCCCATAATGTAGCATTATAAATTTGCACTTAGACATGAGACGCCTTTCTCTTGTTAATGCTTTTGTTTAGTTCCTTTATTGTTTTATACTTTACTACATTACAAGTTTTCTTGTTTTATGGAATCCTGTGTGATTACCTGATTTATTAATCTGTATTTTTGAAAAAAAAAAGAGAAGAAAAATCTAAAATAAAATTATTAAACTAATATTAGAGTAGGCGGGGGGTACATTTTCCCATATATTATATTTAAAATATATATGCTATATGCATGTAAGAGTCTATTATGGAAGTCAATTACAGCCATGTCCCAATTATACAGCATCAACAGATCTAGTATGCTGCAAGATCATATTTTCCAGTCTAGTTGGCAACTTGATGCAGTAACATCTAAAGTTTACAATTAATCACAAATGAATATCAGGATGTTGGCAACAGAGAGGAATCAGAAATAATGGCCTGATGCACTCAAAGACAAACAAGATAAACAGTGCTAAATACAGGGAAAAACAAAGTCCTTTAATATAACCCTGTCATATACGGCAACAGAAAAAAATACTGCTGCAATCAACAGTCCTCTATGTTTAACTCTGCTGTTGTCTGGTTCACTAATGCTGTGCCAGGTTACTCTCTGATTTGTTTTAGGTGACTAGTAATTATTAGGAAATTATAGTACCAATGTTTCTGGTGGCGCCACACAGCTGTGCTACATGGTACATCCATTATGATTCCCACACATTACACACACAGCTCTACTACATGCCACACATAGTTCTACTATATCTTGATTCACACACATTACACACACAGCTCTGCTACATTGTACATCCATTATGATTCCCACACATTACAAACACAGCTCTACTACATCCATCCTGACCCCACACATAGCTCTACTACATCCATCTTGATTCCTACACATTACACACAACACATCACACACAGCTCTGCTACATCCATGCTGACCCCACACATCACACGCACAGCACATGGCACAAGCAGCTCTGCTACATCCCGATTCACACACAGCTCTGCTACATGGTACATCCATTATGATCCCCACACATCACACGCACAGCTTTACTACATCCATCTTGATTTCCACACATTACACACAGCTCTGCTACATCTTGATTCACACACATCCCACACACAGCTTTACTACATTCATCCAGACCCCACACATCACACCATGTTGTTCTTCTGTCAGTCAGGCTCTATATTTTATATATGTTGTAGGACCTTTGATGATGTCACCAGGGGCAGAGCGATGATGTCACCAGGGATGGAGCATCAGAAGCACTCACACACTAACTGACAAGTGATCATTAGTAGTTTGATGTTCCTCCACCTGTGATACATTCTACATTTGGTGGCAGTGCCCCAAGGTTTGATGACTTCATCAATAGTGATACTACCATAGCTATACTGTGAACTGGAACCCATGGGAGGCTCTATTCAATAAATTATCTGAAGGTGTCCTTGCGCCAGAGGAAAACTAATTTTTTTTCCTTCTTTTTAGCTGCTCAGCAAACCATGGTACAAGCTTGGAAGAAGGAGACACTTGATTGACCCATTAAGAGCTTTAATCCCATCCCATAGTAAATTAATGGCGCAAGATTAAAGCTCCTGCAATCTATCTGTAGCAGGTTGGGTTCCTAGCTGATTGATGCAGCTGAGGACGGAGAGGAGAAGACAGAAGCTGTTTTTAACCCCTTCTGCCTTCTCTTTTACAGGCTACATAGCACTCAATGAGCACTATGTAGAAAATGCAGGAAGCAGAACTGCCATTTCCTGCATAGGACCTGGCGATCACGTGATCGTCAGCGACCCCTGGCATAACAGAGCTACAGGGTCTTAGCTGACCCCTGTCCAGCTTTCTGGCAGTGATTACTGTCACATTAGGGGGATGTTTTTTCCTGTAACTGGGGCTTCTATGGATGTTCCAGCTATAGTAGAAAAGTGTGAATGTCCCTCAGACATCTTTTATGACGTTATGCGGGACATAGATGTTAAAAAGAAGTTGCAAAAATAAATTTAAAAAATTACAGAATAAAATCCATATGAAGAAAAGATACCGACCCACCACCAAAGCCAATGTAAACTGAGATTACACAAATTATATATCAAAACATTCAAAACAAAATTTCTGTATTTATTTTATCGTGAATATAATAATCTTAAAAATAAAGAACTATAAATGTAAAAAAAATTTTTTTTTTTGCTTTTTGTAAACATTATCCCTAACAAAATAAAATAAAAAAACGGAAAAGAATTTCACTGAAAAAAGATACTAAAATATAGCTCTATATGTGATGGGAAAAATAATTTTAGCAGCCCAGGAAAAAAAATAGGGTCATAAAGCCACTTAATGGGTAAAATCACTAAAAAAAGTGTCTGGTCCTTTAAGGTCGAAACACTCTGGTCTTTAAGGGGTTAATATGATGTGAAGGTGAGACGAAATTACTATATGATTAATGAAAAACTTGCTGTCCTTTCACATGGAGAGATCCTACAAACGGACCTAGATAAGCTGGGGGCTTGGGCAGAAAAATGGCAAATGAAGTTCAATGTTCACAAATGTAAGGTTATGCACATGGGTAGGAGAAACGAATGCCACCAATATACACTAAATGGGGTACTGCTAGGGAAAAGTGATATGGAAAAAGACCTGGGGGTACTAGTGGATTGTAGATTTAACTGGAGTAACCAATGCCAGTCAGCTGCTGCAAAAGGTAATAAGGTCTTGGGGTGCATTAAGAGGTATAGGGGTGAGGGGCGATAACATTATTCTTCCATTATATAAGGCACTTGTCAGGCCTCATATGGAATATTGTGCACAGTTCTGGACACCGATACTCAGGAAAGATGTAGTACTGCTTGGTTCAAAGAAGGGCAACTAAATTAATAAACGGAATGGGAGGACTGGAATACCCAGAGAGGCTATCAAAATTGGGATTATTCACCCTGGAAAAAAGATGGCTAAGGGGCGATCAAATAACTATGTATAAATACGTTAGGGGACAATACAGGGATCTCTCCCATGTTCTGTTTATACCCAGGGCTGCGTCGGTAACAAGAGGGCATCTGCTACATCTAGAAGTAAGCAGGTTTCATCACCAACACAGAACGGGGTTCTTTACTGTAAGAGCAGTGAGACTGTGGAACTCTCTGCCTGAGGAAGTGGTGATGGCAAAATCCATCGAGGAGTTTAAGATGGGACTGGATGTCTCTCTAGAGCGCTATGATATTACAAGATATAGACATTAGGTGACCAGCGGGTTGTTGATCCGGGTCTTACAATCAGGTAGGAACTATCACCGGTTGATCCAGGGATTATTCTGACTGCCATTAAGGAATTTTCCCCACAATAAGGCTAATTGGCTTCTACCTCTTGGGGTTTTTTGCCTTCCTCTGGATCAACAAGGAGGTTGAAACAGGCTGAACCAGATGGACATTGTCTTCATTCAGCCTAACATACTACGTTACTATGTTTTACACATTACTGACATCATGTCCGTTAAATGTCAAGGGACATGCATGGAGTAGACTCAGGAGAGGAACCAGTGGGAGCAAGCCGGATCACAGACAGCTCAATTAGGCACAGCACTGTGACAGAACACCAGCTTACCTTATATACCTTCAGATTTTGGTGGTCTCTGTTGGGCTTTTGCAATATACAAGTCATATAAGGGAAAAGCAAACATGCTTTGTTCTATGAAATCTGTTGTTTTTTTTATACAAATAGTGCATTGCCTTATATATAGGAGCCCAACTAGGCGCCAGATGCAACATCCGAGTAAACAAGAGTAAGATAATACAAAACAGCAACGAAATTGATTTTACATTGTTACATACTGAAGCTCGGAGAGAATTTTGTTTTCAGCACACACATAAAAGCTTCTTAATTGCTCACTGCACTTCTTGTAGACTGTGTAATAAAGCGGAAACCCATAGTCAAGTCATTTAACAGTTTTCCAGGTAACAGCACACATTCAGTATATCTATCCATCTATCTACCTACCTATCATTAAATAGTAATAGACAATGATTAATAATAGCCATAGATTGTGAAGCTTGCCTGATGTGCATTCTGGCCATCAAAGTCATTTCTAAATCCTAGTTACACTTTTTGAATTGGATGTATGTTGTGAATGAGGAACAACCGTATTTTTTATGAAGGAAAGATTTTGGACATGGATTAGTTTATTTTAGTAATATGATATTTTTTGTATGATGTCAAAAGTCCTCCCAATTTTGGGATGAGGTGTGCTCAGGAGGACAAGAAAGGAGAGAGCTTTACAAATGCTTTTACCCCTGCACATTTTAAATGAGTTATGGTTTATGTTGGTTGTTATATGGTTTTATAATATTGGTATTTATAGTACAATGCAATCAGACAAGTGAGCGTTCGGTTGCAAATTTTATTATAGAGTGTGCGTCATGAATGTAATTAACTGGTGCCCACAGTTTACTTTAGAAAAAAGATGGTTGAGGGGTGACCTAAGTATAAATATATCCGGGGGCAATACAAGGATCTCTCCCATCATCTGTTTATACCCAGTACTGTAACAATAGGGCATCCTCTACTTCTAGAGGAAAGAAGGTTTCTACACCGACATAGATGGGGGTTCTTTACTGTAAAAGCAGTAAGTGTGATAGACATGATGATTATTTTGGTATAAAATGTCTATCGATTTATATAACCCAAATGTATTTAGCTGTTGTAATGACTTTTAGCTCTGGAGTTTGATCGACACACAATCTAATCATAGTATTTACTAGACAATGGGATGGTGAAGGATGTCTGATGTTAATGTTAGCTAAGTACATAGGGATTGCACAAGAGACCTCTAAGAGTTAAGGGCTATAGTGTTATGTGTATATCCTGTGTTTAATACTGAGTGTTTACCTAGGCCCCCTTCCACTCCTCATACAAGCTAGTTAAACAATGGGTTGCCACATACACAGAAACTGCTTAAGGCTGTCTGCATGCTAAAGAAGACAAAGTCCATACTATGGCGGACGTGAGGGAGGGTGGGCAGAGAGGTGGGAGATTCTATATGATCCGACAAATGAGAATCTTATATGTTACTGATGTAATCTGTTGCACGCACATTGAAGGGCGGTTGTCATGTGTTATAATAAAAAGGCTTGAGCCTCTACACATTGTAGAGACTCTCCCAGTTTTAGACCAGCACTTGTGTCTGATCTGGTTCGATGATGTGTGCACACGATATAATTCGGAAGCGGCAAAATACCCCAAAACCTGCTGGAGAAAACTATAATCCAGAACAGTGGCGTCCCTGGGTGGGCGAGTTGATCTGTGAGGTCACAGCCTGGAACGTACAGAGATCGGCAGATGGCACGCAGAACTCAGGGGCCCGAAAATCTACAGAACACGGTAAGATTGCTTTATGTAAATCTACCGATGTGATCTGGGTTCTGACTGCTAAATCTGCCTGTATCTGATCCAGACTGGACCTTCACTGAAAGACAGGTCTGTCCACTCGAAAAATCACCATGTTACCTGTCTAGGGGTATTTTGTATGCTGTTGTGTCTGAGACGGTTAAACACTGTGTATACAAGACCAAGAGATAAATTCTGTGAGGGTTAATGTGTCGGGAGGGCGGACTCGGCTGTTTAAGTCTGAGGGAACACGCCGGAGAGACACGTGCTCCTAGGTAACTAGTGTGAGGTTAGGAAGATTTATGATACGTATACTTACCTTTTATGATTGAGCGTGTTATGTTCTCATATGTGAAAAGGTATATACGCGGGAATATAGCCGTGGTATGACGGCTGATTTCTCCAGAATATTGTTGAGGTTTTGGTCATTGAAAATAATCGTCAGTCTCTGTGTATAGCTAAATGTCCTGTCTAGATCGTGTACAAGGAGTGCTCTTGGGGATTACTAGTATACGGTGGGCTGTTATAAAGGTAGATGAGATATATACCATGAGCCGTTGTGGGTATTCTCCAGTAATCCCGTCTGTTTGGTACTATAGAAAGAATGTGCAGTGTTTATTATCAGGGGGGAGGGCTGCTGATAAGAGTGAATTGAAAGCTTTTTCCAATTAACCCTTTCTGTTTACTTTGTCTTTCCCTGTGTTTTGTAGAATTAATGTGCATTGTAATCTGAGTGGGAAAGAGAGGTTATATTGGAAGGATTTGAAGAAAGCAGATTTTACAAGAGAAACACTACTGTGTCTTCGAATAGAATGAATAGAAACTTCGAATAGAATAGAGTTGAGCAGATTGAGAAGGTTGGGCATAGACGCAGGTTGTTTAGAGAATGGGGAGCAAAGTGAGCAAGGACAAAGGTCATAGAGCTTGTGATTTGGTTGCTGATGGGAAAGGATCAGGAAAAGTTGCAGAAAGAAATGTTAGGTCATGGACAGGTAAGATAGGTTGTAGAAAGTTTTCAGAAGATGAGCAGGAAGCCTAGCAGAAAGAAAGGTGTTTTTAGATTGCTAGGAGGAGGTATAACGTAATTAAGAGAGTCAAGAGGAGAAAGCATGTAGTGGGGTATGTGTATTGCTTATGAACAATGTAATGCCTTTGTGTTGACTACAGCCCCTCCCTGTAATGGCGGCCGCGCTTGCAATGTTTACAACCCAACATAGTGTGACTCTGCAGTAAATGTAGTGAGGCCTGCCCCCACCCTGAAGTTACTTCCCCCCATGTGCTCACTTTCGGGGTGTGCGATGTTACTTCCGGTCCCTCCCCATCTGGGACAGGACCTGGCCCCGCCCCTTCCTCCTCCGGCGGCCATTTTGCCTCACCTGGAAGTGCTGCTGCCCCTGGCCCCGCCCCTTCTTCCGGCAGCCATTTTGCCTCACCTGGGAGATCTGTGGCCCCGCCCCTTTCTGCCTCTGGCGGCCATTTTGCTGCACTTGGGAGGCCTATATTTCCCAATGCCACTGTATCCAGTGCTAACCTCATGATTGTCTGAAGTAAGGTTTTGTTTGGCCGGCCTTTGTTACACTCCAAGATGTGGCCACTTTGTGGATAAGTTCAGGAAAACAAACCTTTGTGGAGATGCAGCTTGGGACATAGTAGATGACTAAGCTGATTTATAGTGCATGGAAGATTGGAGTTGATGCATGGGGGGCAGAGACCAGGAATACATGACAGGGGACGCTCTCTCATGTTCCCAGGGGCTCTGTTTTCCACTGCCCGCTTCTCCAATGGATGCTCAGACAGATGATGTTATGGAAGGCTCCTACAGATGAAATAATTTCCCTATAGTCACCCAGCAAACTTTTTCATGCAATTTGGTGAAGTAATTTTACTTTTTATGTGAAGAAAGAGGGACTGAATTGCCCAGAGTAGGATGTTAATTCATCCGTATTCTTTAGTTTTTGTTTAAGTCTTTGGTATATTCTAGTGTCAGTCTACACTGAAGCTATAATTATATTCCGACAGGAGAGTAAAAGCTAAACGCTGGCCATACCCTGAAATACTATTACACTGGGTGACGTAAAATTTGAATTGTGTGGCGCCCCCTTGTGTTAAAAAATGCTAACTGCAACCTGAAAAAAAAGAAAAAATCTAAAGGATATTTTTGCTCAGACTTCGCTGCATACAATGTCATCTTGACCTACAAAGTGCTTGTTTTTGTGCCTCTTGGTTTACTAGTTTGAACGCAATTACTCTTTTTTTCCATTGAGTATTCCGGTTCAAAAGGGGGGAGGCAGAGGTGATCTGGGCCATAGATGATCTAGGTGTTGTAGATCAGCTATTGGGTTTGAAAAAAATAAAAATAAATGGAATAAGATAACAAGATTCAGAGCCATGTGAAATAGAACATCAGCACGATTATTTAGTACTAATTCGGTAAGAAACTGCAGGTATGCAAACAGTTACCAGAACCCCTGTTGATAATGCATATGTTGAGCTTTTTGCAGATGGTACCAGGGTGAGGATTGATGACTCCACATCGGATATGCAGTGGTCACACAACAAGATGTCCTAGAAGCAGAAGCTCTGCCTCCGCATGTCACAGTACAAGAAGCGGAATTGAAGGCCCTCACTGAGGCGTGTAGAGTGGCGAGAGGTAAGACGGCAACCCTTTACACTGACTCCTGGTATGCATTTGGCATAGCTCATGATTACGGCCCAATATGGAAGGCCAGACAGTTTTTTTTACCTCAGCAGGACAACCAATTGAGAATGGTGCAGCGGTACAGAGTCGCATGGAGGCCCTGCTTCTACCTGACAAAGTTGAGAGTTCGCACCGATTCCTACACTGGAGAGGCGAGAGACGACACCCTCGCTGACAGCATAGCAAAGGCAGCGGCCCTCAAGCCGTGGAAGAAAGAAGAAAGATACTGACGGCATGAGTCAGTGGTAAAAACTTTGGACATTGACAAAAATTTTGACTTTGATATGCTAAAGACTTTTACAGTTACAAGCCAGCAAGGAAGAAAAGAATACATGGACTAATATGGGAGCAGCAGAAACAGGACAGCGTGTGGTGAACAGTCAACAGCTCTTGCCCACCACAGTTCCTGTATCCCATGATGGCCTAGCTGATGGACGGAAAGACCCACCTAGTAAACCAGCAATGACGACGACGCTTGAAAGACGATGGGCGACTTCTGGGTTCTCTGTAGCTGCTGCATCATTTGTCCAGTTTAGCATGATCTATGCCATAGGTGAGTCAGGGCAGAAGTAAATTTGCCACATCACACTTGCCGGGACCACTCTACCCATTTCAGGGATTGCAAATTGACTACGTTCAGCTCCCACTAGTTGGGAAGTATGAATACGTGCTTGTTGTTGTTGATGTCTTTGCAGGTTGGAGGCTGACCCTGTTACCAAGGCAAACAAGTAGGTAACCGCAAAGAAGCTCATGAACGAGGTAAACTGTGAATATGGGGTACCAGAAGTGATTCAGAGTCAGACAGAGGTATAAACCTCGCAGGTGAATGTAACATGTCATGTCTGCTCTGGGTGTATCCCAGGCCTTTTACATACTGTACCACCTTTAGTGTAGTGGAAAGGTGGAGAGACGTAGTGGCACGCTAAAAAGTAAGATACTTAAAAATGACGCCACTTTGGAAAGACTGTCCTCCAATAGCCTTATACAGTGTTAGATATGAACCCAGGGGGAATTATACATTATCTCCCTATGAGATTGTTTGGGCTAGCCCCAAGGCTAGGTCGTTACTATCCTCAGTAGTTACAATTACAATCTGATGTGTTGACTGAGTATGTGATTTCCGTTGTTAAAGAACTAACCAAAGCCTATGCACAGGTGTTCTCTTCCAGACTCAGAGGCAGACACTGGGACACATATCTTGCAGCCTGGGGATTGGGTGTGCGTCAAGAAGTTCCCCAGGAAGCACCCTCCTGAGCCCCGATTTGATGGCCCCTACCAGGTGCTTCTGACTACTGCCACAGCTGTGAAACTAGCCGAAAGACTTACATGGATCCATGCTTCATACTGTAAGAAAGCTTCAGATCCGGGAGACCAGTCTTAGTTGTGCCAAAGACATTACTCTGGTTAGGGCTAGTGAGAGAGCAGGGTGGCAACTGGAATCCTTAGTCGGAAGAATATGAGGGTATGGTTACCTTCTGGTATAACTCGTACAATGCTCAAGTAGCCGCATATTCCTTCGACTATTGTACTGTGGTCCCGTGTCTAGGCGCAAGATCCCACCGCAGGCCAGATTTAGCTCAGTCCAGCTGGTTATATGACTTACATACCCGGGGAATACAATATGTTTGCGCCACTGATAACGTCTGGGGAGAAGACTGCCGTTATTGGGGATTAGTGGGATGTAACACAGGAATAGACTGGTCCTATAAACCGCGAAGTGCCTTAAATAAGAAAGATAAGAGCGGGAAATCCCTAATTAGTCGTATAACCCTCCTTGAGAATAATAAGGACAGCAGGTATTGGAAGGCTGAACTTAGTATGTTGCTTGGTTTTAATGCGGTTTTTACATTAACCATGGGAGATCCAAGCCAGGGGGACGGAGGGACTTATAGTCTGGGGACATACCGGTACGGGAGGACAGATCCCTTAGGGAAGTTTAGAATAAGGGATATGGTAGATGCAGCCGAATGGAAGCCTTCACTTAGTCCCGTGCCCATAATTAACCCCCTCCGCCGTAAGATAAAGACCTTGACGAACATGATGATCATAGCCGACCCTACCTTTTGAGGACACCTTGACAGTAGCGACTGGCTACTCTGACCAGAATCTCTGGTTGGAGTTGATGAGGTACAATGCTAACAGGAGCAACAAGTCTAACTGTTGCGTGTGCGGTAGTGCCCGACTACACTCGGGGATGGTCCCCCTAAATCTCCCTGTAGATGCTTAGTCTCTTCACGAACATTTCCGCCAATTACACTGTCCGTGAGAAATGGAAGAAGGAATACTCTATAACTACTTAAGTGTTTTGCACCGGAGAGAGTATTACTGACTACCCTGGAAACTACACCTGCCAGGCAATTAGGCAGGGTAGAGGGAGATTTTTGGGGAACTCACCAATATTTCCCTTGTTTAAAAAAGATGAAGAGCCAGTTCCGATAATGCCAACCACATACGCTACCAAAGAAAAGGAGAAATGTACTAGTACTGTGCCTGCCCCGATCTCCTAAGATGGATTGTCAGTGGAATTCCCATTTGCCAAGGGATAGTGCAGAAGACCTTAGGTTCCGGCGAGGGCACACCCTGTGGGGTGTTAACTTGTACAGATAGAGGGTATGGATGCCCGGAAATGAGCCCAGGGAATCCATGGCCTCCCTCTGAGGTGAGGTAGGGATCCCCCCCTCCTAGGAGTAGGGACTTACGGGCAGTGGGAAAACCCTGACGCAAGGGTGAGGCGACCTGGACGTGTTCACCACTAGGACTATCTCCAAGAGGGACATTGGTGTGGGTGAAGATTAGGGAGTCCCACGCCGTGCGTACCTGTGCACGCTACTAGTATTGTAACATTATGCTAGAGCGAGAAGAGAGACCCCTGGTGGTAGTTTTGATCTACACGTGTACATTGACATCATAGGATAGCCAAGGGGGGTACCTGACAAGTTTTAAAAATTAGAGACTAAGTTAAAACTAGAATCGAGTCCATTTTCCTGGTCATTATGGTAAATAAACATTGATTGGATTAATTATGTTTATTATAATTAGCAGCGGTTTATAAATTATACTAGAGTCGCCTTATAGGGACTAGTCGACCAATAGGACCTACCTCGACTATGACTTTTCAAAATAGAATGACCTTAGATATGACTTTAGCTAAAAAGGGGAGTGTCTGTAAGATGATAGGGGAGACTTGTTGTACCTACATCCTAGACGACACGTGACCCGCGGGTAAAGACGCAGTTGCCATTAAGAAGCTGACCGCACTGACTAAAAAGAGCTAACTTTTGGGACCAGCACTCGCCATGGATGAGCGGGTGGTAAAGGATCCTGGCACAGACGGGCGTCGCTGTTGTATGTGAACTGATGGTTATCTTTCCTGTTCTAGTCTGCTGTGTTATCCCCTGTGTCAGAGAGACCTGTGAAACTGATGCTGGAAAAGCCGCTCCCACCATGAGTTCGCTGGATGCATCCCCAGAAGGAGTGGACAAGTCCTACACCCCCTTGAAGACCCTAAAACGAACCTTCAACGCGCTCCAGTTATAGGCTCATGCGCAGAGAACTGTGAAAATTAGATAGAGAATTAGAGGATAGACATTTTAAGGGGGGATTGTGATAGACATGATGATTATTTTGGTATAAAATGTCTATCGATTTATATAACCCAAATGTATTTTGCTGTTGTAATGACTTTTAGCTCTGGAGTTTGATCGACACACAATCTAATCATAGTATTTACTAGACAATGGGATGGTGAAGGATGTCTGATGTTAATGTTAGCTAAGTACATAGGGATTGCACAAGAGACCTCTAAGAGTTAAGGGCTATAGTGTTATGTGTATATCCTGTGTTTAATACTGAGTGTTTACCTAGGCCCCCTTCCACTCCTCATACAAGCTAGTTAAACAATGGGTTGCCACATACACAGAAACTGCTTAAGGCTGTCTGCATGCTAAAGAAGACAAAGTCCATACTATGGCGGACGTGAGGGAGGGTGGGCAGAGAGGTGGGAGATTCTATATGATCCGACAAATGAGAATCTTATATGTTACTGATGCAATCTGTTGCACGCCCATTGAAGGGCGGTTGTCATGTGTTATAATAAAAGGCTTGAGCCTCTACACATTGTAGAGACTCTCCCAGTTTTAGACCAGCACTTGTGTCTGATCTGGTTCGATGATGTGTGCACACGATATAATTCGGAAGCGGCAAAATACCCCAAAACCTGCTGGAGAAAACTATAATCCAGAACATAAGACTATGAAACTCTCTGCTTGAAGGACATGGTGATGGCAAACTCAATAAAAGAGTACAAGAGGGGTCTGGGCGTTTTTCTTGAGCAATACAATATTATATGTTCTACTCACTCCTTACTTCAGAAGGGTCAGTGATCCAGGGATTATTCTTATTACCAGACTGGAGTTGCGAAAGAATTTATTTCCCTTAAATGAGGACAATTGGCTTCTACCTCGTTGTGTTTTTTTTTCTTTCCTTTCTCTGGATCAACATTGGGGAAAAAATAGGCTGAACTGGATGGACATATGTCTTTTTTGGCCTAACAGACTATATTACATCTGAATGAGTGGGAGATATTTGTGGTATCATAATGGTTAAGCCTCGGAAGAAGCCTAGTGGCAAAACTCGAGTTGGATGTTATATAGTGGATTGCGACATGTGCATAATTTTATATCAGTGCTGCTTTGCTTTAACTCGTTTGTATTAATAAACCAGCATGTGGGAGTACTCGCCCTTGTGGTACTACTGGAGGTCGCTTCTTCTTATATTCTCTCATAGATTAGGATGAGGGATATGTGTCTCCTATCTGAGGAAGAAATTAATGGCAACATCTGGAAGTTTTAGAGTTGTCCCTCCCTGCTAAATACTATACAGTATATTGCAACTACAGAGTTTTTATAAACATATTGTTCTTTTTTCTTTGGATTTTCACCTACTTAGGCCGCCTGCAGACGAGTGGGTCAGATCCGGCGGCGAGAATTCTCGCCGCGAGACCCGACCCGAGCGCCTGCAGAGACGAGCGCGTACTCACCCGCGCCCGGCAGCCCCGGCTCTTTCATGTGCCGGCTGCCGGGCAGCCGGCGCATGCGCAGACCGGAGCCGGCGGCCGGGTGAGTGACGTTTCTGTGCGAGGCTCTGCGAGCCCCGCACAAAAATAGGACATGCCGCGGCCGTCTGCATAGGTGTGCGTATTGTAATGCACTCCTATGCAGGCTTTGAGCGGCGGAAATCCCGTCGCGGGATTTCCGCCCGTGTGCAGGCGGCCTTAGCTGCAGGTTCAACAGTGGTGGCAGTACAGAGTTTTTCAAAGTTGATGTTGCCCTTGATGAGATTTGAACCTAGGACCCTAACCTTTCAAGGCAAGAGTACTAACTACTGATCTATATTTATTGATAAAGCAACACTACCTAAATGATGAAAAACTTACAGATGCTTTCCATTTCACTTTGAGTAATATTTGTTATATCATGATTCGAACAATAAAATACAACATGTTAGTACAATACAATACAAAAAATACTCTTAGATTGTCTCACCATTAAATACGTATATTCACTGTAGAGATCATAAAAATGAATCTTTTTATGTTTACATGATGTTAACTCCAGAAAAGAGTTATAACATACTTACATAGTATGGAACCACCTGATGTTCACAGCGTATATCAGTGATTCCCAACCAAGGTGCTGCAGCACCCTGGTGTATCATGAGATCCTTCCAGAGGGTGCCATGACCCCAGGCGGAGATTGGCCGTTCAGTCCACCAAGAAGAATCCTGATGGGCCAATCACGTCCTGGGGCCACCCGCAACTACTGCTGCAGTAACAGCCATAGCAGCTGCTACAGACATCCCTATAACACTCCAGTTTAAGCACCGAGGCTATAAAGTAAATAAAAACAGTATATTTAACTTCTTCATTTTTACCCCGGTCCAGTCCTGCCTTACTTCTGGTGGCAAGGTTATTTTACTGGATGAAAAATAGCTGAAAGCAGCGCTTTTTTTCTGGCATTTTGTGCCAGATCTGCGACAAAACCCCCAACCGTGAGTTCCAACGCAGATGTGAAAGCAGCCTTAGTCAATCTCCCATGAGCAGTTCTGTAACTATTGTACTGAGCACACGTGCTGCTTGATTATTGATGCGGAACATAAAATGTGTCTTCTGGTCAGCAAACTGTAGGTATTTCTCTAAGGCTGGTACTGGAATGTCACTACATTATATTTGCTGTGGATTTTATTTACTATTTATACAGTACATTAGAAGTGACCAAAAGGCTTGTAAAAGCTTCTAAGAACCAGGAAGTCATGAATCATGGGATTATTTCTGACTGAATAGATGTAAAGTTACGGCTTTGTAAAGCAGCGAACACACCTAAGATTACTTTTGCGTGATCTTTGGACAAGGTTGGAAGATCTTTACTTTAAATAGTCACTGGTTTATTTGCTGTGTAGTCAATATAGCACAGTTAGGTGTACACCTATGGGCGGTTTTATAGTGAGAGGCAATTTTCCACCTGTCCTAATTTAATGGGGTCCTTGCAGATGTGATCCCAGGGATTCTGTACAGGACGTCCTTCTCTACCTGGCCTGCAATGTTAGGAAACAGAAATAAAGGAAGACCAACAAGTACCAGTTTTTCCACCTTTCGTTCCATTTTTGCATTCTCAGCCAGCACTGGATAAATCCCAGGAGCCAGCTAGTTAATGTTAGGCAATTGCTTCTGGTGCCTACTTTTTGTAGTTATTACCATTGTACTGATGTATCACGATCCATCAACAATTGTGAGCTAAGGCTATGATTATCACTGTCCTTAGATGGTAGACATATTGTGATAGACATGATGATTATTTATAAAATGTCTATCGCTTTGTATAACCCAAATGTATTATGCTATTGTAATGACTTCAGCCTAATGTGGAACTCTGCTGCATAAGGAAAGAGTTAAATCACAGTGTTATATGTTATTGCTTGAGTGTTCTCCCAGTCCTCCCCATCCCCCACACACAGAATCTTCTTGAACAAAGGGATATCTACTTTCACTTTCAGATTTGGACACATGTTAAAGACAAAGGCTTCTACTTGAGAGAGGTGGGGAGAAGGGGAGGCGGGGGATTCTATATGATCCGACAAATGAGAATCCTATATGTTACTGATGTAACCTGTTGCACGCCCATTGTGTGTCTGTACAATAAAAGGCCCTGTCTGGCTGTTTCTGGGCAGAGAGCCATTTTGGATATGAGGCTGATAGCTTGTGTCTAATTTGCTCCACGATGATGTGTGCACACGATACAATTAGGAAAGCGACAAAATACCCCAAAAGCCTGCTGGAGAAAATCATAATCCAGATCAGTGGCGTATCCTGGGTGGACCGAGTTAAGAGATTTTGATTTCTTTCATTCTGGAAAAATACAGAGATCGGCGGATGGCACGCAGAACTCAGGGGCCCGAAAATCTACAGAACACGGTAAGATTGCTTTATGTAAATCTACCGATGTGATCTGGGTTCTGACTGCTTTTCTGCCTGTTCCTGGTCCAGAGTGATAAATCAATGAAAGGCAGGTAATATAGTTCTTTCTTACTCGGAAAAGACCACCGTTTTAACCTGCTTAAGGGGTATTTTGTATGCTGTGTCTGTTATGTCTGAGACGGTTAAAAATTGTGTATACAAGACCAAGAGATAAATTCTGTGAGGGTTAATGTGTCGGGAGGGCGGACTCGGCTGTTTAAGTCTGAGGGAACACGCCAGTGACACGTGCTCCTAGGTAAAACTAGTGTGAGGTTAGGAAGATTTATGATACGAATACTTACCATATGATTGAGCGTGTTATGTTCTCATATGTGGAAAGGTATTTACGGGTGAATATAGCCGTGGTGTGACGGCTGATTTCTCCAGAATATTATTGAGGTTTTGGTCATTGAAAATAATCGTCAGTCTCTGTGTATAGCTAAATGTCCTGTCTAGATCGTGTACAAGGAGTGCTCTTGGGGATTACTAGTATACGGTGGGCTGTTATAAAGGTAGATGAGATATATATATACCTTGAGCTGTTGTGGGTATTCTCCAGTAATCCCGTCTGTCTGGTATTATAGAAAGAATGTGCAGTGTTTATTGTTGGGGGGAGGGCTGCTGATAAGAGTGAACTGAAAGCTTTTTCCAATTAACCCTTTCTATTTACTTTGTCTTTCCCTGTGTTTTACAGAATTAATGCGTATTGTAATCTGAGTGGGAAAGAAGGGTTATATGGGAAGGATTTGAAGAAAGCAGATTTTACAAAAGAAACAGTACTGTGTGCAGAAACTTTGAATAGAATAGAATAAGCAGGTAGCATAGAGTTGAGCAAAGTGAGCAAGGACAAAGGTCATAGAGCTTGTGATTTGGTTACTGAACAATGGGAAAGGATCAGGAAAAGTTGCAGAAAGAAATGCCAGGTTATAGACAGGTAAGATAGACTGTAGAAAGTTTTCAGAAGATGAGCAGGAAGCCTAGCAGAAAGAAAGGTGTTTTTAGATTGCTAGAAGGAGGTATAACGAAGTTAAGAGATTGAAGAGGGGAAAGCATGTAGGGGGGTATGTGTATTGCTTATGAACAATGTAATGTCTTTGTGTTGACTACAGCCCCTCCCTGTAATGGCGGCCGTGCTTGCAATGTTTACAATCCAACATAGTGTGACTCTGCAGTAAATGTAGTGAGGCCTGCCCCCACCCTGAAGTTATTTCCCCCCATGTGCTCACTTTCAGGGTGTGTGATGTTACTTCCGGTCCCTCCCCATCCGGGACAGGACCTGGCCCCGCCCCTTCCTCCTCCAGCGGCCATCTTGCCTCACCTGGAAGTGCTGCTACTCAGCAGCCATTTTGCCTCACCTGGGAGTGCTGCTGCCCCTGGCCCCGCCCGTTCCTCCGGCAGCCATTTTGCCTCACTTGGGAGATTTGTAGCCCCGCCCCTTTCTGCCTCTGGCGGCCATTTTGCTGCATTTGGGAGGCCTATATTCCCCAATGCCACTGTATCCAGTGCTAACATCATGATTGTCTGAAGTAAGGTTTTGTTTGACCAGACTTTGTTACGCTCCAAGATGTGGCCACTTTGGATGTGTGATAAGTTCAGGGAAACCAACCTTTGTGGAGATGCAGCTTGGGACATAGTAGATGACTAAGCTGGTTTATAGTGCATGAAAGATTGGAGTTGATGCATGGGGGGCAGAGGCCGGGAATACATGACAGGGGACGCTCTCTCATGTTCCCAGGGGCTCTGTTTTCCACTGCCCGCTTCTCCAATGGATACTCAGACAGATGATGTTATGGAAGGCTCCTACAGATGGAATAATTTCCCTATAGTCACCCAGCAAACTTTTTCATGCAATTTGGTGAATTAATTTTACTTTTTATGTGAAGAAAGAGGGACTGAATTGCCCAGAGTAGGATGTTAATTCATCCGTATTTTTTAGTTTTTCTTTAAGTCTTTTGTATATTCTAGTGTCAGTCTACACTGAAGCTATAATTATATTCCGACAGGAGAGTAAAAGCTAAACGCTGGTCATACCCTGAAATACTATTACACTGGGTGACGTAAAATTTTACTTGTGTTGCGCCCCCTTGTGTTAAAAAATGCTAACTGCGACCTGAAATAAAAAAAAAAAAAAATTTTTTAAGGAGATTTTTGCTCAGACTTCGCTGCATACAATGTCACCTTGACCTACAAAGTGCTTGTTTTTGTGCCTCTTGGTTTACTAGTTTGAACGCAATGACTCTTTTTCCATTGAGTATTGCGGTTCAAAAGGGGGGAGGCATAGGTGATCTGGGTCATAGATGATCTAGGTGTTGTAGATCAGCTATTGGGTTTGGAAAAAAAATAAATAAATGATTTTGTGCTACAAGATTCCGAGCCATGTGAAATAGAACATCAGAACGATTATTTAGTACTAATTCAGTAAGAAACTGCAGATATGCAAACAGTTATCAGAACCTCTGTTGATAATGCATATGTTGAGCTTTTTGCAGATGGTACCAGGGTGAGGATTGATGACTCCACATCGGATATGCAGTGGTCACACAACAAGATGTCCTAGAAGCAGAAGCTCTGCCTCCGCATGTCACAGTACAATAAGCGGAATGGAAGGCCCTCACTGAGGCGAGTAGAGTGGCGAGAGGTAAGACCGGCAATCCTTTACACTGACTCCTGGTATGCATTTGGCATAGCTCATGATTACGGCCCAATATGGAAGGCCAGACAGTTTTCTACCTTAGCAGGACAACCAATTGAGAATGGTGCAGCGGTACAGAGTCGCATGGAGGCCCTACTTCTACCTGACAAAGTTGAGAGTTCGCACCGATTCCTACACTGGAGAGGCGAGAGACGACACCCTCGCTGACAGCGCAGCAAAGGCAGCGGCCCTCAAGCCGTGGAAGAAAGAAGAAAGATACTGACAGCATGAGTCAGTGGTAAAAAAAAAAAAAAAACTTTGGACATTGACAAAAATTTGGACTTTGATATGCTAAAGACTTTTACAGTTACCAGCCAGCAAGGAAGGAAAAAATAAATGGACTAATATGGGAGCAGCAGAAACAGGACAGCGTGTGGTGAACGGTCAACAGCACTTGCCCACCACAGTTCCTGT
The DNA here is from genome assembly GCF_035609145.1 of Eleutherodactylus coqui. Lineage (NCBI taxonomy): Eukaryota > Metazoa > Chordata > Amphibia > Anura > Eleutherodactylidae > Eleutherodactylus > Eleutherodactylus coqui. The sequence continues at coordinate 107,698,202 of NC_089840.1, forward strand.
ATCCCATGATGGCCCAGCTGATGGATGGAAAGACCCACCTAGTAAAGCAGTAATGACGACGACGCTTGAAAGAGGTTGGGCGACTTCTAGATTCTCTGTAGCTGCTGCATCATTTGTCCGGTTTAGCATGATCTATGCCATGGGTAAGTCAGGGCAGAAGTAAATTTGCCACACCACACTTGCCGGGACCACTCTACCCATTTCAGGGATTGCAAATTGACTACGTTCAGCTCCCCACTTGTTGGGAAGTATGACTACGTGCTTGTTGTTGTTGATGTCTTTGCAGGTTGGAGGCCGACCCTGTTACCAAGGTAAACAAGTAGGTAACCGCAAAGAAGCTCATGAACGAGGTAAACTGTGAATATGGGGTACCAGAAGTGATTCAGAGTCAGACAGAGGTATAAACTTTGCAGGTGAATGTAACATGTCATGTCTGCTCTGGATGTATCCCAGGCCTTTTACATACTGTACCACCTTTAGTGTAGTGGAAAGGTGGAGAGACGTAGTGGCACGCTAAAAGTAAGATACTTAAAAATGACGCCACTTTGGAAAGACTGTCATCCAATAGCCTTATACAGTGTTAGATATGAACCCAGGGGGGATTATACATTATCTCCCTATGAGATTGTTTGGGCTAGCCCCAAGGCTAGGTCGTTACTATCCTCAGTGGTTACAATTACAATCTGATGTGTTGACTGAGTATGTGATTTCCGTTGTTAAAGAACTAACCAAAGCCTATGCACAGGTGTTCTCTTCCAGACTCAGAGGCAGACACTGGGACACATATCTTGCAGCCTGGGGATTGGGTGTGCGTCAAGAAGTTCCTCAGGAAGCACCCTCCTGAGCCCAGATTTGATGGCCCCTACCAGGTGCTTCTGACTACTGCCACAGCTGTGAAACTAGCCGAAAGACTTACATGGATCCATGCTTCATACTGTAAGAAAGCTTCAGATCCGGGAGACCAGTCTTAAGTTGTGCCAAAGACATTACTCTGGTTAGGGCTAGTGAGAGAGGAGGGTGGCAACCGGAATCCCTAGTCGGAAGAATATGAGGGTATGGTTACCTTCTAGTATAACTCGTCCAATGCTCAAGTAGCCGCATATTCCTTCGACTATTGTACTGTGGTCCCGTGTCTAGGCGCAAGATCCCACCGCAGGCCAGATTTAGCCCAGTCCAGCTGGTTATATGACTTATATACCCGGGGAATACAATATGTTTGCGCCACTGATAACGTCTGGGGAGAAGACTGCCGTTATTGGGGATTAGTGGGATGGAACACAGAAATAGACTAGTCCTATAAACCGCGAAGTGCCTTAAATAAGAAAGGGAGGAGCGGGAAATCCCTAATTAGTCGTATAACCCTCCTTGAGAATAATAAGGACAGCAGGTATTGGAAGGCTGAACTTAGTATGTTGCTTGGTTTTAATGCGGTTTTACATTAACCATGGGAGATCCAAGCCCGGGGGACGGGGAGACTTATAGTCTGGGGACATACCGGTACGGGAGGACAGATCCCTTAGGGAAGTTTAAAATAAGGGATATGGTAGATGCAGCCGAATGGAAGCCTTCACTTAGTCCTGTGCCCATAATTAACCCCCTCCGCCGTAAGATAAAGACCTTGACGAACATGATGATCATAGCCGACCCTACCTTTTGAGGACACCTTGACAATAGCGACTGGCTACTCTGACCAGAATCTCTGGTTGGAGTTGATGAGGTACAATGCTAACAGGAGCAACAAGTCTAACTGTTGCGTGTGCGGTAGTGCCCGACCACACTTGGGGATGGTCCCCCTAAATCTCCCTGTAGATGCTGAAGAGTGGTTTATTAGTCTCTTCACGAACATTTCCGCTAATTACACTGTCCGTGAGAAATGGAAGAAGGAATACTCTATAACTACTTAAGTGTTTTGCACCGGAGAGAGTGTTACTGACTACCCTGGAAACTACACCTGCCAGGCAAATAGGCAGGGTGGAGGGAGATTTTTGGGGAACTCACCAACGGGTATTGCTCCTCCTACAGTATGATAGGAGGGGAATAGATGCAGAATCAGGTCCAGTCCTTAGGAGACGTTTACTGGCTTTGTGGAGACATGAGGTAGAGGACCCGCCTGGAGGGTAATTGGACAGGGGAGTGTGCCTTAGTAAAGCCCTTATGCTCCTCCACATCCTGTCAGACACCAATGTTTTCCTTGTTTGAAAAAGATGAAGAGCCAGTTCCGATAATGCCAACCACATGCGCTACCAAAGAAAAAGGAGAAATGTACTAGTACTGCGCCTGCCCCGATCTCCTAAGATGGACTGTCAGTGGAATTCCCATTTGCCTAGGGATAGTGCAGAAGACCTTAGGTTCCGGCGAGGGCACACCCTGTGGGGTGTTAACTTGTACAGATAGAGGGTATGGATGCCCGGAAATGAGCCCAGGGAATCCATGGCCTCCCTCTGAGGTGAGGTAGGGATCCCCCCCTCTTAGGAGTAGGGACTTACGGGCAGTGGGAAAACCCTGACGCAAGGGTGAGGCGACTTGGACGTGTTCACCATTAGGACTATCTCCAGGAGGGACTTTGGTGTGGGTGAAGATTAGGGAGTCCCACGCCGTGCGTACCTGTGCACGCTACTAGTATTGTAACATTATGCTAGAGCGAGAAGAGAGACCCCTGGTGGTAGCTTTGATCTACACGTGTACATTGACGTCATAGGATAGCCAAGGGGGGTACCTGACGAGTTTTAAAAATTAGAGACCAAGTTAAAACTAGATTCGAGTCCATTTTCCTGATCATTAGGGTAAATAAATGTTGACTGGATTAATTATGTTTATTATAATTAGCAGTGGTTTATAAATTATACTAGAGACGCCTTATAGGGACTAGTCGACCAATAGGACCTACCTCGACTATGACTTTTTTTAAAATAGAGTGACCTTAGATATGACTTTAGCTCAAAAAGGGGAGTGTCTGTAAGATGATAGGGGAGACTTGTTGTACCTACATCCTAGACGACACGTGACCCGTGGGTAAAGACGCAGTTGCCATTAAGAAGCTGACCGCACTAACTAAAAAGAGCTAACTTTTGGGACCAGCACTCGCCATGGATGAGCGGGTGGTAAAGGATCCTGGCACAGACGGGCGTCGCTGTTGTATGTGAACTGATGGTTATCTTTTCTGTTCTAGTCTGCTGTGTTATTCCCTGTGTCAGAGAGACCTGTGAAACTGATGCTGGAAAAGCCGCTCCCACCATGAGTTTGCTGGATGCATCCCCAGAAGGAGTGGACAAGTCCTACACCCCCTTGAAGACTCTAAAACGAACCTTCAACGCGCTCCAGTTATAGGCTCATGCGCAGAGAACTGTGAAAATTAGATAGAGAGTTAGAGGATAGACATTTTAAGGGGGGATTGTGATAGACATGATGATTATTTATAAAATGTCTATCGCTTTGTATAACCCAAATGTATTATGCTATTGTAATGACTTCAGCCTAATGTGGAACTCTGCTGCATAAGGAAAGAGTTAAATCACAGTGTTATATGTTATTGCTTGAGTGTTCTCCCAGTCCTCCCCATCCCCCACACACAGAATCTTCTTGAACAAAGGGATATCTACTTTCACTTTCAGATTTGGACACATGTTAAAGACAAAGGCTTCTACTTGAGAGAGGTGGGGAGAAGGGGAGGCGGGGGATTCTATATGATCCGACAAATGAGAATCCTATATGTTACTGATGTAACCTGTTGCACGCCCATTGTGTGTCTGTACAATAAAAGGCCCTGTCTGGCTGTTTCTGGGCAGAGAGCCATTTTGGATATGAGGCTGATAGCTTGTGTCTAATTTGCTCCACGATGATGTGTGCACACGATACAATTAGGAAAGCGACAAAATACCCCAAAAGCCTGCTGGAGAAAATCATAATCCAGATCAATATATGTTATGTGTGCAAGAAATTAGGCCCCTCTCACACCAGCCTTTTCTCCATTCAGCCTTTCTGTCTCTCTGTTCCGTTTTTGAAGCAGAGAAAGGGAATTAAAGGGGTTATCCAGGCAGTGCCGGTGTCGGAGTGGAAGCGCTGTTTCAACCCCTGTGTAGTGGACGACACTCGTCATTGCAAGCCCATCACTCAATGAAATCAATGTAATTGTAATTGCAGGCTAGGGTGCAGCGTCCGAGGAGCGGGACACAGCCTAGGAGACAGCGGGGTAGAGTTTGGGCCTTGTCACGGTGGCTCTACTGTCTCCCACCCAGAGGGTAACCAGTGTCACGTCCAAGGGCCTAGGGCAGGTTAATAAATGGGAAGCCCAATAATGGATTACCTTAGTCTCTTATGTCACGCGTGACGCCACCGTTTCTTCTGCCACGGGGGAATTCCTGGATGGTGGAGTAAACTCACCCTCGCACGGCCTCCGTGGGGGAATTCCTAGTGTGAGGGATTAGCGTTTAGGATCGGTAGCAACCTGGGCATAAGCAGTCAGAGACAGTGACACTTGCGATAAAGTCTTTAGTCCAGGCTTTGCCTGGGTTTATTTCCAAGCAAACAAAAGCAAAATACAGGCCTTAACATCAGGCAAACATAACGTAAATCCTGCTCGTCTGAGCACTTACTATACATGGAGCGTCCCTGTCTACACACTGGTAACAAATGGCTCCTGCACACTGCCAGCCAGGACTCTCAGACCTGCAAAGGTCTCAGCTCTCCTCCTGGCCCTGTAGGCCCAGGCTTTATATGGCCTGGTACCAGCCTCACCTGGTACGTGGGAGTGACCATCCCACCCTTCGCTTTGGTCACTCCAGGAAAAGCCGGCCCGGATTATGCGGCTTGGAGCCACTTACTTACTACAACGTGTTAGTAGCTTAATGCTACTAACACTATACTGCCGGCTTCCTCCACCGAGCCCAGGCTGCTCGGTGGCACGTATCTGCCCAAGCGCTCCCCAAAGCAGCATAGGAGAGCATCCTAGGCAAAATATACCTGCCCTCCAGCACCTTGCCGGTCACCGTCTCACACTAGTTATTGGAGTAAATCCACACACACACAGGGTTCTTTTAAGACACAGCCTCCGGAAACAGATGGGCGACTGGTCGTTTTACTTGAAGTAACTTGGTTACAACTTTGGAATGCACGCCAGCAGGAAAACAGTGCAAACACATCAAAGTGGTGTGATAGGGAGGACTCATTGGTGAATAGGAGAAACCACAATCTCGTTATCTGTAGGTCCTGATCCCGGCAACATGCTCTCTTCTCTCCAACACTCTACCGGTCAGCATTCACATTTGATTAAACCGAGTGCGCTGCATGGTGGTTTCTCATTCTCTCTCTCTCTACTAGCACGGGAAGGGTCTTTCCATATCTCCTGAGTACAGCAGTCCCAGGGCAAGCTGTAGACTCCTTTCCGCCTCTTCCATTCTGGGCCACACAGGCTGAAGAACTCTCTCAACCCAGAACTCCACTGCACACTCCTTGCAAACACCTATATCTCACAAGGTCACGTGACAGAGAAACAGATACATTTTCCAGACAGTCAGCTTACATACCAGACATTTAACCCTTTCAGTGCTGCAGCTATGCAATACACATCAATCATGCAACACAGACAACACTGACATTACATAGACAAATGCTACAAGGGTACTATTGATTTCAATGAGAGCTTGCCTGCAATTATAAGTGTCAGCCACTACACAGGGCAGCGATTCCGCTCTGACCCTGGGGTCATCATCATAGGCTATTACTCGTGGCCGAGCATGATTGCCTTCCAAGTACAGGGGCTTAGCGGTGGGTCCGTAGGTGATTATAGAGACCTACTCTTGATCGGCAGGTTCTATTGCAGTGGGGACATCGGTATCAAAGTGGAAGATGGTACCAACAAGGACTGGCTTGACGTTCTTTCCTCTTAATATGTTTCTCCCTTTCGCTATCCATTTATGCCTTTTCGAAATTCAGAGTGCTGTTGGTAACGGCTGACACTGCCTTAAAAAACCCTCTTTAGATCTGAAATAAATGTTACAGTTTTTTTTTTCTCTATTAATTTCCATGGGTTTTCAAAAATTTTAGTTCTGTTTTTCTGCTGCTGCAAATGGAACAGAGTGACCAAAAGCCTCAACAGAGGCAAAATGCTAATGTAAAAGGGGCCTAATTAGTTTTTTTCCCTGTAAAACCTACTATCTTTAAAGGCCCTTATACACAGAATGATTATCGTTCAAGAATTCGTTCAAATGAGCGAAAATGAATGATAATAATCGTTCAGTGCAAATGCAGCTAACGATCCAACGATAGGGCCGGCTGCACATGAACGGATTTGCATTGTGGAATCTGCAGCGGGCGTCCGCACCACGGATCCGCAGCAAATACAGTTTATAACATGCTATGGAAAAATGCTTCTTCCTGCACACAAGCGGAAATGAATTGTGGTTTCCGCTCACAAAGGAAAAATCGCAGTATGTTCTATTTTAGTGCGGATTCCATACGGACAGCTTCCATTGAAGTCTATGGAAGTCGTCTGACCCACGGTCCTTCTGCAATTGACATTGAGGATAGGTCGCAGTTACCCCCATCATTGGCTAGCGACGGCGTGGGAAAAATAAACATTTGAAAGAACTCCTGTTCTTTTCAAACTCCTGCGCTAAGGCGTTGAATTTGAACAGCCCGAGAACAGTGGAAAAAAAGCCATTCATGCGCGACTACGCTCTGTAGCGGCAAGCATAGTTGTGAATACCGCCATGCGAAACCACCTTAATACAGAGAATGTGACTGACAGAACGGTTTCTCATTTGAACAGGCCAACGATGCATAAACCTGTCTACACAGGCTGTACGGGTGAAATCTGACATCATTTCTTTCTTAAAATGAGAAATCGGCAGGTCTAAGCGGACTCTTAGGCCTCATTAAGACTTGCGTTTTCTCACAGCTATTAGCCACAAGAAAATGTCACCAGAAAATCATGACCATGTAAAGCACTGGATTTCAATGGTCAATTTTTAGTTGCGAGAAATAATCACAACTGAAAATCGCTAAATCGCCGGCAATTTTCTACAGCAATTTTTCCTTGCATCGTCGAAAGATAGGCCAATTGCAGAGTGCTAACATAGGAATCTGAAAAGAAATGGAGGGGGGCAGTTTATGTGCTCCGGCGCTCGTTGAGGAAGCTGGCTTTATTTAGCTATTTAAGCTAAGGAGCCATTCTGTCAACCGCTTCTGCCGCGTCCTTTCACCCAATGCGGCCGTGTGAATGGACGAGAAAACGCTAATTCCTTTCGGAATTAGATTGCGGCAATGCAGCGTTGCCGCGATTTTTGGATACGATGCGACCTGCGTGAAAACGCATCGCTTGTGTGGAAGAGGCCTTACTTGGAAATTATTAACAAGCTGCTATTTACCAACAGAAAAGGTTTTCCAATGGTAAAAGGAATAGGCAGATTGACAATCGCTGCGGAGACGTTTATCTGTTGTTTACGTTTAGAATTTATTTCTGGGTTTCGGGTATTGAATCCACGGTCTTTCTATCATAGATTTGGGACATGCTATTGCACAAGTACGCATCACTCAGTGGAATTCTTTAAAATGACATAATACATTGTATCTTTTGTTACAAACTTGTACTAGAAATAGCTGGAATATCTACATAGTGCCATATTACAGGTAGAACATAATCCTCATGACATACAGAATAAAGAGCATTCTGCTGGCTTCTCCTGAATAGCTTGATTTCCCATTACACAGGGTATGAGATAAAGGAACTAACCAGTTAACCATTATTAAAAGAGCGTAAGAAGAACGTTACAATTAATACCTATTCAGAGGTTTGAATCCTTTCAAACTCATTTTAACGTCTTGAACCCAGTAATTATCGTTTGTGTAGTCAGGGTTCTGTAGGCGTTGCAGGCGCGCATACAGTATGGGCTATTTAAGCCTTTTTAGAAGTGAAAGGCAAAGTAGAACAATTACACATACTTACACTGAATTCCTACGGGAAAATATGCTTTCTTTTTGTTTGCTTTTTATACGGAAAATACGTTTTTACTTAGTAATAAGTTCGCTAACGCCACACAAGCATAACAGCTTGTCGACTTGAAGGCAATCTGTATGGGACAGTATTGGAGTTTTTTTAAGGAAAAACCCACCTAAGAGCGGCTTCAGACGAGTGTGTGCGCAATTGCGCGTGCTTCAGCGCAATGTATTTGTACAGTAAATGATGTTAAGATAGGTCATCAATAGTTGATTGGCTGAGGTCCCTTGCTTGGGACCCCGACCAATCAGCTGATTGTGCGCTTACAGCGCCACAATTACACAGGGGTCGGAGACGAAGCAGCGGAAGTCTCTGCTCCGACCCCTATGTAGTGGCCAGTGCTTGAAATCAATGGGAGCCATGCCTGCAGTTACAAGCACCGGTAGGTCATCAATAGTATTTTCCCAATAAAACCCCTTTAAGGCTAGATTCACATTGCCATAGTTGCACATGCTAAATTTACACGTGCAATATGCAGAGAATAGAACTCATTGATTACAATGGATTTGTTCACATGCGTATATTTTCCCTGCGCATTTCGATCATGCAAAGAAAAAACAGCATGCTCTATTTTCCTGCGCTTTTACGCACCAAAGACCCCCATAGAAGTCAATGAGAGGTGCGCAAATACACGTGCAATGCGCAAGAAGATACATGGTACGCTGTGTAATTCCGCAATTGGTACGTCTTTTTTGCAGCTCACAAATAAATATGTCTTGCAGGTGCAAAAAGTACAGTAAAACATGCCAATGCGTGTGCAAAAAAGCACCGTTCATTCAGCACGCTACTCTTGTGCATGCGCAAGTACGCTAACACTCTTGTGAAGGGAGCCTTAGGGTTGACACGTTTGTATCACTATCTTAAACTAGCAATTTGCTTAGTGAAGAAGCTAGAACAATATCATTTTCCATCAATTTTCAATTGCGTTTGTCGTCATTCCCGGAGAACAAATACTGGACAGTCGCAGATACGAACTCTGCACACATCCATTAGTGGCTAAAGATGCATGAAATTGATTCTATCTCTGCTGGACTGATTTTTTATCCTTTTTTTTTCAAAAATCCAATGTTCTAAAAACCTTGACAACAATGCAGAGTCGGGAGGACGGTCATTTAAATTCTACGCAGATAATTTAACACTAGTTCATTCTAATATTCAGTCTTCCGCTGTGGCATTTATTGGCCTGTTATCTACCAAATGCCAGATATACTCTGAACTAAAGCTGCAAGGACTTGATAATGACAAATGCCTGGTAGGTCATTTGGGGAATAAAGCTTTTAGTAAATCTCAGATAGCACCTAAAATGTGTGACTGTCAAAAGATCCCAGCCTTCTGTACTGGCACTACTCGTTAATGTTACCATCTCGGGGAGACTGTGTCACAACGTGTATTTTATTACATTGTATGTGATCATTTGTCTATCTTTTTACAGTATCTCTGCCTGTCCTTAGCTACTGGGAACCCCCTGCTATGAGTCAGGCCCTCTGTATTACCTGAACCCTGATTGGCTGAGGGGTTGATCTGAAAGGGCAGATAAGACCCTGCTCTTCCTGTTTAGTTCAGTGCACAGAGGAGATGAGAGTGTGGAGACCAACAGGTGAGAAGCCCACCTGGACTGGACCTTAAGTGAACCCCAAGGCTTGGATTAGGTACAAGCGCTATTATGGCCAGCGATAGAACCGGAGAAAAGCTGGGACCACCTGAAGTAAGTCAGCCTGTTAGTGGTCTCAGTATAAGTGACCTCTATCGTGGACCCAGTAGAAATAGTGACCCCATAGTGGCCCCAGTAATAACAGGACCACACTTCAGAGCTTACAGTAACTCCCTGACTCAGGCACACATAGGAGACGGGAGCTAACATCATAACCTCATTCCTCCTCTCCCTGACGCCACCTTGACTCCATCTTGACGCCACCAGGAAGCTAAGGTTGTCACAGCCCTTTAATGGAGGAATGCCCCTTTCACACCCCTAGTTCGCGATTGGCTGTCATTACCTCTCCTGTGCCCACTCCTTCCTCAGTGTCCCCCCTTCTCCTGTGCCTCCTCCTATGCGCTGTCTGTGCCCCCTTCTCCTGTGCCTCCACCGCCAATAGGGAGCTAGGGGTGTGACAGGGGCGTCCCTGCATTGAAGGGCTGTCACACCCCTAGCTTCCGAGCTTCCGGTGGCGTCAAGATACAAGAATACCCCCATCTCCTAAGTGTGCCTGAGTCAGGGAGTTCCTGTAAGTTTTGCAAGCGGCCCAAAACAATTTCTGGAGGCCCAGCCCGGGAAAACCTAACCCCCCCCCCCCCCCCCCCTGCACCAGAGCCTGCCCCTGCCTGCATCTCGTAGTCAACTAAAGTTAATGCAAGTTTACTGCTGCATGTTTGCTTCTTCACTGCGTTAAAATAAGGATATGATCACACATAGTGTAGTAAGTCAGCACCAATTTCAGATTTTGATGCAGCTTTTAACAGCAGAATCCACTTACCGCATTGCAATGAATGAATTCTGCAGCATTTCTGCAACAAAAAAAACATGCAGCAGATTTAAACATTTGTGCCATGACTATCTTTCACTGAGGCCGTATTCACATGAGTGTATGCATATTTGCACTTACATTTGTGCATATTTACGTGCACAACAAAGTTTCTTACTGTACTTTTTGCAGGTGCAAAAAAACATGCACGGTTGCTCTCAGCCAATAAAATAGGCAATTAGTTTAATGAGTTCAAGACGTGTTCTTATGCAGCGTCCGAGGAGCGGGCTCTAGCCTAGGAGACAGCGGGGCTGAGGGTTAGGCCTTGTCACGGTTGTGCTACTGTCTCCCATCTGGAGGGTAGCCAGGGACATATCCAACAGGGCCACGGGCAGGCTATTAAAGTAGTGGGTAACCGGGAACTGAGTCACCTTAGTGTTGTCATGGATGACACCACCATTCCTTCCTCTGCGGTGAAGCTGGATAGTCCACACACACAGCAGAGTTGAAAGCAAAGCCAGGAACAGTCGGCATTGTTGCTTTACTTAGAACTCCAATACTGAACAGTTCAACAGTACATAAGCCAAAACACGACACGGGTGTAGGCAGAATTGGTAGTGAAACATAGAGGCAGAACACAGGATGAATATTGGGCCTGTGACAGAAAGGCTGACCGTGGAGAATCGTGGCAATTCGCAGCATGCTGCGAATTGCCGTCCGCGAGCGGAGAATCGCTATGATTCTCCCCTCGTGGACAAGGGGGAAGCGCTTTCCATAGCAACGCTATGGAAAGTGTGCATTGCGTTCCCCATGCCTGGATTATCGCAGCAGAGAACACAATTCAAAAATGCCCGTGGACAGGCAGCCAAAGATACATCAGCAGATATTCCAAGTGTCTTGGCTCTCTGGTACTGACTGGCTAGTCTTAGCTTAGACTCAGACTGACTTTCTCTCCTACTAATTTGGACTGGACTTCTTGCAGACTAAGGCCGCCTGCAGACGGGCGGAAATTAACAAACGCAATCCTATGCAGACAGCCACGGTATGGCCGCGCGAAATCTCGCACGGCAAACAAATCGTGGCATGTCCTATTTCTGTGCGGGGCTTGCAGAGCCCCGCACAGAAACGTCACTCGCCCGCTGCCAACTCAGGTCTGCGCATGCGCCGGCTGCCCGGCAGCTGGCACATGAAAGATCCAGAGCTGCGGGGCGCGGGTGAGTATGCGCTGCTCTCTGCAGGCGCTCGGGTTGGGTCCCACTGCGAGAATTCTTGCTGCCGGATCCGACCTGGCCGTCTGCAGGCGACCTAACTTTCACTCACATTCTGCAAACACTAATATAAAGCATGTTCAGGGGACCACAAACTCACAACACAAAATAATACATTTCCAGCTAGAGACAGCTCATTTGCAGACATTAACTCTTTCAGCGCTGCAGAGGTGCAACACATGTACTTCATACATACAGAAGTTGCTAACAATGCATTCTGAAGTGGCCTATAGGCAGAGGCGTAACTTGAAGCTCCCGGGCCCCAATGCAAAACCTGTAACAGGGCCCCACAACTATAATGCTTTATTCATAGTACTGGGCTCCCTATATGGAGAAGAGAGGCCTTATGGTGCCCATAAGGCTCCTGGGCCCGGGTGCAACCGCATCCCCTGCATCCTCTATAGTTACGCCCCTGCCTATAGGTCTGGGCCACTACACTTACCCTGCGCGAATGCACAGAAAAACAGGGCATGCTGTGAGTTTTTCTACACAACGGAATTGCACATGCTAAATACTTGTATGTTAACAAATCCATTGAAATGAATGGCTTCTATTTTCTGGATATTTTTTGTACGCAAATATGTTCATGTGAATCCAGCCTAAGTGTAAGGCTGCTTTCACACGGCAAGAAAAAACAGGCGAGATTTGTGTGATGCAAGATGAAGAAATTTTGCACGAATATGAACCCCATTCTTTTGAATAGTTTCACATACATGAATGATTTTGTTCCCAAATCGCATCGCGGGGAAGAATTGTGGTATGTCTTATCTGTATGATACTTCCCATTGAAAACTGTGGGAAACACTTGTTGATCCTCTGACATGGCTGAAAGTGATGGGAGGTGTCTTTGACACAAAATTGCCTTGCCTCCTTGGGACATCACACAAGCGCGATTTTGGGCCGAGTTTAATAGCCTGATATCGCACTCCGCCGTGTGAAACTAGCCGAAAGGCCCATCCACAGACCTGACTACTTGACATGCATGCAAACAGACAGAACACTTCACACAGCCATGGCCTTTGAGATTTTGAGCTTGAAGGCCAAATTTTTATTATGGCACTCTCAACCAGTCCTCGGTCACTATGGCACCTCCATGATTTTAAGAGGATCTTCTCACCTAAAACTATTAACTTCTTGTATATAAGGGGAAAATATGGTGCCCCATAATACAGACCTATAGAGATCCTCGGTAGCACCATACAAAGTCCGAGCGCACAGCGTTTGTGCATAATAATGCAGCACTGTTTACATAATAGGATCTGGAGAAGAATGTTAATTACATTTCAAGCAGACTATATCCGCCATATTTTATTTTAGTACTGAATCTCCATTAAAATGGTAGGAGGTCGAGCTTGGGAAGGAAGTTTGTGTTTGGATAGTGACAGCAGATATATGACTGGCAATAAACATAGGGAGGCAGTAATAATAAGTAATAGCCTCTCAGATTGCTATTAAATTACATTTTTATTGCTAATGTTTATTATCCCTTCATGCTAAACTGTTTAACACAGCATGTAGCTGGTGACTCAGCATACAGGAGAAAGTATAGGAATAAGTGATACACAGTTAAAGTAATTAGTCCTGGAGGCCTCCTACTCTTTTGCATGTTGACAGTGAAAGTCGTAAAGCCCAATGGGCCAATGTGAAATAAATTATCATATTGAAAATATAGCTGACTATAGACATAGATGGTCTGATGAAAGTATCTTTGATCAGTTGGAAAATGTATCATAAGTGTACTGTATCGAGTCGTGCATCGGTGTGCCCATCGTAAGACCAGCATTGAGTGTTCATCCATTGGAAGGAAACTTTGAAAGTTCCTATTAAACAACTGAAAGCAGAGATCTGGAAAGTCTTGAGGAATTGATACAGAAAGTTAAATTAGCTAAAACCTTCAATTATTTGTCACGTGACAAAACTGAATTTTAGGTGCCATGCATTTGTTTGATCTAGAATAAATATTGTAAACCACTTATCACAACCCCTCAATAGAAATAATATGTCACATGCAGCCGATTAAGGGGCTATCCACAATCCACATGACCTGGGGATAACAGTCTGACCAATGGGAGTCCAAGCGCTAGGACTAGGGGTGGACATATTGTATGTGCAGCGGTAATGCTTTGACTGGGGCTTAACTGCAGCAATTGTGTGTGACACATAATTGTACATCCTCGAGGTCAGCAGGGGACAGCGGCATCAACTACAGTGGCCAGGGAGCAATAGACGAGGTGAGTATGGCATTTTTTTTTACAACATATGTAAAAGGTGGCATATCTAAAAGCAGACAAGAGGTAACATTAAATATGCAAGAGATGCAGTATATGTTATAGGAGCAAGAAGCAGCATTATATAATGTGACCTGATTTTTCTAGGGTCAAAGCGGGACAAAGGGTGTTGTCAGGGAGGCGGGGCTTATCAAAACATATGATTTTACCTCCGTCATTATAAAAAGTACAGCGTTGTTGAAAAAAAAGACAAAGAGCAAAGTCCGCAGCATTTCCGCATTCCAAAAATGGTCAAAAGCCATACAATTGGTGCATATTTTAAATGGAAATCGGATGCATAACCACAGCTGATTTCATACTATGGGGTGCTCCCCCTCACCTCCTCTGAAGGCTTCCCGCTGTCAGCGCTCCCTGGCTTCTGGTTCCCAGCGGCCTGCAGTGGCCTCACCTGTGTACTCCATAGAAATGTTTCTCATTATTCACATTATGGACCCAAAAGGATGCATAGCTCTTAAGATACAATGAGTCAAAAATGGCAAAAAACATTTTTATGCAAATTTTTACCTTTTTTCAGAGGCAAAAATCGGAATGTACTCCATTTTTTTTTTTGCTCTACTTGAAAGAGAATTTTTTGCTCTACAAGATTTGAGGTTTTTCATTTTGTTCCCAGACCTTCTAGATGGGAAATTTTTGTTTTGCGTTTTGTCATTAAGCTGCTTCATAGGATCTGTTGATCAGCCGGCATGCTACAGCTTGACATGGCATCCAGCAGTTGCGCTTCCTTTCTGCTCATTTTTCACTTCATCTTTGCTGGTGCACAATCAGTCACTGGTAAAGTTCCTCGGCTTCTATTACAAGCCCTCACCCCGAAAATCGGCGAGCGGTTAACGCTGCCAAAAACGCGGCACCAAGTGTTGCCGCGTTTTTAGCAGTGCCAAAACCGCTGCCTATTCATTTCAATGGGCGACGCAGGGCTGAAAACGCCCCAGAATAGAACATGCATCGCTGTCAAAGCGCAGCGTTGGGAGGCGCTACGCTTTCAGCCCTGTGTGAGCAGCCCCATTGAAATGAATGGGAGTGTTGTACAGCGTTTAGCGCTGGGCTGAAAAGGCAGCGCTAAACGCTGTATAAAACACCCTGTGTGAGGGAGGCCTAAGGGACGTTCTCCACCTGTAGTCGCAATGATCGAGGGGAGCAGATATGGGGGTGAGAGGAGAAACCAGGATGGAGGGTTGGGGGTTTCTAAATTCCAAGGCAATTTTTATGTGTTTAATAAGAGGGTTCCTTTCTTTAGATTGCAAGCTCTTAGGAGCAGGACCTAACTTGTCATGTCAGTATATTGTAAGCTCTGATTGGCAGGAAACCTCTCTGTATTATAAGATGTCATATTACATTGTAAGCCTTAACCTCTTAATGACCAGACACATTGTTGCCCTGATCATCATTACAGCTTCCTTGTTAGGAGCCCATTCACACAGGTGTACATTTTGTTCATGAGCTCTCTGTGTATTTCATGGACAGCACATGGACACATTATACCCTACTAGGAGATTCATATGTGCAAGTTTTCGCATGGACCCATGATCCGTGTGGAGAAAAATCACAGCATATCCTATTCTGGTCCGTATTCACTGTCCCCCACATTGCACATCAACAGCACACTGGCAGGGTGTCTATATGCTGTCCGATGCGAAAATTTGTTGCCATTTTGTACCAATTTTAAGAGAAGCTTCTCCATCGGGCAGCTGTTAGACTTTTATACCAAGTTCATTTGTATCCATACTGTCATACAGTCATTGAGAGGTAAAGTCCATCTTCCTAGATTGTAAGCTCCTCGGAGCAGGATTATGTACAGTAATGGGCAGGAGGGTAGATGAGATCCAAGGTGATATCCGATCGCCACATTTGGGATCAGGAAGGAATTTTTTTTTCCCTCTATGAGACTAAGTTCTCTGGGGGGGTTTTCGCCTTCCTCTGGATCTTTGGGTTGTGGCTTTTAACTCCGGACCCCAGAATAATGCTAACTGTTATATATGACAAGTACTGGATGCTCACATTATGGGGGCTCACACCAGCGCTGGGTTGTTCTGTTTGTCTCTATCCTAGGAGCTAAGCAACAAAAAAACCTGGACAGCGCCAGTTGGACCCTATTGACTATAATGGGACCCGTTTGGCTTCCTGCATGATGACAGAATGTTTCCTGGATGAAATAGTGCAGCATACTGTGCTATCTTGTCTGTGACTTCATGCTGGATCTGTGCCGGAGGCTCCTAAAGGATCCTCCGCTGCAAATGTGATCTGGGACCGGACTTAGGAGTCACAACGCTCGTTACTACATAGGATAGGATATAAGGCCGTTCTCACACAGGCCAACACGCTAAATGCTGTAAAACGCCTCCATTGATTTCAATGGGGCTTCTCAGAGTAGCGTTTGAATGTAGCATTTCTAATGTTGTCTTTTTGGAACGCTGTCTATTCTATTTTTGGCGTTTAAGCGTTTGTTTAATGCGATGTGTTACCCATTGAAATCAATGGAGAGAGTTTTCAACGTTGTCAAAAACGCGAAAGAACACTGCATACAGCATTTTACCGCATTTTTTAATGCAGGTTTCTATGTCACCGGGAGGGAAAGTGAAAGTGGTGATGTCCTCGGCTTGTTTTGCCGGCGTTGCTACTGCTGTAGAAGCGCAATAACAATGCAGGCAAACACACGCGTTAAATGGTTTTTTCTGGTCAAAAATACTTTTGATGACCCATCATCAGGATAGGCTATCAATAGTTGATCGTCCGGGGTTCCCCGCTCGGGACCCTGACCAAACAGCTGTGCGGGCGCAAGCTGTCAGCGCCGCACATACCCAGAGACCGAAGCAAAAGTCTCCACACCAACCTCCGTGTAGCGGCCAGTGCTGGTAACTGCAGGCACGGCCCTCATTAAAATCACTTAGAGCCGTGCCTGCAGCTACAAGCATCGGCCACTAGGAGGTCAGTGTGGAGGCTTCCGCTCTGCCCTCTGTGTCTTTGGAGTGGAAGTCTCCACACTAACCTCCGATGTAGTTGCAGGTGCTTGTAACTTTAGGCACGGCTCCCAGTAATTTCAATGAGAGCCGTGCCTGCAGTTACCAGCGGTGGCCATTACATGGGAGGGCGGCACGGAGGCTTCCGCACCAACCTCTGTTATTGCGGCGCTGACTGCATGGGCCTGCACAGCTGATCGGTCGTGATCCCGAGCAGGGAAGCGGGGAACCCCAGGTAATCAATTATTGATGACTTATCCTGATGATAGGTCATCAATAGTATTTTTGACTGGAAAACTGTTTTAAATGCTGCACAAAGCAGCTCTGCCATAGTAAGAATGCTGCGTTTACAAGCGCAGCGTTTTTCCTATTGCCTGTGTGAGAGAGGCCTAAGTCGCTGAGATTCGTGCATCCAACAGGGATCTGAGCGATTATCGGTCAGTGTAAATGTACGCACACACTGAACAACAAAGAATTATTTGCCCTCTTCTCATTCCCCATTCAGATCGTCCGGTGTAAACAGCAGTTATTCATCTATGAACGACTGCCCTGGACCCTCACCAACCAGCTGTGCGGGCGCAAGCTTTCAGCGCCACACATCCCCAAAGGTTGGAGCAGAAGTCTCTGCACCACCCTCCGTGTAGTGGCCAGTGCTTGTAACTACAGACACGGCTCTCTTTGAAACAATGAGACCTGTGCCTGCAGTTACAAGAGTTGGCCACTACATAGTACGTCGGCGTGGAGACTTCCTCTCCAGCCTCTGTGTATCTGGAGCTGAAGTCTCTGCACCAACCTCCCATGTAGTGGCCGGCGCTTGTAACTGCAGGCACGGCTCCCATTGATTTCAATGAGAGCCGTGCCTGCAGTCACCAGCGGCGGCCACTGCATGGGAGGTTGGCACAGAGGCTTCTGCTCCGAGCTCTGTTACTGCAGTGCGACTGCATGCGCCCGCACAGCTGATCGGTCAGGATCCTGAGCGTCGGGCCCCAGCTGATCAACTATTGATGTTCTATCTTGATGATGGGTCGTCAATAGAAGTTTTGACCGGAAAACCCCTTTAAACGCTGCACAAAGCAGCTCTGCCAAAGCAAAAATGCTGCGCTTCGTCCGGTATCTGCTCCGTCATTCCTCTTAAAACGGCTCAAGTCATTAATATTATTGGTTCGGATTTATGCTGCAATTTTTAGAGGCGAATCCAGAAAGAAAACTCCAAGAAGAAGTGCGCCATCTAAAGATACAGGTATATGTATGTAATGAGAGGGTTCCTTTCTTTCAACTGTAAGCTCTTAGGAGCAGGACCTAACTTGTCATGTCAGTATATTGTAAGCCTTGATTGGCAGGAATCCTCTCTGTATTATAGGATGTCATATTACATTGTAAGCCTTAACCTCTTAATGACCAGACACATTGTTGCCCTGATCATCATCACAGCTTCCTTGTTAGGTGCCCATTCACACAGGTGTATATTTTATTCATGTGCTCTCTGTGTATTTCACGGACAGCACATGGACACATTATAACCTACCAGGAAATTCACATGTGCAAGTTTCCACACGGACCCGTAATCCGGGTGGAGAAAAATCACAGCATATCCTATTCTGGTCCGTATTCACTGTCCCCCACATTGCACATCAAACAGCACACTGGCAGGGTGTCCGTATGCTGTCCGATGCGAAAATTTGTTGCAATTTTGTACCAATTTTAAGAGAAGCTTCTCCATCGGGCAGCTGTTAGACTTTTATACCAAGTTCATTTGTATCCATACTGTCATAAAGTCATTGAGAGGCAAGGTCCATCTTCCTAGATTATAAACTCCTCGGAGCAGGATTATGTACAGTAATAGGCAGGAGGGAAGTTGAGATCCAAGGTGATATCTGATCGCCACATTTGGGATCAGGAAGGAATTTTTTTTTCCCTCTATGAGACTAAGTTCTCCAGGGGGGGTTCGCCTTCCTCTGGATCTTTGGCTTGTGGCTCTTAACCCCAGACCCCAGAATAATGCTAACTGTTATATATGACAAGTGCTGGATGCTCACATTATGGGGGCTCACACCAGCGCTGGGTTATTCTGTTTGTCTCCCTCCTAGGAGCTGAACAACATATAAACCTGGACGGCGCCAGTTGGACCCCATTGACTATAATGGGACCCGTTTGGCTTCCTTCATGATGACAGAATATTTCCTGGATGACATAGTGCAGCATACTGCGCTATCTTGTCTGTGACGCCATGCTGGATCTGTGCCGGAGGCTCCAAAAGGATCCTCCGCTGCAGATGAGACCTGGGACCGGACTTAGGAGTCACAACGCTCATTATTTAATAGGATATGTCATTATTATTATTGGCTCCATTTCTAATAAATAAAAGTGTGTAAAAAAAGCAGCTCTCGTGTCCTTCTCAGGGATTATTATCTCACAGTTACCAGGATGAGTTTAGACAAGACTTCTCCATATTCCATGACAATCTGGAGCACAACCGGACTATTCCCGGTCCTCATCCACTATCCCGATAATAAAAAGCTGCAGTCACACAATATGATAATCTACCACAACAGCCGGATGGACAACTTAAATGTCAAACGTTGCGTTATCTCCGTTGTATCACTGGGTCCTTATGTGGGGTCTGTGGCTGGTTTTGGAAGGGGCTCTAAACTACATTCCCACACCTCTCTATGGTATAATATGAGGGTCTTTGAGCTTCTCGCTCCCCCTGACCCAGTTCTATGGATATCCACAACATCCTCTATCCAGGGTAATTCCACCACCAAGGCAAACTTTGTTTCAACTTTTAATTAAGGGACCTCCCTGACCATTTATTATTGAAACCTACAACTTCTACATTACTTCCACACACAACGTGGAATGAAGTTAATGCCCCTGTCAGACTTCCCGGTACCCTCAGCTCTATAATACAATTCAAAGCCTTAGATATTAAGACATGCACTATCCTACCAAAAGTAATTGGATGCCTGAGCAAGAATCAAAAGTAGTATTTATTTCCATATATTAATACTTAGTGGGGCTCCTCTGGCCCTAATAACATTGGATACTTTCGACTAACATCTAATACACTTTAGCTGGTATTTCCCTCCATTCATCTTGCAAACATGTGGAAAGTTCTGTCAAAGAAAATGGACGCTGTTCATATTTGCTGACCCGATTTTCCAGTTTTTCCCAGAGATGTTCAGTAGGGTTCAGGTCGGACTCTGTGCAGGCCAGTCCAATCGTGAAACATCCATATCCTCAAACCAATGTAAAACAGCATGGGATTTGTGACAAGGGACGTTGTCTTGTTGGAAGTATGGCGGACCATTCCCAGAGTATTTCCACATTGTCAGCAGCACATTATTATATAGAATGCCAGGGTATATTTCCGTGTTCATTACTCTTGCCACTACAACTAACAGACCAAGACCATGCCACGTAAAACATCCCCAGACCATAACAGGACCTCCACTGTACTTAACTGTTGGCACAACACACTCAGACAAGAGGCGTTTCCCAGAATCCTCCACACCCAGGTACATCCATCTAATGTTAAGACGGAGTAGCGCAATCCATCACATGATAGAATGTTCTTCCATTTTTACAGTTCCTATGCTACAATACGCAGTCACTGCTATCAATACAATATAACGCAGTGGTGAGAACGTATGGCATGCATGCCGCAGGGGGCACTCAGAGACCTCTCTGTGGACATTGCATGCCATTCGTTACTAGTACTACTAGAAAGCCAGTGGGTCACGGGGCCGAGCTGCTCCCCTCCCTGTCTCCACGTGCGCCTGAGGACACATGACTGGGCCACTGTCGCTAGTGGGGTGCCACAGGGTTCAGTATTGGGCCCTATTCTGTTCAATATATTTATCAATGACTTGATAGAGGGACTGCACAGTAAAATATCAATATTTGCAGACAATACAAAATTATACAAGATAATTAATACAACAGACGACAATGCACGGCTACAAACTGATGTAGATAAGCTGGGGGCTTGGGTAAAAAGATGGTAAATGAAGTTTAACATTGATAAGTGTAAGGTCATGCATATGGGCAGGAGAAACGGATGTCACCAATATACACTAAATGGGGTACTGCCAGGGAAGAGTGAGATGGAAAAAGACCTGGGGGTACTACTTGACTGTAGACTTAACTGGAGCAATTAATCCCAGTCAGCTGCTGCAAAAGCAAGTAAAGTTTTGGGATGCATTAAAAGAGGTATACGTTATTCTTCCACTATATAAGGCACTTGTCAGGCCTCACATAGAATACTGTGTACAGTTCTGGGCACCGGTGCTCAGGAAAGATGTTGCAACTAATTAATAAACAGAATGGGAGGACTGGAATATCCAGAGAGGATACCAAATAACTATGTATAAATACATTAGGGGACTATACAAGGATCTCTCTCAAGATCTGCTTATACCCAGGACTGCGACTGTAACAAGAGCGCATTCTCTACGTCTAGAGGAACAAAGGTTTCATCACCAACACAGAAGGGGGTTCTTTACTGTGAAGGAGCCCTAGCACTGGCGATAAAATTGCGCGATGCAAGAGTAAGTGAAAACATAGAATTTTGAAACAAATGATTTTCCATGGTTTCCTTCACATTTGCAATGTTTTCACTCATGCATTTTGCGTTTTTTATCTCCTATGTTTCCCTATGGAGCCTCCTTTTTATCGCATAGCAAAGCCCAAACTTGCATTTCATTGTGCTGAGAGGGGGTGGGGCCTAGTGCTGCACTGGCATCAGAGAGGGCAAGAGGCTGCTCACCTGGCGATCTACTGGTTGGGGAGCAGCTCTGCAGCAGTAACAGATCCGAGCAGTCGGCAGAGGCTCGTGGTCGGGCGGAAGAGGCTGCAAGACAGCATTTGGGTGTGACAGAAGTGGCCAGGTGTGGGTCGGCTCCAAGAAGATCGGTGGCGGCTGCGGTCTCGGCAGAATGGTCACAGCCTGGAGGAGTGAGGTCTTCATGGAACAGAGACAGTGCAGATGTTCGGATGGATCGGCTGGATGACGGACCGGTGGCTGGTGGGTCCACAGCCCCTAGGCAGCCAGGTGAGATACTCTCCATGTCGGGTGTGTCCAATGCTTTTAGCCAGGTAGTGCTTGTGGGGGGTAGCTCAGGATGTGTAGAGGGTGGCGGTGCTGCGTTAGCAAGCGCTCCGGGCATAGGTGGTGAGATGGGGGTGCTGCTGGGTGTTATGTGGGAGTTGTTAAGGAGGCGGGGGATAGGGCAGGCCTCATTGCCTGTCGTGGCATGGAGTATCCCACGTAGTGCGTCATCCAGCAGAGACAGCGTTCCAGGCGGAACCTTGGCTGGAGAGACTCGGGTAGGACAGGCGGTAGGGGTAGCTGAGGCTTGGCCCTCTCCGGTGCCGGTTTCAACACGCAGGCAGGAGCGCCATCCACTATGGAGAGTGCCCAGGGTGGAGGCATCGCTGGGGGTTTAGAGGTTAGCCGATCGACTGGGGTGACGGTGGCGGTGCAAACGGAGAAAGATGGGGAGGGGATTCACCTAGATGATAGGGCCAAAGGCGAGGTTTATGTTTGCTTTGATGGGCCCTTGGGGGCCCACTTAAAGAAGGAGGTTAGGGAAAAAATTTGGAGGGATGAATATGTGGATATATTCTCCCTCCTCCCCTTGGAAAAATTTAATTTGGACAAGGGGAAGAGAATCGAGTACAAAAAGGAGGATGAGGAAAAGCGGAGGTGGCATCTCATTCCGCACACGTTCACAAATTGGCTCCAAGCATTTGCCATACTGGTGAGCATGATTGGGGAAAAAAGTGCTGGACAATTGTTCCGGGCTTTTCTGTTATCTGAACTCTATAGGCGAGGCCTATCGGGTATATGGGGGCAGACCTGGCTGCGCTATGATGAGCAGTTCAGGCAGCAGAAAACGGTGCGCACATCGATAAATAATAAAAGAATGCTGGGAGGAGAAGGGGGGCGAGTGAAAGGGGGATGGGAAGAAGCAAAACAGCGCAAAGGAGAAGGAGTCAGTTCCAGCAGCGTGGAGAAAGAAGAAGCAGGAAGCGACAGCGGAGCTAAGAAGAGTCCCACTCACCTGCCCTAATAAAAGAGATGGTGGGAGGTGTTGTTAGGGAGATTCGTCATGGCAGTGGGAAGGATTCTTTGGAGTCAGCCTAGAAGGATAGTGGGGGGAAGGCAGGGGCTGGATAGCTACCTTCCCCTTTGATTGGTTAGTACGTGGGCTGTCGGCTCTTGGCTTTGCAGGGCAGTGCTCTGCAAAGACGGTAGGAGTGGTTAGCCAGGTTATGGCTAACCGGCCTCGGGGTCGGGAGGTCCGCGACTAGAGGCTAGGTGGTGAGTGGTGGGCTTCCCAAGTCTGTCGACCTGCGGAGGGAGGAGTGGCTAGTGAAATAGTGTTGCCCGAGTCGGTAAGGATGCGATGGGTGATAGGTACAACTATTTCCCGTGCTTGGTGAGGCGACATTAGTTTTCCAGGGTTCCAAGGATCTCTCCTCAGGTTTTTTCCACGGGGGTAAAAATGTTAAAATGTATTAATGTTATGTTTGTTAATAAATATGGCTGCTGTGGCCAAATTTAATCCAAGAGATGGTGTTTGTGGTTATTCAGGTAGCGGGAGGTTGGGGGGGAGGGGGTCACAGTAGAGACGACTTTGTTATACTCGGTCATAAATGGTAATAGTATTTGCACCTTGTATATATGGTATGTGATATTTTAGTGTCTGCTCTGAGGTAACCTATCTGTACTTAACTATTTGTTACACTGTTCCTAAGCCTGTAAGGATAAGTGCACACTAGTCGGCTAGTTTCTTTTTGTTAGACTGAATGCACACAGGCGGAAATTCCGCAATTAAACGCTGCCATAGGTTGGCATTGGTTTATGCAAGCCAATGCAGACAGAATCGATTTTGAGGTTACTGCAGGGGCATAGGGTCGCATCCCACTGCCAGAATGTCGCAGTCGGAATCTGGCCTGGCCTTCTGCCGTATGCATGTGTTTGTGTGAGTTTCTTCCATCTATTCCGGTTTCCTACCACACCCCAAAAACATACTAATAGGTGAGCTTATACTGTGAGCCTCAATGGGGACAGAAATCCATATCATGTAATGTAGAGTGTGGAATATGTAAGCACTATGTAAATGAGTAAAATAAATAAAAGAACAATTTTATATATGAGAAGCAAATGAGTCAACTCACAAGGAATATTTTTAAAGAAAATCTAAAAAATGAAAATATAATATTGTAAGAGAGTTTTAAAAACTAAATCTGTCCGACATGAGAGGACCTTCCCCTCCCATTAAACCCTGTTCACTTTTTTCATCACTTTTAAAAAGTAAGAAGAGAAACTCAAATTGCAAAAAAAGAAATCCCTTTTTTATGCAAATAGGGCTTGTGCCAAATTTGCCACTTCTGTATATCAGTTTTGTAACATACAGTCAATAATAATAATAATCTTTTTTATATACCGCCAACATATTCCGCAGCGCTTACAAGACAGGGGAAATAAAACAGGACCATGGTTACATGAAGTAATTAATTGATGGAAACAATAGGGGTGAGGGTCCTGCTCCAACAAGCTTACATACTACAAATAGTGGGGTGATACAGAAGGTAAAAGGGCTGGAGATGTGCACAGTATGGCGAGGTTGAGAGTGAGGGATGCTATACACACAGACAATGGTCAGGCCGTATAGTGGCAGAATCGGTATGACTGCAGATGCCAGTTGATTACGGCTAGCAGGAACTGCAGTCGGTAGGACAGGGAGCATGTTATCAGGCAGAGTAAAGAGGGGTTTGGTTTAGGGCACATGTGTCAAACACAAGGCCCGCGGGCCGAATCCAGCCCGCTGCCTTGTGTTATGTGGCCCGCGGCGTGCCGATGCTGCTCACCACTGCAGCGCATTACCAGCGGGGATGCCGCAGCTCCCCGCTGGTAATCGCGCTGTTACCACTGATCCCAGCGCACACGTCAGGATCCTCCTCCCCTAAGTCCCCTGCTCATCAGTTCCGCAGGAGAGGACTCGGGAAGGAAGCGTTCCGGGCTACACACTGACGTCAGTGTGCATCCGGGCTCAGGGCAAGCAGAGAGGGAGCGATGCTGACAGGAAGGAAGAGGTAAGTATATGGGTTGGAGGGGTGCTGCTTATTACTGGGGGGGCTGCTAATTACTGGGGGTGGGGCTGCTTATTACTGGGGGGCGGGGCTGCTTATTACTGGGGGGCTGCTTATTACTGGGGGGTGCTGCTTATTACTGAGGGGGGCTGCTTATTACTGAGGGGGTGGTTGCTTATTACTGGGGGGGCTGCTTATTACTGAGGGGGTGGCTGCTTATTACTGGGGGGGGCTGTTTATTACTGAGGGGTGGGGGCTGCTTATTACTGGGGGGGAGGGGCTGCTTATTACTGGGGAGGCGGTATTATTGGGTGGGGGGCTGTTTATTATGGGGGGGCTGCTTATTACTGGGGAGGGGGTATTATTGAGGGGGGCTGCTTATTACTGGGGGGGCTGCTTATTACTGGGGGGGCTGCTTATTACTGGGGGAGGAGGCTGCTTATTACTGGGGGAGGAGGCTGCTTATTACTGGGGGTGGGGGCTGCTTATTACTGGGGGGAGGCTGCTTATTACTGGGGGGGCTGCTTATTATTATTACTGAGGTGGGGGCTTATTACTGGGGGGTGGGCTTATAATTGTAACGTTGCTATGGGGGTTAATATTACTAATTTGGCCACTGTGGGGGTCGTTATCTTTACTGGGGCTACTATCAGGGTCACTATTAGGGCTCATTCACATGGGTGTAATTGTATTTCGTGCGCACAAATACGCTGCGTATTTGCGCAATCAAAAATCACTTATGCCTGTATATTTGCGTACGTAAAAAGGAATGTAGGTGGGCCCATTGAAATGGTGCGCAAATATGCAGTGAATACATAGATTTCCTGCGCATTCACCATGTATTTGCACGGCCCATTCACTCCAATGGCCTATTGGGGTGCGCAGTACGCAACAAAATATGTCATGCTGTGTGAAAATATACATCATGTGAATGAACTCATTGAAATCAATGGCTTCTATTCACTGCATATAATATACACAAATACGCTTGTGTGAACAGGCCCTTACTGTACTGTCTTAGGCCCCCTGCACATGGGCGGAAATTCCGCGGCGGGGTTTCCCGCAGAATTTTCGCCCGTGGAAGCTGCCATAGGATTGCGTGAGAAAACGCAATCCTATGCAGACGGCTGTGATTTGTCCGTGTGAAATCTTGCACGGAAAACAAATCGCGGCATGCTCTATTTCTGTCCGGGGCAGCCGGCACATCACAGAGCCAGAGCCGTGGGAACAGGTGAGTGCCGCGCTGGTTCCTGCAGGGGCTTGGTTCGGGTCCCACTGCGAGATTCTCACAGCGGGATCCGACCCGGCCGTCTGCAGGAGGTCTTACAATCGTCCCTTTGAAGGTCACCATAAGCCTGATGTGGCCCTCGGTGAAAATGAGTTTGACACCCCTGGTTTAGGGGATATGGTATGCCTCCCTGAAGAGGTGTGTTTTTAGAGCACTCCTGAAGTTTAGTGTGTTAGTGATGGCCCCGATATTCTTTGGCAGCGTGTTCCAGAGGACTGGTGCTCCTCTGGAGAAGTCTTGGAGGTGGGAATGAGGTTTGAATTGAAGGGGCACTTAGTCTGATTTCGTTAGCAGAGCGGAGGGCCCGGGCTGGGTGTTGGATTTAGATGAGGGAAGCAATGTAGGGCAGCGTGGTGCTGTGGAGAGCTTTGTGGATGAGGGTAGTGAGTTTAAATTGTATTCTGTATTTGACGGACAGTAAGTGTAAAGCTGGGTATCATCAGCATAGAGATGGTACTAAAAGCCAAAACTCCTGATGGTCCGTCCAATGGGGGCTGTGTGTATGTAGAAGAGGAGGGGGCCGAGGACCGAGCCCTGGGGGACCCCAACAGCAAAAGAAAAAGGAAGGAAGGTAGAGCCAGCAAAGCAGACACTGAAGGAGCGTTCAGACAGGAGAACCAGGAGAGAGCAGTGTCCTTTAGCCCAATGGAGCAAAGCATACTGAGGAGGAGTTTGTGGTCAACAGTGTCAAATGCAGCAGAGATCGAGGAGGATCAGTAGAATTCTTCTCCATCTTTTTTGGCATGTATCATATACTCAATATAGTTATGCTTGGAATTTTAAAAACTGCAGAGATCTTAGGGTGACTTCACACCTGCGTCCCGGGTTTCTGCTTTCCTGCTCCGTTTGGGGAGCCGGAAAGGGGAATCCCTGTGGTCAAAAGGCTTCATATCAGGATGGAACCGAACAGCGGACTATAATGGGGCTCGTTCAGTTTCCACCTAACTGCCTGGCTTTTAGACAGAAGAAAAAGCACTGCATGCAACACTTGTTCTTCCGGTATGTTAAGGCGGATCTGTGGTGGAAGGAGGATCCAACGCAGATGTGAAGCAGTATATTTTATCTTAAACAAGTTGATAAGAAAAGTATTGTCACACATTTATCTTAAAGTGATATTCCCACTACAGTAAGTTATCCTTTATCATGTGGACAGGTGTAATTTGAATATCCCTTTAAGTAATACTAAATTACATACAGCACAGAATGTAAAGTACTCAGTTGCACATTCAGTAATTCTATGTCACAAAGTTATCATCAACTATGGAAAACTATTATACAAATAAATCTTAGGGTGGCCATACAGATTACACAGCTGTCTGCAGAACCATTTTTTTACACCCCTCCATACACATGCATACTCGGATCAGCTAAGCATACATATATTCTACAGGCAGTGAGGGGGAAAAGCCAATTTATCTCCCTGAGAAAAAAGGATTGAGCTGTTGAAATCCAACTGCATGATCCTTATCTCACCTAGGATTTGCCATCAGGGAAAGCTGGGAGAACCCCATACGCCAGGGGCGTAACTATAGGGGATGCAGAAGATGCAGTTGCATCCAGGCAAAGGAGCCTTAGGGACCCATAAGGCCTCTCTTCTACATATAAGGAGCCCAGTACTATGAACAAAGCATTACAGTTGGGGGCCCTCATACAGATTTTGCATTGGGGCCCAGGAGCTTCAAGTTACACCTCTGCCATACGCATTTGATAGTTGGCTGAATCTGGTGGGTTTGGCTGATATATATCTAATATGTATTGTCACCTTTGATCCTGGACCATTTGCTTCAATATTATACTGTGATTACATTGTTTCCAAGAATAATCTGTTATTTGTATGCAACTGAAGCCTGCTCCCTGCTATCCAAGTATAGGCATCTGTTCATTCAGTTTTTTTTCTATCATCTCTAAACAGTGATCCCCATCTGCTATTAAAACAATCCAAGTTGATTCAACATGGGGGCTGGAACACAATTATGAGGGATGCCCAGTTTATTATGACTAACTGTACTTATATGTTAAAGAATATGCTTCATACTCCCTTGCCGGCCTTATTTAGCCAAACTTCAAAAAGGCTCTTACTATGTTTATCAGAAAATAACAGTGGTGGACATCGAAAATTACTTTTGGACTCTCCAGACACAGTATCCATGATAGAACGCTATCCCTTTCACTGGAAGTCTCTTACATAAAGGCTGTAATAGAGTACCATTGGTTTCAAAGGAACATCATTGTCTATTCATTTTCAGTCAATCAGATTTAAAGAGAATCTCTCGGCACTTTGGACGACAGGAAACTACCAAGACTGGGTTCATACCTGATAGAAAAATCTGCCACATATCTGCTAGTGGGTTTCAAAGTAGATCAGTAGTAAAATCCTCTCCATCTGCTGCATCATACCAATTGCGAACCAACAGAGGAACCTAAAGAGCTGTTAATCAAGGTCAGAAGAAAGGGGTTCTGGATGGCATAGAATCAAGAAGCCAGGGCAATTCCGTGGTTCAGGAACGCCTATCAGACACCCGAAAACTAATTACCATAAGATATGTGAGTGATTAAAACAGTTTTTTCTGTTATCCTTCCAGTATTATCAGCAATATAGGTATGATTAAACTTGATTCCTCAGGACCTATTCAGTCTTATGAGCAGTTTGGTGTTGTCAAAACTGCTGACAAATTCCCTTTACACCGCACATCAAATACAATGTAGGCAGGCCAAATCTGGCCCGACACCTCATGTTATGTGGCCTGCCACCTGTGCAGCAAACCTAACGGGCATTCTATTCACCCCATCTGCAGCTCTGGTTCAGAGGTGGCAGTGTAGAGTCTGTCACCGCTGACCTCCCCCTCCTTCCCTGACGCCTGTGTGCGCCATCCTGTATGCCGCACAGATAGACCATCAGACCAGATCTGCAAGTTGGGTGAGTGGAATGCCTGTATGGATGTTGCCCAGCCATAGGCCAATAATTGAGTCTCTATTACTACTGGGACTACTATGGGGGTTACTATTACTACCTGGACGAATATAGGGGACACTATTACTACAGACACCACTATGACGGTCACTATTAGTAATGGGATCACTGTTACTACTGTACATAACCATGGAAGTTCCATCAAAATTTAACTTAAAGGGAACCAGTCACCAGCTTGGAGCTGGTGAAAGCAATATTATCTAAGGAAAAATAAATTAGAGAGAGTGCCAAAGCTTTGTTTATTACAGCCCATACTGCAGTCATACCTAGTAAAATTTAGATTTAATCCTTCCTGCACTCTATATAAATGAACCAAGAGTGGTCCAGGGATGGCCAGGATGGCCTCTGCTGCCCGCAGTGCCCTCCAATCCCTGGCCTGTCTCTGTATGATTCATATCCACAGACTTATCCAAATCTCATGCAACTACAGGCCGGCACATGTGCAGATCATCTCAGCCTATTCTCGGCTGATTCACTCTTATGCGTATGTCCATGGCTGCATGGTGCATTTGAGAGATTTGGACATCATACATAGACTGGCTGGGGATTGGAGGACACTGTGGGCAGTAGAGATAGTCCAGGCTTGCCCCTTAGACCATGCAGAGTTCATTTATAAAGAGCACAGCAAAGATTAAGCCTATATCTTACAAGGCATGATTGCAGTATGAGCTATGGCACACACTCTCATTTTTTTTACCCTAGATGCCATTGTTTTCACTAGCACCAAACTGGTGATATGTTCCCTTTAATAGGTGATAATATGACATTTTTTTTAGTAAAAACAAACAGTAATATGTCTACTCATTCAAACAGTACTGAAGATATATTACAAACAAGCTTGATTTACATTTCAAGACCATATGGTCAATGTTAATCTGGGACTAAAATAATGATGACCTATCCTCAGGGTAGGTCATGATTGTTTGATCAGTAGAAATTCGAGTGAGTGATGCATCCTCTTGCCTGTGATGTCACATCCAGTGGTCACATGGTCTATGTGCAGCTCAGTTCTATGTAAAGGTCCATGAAATGAATGAGATTGAACTGTAATACCAGGCACCGCCATCACAAAATGTACATTGTTGTGCCTGGTATACATTGAAGGGGCCAAGCCACTCACATAAACACCACAGCCTCTTCAAACAGTTGATCGCTGGAGGAGCTGGATTGGATATTCATGACCTAGCCAGAAGATAGCTCATCAATATTTCAGTCCCAAAAAACACCATTAATAGTGAGGGGGTCGGATAATTAAGCCATGCACCCTCATATTTGGTCAATGTATCGTTTTAATGTGTATGGCAACACTTGATGGCCCCAATCATGCGTATTTGTGTAGTGACCCAGACTTGTCGCTACATAGAGAGTGTACATGGTTATTTTAAATATTTAAGTTTACGTTAATAATGTATATAGTTTATTTAAATATGTGTATGTCACTTTAATTATGCAGGAGCTAGAACGGATTTGGTGATTGGAGGACCAACAACTCCCAGTTAGAGGACAGACTAGGCACCTGTCTAGCCACAGAGCTCTATGCTCAGGGGAGGACCTAGAGCCTATATATAACTCTACGCAAGTTCTAGCAAAGTCAGTAAGTCTACAGCTGTTATTGAGAAGAAGAGCAGTTTCTTTAGCAGGTAAAGAGTGTAGAGAGAAGCTAGAGTATTAGGCTGAGTAACTAAGAAATAGTGCAGTGAGAAGGAAAGGTGTAGTTAAGAACGAGAGAAGATTAGAATAAGGAAAGAGAAAGAAAGAAGATTATAAAAGAAAAAAAGGAAGCTCTAAAGAAAAGCTGGAAAACTGGACAGTTAGAGACAGAGACATACCCCACATCTGAGAGAAGGTGGCAGATACGATGCAAGTATAGAAAGCGGTATCTCAAGTGACTGATACGACACACTGTTCCGAGGGCGGTATCTCCAGTCACTAAACTCTGGATTGCTGTCTATGGGAATTTGACCGCTCACTATATTTGCCATATGAAAATTGTAAGCTTTACTAATTCAGGGACAAATATGAATCAATGATAAATCTGTTGCCTAAGTTGTATCTTAGTAAGTACTGTCACTACCACAAATTCTAGAAAATCTTATTTCTGGTTTCTCTCTTTTATGGAATGTACCATTTACTTTACAGCTAAAGATTTATCAGATAGCCTGTCCAGGTCTGATACATGAAAATCAATACACATTTCATCTTACATTGGTGGTGTAATAGATTGCTTCAGTAGAAAGTAAAGGCATCTAGCACCCACAGACCTACAGTAATGTACTGTATGCTGCAATAATTGGAAGTCGTGATGATAGGTACATGGAACATTCTCTGGTCATAACTGATACAAATGCCTACTATCCTACGGAGACACAGTTGCAGGAACTGGTCTCAAACCAGAAAATAGGGTCTCAAATAGGCTTTTTTCTTACTATAGTTCTATATTCTTACCAATATCACATAAAACATACTCTTAATATATCAAATATCGACAAAGCTACTGATCTCTGTTTTATACTTTAAGGAGTCAAACCACAAGGGTTTTGCAACTATGACACTGTTGCATACTAATTAAAGCTCTTCAGACCCCTCAGTCTAGACACTCTGTTACCAAGCACAATCAAACTTTAACAAATATGACATCGCAAGATACTTGAGATATTATTAAGATGCTTTCAGGTTTCAGTGCAGAATATATTTACAAGAGTACATTTTGGTTGTTACATAATGCAATAATCTGCTTTTAGAGGTTTACAGGAATCATGGCCATGTCTGGTTGAGAAAAGGATGGTGAAGGCAAAGAAGAAGTGAAATGAGGTAAAGAATAAATCTAATGCAGCTAAAAAGTGATTTGTAGATACACAAATCAGTTGTACGTTATACATAGAGTGTACCTGGTTTGTAGCTGGTTTGACATAGTTTGAGACTGCGTTCACGGATGAACTCTTATTTGTTTGAATAATGTTATGCTGCTAGGACCCCCACTGATCCTGAGAATGCATTCTGAAGTGTGGGCAATGGAGGATGCACATCGATGTCTCCTCTTTTTACACTTCAGTGGGACCACTGGAGATAGCAGAGGTCAAGCAGTTAGCTATCTCCGGCAGTCCCACTGCAATGGAGCAGAGACACACATTGGACATCCTCCACTGCCCACACTTCAGGATGCACCGTGTCTGCATTTCCAGTATTGGTGGTGAACCAAGCGGCCGGACCCCAATCAATCAGAAAGTTTTTTCCCATGGAAAGGAGATAATTTGCTGCGATGTGACAACTCTTTAACTTTATAACTAGAGATGAGCGAGCATACTCGATAAGGCAAACTACTCAAGCGAGTAGTGCCTTATTCGAGTACCTGCCCGTTCGTCTCTAAAGATTCGGCTGCCGGCGCGGGTGACAGGTGAGTTGCGACGGTGAGCAGGGGGGTGGCTGGGGGAGAGAGGGAGAGAGAGAGATCTCGCCTCTGTTCCTCCCCGCTCTCCCCCGCCGCTCCCCGCCCCCTGCCGGCACCCGAATCCTTTGAATCCTTCTGCTTTAAACATCCATAGGCAAAAGGTCTCATCTCCCAAATATGCTCAAACCTTGTTCATACCACCTACCGCACACAATTATCATATATAACTAGATGGGAGCGGGACTTGGGGGATGATCTGAGTGAGGAGGAGTGGTCTCAGATTTGGAGATCTACCAATCAAGGGGTCCATAACATACTAATGTTGGAAACAGCATTTAAATACTTCTACGTTGGTATTTGGTCTCAACCCGAACTGCACATGCAGTCCCTGGCTAGTCTAAAGAATGTTTCCAAGGTTGTTCTTCCCCTGGAGACATGCTCCACATATGGTGGTCCTGCCCTAGAGTAAAAAGACTTTGGATTAGGACATACTTCCTAATTCACTCAGTAATGTATCACAATCTGCACCAAAATCCATGGGAGGCTCTGCTGAATAAAAAGATAGAGAATATACCCCCAAATTCCAGGAAGTTGATCTCTTTTCTTTTCTTAGCTGTAAAACAAACTATTTCCCATTCCTGGCGTAAAGCTTCTCTGGACTTTTCTGAAGTTAAAAACCGAAAAAATTGGTATCTGATAAATGAAAAGCTAACCTCGATAACAGAAGATAAAGGTGATAAATTTCTTAGCATATGGACTCCATGGATAAATTACACCTTTCCTACAGCGGGGTTGAGCCTACTAACCTAAATATAATTTCTTGGTACCTTTGCCCCTCGGGGCGGCAGCCCTGGGAGAGAGGAAATACCCCACCCACCCTACCATTCTTACCCTTCCCTATCCCCTCCTGGAAATGTAATTTGGCCCTGGCCTGGCCTGGCCTTTGTTCATTACTGGATAATGTTCTTTTTAAAAATAGTAACGAAAACATTACTATTTGGAGTGATCCAAACAGTTAAGAGATCATTGTCTTGCACAAACAAGGTAAAGGATAAAAAAGATAGCAAAAGCATTGAATGTTCCTAGAGATACAGTTGGAAACATAGTTCATAACTCACAGCTTCAACATTAACAGAACACTGGCTGCACTACTGGGATGTGGCAAAAAAAAGAAGCTATTACTACCGGTAGCTGCCACCAGATTCCTGACGAGACTCGTGGTCAAAAGCCCTCAAGTGACTGCAAAAGATCTGCAACAGGATTTGGTGGCAGCAAGCCTATTTAGGTTTCCATTTGCATAGTAATGAACATACTAAACGCTGAAGGTCTTCATGCTAGAATTCCAAGACATAGACCTCTACTGAACCAAAAGCACAATTAAAGTCTGCTCCAGTATGCTCAGAACCATATAAGAAAGCCACAGAAGTTTTGCGATTCTGATTTGTGGAGGGATGTAACAAAACTGGAATTCTTCATTTCTATGGATCAGCGGTATGTCTGGAGGAGGAAGAATGAAGCATATGCCGAAAAGAGCACCCTGCCTACAGTGAAGCATAGCAGTAGCTCAGTGATGCTCTGGGGCTGCTTTGCTTCCTCCGACAATGGAAACTTGTAGCATGTGGAGGATACCATGGACTCAATCCAGTAGTAGGAAATCCTAGGAAAAAATGTCATGCTTTCCCTTGATGAAGCTTCAACTGGGGCATCATTGCACCTTCCAACAGGATACTGATCCCAAACATACCTCAAGGTCCACCAAGGCTTGGTTTCAGAAGTCCTGGAAGATTCTGGAGTGGCCCTCCCATTTGCCTAACTTGAACCCCATAGAAAATCCTTGGTGGGATTTCAAGGTGGCAGATGCAGCACGGAAACGAATAATATTAGGCTTCCTTTTTAGCTTCATTTAATTCACTGAGAAAACAGGATAAAATAAAACTTTTATTTTTCACAATAAAAATAATATATATCTAAGTTTAAGTGTTATTTATTCCTGCCACGCTGTCAGCATCAGTGTCATGTGTTTAATTTTGTGAAAACTGTAGCCTCATTCAATTAAAAAGCACTAAATATTCTACCCCAAACATATCTCTTATCGCTGACAGTGCGGCAGGAATGAATGACACTGAGCTTAGATATATGTTATTTTTATTTTTAATGTGAAAAACAAAGGTTACATTTTATGGTTTGTTCTCAGGAGCGCTGTCAGAAACTGGTCTCTGGCTATTCATCATGTTTGCTGCACATCATAACAGCAAGATGGAGCTCTACTAAGTGCCAAAGACACTTCTCATGAAAGGGTTGAATAATTCCAAGGCTGCTTTTAGGAAGGATTCTATTCAGGGGTTGAGACCGAGACTTCTGTAGTCATTAAATGTGCCATTTTATGTTGAATTTGAAGAAGCCACTTGTTATATTTGCTGTGTTGAGCTATTTCAAATGTTCAGTTGTTCTTGTTTAATTGTTTTGGGTTTTTTTGTTCAGCAAACAGCTGAAAGTTTGTACAGTTGGCAAATAAGTGTAGTTTCACATCTGCATCGGGTCCTCCAGCTGGAGGTTCCATCACAGATGCGGCTGAAATTACTGGAAGAAAAAGAGCTGCATGCTGCGCTTTTTTTACTTCCTAATATCGGCCAGTTGGACGGAAAGATGGAGGAACCAATTATAGTCAATGAGGTCCACCTGGCCCTGGTCGGTTCCATCCAGAGATGGAATAGTTTGGCCGTAGATATTCCCTTTTCCTGCTCCCTGAATGGAGCAGGAAAGTAGAATCCCCAGAGCAGATGTGAAAGCAGCCTGAGACCGGCTACACATGAACGGAATCCGCAGTTGGCGTCTGCTCCGAGGATCCGCAGCAAATACCGTACAGAACATGCTATGCAAAATCAAATTTTTTTTCTACACACTTGCGGGAACGAATTGCGATTTTCACGAGCTGAGGAAAGATTTCAGCGTGTTCTATTTTTGTGGGGTGTCCGCACAGACGGCTTCCATTGACGTCAATGGAAGCGGTCTGACCTGTAGCCCATCCGCAATTGACATTGTCTAGCGATGACGCAGGAAAAACACAGATTCGAAAAAAAAATCTGTACTGTGCATGACTGACGGTGAGCCGCCATGGCCAGATTCCCCTGCGGGCTCCCGCATGCTGAATCCGACCCGTCTGTGTGGAGCCAGCCTTAAACTGATTTGCAATGGGGTTGAATCATTTTGATTGCAATTGTACTTCATATGAAACGGCTGACTACTAAAGCAACTAGGCAGAATATAGGCCACCACAAGCCTACCATGCTGTTAACATAGCACATGGTGAATACTGGACGATTTTTTGATTAATATTGTTTATTTCTGGAAGCCCAGTTTGTTTAATACTAACTAACACCCTTCTCTTTATATCCATTTGTATGATTAGTATAGATGGAGAAATAATTTAGGCGATAAATTGCCGTGCGCACATTCTGAGGCACAGTGTGTGTGTCTATGGTAACAACGCTTACATTGCATATCCAATGGAAAATGCATCACACAAGCTGGAAAATATTTTGTACAGATGGTTGTTTACAGCGAATTGTGTAATATTAAGGATGGTCTGCTAATTATTTTCATTGATGGCATTTAATACTGAATTCAGCTGCAGCTCCATATAAAACTTCTCTCTACACTGATCTTAGATTAGTCCTAGCAATGATGTTCCTGTGGATTCTTTAATTTTACAGTAGTAATCAGATGAAATGAAGCGATATAAAAACTTGAGCTAAAAATGTAAAGTATGTGTCAGTGTGCAGAATTAGACTACTCATTAAATGATTGTCCCCAATTAGTGTTAAGATGGCTTCACACGACCGTTTGCGCAAATACATTTGCCGTAGTTTATTTGCACATGAATGAGGTTTGAAGAGGACTATAATAAGGGGTTTGTGTTCGTCTGCGCATTGTACTGTAACTTTTGCACACACAGGGCCAGTTCACAAGCGAGTGTGACACTCCCTTTCCGTGGAATAGAATGGCTATTAAAGCCTAATAAGGGCCAGCTGTCTTCTTTTTCCTGCGTTTTGCGCAGTGTCACATCCTTCCCCTCATATTTACACACCTCCCGTAGACTTCTGTGGGACTTTGGCTGCGTAAAACACAGAAAGATAGAGCAGGTCCTGCTCTTTTGCACGTGTACAAAAGCGCTAATGAGAACAAACCCATTGAAATCAACATGTTTTATTTTCTATGTTTAGCGCAAACAGATTTTGCGTGCGCAGGGATGTGCACAAACACGCTTGTGTGAATAAGTCCTTAAAGTCAGAAATTTAAAAAGCCACTCCGATGACATTTTTTTTTGTAACCACTCCCCTGTATATTTAAGTCAACTAGTCTTAGGATGGTTTCACACCTGCGTCGGGGATTCTGCTTTCTTGCTCCATTCAGGGAGCAGGAAAGGGGAGTCCCTGTGGCTGGGCACCGAGGGAGAAGATCCCGGCGGCCATCTTCAGCAGGTAAGTAAGAAGTCACCGGAGCGCGGGGATTCAGGTAAGTGCTGTGCGGATTTTTTTCTAGGTCCCTGCATCGGGTTTGTCTCGCGCCGAACGGGGGGGCTGTTGAAAAAAAAAAAAACCCGTTTCGGCGCGGGACAACCCCTTTAACTCCCTTCAGTTGGGTCATGTGATCTCATGATGACCGTCTGAGAATTACTTACCATACTATTCTCTCAAGGGGTCACCAAATCTCAATCTCCAGAATTTCCTGTGTGATTAAATTACATGCATTGTACCACGCACACTGTTCACTGAGGGGTCACCAAATCTCAATCTCCAGAATTTCCTGTGTGATTAAATTACATGCATTGTACCACGCACACTGTTCACTGAGGGGGCACAGTAACTCCTATCCCATTACTTTTGATGATAAGAGACTCCTGTAACACAAGCACAATGAAGGAGATGATAGTTCATCCTCCATGAATGTATACTTATGATCTTTAGCTTATTTAGGTGAATGTGAAGGTTGATGATATTTTCACTGTCCTCCCAGCAGGAAGAGATGGTACAGGCTGTAGCTGTTCATGTGATATTGCTAGCCTAGAATAGTGAAAGAGAACGCAAGATAGTGCCTGATAAGTATCAGACAGGAGGTTGCACTGCATAGACGAGTGTGTAGTATACATAGGAGACCTCCAGAGTGTAAAAGGTGAGGGGTGCAGGGATGGAAATATGTATTTTTTACCGGAGTGCTTCTTTAAAAACTAAAAGTTCAAAGCCTTTATGTTGTTTTTTTGACATTGATGTAATCATTTACATAAGAATTAGAGTGATTTTCTTTATCAATACTGTGAGGGATTAGCATTTAGGTTCGGTAGCAACCTGGGCATAAGCAGTCAGAGACAGTGACACTTGCGATAAAGTCTTTAGTCCAGGCTTTGCCTGAGTTTATTTCCAAGCAAACAAAGCAAAATACAGGCCTTAACATCAGGCAAACATAAAGTAAATCCTGCTCATCTGAGCACTTACTATACATGGAGCGTCCCTGTCTACACACTGGTAACCAAAATGGCTCCTGCACACAGCCAGCCAGGACTCTCAGACATGCAGAGGTCTCAGCTCTCCCCTAGGCCCTGTAGGCCCAGGCTTTATAAGGCCTGGTACCAGCCTCACCTGGTACGTGGGAGTGACCATCCCACCCTTCGCTTTGGTCACTCCAGGAAAAGCCAGCCCGGATTATGTGGCTTGGAGCCACTTACTTGCTACAGCGTGTTAGTAGTTTAATGCTACTAACACTATACTGCCGGCTTCCTCCACCGAGCCCAGGCTGCTCGGTGGCACGTATCTGCCCAAGCACTCCCCAAAGCAGCATAGGAGAGCATCCTAGGTGAAGCATACCTGCCCTCCAGCACCTTGCCGGTCACCGTCTCACAATACTTATAGCTTAATTTATTTGGCCCAGCCATCTAGATGCTGGGCTCCCTCTCACACCCCTGAAACCTCACTACCCAGTGATGCAATCACAGGCTGCTGATGGGTTATTAAGGTAGCAGGGGGCCTAATAAAGACCTCTAATAAAGACATTTGTATATAAGATACCTGTCAGTGTTATGCTGAGAAGCATAATACACTACAATACAGAAGTATTGCAATGTATTACAATGATCAATCAGGTGATCATATAACTAAATTCTTTAGTGGGACTAAAATGTAAAAAGAAAAGGCTTTGTAAAAAAAAAAACTCTTCTTTTATTGTTTAATACATTAGTAGTAGCCAGACACAAAAGACCAGTCCTTGATTTTTATGAGCTACACAAAGCCATGCCCACCTCCCTGGTCACTGATTGATAGCTGTCTCTTTATGCACAGTAATAGGCAGAGAACAGTGAATCAATGACTGGAGGCCAGGGTGGGCATAGTTAGTTGCAGCTCATAAGGGCTCCTGCACACTTGCGTTTTTCTTGCGCGTTTTTTTAACGCGATATCGCTGCGTTTTTTTTAAGGCGATTGTCAATGGGGCTTTCTAATGTTAAAAACGCATTGTACAAAAATTGCAAAGCACCAACTTGTGATGCGTTTTTAACATTAGAAAGTCCCATTGCCAATCACGTGAAAAAAACGCAGCAATATCGCGTGAAAAAAACATGCAAGAAAAATGCAAGTGTGCAGGAGCCCTAAATATCGAGGATTACTTCCTGCAGTCCTCTCTGTGTGGCTGCTACCAATAAAATGCACATTTATCCAAAACTACTGTACAGATACACACAGCAGACATCACTGTAATCTCCGTACCTGTCACATCTTTGTGCTGAGAGCTGTGAAAATATGGTGACAGATGCTCTTTAATTAAGTTCAAGCCAAAGTAAGGGTGGACACGGCTGTAAATACATTGCCCATGAAATAATTCTTGAACATCTTTTCTGAGAACTCTACGTCATGCTTCTGCTATTCCTCTTAGAAATGTATAAATAAATTACTAACTGAGCATTACTATTCAAAGTGATGTGTCTCCTCATAATTTGACATTGACTGCACTGATTGAACAGTGACACTATGTAGGGAGACCCCAACTGGTCAACTCTCCATTGTCAATTCATTCATAAATTACTAGATGGAATAACAGAATGATAGCCCAGTGTATAGTTCTAGGAAAAGATGCTCTAGAATTGCTATATAATGGTGAATACAATTATTCATTAAAACAGATGTTTCAAGGTAGTAGACAGGTCCTCCCTAAAGGACTAAACTGCTGATGAGGTATCCTTAGGATAGGTGATCAATAGTTGATCAGACCACCACTCTGGATCCCCACCAATCAGCTGTCTGAAAAGGCCATGGTGCTCACACGAGCACTACGGTCCCTTCTTAGGCATGTGATGTCATATTTCATTGGTCACATAGCTTTAGAGCAGTTCAGTTCCATTCAAGTGAATGGGATTCAGCTGCTATACCAGACAGAGCTGCTATACAATCTACACTGCTGTGCCTGGCATGACCCAAGCTCTGCTGTCACTTCAATTAACTGATTGACGTTGATCCTGAGCAGCAGAACCTTAAGATCAACTATTGATGACTTATTGTGAGGATAGGAAATCAATAGTTTAGTCCCGAAAAATCCCTTTAAGATAAGTATTGCATCACTTCTGGTCGGACTTAGAAAATATACACATAGAAATCACAGCTCACGCATGTACTGAAAGCAGGTGATACATAGTATAATACTCTGTCTAAATGATAGATATTTTGCAGCACTGAGTGACAATACGTACATTAATGTCCAATTATATATTAGAGCTCATTCATAGGGGATTCTGTTTTCCTACTCCATTTGGGGAGCAGGAAAACAGCACCCACTGGCTGAATGGTTCCGTCTTATGACGTTGCCGAACAGAACCCATATGTGGGTC
The DNA here is from genome assembly GCF_035609145.1 of Eleutherodactylus coqui. Classification (NCBI taxonomy): domain Eukaryota; kingdom Metazoa; phylum Chordata; class Amphibia; order Anura; family Eleutherodactylidae; genus Eleutherodactylus; species Eleutherodactylus coqui. Next base: position 107,738,781 of record NC_089840.1, read on the forward strand.
CATTCAATTTCCAGCAGTCCAGTGTTTTGCTTTAAGCGCTATTTCGTCCTGTTTTCTTCCAGAAATTAACAATGGAGGTTCCGGAAGCACAGACACTAATGTGAACAAACCCTTATACTAGTAAACGAACTCTGTAATCGTACATTACCAGAACGGTCAATCTGCCGATACACAGAAGACTTTCCAAACCACTGAGAATACTGGAGGTGTCACTAATCGCTACTGAAAACAAAACTTTAACATAGCAAAATTGACAGTAAAATGATGTACAACAACAAAGGCGAATACATATTAGACATTATACTGACCACTATCAGCTGATTACATCACAGTGTGACATTGTTCTGCCAATTAAACTGAATCAACTACCCTTCTATTATATTCACAATTTGTCACATATATCTATGATGCCTGTGTTGTCCTCGGAAGACAGTATAGCGCTTTTGCTTTGCAAGCGGTAAATGCTGATTTTTCCTTTGCATTATGTACACTTGATATACAGGGGTCAGAAATCCTAAGTGAAAGCCGTAGCATAAAGAAGTCCATAAATTAGAGCAGCATATTATTAGAGGATCACACAGCTAAAATACATGGAGTTGTAAACTACAGCATATTATACTTACTGTGGAGAGTACGGGTTACTCAGGGAGAAGATATGTCCCCCGTCACTTTGTCTCCATGCGCATCCCTCATCCTCCAGCTGATTTTGCTACTGCTGCAAGCAGCTAAGGGGAACAATACCACGTGATCTGCCATAGCTGAAGACGTCATGGTGATTTGCATTCTCAGCAATACAATACTCTACTGTACGTCACTGCCATCTGGTGGATAACTTTTTGCTAAACTTCACGTTGTAATGTTCCGCAAAAATAGTGCAATACCGTGTTATCCGGAAAAATCTATATGATACTAAATGCTTCTGTAAGAGTAAGACAAAAGTATTATAGGAAGCTGCAGACCACTCACAACATTTGAAAAGGCCTGTTTGGGGTCAAACCCCATTCATCACTCCCTGCCAGCAATCTACTCTCTCTTGATCTCGCAGCCACGTGTCTTTAAACTCCCCGTACTTGATCAAATGTAAGCAGGAGCTTGGTGTGTCGGTGGTTTTCCCTGGCCCGGGTGGACAGAATCTTTGAGTTTGTACATAGATCCTCAATCACTAGCAGATATCAGGAAGCAGGCTTCTAACTTCTGTCTCAGTGGTACATGATGCCCTCTAGACTGCACAAATTTTACCCTTCCTCATCCCTGACTTGCTGGCGATGTGGAGCAGAGATAGCTACTCTCATGCACAATTTTTGGGACTGCCCCTTTATACATGGGTTTTGGAAGGCAGTGCATTCTGTTGCGAGTAGGATCTTGCACTTGCAAATTCCTGTCTCCACCCCTATTCCTTCTCCATCACTCGGATCTCCCTGCCCACTTATATCGTAAATCTCTCCTTAAACATCTGGTTATTTCGACCTCTGGAAGTTCTCCTCACTGCCCTCCTTGGCCCCCTGGATCCGCAAAGTGGAGGAAATTCAGTGGATGGGGGAACTCACAGCCTCACTGTACGATAAATATGATCCCTGGTACCATACCTAAGCTCCCTGGATTGACTTCCAACGCACACAAGAATATTGAGAAATGCTAGGATTCACATAGGGAGTCAGATGGGAGGAATAAGAAAACAGGTGAAACAAGAACATAGACGCCCTGGTGTGTTGGCTGTGGTAGACGGATGTTCGGCTTGCCTCGACCCTCCTAACCCCAGCTCCGTTTCCCCCCCCCCCCCCTCCCTTTCTTTTCTCTCTCTAAACATAGTCTTGTTCTATAAATGCTGTCAATTTATGAGACAGTATTATATTTATATTTCTGGTTTAGGTGTTAAATGCTTTTTTATGCCGACCGATGTTAGCCTCAATATTTTTGTAAACATGCCCCATTCCCTGAGATCTAGAACCCAATGATAGCTTTAAGATTGCATATTTAAATCATGGACTATGGAGGTCTGCCAAGAGAAGTGTGCCTTCCATTGGCTCTGGGAGTAGAGCGTACCATGACCGGCATTCTTTGTTTTGAAGTGTTGTTGATTGCACTATCCCCTTAGAGCAACCTGTTTCTGTGGAAAAAATGTTAAAAACTTAAATAAAAAATGTATTTAAAAAAAGTTTAAAAAAAAAGTATAATAGGAGTGATACCTTTACTAGCTAATCAGAAAAAATATATACTTGGAGGCTTTATGGGTGTCCTCTACGTCTGATGATTTCATGATGACGCTGATATAGTGATAGCAGTTGAATTAAAATGAAGATCATGATGTCGTAATGTTATAATGAAGACAGTATAGATGTAATGTAGATGTATGATTTCATGACATCTGATGATTACATAAAACCCATAGTTAAGATTATGACATCTAATTAATGTCTGATAATTTTATAATGATGATACTTATGATGTTTAAGTGATGGTGATGATATTACAATGAAACTCATAATGTTATATTGATAATAATCACCTCATAAAAAAGATGATAGTGAAGTCATAATAAACATAAAGATGCCATAATGATGACGAAGTTAATGCCATCATAATGATGTGAGATGATTTCACAATGACAATGCTTATTATGTCATAATAAAAAGAGAGTAGCCAGCAGCACAAGCAAGACTTGACGCTGATGTGAAAGTATTGAATTATATTTTACGCAGTAGTGCCGTGTGCATAGCGAGAAATATGTAAGTTAAATAAACAGTGTAGTTAAATTTCACTGAGTCCCAGACGCTGAACATGCAGGTCAGGGGGCACTTCGGAAATAGTGACCACAATATAGTTCATTTCCAGTTGTTATTCAATAGGAAGCCTTATCAGAGAGCAACAAAAAAATGAACTTTAGTAAAGCAAAATTCGATCAGCTCAGAATTACTCTTGGGAACATTAAATGGGACAATGTCCTCAAAAACAAGAGTACAGGTGACAAATGGGAGAAGTGGCTTGACAAGACCATAAGGAGGGCAATAAGCGCAAAAAAAGAAAGCATTTAAATTACTAAAACAAGAAGGCAGCTAAGAAGGGCTAAAAACATACAGGGAAAAAAACTAATTATGTAATGTTGTAGTAATAAATGGTTAACTGGTTCAATATTGTACGCTGATGTGTGTGTTGCATTCTTCATCGCTATCTACAACATGCACACCTCCAATGTATGGTTACCAGCAATAGCTCACAAGGGGGGAACTTCTTATCTATTAATGCATTTCTTTGGTCCAGATTAGAATATTAATAAAGTCTATGCTACTTGGATATATAGGAATTACGTGTTCACATAGCAACATACACCTGGGGCGTAAACATATCTTAATCATTAGCATCATTACATACTAGGCCAATCATGAGTTGTTATGATGTTGGGGGGCGTGCATGTAATTGGTGCTTCATGTTCAACTATATCTGTATTATATTCCTTTGAATAAATCAGAAGGGTATTGGGGACTGATGGATAACACCAATCAGTTCAAATACATTATCATGCGTGAAGCTTCTCATTATAACCAATTTGGAGCACATCAGTGAAATCTTCTGGAATATGATTTATTCCCATAACATCTGGCACCCGACTTGGAAAAATTGATGAGTGATCTTTGGAAATACGAATCCAACCGCTGGGCGTGTGGTTTGCCAGCCGTCAACAATGGGGAAATACTGCAGCAAATGGTGAGTTCTGTTCTCCCCTCCCCCATTGTGCGTCCATCATTCCGCTTGCCAAGGCTTGGGTGAGTAATTTCCGTCTAAAGGGCTTATTTTTGTTACACACTCAGTCGTCTACTTACGAACCCTGATTTGTGATTTCACTGGTTCTGTGTTGCTAGGAGCTGTGAAATTGTTGTTTAGACATCTGATAAGCTGTTATCATCCTCTGTAGCGTACCCCCATTTTCCAAACCATGACAAGGGCTTTGATGGCTTCTTGAGATAAGGCTGTAAAGGCTTCAGGCCTGAATATGATTTTGTCTTGTCTACCACTTCTTGACACAGCTAAACAGGATTTTCTGGGCATACTACTAGCAGTACAGCTCAGCAAAAGTTACTAATCGCATATCCTGTTTAGCTGGAACTAACAACAGAATTTAACATTTGAATGCGTAAACACAAGTTATTGTTCAATGTAAGAGAACATCTCTAACCAACAATGTATGCTTATGTAAAAACAAGTTCATCAGGCATAAAGCCCGCCCTGCGTCATGTTACTATATAAGTTGTGATATATGTAATAAAGGTAGATTGCTTTGCACATAGACCTGTCTGTGTCACTGCTTTCTTTCGGCTGGTCATACAAGCTATTTCAATTTGGAACCCGACAGCATATGAAGGAAACATTGAATTTCCCTAACATTACCTAGTGCCCAAGGTGGGTCTCAAAGCAAAAGAAAAGAGGATCATCTGTACCCCGAACCCCCGGACCTAGATGGGACAAGGAGCTACCTGAAACCACAGATTGATGAAACTTTACAGTAAAAGGTAAGACCTGATCTTACCATATAGAATCTGTGTTTCTTGGCTGTCCTTTTCCTGTCCGAGGGTAAGAAGTGCATGCCTCTTTTGTAAGTCTTTGAGCCGTTTAAAAGAACCTACATGACGGGATAAGATATGCTATTCGGGTGGGAATAAGTGTGTTTGTTTGTAGGCATTAGTCTCTGAATAGTATTTTTACTCGGGTTTAGCATACCGGAAATGGGAACAGGCAGGTCACAGGGACAAGCCTTTTAACCCTCTCACCGATCTTTGAAGGCATGGTATAATACTGAGGAAGCCGTAATTTCTGAGAAATACTCAGATGATATCCCCTTATAGGAATGAGAGAAGTAGTTGAGACGGAAGGAAAAAGGGAAGGTAAAGCAACCAAGTACAGAGATAGAGAGTTTGTGCCTATTGTCTCTATGAATGTTTGTGCCGCATGAGTGAGTGATTGAGATGAGCTGACCTGATCTACAGAACCTGACTTCCAGGGTGCAAATATAAATCTCTGTGTCCCGTGTTAACAGGAACTGGAACATAACGCTGCAAGGGAGTCCTTGCGAATAACAGGGCATTGATTCTGGACAGAGGCCTCTGCAGTTTTGCTGTGTGTCTCAGTGGCCAGGAGATTGTTTTGTGCATGTGAATGAAAAAAATAATAAGCCTCTTGGTGTACATAAGCCACCAGCCATGGCCAATACTGCTGGTAAAGAGGATAAGGTAGGGAAGACTGCAAGGGAAATAGTGAAACAAAGAGAAGGCAGGAGTGCAGTAAGTAAAGGATGTGACAAACTGTTAAAGCAGGTGGGATATTTGGGAACAGGAGCATGGAGGATGGACAATTCCATACCGGATATGCAGTGGTCACAGAACAAGATGTCCTAAAAGCAGAAGCTCTGCCTCCACATGTCTCAGCACAAGAAGCAGAACTAAAAGCCCTCACTGAGGTGTGTAGAGTGGCAGAAGGTAGGACGGCAAACGTTTACACTGATTCACGGTATGCATTCTGCATAGCCATGATTACGGCCCAATATGGAAGGCCAGACAGTTTCTTACTTCAGCAGGACAATTAATTAAGAATGGTGCAGCAGTACAGAGTCTCGTGGTTGTACAGTATATACTTGCTCATGTTGTTATTTGTGTACATGTCAATTCTGTGATTGATTGGACATGTGTATACTTGCTAAATAGTGTTACTGTTGTGTTTTCAGTGTAATAATGTCCTGTGGGAGAAATTAGTGTTCCTATTATGGGAAAATATTAGTGATACTGGTGTTCGCTGTGGAATCTGTTGTTACAAACAATTAAAGGTTGAATGTTTTTCTTCTGTTTGCGGCTCCTGATAACAGGAATCCCAGAGGGGGATGGTAGCAATTGAATGCATTTGTATGCAGGATGAGCAGAGTTGTAGCACTTCTGTACATTTTTCTTTGTGTGATGCTGTTGCGGCCACTTGCTAGCACCCCTCTGCTTTCCCTGTCTGCTTTTGTCCAGCAGTGAGAGGGTTGCCCAGCTCTCTCCTTCTGAGCTCACCTGAGGGGTTTATTAGTCATTACATCCCTATTTAAGCTCAACTGATGCAATTTAATGCCTTTCAATTGTTGTTTGTTTGTTCATCATGTTCAGCCTTCCCTGTGTTTTGTCCTGGTGTGAACAGTGTGCATCCTATTGCGTTATGTTCTGGTGTGAACGGTGTGCATCTTACTTTGTTATGTCCTGATATGAACAGTGTGCATCTTACTGCATTCTGTGTGAACTATCCCATGCTTCTGTATCTCTGTAGGTCTGCTGTAGGCTTTCTGAGCTGGCATGGTTGCCAGTTCTGTCTATAAATGTGTGTCTTCCTGCATCTGTCTGCTACTAGTTCCGCCTGGTCCTGAGTTTCTCCCCTGCAGGGATAGACATACCCGAGGTTCCAGCGCAGAGCAGCTCTTATGAGGGCGATCACTCTGCTTATATGTAGGGGGTCTTCCATTCTCTCTGTACCCAGTCAGTTCCCCTTTCCTTGTCTACAGTCCGTCTATCTGAGGAGTCGGCTACCAACCACTCAGGGACTGTCCTCAGCTTGGTTTGGTTGGTCCAGTGGATCCACAATTTCCTGAAATTCGTAACAGCAGTGAACATTGTGTGTGGAGGATTATATGGTTCTTAATATTTATATGGGAAAGACAGACTTGACCGCACAGATGGATGAGTTAATGACTAGAGATGAGCGAACGTACTCGGTAAGGGCGATTTCGCAATCGAGCACCGCGATTTTCGAGTACTTCACTACTCGGGTGAAAAGTACTCAGGTGCGCTGTGGGGTGGGGGGTTGCAGAGGGGAGTGGGGGGTAGCAGCGGGGAACAGGGGGGAGCCCTCTCTCTCTCCCTCTCCCCCCCACTCCCCGCTGCAACCCCCCGCTCACCCAAAGAGCACCCGAGTACTTTTCTCGAGTAGTGAAGTACTCAAAAATCGCGGTGCTCAATTGCGAAATCGCCCTTACAGAGTATGTTCGCTCATCTCTATTAATGACCAGTGTTCAGGCTGTGATGAATGTAAAATGTGTGAGTCAGATATTGACTTGGGATAAAAATTTCTCTCCCCCAATGCATAAGACTTTAATTACCACTCAGAGTAGGAAGTCAATTTCGATGCCTTTGTATATATCAGTGTCAGTTTTCACTGAAACTGTGATTTTATTCATTCAGAATCAGCATTGATAAACATTGCCTCCCCAGGCATTCCAGCAAAGACTGGCTCGCAACACACCGTGGCATATTACTCAACACGCCTTCACCCTGTTGCTTGTGTTGTGCCCTCTTGTGTTAGAAATGCTAACTGCAGCTGAAGAAAAAAAAGTTTTGAGGTAGCTTTCAATTTACATACGACAGTATTTAGAACACTGTCATAGGTTTTTACTCAGACTTTGCTTCATAGAATGTCACTTTTACCTACAGTGCGCTTTGCTCATGCCATTCAATGTGTCAGCGTTGCAACACCCTCAGTCCTGCTACCCTGCTACCTCTGTAAAAGGAGGGAAGTGGGAATAATCACCTGATAGTTTTTTTTCCCTTTCAGCTTGATACACATGACTATGCACTAGCTAATGGCCCAGGAGACAGGGAATTCAGTCATGTTGATCAGTCATTAGATAACCCTGATTTTGCACTCTTTGTGGATGGATCGGGGTATAGTCAAGAAGGCAGGTTCTATACAGGTTATGTTGTGCTCTCCATACATGATGTGGTCAAAGCCGAACCTCTTCCATCTTCCATATCAGCCCGAGAAGCCAAATTGTGACCTCTGGAAGAAGCATGCAAGCATGCTCATGAGAAGGCGCCTAACATCTACACAGACTCACGCTATGCCTGTGGCATTTCTCATGTCTATGGACCCATCTGGAGAGCGAGGTCATTATTGAAAGCAAATAAAAAAAATACAGAAAAAGTGCACAAGCACTGATAGAAGCCCTCTTGCTGCCCGAGAGAGTGGCCAGAAAATGCAGCAAAAGGCCACTCCAAGGATGGCACAAAAGAGGCAACTGTAAATCACCCAGCTGATCAGGCTGTGAAGACAGCCACACAGAAGCCCAGACTTGATCCTCCAGGGGTTGAGGAGGTACCCCCTCAGACATCACTTTCACGTAGCAGGGCGAGGGCGAGAAGGACAGACTCATAGATTGTGGAGTGACTGGTACCCAACTTTCCAGACTCCTGAAAAGCGACCATGAAGCACAGCCACAACCCTACAGCAATCCACCTGGCCCTGCACTTATTAACAATTTGTCCCTCACTGGACAAGAGGAGAGAGGGGAAGGGACGATACCTATCGATCCCGCCTCTTGTCCTCAAACACTCTGCAGTATTGCAAGCTTAGCGTATTTGTGGTGCGACCAATATATTGTAGTCCACATGGGCATTCAATTAAATAAATTATAAAACGGGAACAACAATTCAGGAATTGGTCTATTTTTATGTTTTTCTTTTCTCTATTACAATAGACCTCTTTTCTTTCTTGTCCAATATTGTCGCAACATTTACAGCGTTTTCTTCCGCATTTATATACTCCTACTGTCTTAGGTTTATTGTATGTTTCATTTTGAAATTTTTTTAGGGGATTTCAAAATGAAACATACAATAAACCTAAGACAGTAGGAGTATATAAATGCAGAAGAAAACGCTGTAAATGTTGCGACAATATTGGACAAGGAAGAAAAGAGGTCTATTGTAATAGAGAAAAGAAAAACATAAAAATAGACCAATTCCTGAATTGTTGTTCCCTTTTTATAATTTATTTAATTGAATGCCCATGTGGACTACAATATATTGGTCGCACCACAAATACGCTGAGTTCTAGATTAAACCAGCACACATTTAATATCTCTAGGGGATATATGAAACATAGTGTTTCACGACATTTTGCGTTAAAACATCAAAAAAATCCACAGGATTTGCGCATTACACCTCTAGAATATATCCGCACACACTCTTTCTCGAAATTAAGAACCAGAGAAATGTTCTGGATCTATAGGATGGATTCATTAGTACCTGTTGGGTTAAATGAAGTACTAGAAAAAATATAAAAAATAACACTATATAGAAAAATACATTAGAATAGAAATATATCGAGATCATTTTTGGGGGTTTTATATGCTATGTATCAGATAGTAATATTAATTAGAAGGAAATAGATTTAATATGATAAATTATGCTATTTATGTATATTTTTAGGATTGTTTTTAATTCATAAGTACTCTCGTAGGGAAATTTAGATATAGATTAGAGTAATACCCCCTTCCTCATATAAGAAATAGAAATAAGATATATATACATTTATGGTTAATGAATTTTAAATAAGTCTTTTCACAATTATGAGAATAATTATGTTGAATTTTATTTGTTGCATTACATTTGAAGGTAAAACCGCTGATAGCGGAGTTTTAAATGTACACTTCTCAGCCGGAGTCCGGAGCTTTACGCACAGGGACGGAGTTACGTAAACTTCCAACGTAGCTGCGTAAATGGCGTAACTTCATTCCCCTAAAGCCGTCATACTAAAACAGCCGTCGCGTGATGAAGACGTCAGCGAAGGCGAGACCGGCGTCCCATGCTGCAAGCCCCAAACCCCGTTTTCATGAAGTAAGTGTAAGTAACTCTATACAAAGTGATTAGTATTGTGTCCGGTTATGCTTGAAAAAGGCGCTTATAATAGCGCCGAAACGCGTTGCAAGATTGATCAAATTTTATGTACATGTTGTACAAATAAATATACTTTGCTGTATATTGCGGTGACCTGGCAGTTCATCATTTGGATTGCAAAACCCCCAAAAAAGAGCGCAGAAGGAGTTTTTCTTGTTTTATATATATATATATATATATATATATATATATATATATATATATATGACTTAACTAATTGATAAGGCTACGATATCCCTTGAGCATCACCTAAATTAAGTTATTACTTTAAGTGATGTAGCTGGCTGGCCGGGAGGGGTGGAGGGCAACAGGCTGATGTAGTAGAACCGTCCAGGTAATAAGCAAGACAAGGCTAGATAATGCAAGACAACCTGCAGTGGCAGCTTACAGGGCAAGAACTAGAATCAACTGCATATATACTCAGGCAAGGCATGACTGAAGTCCTAAGATGTAAAGAAAGTAGTAAATGAGTTGGTTTTTATTTAGGAACCACTGTGGTAACAAAGACTGAAGGCCATGGAGTGTTCACAACTGTATTGCCACAGTGGACTATTAAGATAGGCTTGCTCTGGCCAAGAACCCATGTACAGAGGGCTTAGTGATCAACCATTGCAGAGATGTAGATGGATAGTGCCAAAAAGGATTGGCACAGTATGTCACAGTATTTGAATTGCTAAGATTTAGGCCGCCTGCAGACGAGCAGGTCGGATCCGGCGGCGAGAATCCTCGCCGCGGGACCCGACCCAAGCGCCTGCAGGGATGAGCGCGTACTCACCCGCGCCCGACGGCCCCGGCTCTTTCATGTGCCGGCTGCCGGGCAGCCGGCGCATGCGCAGACCGGAGCCGCCGGCTGCGTGAGTGACGCTTCTGTGCGAGGCTCTGCGAGCCCCGCACAAAAATAGGACATGCCGCGGTTTGTTTGCCGCGCGACATTTCGCGCGGCCAAACCGCGGCCGTCTGCATAGGATTGCGTTTGGTAACGCAATCCTATGCAGGCTTTGAACGGCGGAAATCCCGCCGCGGGATTTCCGCTCGTCTGCAGGCGGCCTTAATGAAAGAAAAAAAAACTACAGACATTTGGGAATCGTCTTGCCTTCCCTCTCAGCTAATCAACACTGAAAACTAAGCAAAATACACAATCTATAGTATATCTGAGCCTATGCAGATTGATGTCATTCAAAAACTTACTGTAGCAGAGAGACAACATATTGCTGCCTATATTGCAGAAATTCGCCAATTACTGTCATTGATGCAAAAGAGCAAATGAAACTGGAAACATCTGATCTGTTGGATTTTAAAAAATTGTTAAGTTCCTTCTGCAGCACCAGTTTTATTTTATAGTGCCAATACGCATCCACAGAAACATAAAATTTCTTGTTTTGCTATGCCAGACTAAAGGGCTAGTGGAAATTTCAAGGATATGACTTTTGCTCATTATAATTACATTCTTGAAGTTGGTACCTGTGGAATTGAAAACAATTGATTACTGAGATTGTGCTGCTTCAAGGAACTCATAAAGCCTGATAATCAAAGTTATTCATTTTTCACCGTTTACCTATAGAGTTTTTGGTTAGTTCGGGAATTGCTTGGCTCTCTGCTCACAATTAGCTGAGAGACATGCAGTATATATTTTTCCTCTGAATATTGTCTGGTAAATCATCTGCCTAAACCTACAGTTACTTCTCCGCTCCTAGAGAGCGAATCAATAAAAGACTCATTACTTCCTAAATAAAAAGAATGCAGATAAAGCTACTTCCACATCGTCCAATAGGAATGTTACCTGGAGGCAAAATACCCTATGATCATATCTACTCTGTGAACAAGAACTGGAGGTCTTACTGAAAGATTTCAATTAAAATATAGGCCTTCCTCAGCCATTTGTACCTCCTGCTGGAGTACTTTTGTTAAGAAGGATTCCACTTTAAGCTCCCTATAATCAGTGCAAGGGTATAAGGGAGTTGTAAACTATCAGTGGCCTGTCTACAAAGTGTCCATAGACCTCCAGCATGTAGCAATCAGGTGAGGGAAGGGGATAAGGATGGAAAAATAGGTTTTCTCCAGAGTGGCCCTTTAAAAAAGTAGCTGGGACATGACAAACACCAAAAATTATCACAAAATATTCAAAGTATCCATAGATTAAGTTTAGTAAATATTTCAGTTGTACAAAGCCTTTCAAGTAACTAAGTATTATTATTCAATAAGTTTTTATTAGAAACTTTATGCAATACAAAATTTGCAGTAGAGTAAATTTCGCTAATACATTACTTTCATTTATCCAGGTTAGTAGTGAACATAGTAAAACAAAAGAAGAAAAAAATATATATACATACACATATACACACATAAACACATACATACAAACAAAAAAAAAAGAAAATTGGTAGATAGTACTTTTAAATGGTTTAATTCACCTCTATGCAGGCCTCCCAACTATGGCTTTACCAACCAGGCTAAACAAGTGAGCCATGGGAGCTGAGCAGAGAGGAGAAATCAATAACATATAACTATACTTCTATAAACTAATAAAGATTTAATGCCCTTGAAACCTATACAGGGCTGTCCCTTGAAAGAAGGAACCATGAAAGGTCAAGGGATACAGAGAGGGTGAGAAGAGGGAGAGAAACGGCGAGATGGGAAGAAGGTGAAAATGAGGAAAAAGCCTTGAGAGCTCGTATGGAAGGAATGTATAGAAGAAGACAAGAAGAATAGAATACAAGAAAAGAAGAAAAAAGGAGGGAAATACCTCAGTCTAGGTTCAGCCACTCTATACTTTGCTAAACCCTGTTTAGGAAAGGCTCCAGTCGCCAGCCATTGCTTGAACCCCACAGACTGGGGTTTGGAATGACATCCAAATCTCCAGGTAGACCAATAGGCCAAGTACTTATCATCATCTCTGGCCCTTAACTCCTCCATACAGCTTATTTCGTCCATAGCCATTGCCCAATTCAATCTCGTCGGGGGACTTTGAGATCTCCAGAATCGGGGAATAACTATTCTTATAGCCATAAGGAAAAATCTGAGAATGTTCCTCTTGCTCGTACCAATAGGTCCCGGCAAGATCGACAACAGGGCAATTTCAGTAGTCAATGACACAGGCTTAGAGATGAGCGGGCACCAAAATGCTCGGGTGCTCGTTACTCGAGACGAACTTTTCGCGATGCTCGAGGGTTCGTTTCGAGTAACGAACCCCATTGAAGTCAATGGGCGACCCGAGCATTTTTGTATATCGCCGATGCTCACTAAGGTTTTCATTTGTGAAAATCTGCAAAACCCAAGAAAGTGCTGGAAACGACACAGAAACGGATAGGGCAGGCGAGGGGCTATATGTTGGGTTGCATTTCAGGTTCCCAGGTCCCACTATTAAGCCACAATAGCGGCAAGAGTGCCCCCCCCCCTACAATTTTTACTTCTGAAAAACCCTCATTAGCAAGGCATACCTTAGCTAAGCACCACACTACCTCCAACAAAGCACAATCACTGCCTGCATGACACTCCGCTGCCACTTCTCCTGGGTTACATGCTGCCCAACCCACCCCCCCCCCCCCCGCCCCGCACGACCCAGTGTCCACAGCGCACACCAAAGTGTCCCTGCGCAGCCTTCAGCTGCCCTCATGCCACACGCTGGCCTCATAGCCACACCACCCTCATGTCTATTTATAAGTGCGTCTGCCATGAGGAGGAACCGGAGGCACACACTGCAGAGGGTTGGCAGGGCCAGGCAGCGACCCTCTTTAAAAGGTGTGGGGCAATAGCCCACAATGCTGTACAGAAGCAATGAGAAATCCAATCCTGTGCCACCTTCATCAGGAGCTGCACACGTGGGCATAGCAATGGGGAACCCATGTGCCACACACTATTCATTCTGTCAAGGGGTCTGCATGCCCCAGTCAGACCGCGGTTTTTTATAAATAGTCACAGGCAGGTACAACTCCGCAATGGGAATTCCGTGTGCACCCACAGCATGGGTGGCTCCCTGGAACCCACCGGCTGTACATAAATGTATCCCATTGCAGTGCCCTGGACAGCAGAGCTAACGTCAGATTAAATGCAGGTGGGCTTCGGCCCACACTGCATGCCCCAGTCAGACTGGGGTTCTTTATAAGTAGACACATGCAGTTACAACTCCGTGTGGACCGACAGCATGGGTGGGTCCCAGGAAGCCACCGGCGGTACATAAATATATCCCATTGCATTGCCCATCACAGCTGAGGTAACGTCCGATTAAATGCAGGTGGTCTTCTGCCCACACTGCATGCCCCAGTCTGACTGCGGTTTTTAATACATAGACACTGGCAGGTACAAATCCCTAATGTGAAGTCCCTGTGGACCCACAGCATGGGTGGCTCCCTGGAACCCATCGGCGGTACATAAACATATCCCATTGCAGTGCCCTGCTCAGCAGAGCTAACGTCACATACAATACAGGTGTGCTTTCGGCCCACAGTGCATGCCCCAGTCAGAGTGGTAATATGTACCTTAACAGTAACCGCGTTGGTGGGAATGTGGTGGCGACTGCGGACCTAGTAGCGCGGTTTTATTTAGTTGGTTTTCACAATGGGGCCAGGATTAAGTGGGCCGTGGCGGGGGGATGGTGGGGGGGCTCTCTTGTTGTGTCAGTAAAGGTGAAATTCTTGGACTGCCACCAGACAGACCAATGCAAAGGTATTTGTCAAGAATGTTTTTATTGTTGGAGGAGGAGGGGGATGTTTTTGAGGCACTACGTGTCCTCTCCATGTGTCCATGCTTATATGCACTTTAACAGTAATCGCGTTGGTGGGAAATGGCCTCGCCACCATCATGTCTTTGGGAAGCCTCCGTTTCCACACCCCAGTGACATAGCATTAGCAGCGGTATAGGTAGAGCCCAGAATTAGTAACATTTCAGCGGTAGCATTAGGGACAGGCCCCAGTAACATATCACTAGCAGCATTATAGGGGGAGCACAGTATTAGTTCCATTTCAGTAGTAGTAGCAGTCCAGACAGGCCCCAGTAACATATCACTAGCAGCAGTATAGGGGGAGCACAGTCTTAGTTCCATTTCAGTAATAGTAGCAGTCAAGACAGGCCCCAGTAACAATTCCGAAGCAGCAGTATAATGGGGGGAGCACAGTATTAGTTCCATTTCAGTAGTAGTAGCAGTCAAGACAGGCCACAGTAACATTCCCGTTGCAGCAGGCCTACCCCTACCCTTCAGCATGGTGTATTACAAGTAGAGCAGAAACAGAATGCTGTAATTAAATGTGCCGCTTATTGGCCTGTGGTTGGAGGCTGACTTCGCTTACGGAACGCACAGCAGAGCCAGGAAACAATTTTGCGCACGCCTGTAGTGAGACGTAGGTGCGTAGGACTGAGCTAGTGGAATTCACAGCGCAGAAGCAGTCAAGTGGCCAAAGGGCAGTGGTAGGCCTTAAAGGGGTTGTCCCGCGCCGAAAGGGTTTTTTTTTTTTTTTTCAATAGGCCCCCCGTTCGGCGCGAGACAAACCCAATGCATGTGTTAAAAAAAACAAACGTTTAGTACTTACCTGAATCCCCACGCTGCGGCGACTTCTTCCTTACCTTACTAAGATGGCCGCCGGAATCTTCACCCACGATGCACCGCGAGTCTTCTCCCATGGTGCACCGTGGGCTCTGTGCGGTCCATTGCCGATTCCAGCCTCCTGATTGGCTGGAATCGGCACACGTGACGGGGCGGAGCTACGAGGACCAGCTCTCCGGCACAAGCGGCCCCATTCACCAGGGAGAAGACCGGACTGCGCAAGCGCGTCTAATTGGGCGATTAGACGCTAAAATTAGACGGCACCATGGCGACGGGGACGCTAGCAACGGAACAGGTAAGTGAATAACTTCTGTATGGCTCATATTTAATGCACGATGTACATTACAAAGTGCATTAATATGGCCATACAGAAGTGCTGAACCCCACTTGCTTTCGCGGGACAACCCCTTTAAGTATTTTGCTTCAATTTTTTTAAATGGTGAGCTGAAACACCAGACAGATACTGTATGCAGCGTATATTATGTATACTGTTTCCCTCTGGCGCTATGACGGCGGTGATGTAACGGGCACAGCAGAGCCAGGAAACAATTTTGCGCACGCCTGTAGTGAGACGTAGGTGCGTATGACTGAGCTAGTGGAATTCACAGCGCAGAAGCAGTCAAGTGGCCAAAGGGCAGTGGTAGGCCTTAAGTATTTTGCTTCAATTTGTTTAAATGGTGAGCTGAAACACCAGACAGATACTGTATGCAGCGTATATATTGTATACTGTTTCCCTCTGGCGCTATGACGACGGTGATGTAACGGGCACAGCAGAGCCAGGAAACAATTTTGCGCAAGCCTGCTGTAACGCTTTGCTGCATATTAATTAGGACTACTACCCCCAGCAGACACTCAGTACACTGAAGATGGTCACAGGCAGCCCAAAGATAGTATTTTTCCCCAATTTTTTTGAAAAAGCCCACTGCCTATATAGACAGTATATCTCTTTCACCTTTCCCACTGTCCCTGCCTCACCAGTACTGCCCCTATACTCTGTACAATGACTGCAGACTGAGGACGCAATGGTCTGCACGACCGATATACGAAAAAAAAATAATTGGCAACACTGCTAAAAGCAGCCTCAACAGTACTGCACACGGTCAGATGTGGCCCTAAGAAGGACCGTTGGGGTTCTTGAAGACTAAAATAACACCTAACACTCTCCCTATAGCAGGTACAGCAAGACAGCACTTTCCCTGATCTCTGTCACCATGCATCTGTGGCGAGCCGCTGGCGGGGCAGATTTAAATACTCGGGTGTCATCTGATCTCCCCAGCCACTCACTGCAGAGGGGTGGTATATTGGCCAGAAAAGCGCGCAAATGTCTCAGAGATGAAAGTGAAAGTAACTCGAACATCGCGTGGTGCTCGTCTCGAGTAACGAGCATCTCGAACACCCTAATACTCGAATGAGCATCAAGCTCGGACGAGTACGCTCGCTCATCTCTACACAGGCTCTTAACTCAAGGCATTGTATATGTCCTCAATCTCCTTCCAGAGTCCAGAAATGCGGCGACAGGACCAAAAGATATGCGTAAGCGTGCCCACCTCACTCTCGCATCTCCAACACAGGTCAGAGGTTCCCGGGTAATACCTGGCCAGTCGTGCAGGTGTGCGATACCACCTTGTTATCAAGTTATAGTTCATCTCCTGGTGATTACTAGAGGCCATCATCTTATGAAAAAGGCATAATGCCTTGGCCCATGCTCTCTCCTCCAGAGTCCGACCCATTTCCCTTTTCCATGATCTCCTGAATCCCCTCCCCGGCCGCCAATATTTCATAGACCGCGGAGATCTCACCCCTCAGCCGATGTACTATCGCACATCTCTTCAAAGGGGGTAGAAGGTGCAGTTGGATCTGAGATTGGTCCCAGAGCTCAAATAAAGTGCTCCAGCTGGAGGTATTGGAACCATGCGTCTGCCATAGGTCCCCCCTCTCCCAGAATTAAACTGAGTGGGAGAAGTCTGTCCTTATTAGCTAGATCCTGTACTGTCAAGAGCGGGACCCCCAATCTGTCTAGTAATGGTAGACCTTTGTCTCCCTAGGGAAAGTCTGGGTTGCCCCGTAAAGGTGTCCAAGGCCCCGGAACTGTAATTAGGTCACCTCTATGTTCAAAACTATCCCAGATCATCAGGATTGAACCCAAAAAGGGCAAAACCCCGATCCTTCATCGTCCCAAAAAGGCCCTGGACTTGTCCAGGGGCAAAGCTGTGTTCCAGCTCAACCCACAGTTTGGAAGACCCATGTACTAGGTCCAAGACCATGTTACAGAACAACGATCTGTAGTAAACAAGTAAGTCAGGCAGGCCTGCCCCCTCCCCTCTCTTTTCGCTAAGTGAGGAATCTGAGACGTGCTCTAAACCCGCCCCACACGAAACGTGTCACTGCCTTACGTAGCCTAATAAAGTTATCTCACGAGATCCGAATTGGCAGGGCTTGAAAGAGGTAAAGGAGTTTGAGGAGGGAGTTCATTTTAATGGAGTTATTTCTGCCGAACTATGAGAGGTTCAGCTCCCCCACCTATCTAAGTCTTTTATTATAGAGGAGAGCATTGGTTCAAAATTGAGGTCAAATATTTCCTCTGGGTCCGGAGAAAGGAAGACTCCTAAGTATATGATGTAGTCCTCCCACCACCTCAATGGAAACAGGGACCTCAGGTATGAAATTTCCAAGCCCAGGAGTGTAATATTCAGAATTTCTGATTTACTCAGAATAATCTTGAAGTTACTAACCTGGCTATATCTGTCAAATTCTTGTAGTATAGCAGGTAGAGCCTGACTGGGGGTTTGTAATATATATTAGGATATCATCGGCGAACAATGCTACTTTGTGTTCGCTTGTAGCTGCCCTAAAACCCTGTATCTTCCCGTTTTCTCTGATGGCATTAGCTAATGATTCCATAACTAGAATATACAGGGTTGGTGAAAGCAGCCATTTCTGATATTGATTGGGGTAGATAGCTTCCCATTCACCTGCACCTGCGTCGTGGGGTTTTATAAAGGGCCATTATTCAATTTATCAATCTATTGCCCAGGCCTATTTTCCTCAGTGTGGCCTCTAGAAAAGCCCAACTTACTTGATCAAACACATTCTCGGCATCAACCGAGAGAAGGCATAGGGGACTGTCTGCTGCCTGCAGGCTACTAATCAATGAGAGTGTCCATATCGTATTATCCCTAACCTCCCGCCCAGGGACAAACCCCACCTGGTCTTTATGGATGAGCTCCAATACCAGGGGCCTTAACCGTGTGGCTATGGCTCGAGCAAAAATTTTTGTGTCCACATTCAGTTGAGAAATTGGGCGGTAATTCCCACATACCATGGGATCTCTCCCTGGCTTCGGGAAAACTGCGATGACAGCTTGTAACGCTTGGCACGGGAAGGGACGGTCCGCTGAAACCCTGTTAAAGGCTCTCCTCAAGATAGGGGTGATGAGGTCCCTACAGTTTTTGTAGAACCTGGGCGTAAAACAGTCCAGTCCAGGGCTCTTCCCAATTTTCAGGTTCTGAATCTCTCCCAGTATTTCTTGTTCCGAGAAGTCTTCTTCAAGCATCGTCGAGATTTCTGGGGAGATCAGAGCTGGGGCATAGCTACTTAAGTACTGATCAACTGCTGATAAATTACCCCCCATTGGTCTGCCCATGGCCTCATCTATATTGTAGAGCTCGCCATAATATTCCCTGAAACACTCCAGGATATCGCCAGTCACATATACCTTCCCCTTATCCTTTGAATTGAATGAAAAAATATATGACTGTCTTTCCCGCAGATTCAAAGCTCTCAACAACCAGGCACTACATTTGTTCCCGTACTCGTAAAAAACACCCCTTATTCTATCCCTCATATACAAATGGGCTCTATCCATTATCCCCAGTATCTGCTGGCGTAATAGTGATATCTCCGTATTCACAGACAGGGAAGCCTTAGATTTGTTTGCCCGCTCTGCCTTGTCCAGCTGGTCTATCAGGTCTCTCAGTATACCTGTCCTCTCCTTCTTGAGTTGCAACCCATGGGAAACAAATATGCCCCCCAGAACGCATTTCAGCGCCTCCCACTGAATTGTCGGAGAAGTCGTGTCCGTCTTGTGTGTTTCTGCAAAAGTTTCTATGGACTGTCTGATCTCAGAGGCATCCCTCAAAAGGTTATCGGTAAGTCTCCATGAGTTCAACCCCCCCACTGACTCCTGTCCCAGAAGGGCCCCATAGACAGGCCCGTGGTCCAACCATATAAAATTACCCATAGAGCATCTAGGGGCCAAGTCCAGAAGACCATGGAGATAAATCTGTAGTCCAACCTTCCATAACTATTATGGGCGGTGGAGTGGTGCCTGTAGTCCTTGACCCCCGGGTGGAGTAACCTCCAAAGGTCAATGAGTCTCAGCTCTGTCAACCATCTCCTTAGTCTACGCATGGCCACCAGGGAGGGCCTGGACTTACCCGAGGAGGTATCCAGACCGGGATCCAGGCCATAGCTGAAATCCCCTCCAAGAACGATGCTGGAACATGCAGCGAACTGAGCCAGATCTCCCAGTATGCAGCAACCAAATGGGATCTGACCTGTGTTGGGAAAATAAACGTTAGAAATTGTCAATATACGGTGTCCCAGCTCTAGTTTTAAGAATGTGTCTACCCTCGTTGTCCACTTTAGAAGCGAAAATTTTGTGTGGACGGCTCTTATAAATTGCTATGGAAACTCTGCATATCTTCTTTTCAGGGTGAACTCTTTGGTGCCAACTTGTGTAAAATTTGTTGCTACTTTTTAGAATATGGCCCTTCTTGTAGTGAGTCTCCTGAAAAAGGGCTATCAGGATCCATTTTTTGTGCATATGAGCCGGGATCTGTCCCCGCTTGGCGGGTATATTTAGGCCCCTGGCATTATAAGTACAGAAAGAGTGGCTAGTCATGGTGGCGACTTAATTATTCAGAGCTGTCTCACCACGGCGACTTGGGAGTGAGGCATAAGTAAGACATAGAAAAAAGGGGGTAATAGGGACAGAAAAGATGGTGAGGAAGCCATGGGAAGGTGACAGAAAGCATACATTCTGTCGATTGGGATGTGGATTCACAATCTCGCAAGGTGGGATACCAACTTAAGGCCTCCTTCCCACGAACGGATTTACGCCGTGTAAATTCGCGGCAAAAATCCGCTGTGTTGCCCCCTGCTATTAGGTTCTATTGAACCTAATAGCTCAATGCTCACGATGCGGAATTCCACCGCGGAATTTCGCACCGTGAAATCTCCCGTCCTCACCCGCAGCATGCTCTATTTGCCGCGGGTGTACGCGCTGACGGCTTCCATTGCAGTCACTGGAAGCCGTCCGTTCACGCTATCTCCCGCTGTAACACAGCGGAAGATAGCGTGAAAACGCTTTCCCGCCTACCGCCGCCGCGTCATGTGATGCGGTGGGCGTGTCACATGACGCGACGGCGGTGGGCGGGGAAGCATCTTCACGCTATCTTCCGCTGGTAAGTATGGGGTCTCTGGGGGGCGCCGTGACGGGCTTCACTGCGGAATATTACGCGGCGGAGCCCGTCACGCTCGTGTGAAGCCGGCCTAAAGTTGGCTACAGACGACACCTAAGTGACGTCAACCCAAAGAGGAGGGAGATTGAGGTTGCCAGGGCAGACTGGGCACCCCTGACATCCCACCGGAAACCATATTCTCAATTCAATTGAATTGTGATATCTAACTCTTGCCGAAAACATGCAGAAAAAGAGAGCTGAACCGTCTGTTAGGCATAATGCTCCCACAATGCCTACGGTCTAAGACCAACCAGTAAGACTCCCACAGTAGAACAGTAAATTAGAACATCAAAACTATATTGCAGTAGTCATATGGCGCAATAGTATGGGCATTGTAAACACCTCTTTTGGAGGAAGCACCTTTTAACATAACCTTTAACCGTCAGCGGAGAGATTTGTTAAAATGGCCATTATTTCTGGGCCGACGGGGCCTAACTTTATGCCAGGTGTCCCTGGGGGAAGAGACAAATAGAGCTGGGATAAGCAGCCACTCTGGGATCGCCACCATAGGTAGTTCTAGTGCCCCCAGGAACCCCGGAAGGTTCGCGGGAGATCTGAAAGTCACTGATCTGCCATTTTTTGTAGCGGTGAGTTGAAAGGGATACCCCCACCTGTATATTATATTATTGGCTTTAAGAACCTCCAGCATCAGCTGCACTGCTCTGCGTAGCTGCAAAGTAGGCTGAGACAGGTTCGGAAACACCGCAATAGGTGTGCCATTATAGGTTAGTGTCCCCCTCCTGTCTCGGGCGCTTTTCATGATGGCCTCTTTATCTTTGAAGAAATGAATGTGACACACTACATCTCGTGGCCTGCGTGGGTCATCTGGTTCAGGACCAAGAGTCCTAGGTATACGGACAATTTCAACTGGCTTATCTGGGCTGCGTTGCAACAGAGAGCTAAAAAAGTTACGAGCCCAATCCTCTAGTTGTGCTGGTGTCACTTCTTCTGATAGGCCTCACAAGCGCAAATTGTTATGCCTGTGGTGGTTTTCAAGGCGTGCGATGATATCTGCCAGTTGTAACGCTTGTGCATTTAATACTTGGCTATGGCCATAGAGGGTAGATAGAACTTTATCCTGAGTGTAATGGAGAACATATAAGGTGTAATGTCTACTTCACTGTCTGAGCCAGCAGAACAGAATGGGCTGGCCACATCCTGTCTGCCAACCGTTATCAGAATATGCAGCCTGATAGAAATACACGCTTATAACCTCAGGGCACATTTTTTACTCGCACATAACCCTCAGACGTCATTTGACGACACGCTGCTCACCCTGCCCTTGCCCCCTCCATCCAACACGTAAGATGTCGCCTGCATTCCACCTGAAACCTCGTGATGTTGGATATCCATGATGACAGAAGCGCGCGCAGGACCAGACGTAAGAAGACCTTAAGTGCCTTAAGTGGTCCACCCAATCACATGCTTTAACGTATTGCTTACACAATTTCCGGCATGCCCATAAAGGGCAGTTAACTCATATTTTAGAAGGAATGGTTTGCATGCCTGTTGTCTGAGAGTACTGGTTAATCGGCAGAATCAACAGACTGTCCAGGGGGAGGGTAAAATTTATCGAATTTGTCTTGACAGACTCTTCTACAGGTGAGGGATAGTTGACTCCGGGGAGGCAGAGGGTGCTGCCGGACGGTGTTAGGGTTGAAGTAGATCAACCTGGTTGCTCCCAGGAGGACAGTAAGACAACCCCAATTGTACCAGTGCTCCATCTATGTGTATATATGTCCTACACAAACTATAGGAAGGGATTATGGTTGGCAATAAGTACGCATTGGCTGGGTTATAGCCAAGATTGATGCACCATATGCAGCAGCTCATTGTGGGTTTGGCCCACTGGTAAAGGACTGTCCTCAGGTCAAAGTGTATAGGTTAAATGTGCATTATTGGATCCCTTCTAGTGAAGGCAGATTGCTAAACTGTGTTTCTGCTGAATTGTTTGAAAGTACATGATGTGATATATTGTGCCCGGCCTCGGGAGAGTGTCCACTGAACGTTAATGTGATTGCCCTACAGGAGATAGGCCATCTATACCTTGACGGTCAGGTGGTTAAAGGCCCGCCTAGTTGCTCCTGTAAAACACGGGGAACAAGCATAGTAGAGAGAAAGGTTACAAGGCATGTGATTTGGTGGCAGAGAGAGAGGATCAATACGTGATTATATATATGGTTAGCTGAGCTTGCTTTTAGTGAGAGAAAGTGAGTGAAGGACTGTGTGTTTATTTGAAGCTGCCGGCTGAGCCCCCCTCGTCTCCTAACTTCTCAGGGTCTTATGAGATAAGAATGGAGAGAAGAATGTAAGATTAACTTTGGAGAGTAGCTTTGTTTGCTTCAATTGAATAGAAATTCATGATGAATCCAATGAATTATATTGTCTTAGAAGGCAGGAAAGATAGGAAATTTAAGGTATATTCTTGCTGGGGTCTGAGGTCAAAAATGGACGTTCAGTGATATACTAAATTGTTAGAGCAGGCGGGGTATCAGTAAGACAGGAGCATTAGATACCAGTGGTAAAAGACAGAGAAGGCAAGTGTAGATACAGGAGTAATGAGTTATCAGAGAAAGGGGATCCTTTCATAGTCTGTGTCCCCGTATGACATGAAGCAAGTTCATGCAGAATATCTCTACAGTCACTCAGCAAACTTGTTCACACAATTTGCCAAAAGTAGCAGTCATTCACAATCTTTTCTTAATAGAATCATGTACATTATAACACTCACCTCAATGCCTTTCAACGGATCTCTGTTTATTTATTACAATCCCCTTTGTGATGAATGTAAAAAGAGTGATGCAGATATTGACTGGGGATAAAAGTTTGTCTTGTGAATTTGATAATTGCAAATTTCAAATGAAAGCATAAAGATGATGTAAAAGTACGTAATGGGTCATCCCTCTCGTCCACAAAGGAGGGGGTGAGAATCTTGAGCAGCCAGGAAAAGTTTTTTTCTCAAATTTGATGAAACGTTGCAGGCAGGATCAGATTAATAATGAATTTGCATAAAGGATATCATATTTCGAATATGGATGGATGTTTGTGGATTATTCTGTCCTGTTGTAGCTCATGTCTCTGTTATTGGCACTGACATCTTACAAGCCTTATCTGCATCCATCAAATTCTCACCGGATGGATCGGTAGGGGTTAAGACCTCAGGTGCCAGTTCAGAAGAGTTTTTTTTAAATTAACTGCTCTCCTGGTGGATCCGGTTCATGTGTTTGCAATGACAGCTGCTGCAGAAACTCAGTTTTCTGAGGTTTCTGACAAATTGTGAGCCACCACCAAGACAGATATAGGGAAATTGATGGTATGTCTGAAACTAGGATACACACTCCTGGGTCAAACAGTATCCCTTTAGTTTCCCACATGAAAATTTTGTTGGGGGACGAGTGGGAGCCTTGGTTCCAATGGGGTTTTTGCGCGGGATACATCCTCAAGCAAACACCTCTCTTTTTCAGTCAAGAAAAGACACAAAAAGGTCGGACACCTACCGAATAGTCCATGATTACTCCGCGAGGGGAACAAGGTTACGGTTCTGGACTATCTCCTAGTGGTCCTCAACCCTTAGGACATCTAGAACATACTCACGCAAGTGCAACCCAATCACTTATCTCTGGCCTGTCTGATCCAGCTACAATAAGCTCTTTTTATGCCTCCTAATATTTCTTTCCAACGTTGTACTACCTTGAACCCGGCTACTCTTCTTCCAATTGAGTATCCTGGTTCAAATATGGGGAGGGGGAGGCATAGGTGATCTAGGTATTATAGATCAGCTATTTTTAAATTGTTTGCAACACGATTCTGATCTATTTGAAATAGAATATCAGCATGATTGTCTAGCATTGATGCAACAAGAAAATTCAAGATTTAAAACAGTTACTGGAACCCTTGTTAACAATGCATATTTTGAGCTTTTTGAAGATGGTACCAGGGTGAAGATTGACGACTCCACACCGGATATACAGTGGTCACACAACAAGATGTCCTAAAAGCAGAAGCTCTGTCTCCGCATGACTCAGCACAAGAAGTGGAACTGAAGGCCCTCACTGAAGCTTGTAGAGTGGCAGAAGGTAAGACGGCAAACATTTACACTGATTCCCGGTATGCATTTGGCGTAGCCCATGATTACAGCCCAATATGGAAGACCAGACAGTTTCTTACCTCAGCAGGACAACCAATTAAGAATGGTGTTGCGGTGCAGAGTCTCATGGAGGCCCTACTTCTACTTGACAAAGTTGAGAGCTCACACCAATTCGTACACTTCAAAAGCAAGAGGCAATGCCCTCATAGAAAGCACAGCAAAGACAGTGGCCCTCAAGCCATGGAAGAAAGAAGAAAAGAAGATACTGACAACACAAGTCAGAGACCAAAATTTGGACATGGATAAAAATTTGGACAATTTGTCAAGATTTTTACAGTTACAAGCCAGCAAGGAAGAAAAGGAAAAACGGACTAAAAATGGAAGCAACAGAACAGGAAGGCGTATGGAGAACAGTCAACAGAACTTGCCTACTATGGTCCCTGTGCACCATGATGGCCCAGCTGCTGTATGGAAAGACGCACCTATCAAAAGCAGCAATAATGTTGGCGCTTGAACGAGGACGGGTGACTCCTGGGTTCTCTGTAGCTGCTGCATCATTTGTCCAGTCTTGCATGATCTGTGCCATAGGCAACCCATGGCAGAAGTACAGGTGCCACAAAACACTTGCCTAGACCACTCTACTCATTTCAGAGATTGCAAATTGACTACATTCAGCTTCCACTTGTTGGGAAGTATGAATATGTGCTTGCTATTGTTGATGTCTTTTCAGGTTGGAGGCCTACCGTTACCAAGGTAAATGAGCAGGTAATCTGCAGATACGGGGTACGGGGAGTGATTGAGTCAATCCAAAGGTACACATTTCACAAGTGAAATAATGCAACACATTATGTCTGCTCTGGGTATATCCCAGGCTTTTCTCACACCCTACCATCCACAGAGTAGTGGGAAAGTAGAAAGGATGAATGGTACCCTGAAATTTAAAATACAAAAGGCAATGGAGGAAACAGGCAAACCTTGGACTGAGTGCCTTTCATTAGCCCCTTTCTCAGTTAGAAGTGGTGCTTAAAATGCAGCAAAAGGCCACTCCATGGATGGCACAAAAGAGGCAACTGTAACTCACCCAGCTGATCAGGCTGTGAAGACAGCCACACAGAAGCCCAGACTTGATCCTTCAGGGGCTGGGGCGGTACAGGTACCCCCCCCAGACATCCCTGGTGGACCTATGACCTGTTGATTTAGTTACAAAAGCAGGCAACTAAAGGGGCAGAGGAACAATGGGAACCAGCAAAAGGGGCAGAGAGACACCTGGAGATAAATGGATGGTATCCAACAAGCCTTGTCTCCCACAGGTCCCTATCCACTCATGGCCATGGCTTTGGCCTCCTATAGAAATACACACCTGTCACAAACATTTATGACACATGTGGTTGCTAGTCACTGGTCTGCACCAGGATTTAGCATCATGGCAGCCACACACACACACACAGCTGCCTGATTTGTGCACAGAACAACATGGGTACGTCTGTATAGGCTCCCATGCAGTACACTCCTCGTCCTGACTACCCGTTCCAGCGTCTTCAAGTAGACTACTTCCAACTGCTAAGGGTGGGCAGGTACAAGATCAGTCTGGTCTGCCTAGACATGTTCGCAGGGTAGCCAGTCTAGTATACCCACCTACAAATGTCACCAACAAAAACTGACCTCTGAGGTGGTATACAGGTACAGAGTACCGGAGACAACTGAAAGTGAGCGAGGTACTCCCTCCATGCAAGAAGTGATATGGAAAATATTGAAACTGTTGGGGGTAGAACTGGCCTTTTATGCTCTGTACCATCCACAAAGCAGCGGTAGAGCAGAAAGTTTAAATGGTACCTTAGAAACCATGATCCAGAAGTCCATGGCAGAGCTCAAGACCATGGACCGAGTGCCCTTCCCTGGTACTTTTTAAGGTACACACCTGACAGGTACTTTTTGGGTCAGCCCCAAGGTTAGGATTGTATTTACTGTGATAACTCCAGATGCAGCATGGTAGCTTGAAAAACAGTGTTATTGCTCTCACAAACCACCTAACTAATATATATTCTCGAGTGTTTACTTCCCTCCCAGATCCAGAGACTGACACGGGAATCCATGACCTGCTCCCCGGAGATTAGGTCTGTGACGAAAATTGTTAGAAGACACTCCTTTGACCCCAAGATGACTATTGGGTGTGTGGTGACTGCAAGATACGCACCAGACTTGAAGGGGACTGGACTGAAGAATGCGCCCTGGCAAAGGCCTTAATGCCCCTGCACATACTACCTGACAATATAGATGCCACAGAGAACAAACCCCCACACTGAACAAAAAGAGAAATCTGGACCCCAGAAGGTAGTTTCGACCCCGACGTGTACCTAGATGCCATAGGGGTGCCTAGGGGCGTACCAGATGAATACTAAGCCAGGGATCAGGTTAAAGCAGGATGGGAGTCGTTACTTACCATTGTCACGGTTAGTAAAAACGTAGATTAGATAAACTATATCTATTATAACCAACAGAGATTTGTCAATAACGCCAGAGATGCTCTACAGGGAATTGCTGACCAGCTAGGACCCATGGTAGCAGACAGCCGCATTTAAAGGGTTAATAGCCGTACAGCCGATCGCAGCTATTAACGTGGGTGTCAGCTATAATAGACAGCTGATGCCCGCACTGTATGGAGGGAGATAGTGGCGCTATTGGGCCGTCACTAAGGGGTTAAGCGGCTGCCAACTTGTTTAAGCTCGTGTTGTAATAGGGATAACGCTTCCCTATGAGATGCTTCCAACCTCTGAAAGTTCCTTTTCGTCTGGAGTGCTCGCAAGTGTGCCTTCCAGTCCCACTCATGATCCGATGGGGGGGGGGGGAGTCACATAGAGAAGGGGGACAAGTTGGAGTAGATGTGGTAGCTGCAGCACTTCTGTTGTGTGCCCTTTGTATGGGACTACTAACCCCATCTGACTCTCCTCTCATGGTGACAGGGGGACCCCCAGTCAGATAGCAGGGGAACTGGCTGTTGCTTATGTTTACCCCGGGATACTGCCACTGTGCTGGGCCCTTTGCTTTATCAGGGCTGTGATGGAGGCGGTTAGGGCTGTGCACTTCTGCTGCCTGTGTCCCTGCAGCTCGAATCTGGGTGTCTCTGGGGGGAGGACTACTGCCCTCATTGTGTGTTGTGTGAGGCCTGGGGGAGTCAATGGACTTATCTGTCCCGCTGCCGCCAGGGTCTCCAGGGTCCTCCAGTTTGTTGAGCTCCTCTCCGCTGCCTTCTGTCACGCTAGGAGTCAGGTGCACATGTTCCGGTGCCATCTTCGATGCAGGAGCCGACTGGCTGCGGCTCCCGAAGTAGCGCTGGATCATTGCCGGTGCCTCCTTTGCTGCCTCCTGTGTTTTGCCCATGACTCTTCTCTTCCCCATGAGCCTCTGGATGTCCTCTGGTGCCTGCCTTTTGCGGTAAGATGGATTTCCAGTCAGGATTAGCGGGAGCTCGGCCGGTGAACATCCTAATCCGCCATTAACAAGCTCCGCCCCCTCTCAAGTAACTAAGTATTAAAGGAAGAGTTAACCCTTTATGTTAGAAAGGTTGTCCAGTTGTAGACTACTGATTGCCTATTAGCAGCCTTTACGAAGGCTATAGCTTTTCTTCTGACCTAGCAAGCAAGGATTATCCCTGGACCACATCTCAATCATCCAAAATATTAAATGGCTGTCTGTTCAGGCGCACATTTTTGAAGTTGACAATGTTTATCCTCAAGGCTGTCTGAAAAATTGACATTGTTAAAAGGGCCACTTCGGTGATTAAAAAAAAAATTCATAATGTAGTTTTTCCCGTAATCTATATCAGTGGGCTAGTGTTATCTTGGTTAACCATTTTTTTCATGTCTGAAACCCCCAGCCTCTTTTTCCTCAGATGGCCATGTGATCTCAATTCTGACAAGCTCAGATCTACTTGGGGGCTATGATGCCTGAAACTAGGCCATTTCTTAGTTTGTGTGATGCTATTACAGGCACCTGCCACTGAAACTGCTAGCAGAAGCACTCCCGTCACAGTTATTCATGATGATCACACAGTTGTAAGATCTCTCCCCCACCCGCATTTGCTTGGACGAGTATGCAGTTACTCGAGAAGAGCGATGCTCGCTCAAGTATCTGCCTTTACTGAGCGTGCTCGCTCATCTCTAGTTATGAGCCATTTACAGGGAACGACTGACGCTCAAAATTCGTTCGAATGAATGTGAGCAATAACCGTGCAGTGTAAATGCACAGAAATCGCTCCCAGGTTTTGAAGCAGCTTAAAACCATCTCTGGATCGCGGGCTTGTCGTTCTGTGTAAACGCTCCCCGCTCAGCGCTTCACACAGAAGGTGAAGGGCTGAGTGAGAAGCCTGCGATCCAGCGGTGAAGTCTGTCAGTGTAAATGCTCTGTATGAGCGCCAATGACCTTAGTGGTGATGTCAGCGTTCATGCTGTCCTTTAGCCAACTGTCGGCCCATGTAAAAAGGCCATTACAGCCTGTATTAAAGAGGTTGTTTAGTTGTATATACACACTGCATTATATCCCATCTAGACAGGATGACAGTCTACATCTCTGCACGAGCGCCGATGTCCCCTTTATGCTGTTAGCGCTCGTGCAGAGTGTTTAAGTAGATCACCGCTGGGTTCTCGCTCAGCGCTTCACATTCTATGGGGAGCGTTTACACTCAGCGAGAAGTCAGTGATGATTTTCCTGCTGGTTGAAAGTGAACGACCAACATGAACTGTAAACCAATAGTGTACGATGGCTGTGCATTTAGACATGGCAATTATCGTGCAAGTACGTGCTTTTGAACGGATTTTGCACGCTAATCATCCAGTGTAAATGGCCCTTAAGTCACGGCATTGTTAGAAGTGCAATCACACCAAGTACCCTTGCACCTTTTTTTTGCCCCACAGAAAAACCTTGAAGTTGAGGCACAAGACTGGACAACCATTTTACAGCAACTTTTTGATTGGTATTTTGTTTTTTCTTCAAAATAACCTTGGACACAACATGTTCAGACTTCTCCTCCTAGTTTATTAAATATTGTTTTTCTTTTTCCTTTTTTTTTTCTTTTGCGGACATGTTCTTAACATGTCCAGATTCTTTTCTATTAGGATTTTAAGCAGTCATATTAAAATACAGTTTCATTATAAAGTCTGCCACAGTTTTACAGTATTCAAAATGACAAATCTGTCTTTAAGAAAAAAAAAAAATCCTTTTACACCAAAAAAAACACATTTACAGTCAGAAAAAAAAGAAAACGAACAAAAAGTTTGGCATTTTCATATTTCATTCAGTATAAAACAGAATATTAAACGTGTTCCTGGGAGGTGAATACTCATTTTTCATCATTTCTTGAAATGAGTTATCATAAAACACACTATACAACATCAATATACAAAAAATTACTTTATGATCAATTATATATAATTTCTGGTGAAGTGCATCTTTGAAAAATATCTGCCAGCTTTTGTGTCATTGATAATACAGACAAAAATATCAAATGGTAAAACTGTCCCTTGTCCATATTTTCATGTGAACAAAAAATATATATTAAAAAGAAAAAAAAATAATATTAAATCCACGTGACTTGTAAATAGTGTTCAAGGTCTTCCACCAGGTGGCAGTGTTAGATTAGCCATAAGATCACGCACTGCAGCAAATATCGTACATTCCCCTGTGGACAGAGAAGTAAAGGGCAGAGTATTAAGAGATTGAATAACAAACTAGCAGTTTTACATAGAAGTGGAGAAGAGAAGTTCAGACCTACTTAGGCCGCCTGCAGACGAGCGGGTCGGATCCGGCAGCGAGAATTCTCGCCGCGCGATCCGACCCGAGCGCCTGCAGGGACGATCACGTACTCACCCGCGCCTGGCGGCCCCGGCTCTTTCATGTGCCGGCTGCCGCGAAGCCGGCGCATGCGCAGACCGGAGCCGGCGGCCGGGTGAGTGCGTGCCCCGCAGAAAATTAGGACATGCCGCGGTTTGTTTGCCGCGCGAGATTTCGCGCGGCCAAACCGCGGCCGTCTGCATAGGAGTGCGTATTTTAATGCACTCCTATGCAAACTTTTAGCGGCGGAAATCCCGCGGCGGGATTTCCGCTCGTGTGCAGGCGGCCTTACGCTGTTAAAATAATCATTGCTTTCCTGTTTTTAAAACAGTGATTTTTTTTTTTTTTTAGGACACGTTTTCTAGAACCATTAACTGGAGGATAATATTATATCCATCCCTCTGCAATTGGTAGAAGAACCAGGGCTAAAAACTCTACATAATCACCACCCCAGACCCCCCTTTAGTTGGGTGGGGAATAAATGCCCAAAGGGCAGAACAAGCTTCTGCTCTTAACACATGAAAAGCTAAATATTTAAATGTAACCTTTATTAAAAATATTAAAATTGTGCCAATTTACCGATTAAATTGCTGAAGAAAAGGTTAATGTCTGTTGTGCCAAGTGTACAATCCCTGTTCATGTGCCGTATTAGGGCAAAAGAATGTCAGCAGTGTCCGTCCCTCACTTGATACCCTTCCCTACGACCCAGAATGGACAGCTGCTCAGTAACAGCGGGTCCTGTTCTGGACGACCTTGGTATTCTAGAACGGCTGTCCTGTAATACTACATTTTCCCTGCAGTGGCTGCTACAGGGGAAAAAAAAAATTTAAGCACAGCTTTCCCTGGCAGAATTAATGGATTTTAAGGCCCTTTTACACGCAACGATTATCGCTCAAAGTTAGTCCAAATGGCTGAAAATGAGCGCTAATCGTTACATGTAAACGCTGGCATTATGCTCTTTTCGTTCGAACGATGGATTCAAGTTCACTTAAAATCCATAGTTCAGCTGCTGGAAGACTGAGCAAATACGTTCCATTTGAATGCATTTCGCTCACCTTTTAATAGACTGCAGGATGTTCTCCTTGCGGAAGGTTTACACTAGCCGAATGTTCCAGCAGCTGTTTGCAGAGCTGGGTGTGTGTGTTTAAGCACACACCTGGCTCAGCAAATAACTTAGAGAGACTTAATGGCCATTAAAATCATGGTATTTGTATAGCGCCAACTTATTCCGCAGCGCTTTCAGGTAATTATTACTTATTACCGCCCACCAAGCTGGGTTCTCATTTTACTGACCTCGGAAGGATGGAAGGCTGAGTCAACCTTGAGCCGGCTACCTGATTCATGTGGGAATCGAACTTGCAACCTCCAGGTCGTAGGCGAGAGCTTACACTCTGCACCACGAGGCTCATCTACACTTTAAAAGTTTTAGCAATGAATTTGTATAATCTTTTGGCCGTTTGAAAGATTATCTTTGCGTGTAAAAGGACCTCAAGAGTGCTGAAAGAACGACCCATGGGAATCAGCTGCTCATTTTTTTGTCATACATTCTTGGAGTACATGTGCACATTGGTATAACCCCTTCAAAATTCGCTTTCCAAGTTAGCTTAAGGCCAGCTGCACACAACCGGGTCGGAAGCCGTCCGCTCGGAATCCGCTTAAAACTAGAACATGCTGCAATTTTTCCTCTGCGAGCGGAAAATCTGTTGATTTCCGCTCGTGTGCATGAAAAAACGTTTTTCAATAGCATGCTATGGGAAGTATTTGCAGTGGAATCCGGAGGTGGACGCCCGCTCCAGATTGGCAATGCAAATACGGCCATGTGCAGCCGGCCTAAACTAGTAATAGTTTATTAGTAACTCTTTTATTACACATACAGTATTAAATTTGCCACATTGTATAAGTCTAAGGTTTACACTGCTGTGTGCCAATAACTCATTCACTGGCACTCTGTTACAGATGATCTACTCTATACTAATAGGCTGCATAGTATTAGTCTACGTACGGTGCTTCACTTGTGCAATTTTTGTAATGTGGTTTTGAAGACAAAACAATCATTAAAAGAGTAAAAAAAATTTACAAGGGCAGATACAAGTTCTCTTTTTGGATCATGGTTTTGGCTTCAAAAACTACATAAAAAAAACTAAAAACAAAACTGCATATGTAAATGCACTCCAACTGAAGACACTATGCTTACTAACACTAAACCTCCCCCTCCAGAATGCCGTAAAGTGGCAAAACATGTAGAGGAGATTTAGATACCATTATATTGCAGGGAATGGAATCTACTTAAAGAGGATTACTAACTGAAAAGTCCTTTTAAAATTACTGAGAAAATGAAATATTATTTAGTTACAGTAGCTATTTTTGCAAAACTGTCAGAAAACAAAATCAATAAACTATGTTTTTCTAGGAGGTACTGGTAAATCTTGTCTCCACCACAAGTATGGGTGGATACCTACTGATGGGCTGTATACGCCCACAAGCTGTGGATTGGCTGGCTGGAGCAAGGTCCTAGCAGTGTGCGAAATGAGTTGGCTGGGATGGAGGGTTAGGGTTCGTGTCAGTGTTAGGCTTACATTAATAACTGTAAATGCTTCCATGTCAGAACCGAGCCACATTAACATGTAAGCATTTACAGCTATTAATGTAAGCCTAACACTAAACCTCCCCGATGTCCGTACCCCACTATGACTATCACAGCCGCCCTCCCATCACCGACGCTTACGTCACTGTAAGTCTTCCCTATGTCCTGCTGTGTTGCTACCAGGCCGCTCTGCGTCCCCCACTGTCTGCCGGTGTAAGTCTTCCCTATGTCCTGCAGTATTGCTGGCCGGCACCTGTTAGTTTGCCCGCCGCTGTGCCTTCTCCCCTGCTGCTCCGTCGCTCTCCGCCCCTCGCTGTCAATCTCCCCGCCGCCGGTGCTAACATCTTCTGTCCGGAGCTGCTGCAGTGTGTTGCCATCCCACAATGGCACCTGCAGCCAATTACAAACTGGGGGAGTAACCTGGCTGTCAAGCAGGCAATCAGGAACTGGGGGTGTCACCTGGCTGTCAAGCAGCCTAACCCTTGTCTACACTCACCACTTCCGGTGTCAACAAGATACAACAGTACCTTTTCTAGGAATTATAGGGAAGGTACCCTAGCACCATGCTCTCTCAGCAATGCATTCTCAGAACTGATGGAAAAGAAGAGTTATAACCAAGGTCTTCTGTGTTCCCCAATGACACGGATGAGAATGTAGAGTTCTCTAATCTAGGAGGAATCCTCAATTCCTCACTTCCACACAGACTTGCGAGAGAAATAGTATTCAGCCTCATACCGCAAGAATAGGTGGGGAAAAAAATTAAAAACACCAACTCTGGATCTTGAGCTCAGACTTTTGATCAAGTGGGGAAACGTTGATTTAGAATGGTTTCATCTTTTGCTAAATCATTTGCAATCTAAACAACCAAAATTAAATACTGCACTATAACAATGTGTATATGGCTAACCTTGACGTGGTGGATTCATCTCAGCAAACCTCTTCAGTATGTTGCTGACCATCAGAGGAGCTGCTACCGAAGAGTTCTGCTGTCGAGGGATGTCTGCTTGTTGAGTCGTTCCTGATGCCATGTCATAAATGATTGGAACAATAATACTAACTGGCTCTGGTGGTACAGACGTCTTTTGGGTTAACTGAAGCTGTAACAAGAAAAAAAAAAAAAACCAGATACAGAGTTACAGTAGAAAATCATTTTCTTTTGTAAACTAAGCGGTTGGTAAATCAGCCACTTTATGTTCTATCCTCGGTAACAATATTTAAAGCAGCACTACAGGTTTATTGTATGATGCTAACTCACCAGCAGTGTCATTTATTTCATCCCATCTCAGTTGCATCTATACATTTTGAATCCTTTTATTCTAGGCAGCTGTGTTGTGTGATCCTAGTCTGACCACCAGTCCAGAGCTTGCCCTCCTGTATGTACAGGTAGTCCGACTCACCTGTGCAGCTAACTACCAGGTTTACATCAACTATTAAATCTCTCCTGGTTGCTCTCAGGTCTCTCTCCTCCCCGACCAAGCGCGGCCCTCCTTGTTCCTCTGAATGGTCACCCCATGTACAGTTGTACATTGTATTTGTTTCACAGTTAGGCTCAATTAACACTTCTTTTAATCCGTCAGGCTCCCACTGCTCTGTTAGGCAGAAAAGCGTTTTGCCAAGATATGTTAGGATAGGGAATAACTTTATGACCAGCGGGCCGTGACTGCAGGAACACCTACTGATCCCAAGAACATTGGTGCCAAAGGAATAGTAACATAGTAACATATACATAGTATGTAAGGCTGAATGAAGACATTGTCCATCTAGTCCAGCCTGTCTATCCTACTTTGTTGATCCAGAGGAAGGCAAAAAACCCCAAGGCCAGAAACCAATTAGCCCTTTTGGGGAAAAAATTCCTTCCCGACTCCCTAATGGCAATCAGACTGTTCCCTGGATCAACCCCTAATAGTTCCTACCTGCCTATATACCCGGATTAACAATTAACCTAAGATTTATATCCTGTAATATCCTTCTCCAGAAAGACATCAAGTCCCCTTTTAAACGCCTCTGTGGATTTTGCCATCACCACTTCCTCCGGTAGAGAGTTCCATAGTCTCACTGCTCTTACAGTAAAGAATCCCCTTCTATGTTGGTGATGAAACCTACTTTCCTCTAATCGTAGCGGATGTCCTCTTGTTACCGTCGTGGTCCTGGGTGTAAACAGATCGCGGGAGAGATCCATGTGTTGTCCCCTCATATACTTATACATAGTTATTTGGTCCCCTCTTAACCTTCTTTTTTCTAGAGTAAATAGACCCAATTTGGATAGCCTCTCTGGGTATTCCAGTCCCGTCATTCCATGTATTAGTTTAGTTGCCCTTCTTTGAACCCCCTCCAGTACCGCAACATCCCTCCTGAGCACCGGTGTCCAGAATTGTACGCAGTATTCCATGTGAGGCCTGACAAGTGCCTTATATAAAGGAAGGATGATGTTCTCGTCCTTCGCCCCTATACCTCTTTTAATGCACCCCAAGACTTTATTTGCCTTTGCAGCAGCTGACTGGCATTGGTTACTCCAGTTTAGTCTATTATCCACTAATACCCCCAGATCCTTTTCCATATCACTTTTCCCT
Source organism: Eleutherodactylus coqui (assembly GCF_035609145.1). Lineage (NCBI taxonomy): Eukaryota > Metazoa > Chordata > Amphibia > Anura > Eleutherodactylidae > Eleutherodactylus > Eleutherodactylus coqui. Next base: position 107,774,589 of record NC_089840.1, read on the forward strand.
AGTGGTACCCCAATAAGTGAATATTGGTGACATCCGTTTCTCCTGCCCATGTGCATAGTCTTACATTTTTCAACATTGAACTTCATTTGCCATTTTTCTGCCCAAGCCCCCAGCTTGTCCAGGTCCGTTTGCAGCCGCACATTGTCCTCCGTTGCATTAATTATATTGTATAATTTTGTGTCATCTGCAAATATTGATATTTTGCTGTGCAGCTCCTCTACCAGGTCATTGATAAATATGTTGAACAGAGTGGGGCCTAATACTGAACCCTGTGGCACCCCACTAGCGACTATGGTCCAATCAGAGTACGCACCATTTATTACCACCCTCTGCTTTCTATCATTGAGCCAATTTTCTACCCACTTACACACGTTTTCGCCCAGTCCGAGCTGCCTCATTTTGTATATTAGCCTATTATGTGGCACGGTGTCAAAGGCTTTAGAGAAGTCCAGATATACAAGATCAATAGATTCTCCCTGGTCCAGCTTAGAGCTTACTTCATCGTAGAAACTGATCAGATTTGTCTGACATGAGCGACCCTTCATGAATCCATGCTGGTGAGGAGTTATTCCCTTAATCTCCTTGAGGTACTCATCGATGGCGTCTCTCAGAATCCCCTCGAAAATTTTTCCCGTTACTGAAGTGAGACTTACTGGCCTGTAGTTTCCAGGCTCACTTTTGCTCCCTTTTTTGTAAATTGGAACCACGTTGGCAATGCGCCAATCCAATGGTACTATACCGGTCTTGATAGTGTCTAGAAATATTAGGTATAGCGGCCTAACTATCTCGTCGCTTAGTTCCCTTAGTATCCTTGGGTGTAATCCATCTGGGCCCGGCGATTTATCAATTTTAGTTTTCTTTAGACGCTTCCGCGCCTCCTCCTGTGTTAGGTATGAGATGTTTTGTGAGGGGTTCGTTTTATTCCCCTGTATCTCGTGTGGCATTTCCTTTTCTTTTGTGAATACACTTGAGAAGAAACTGTTTAGTAGATTTGCTTTCCCTTCGTCATCATCAATGATTTCTCCTGCATTGTTTTTTAACGGGCCATCGCTCTGCCTGCAAATCCTTTTGCTGTTAATGTAGTTGAAAAATAGCTTCGGGTTGTTTTTGCTCTCTTTGGCGATCCGTCTTTCTGCTTCCTCCTTGGCAGTTTTGATCGTATCTTTGCATATTTTGTTTTTTTCCCTGTATGATTTTAGCACTTCTTCGCTGCCTTGTTGCTTTAGTAGTTTGAACGCTTTCTTCTTTTCGTTTATTGCCCCTCTTACCGAGCAGTGGATTTGTATGTGTGCCGCAGCTGGATGTAATTCAAAGGCAGCAACCGACTGACACGTGCAAGTGCTCTGCAGTCTCCGGTGCTGCCACTGAAATAACAAGCGCAGCACCGTGCATACACCATCTGCTCCATTCACGCCGGATCTTCTGGACCACTATTCTTGTAATTGGTGGAGGTCTCAGCGTTCAGACCTCCACAATCATAGAATTACCACCTGTAGATAAGGCATAACGTTATATCCTGGTACAAAGACTGCTGCACTATCACACACAGAAAAAAATTGAAACCTTATGGAAACATTATTAGTCAAAGAGGGCACCAGGAGGAATAAGGAGGGGTCATGGTTCCGGTACATCTGGAAGCCATTATGCCAGTGTGAACATTAAATTATAGAATTATTGTCTACATGGCACAGACCTGTCACACTCCCAAAATTGCATTATCTTTCAATACCCCAACATTACTGTATTATAATTTCATTTGATATCACATGTTCATAGAAAATTAATTTTCTGCTCCACCTTAATAGACTAATCTTCACCTTTACAATTTATCAATACTTACAAAGAACAGCATTTTAGATTTCAGGACAACAGCCGGAGTCCCTGGAGGAGCAATTGGTGGGGCACTCGGAGGGATGGTCAAACAGAATTGCACATTCCATTTCAGCTGTGTGGCTTGATCTGGAAACTTTTTGTTTAAGGTGCAAAAGTTAGCATCCAATGGACCAATTTTAGAGATTATAGAACAACGTTATCTTTTCTAGTAAAATGTGAAACCTGGAAAAGGGTTTCAGAGAGTTTAACAAAAAAAACAAACAAACATATAAGCCAAAGCCAGAAGTGGTTTCAAACTATAGAGGAAATATAAAAAGGAAGAACCTCTCTTCTCCCTCCTGATGAATCTACTTCTGGCTTTTATTTAAAAACTACATGAAAAACTGCCAAAAAACCTCATGTGAAACTACCCTAAAGGGGTTTCTGAGATCATAAAGAAATGCCAAAAGGTAAGAAATGTCAGAAACTAAATAAATCCCAAAGCAGCCAACATTCACTTAAGTCAATCACTCTAAGGCCGCCTGCACACGGGCAGAAATCCCGCGGCGGTTTTTCCCGCGGGATTTCCGCCACTGAAAGTTTGCATAGGAGTGCATTACAATACGCACTCCTATGCAGACGGCCGCGGTTTGGCCGCGCGAAATCTCGCGCGGCAAACAAACCGCGGCATGTCCTATTTTTGTGCGGGGCTTGCACTCACCGGGCCGCCGGCTCCGGTCTGCGCATGCGCCAGCTGCGCCGCAGCCGGCACATGAAAGAGCTGGGGCCGCCAGGCGCGGGTGAGCACGCGCTCGTCCCTGCAGGCTCTCGGGTCGGGTCCCGCGGCGAGAATTCTCGCTGCCGGATCCGACCCGCTCGTCTGCAGGCGGCCTAAAAGGTCCTTTTAGACAAGCGGATTCTTGTTTGAACGAGAGGGTGACGTCACCGCTGGCTCGTTCGCTGTCCTGCAGCCTGTTTACACAGATACATCGTTGGCTCGTTTAAAGGAGAATCATTCAGTCTTTCACATTCACTGTATAAGGGACTGTGGAAGATTGAACGATTGCAGTTTAAACCAAACAAGCAAACGAACCAATGATGGGTTTTAATGAACAAATGAAAAAAGTGAACGATGTCTTTGACGTTCGGTTGCTGGCTCGTGCTTAGACCGAACGACTATCGTTCACTTTAGCTGGTTTGAGCAATAATTGTTCCATCTAAAAGCACCTGAAACATCGGGTCACTCTGGTGGTGTCTGGTGGCCCTGGTTTACTTGGTTGCAGTAAGGAGAGGTGCCTGTATACCAAAATCAGGGACCTCAGTCGTTCTCATGCCATACACTACTGAGGCCAGCGATTGGCTGCAGTAGTCACAGGTGTATGCAAGCACCCCATCACTGCAGTAAAGCAGGCACAGACCTGCAGGACATTTAACAGGTAAGTATTGCCTCTTATTATATTATGCCTTTTCGTACCTTTGGGCAAGTTTATTGTGATCTCAAACTCCTATAATGGAACAACCATTCACAGCAATATTTCAGACATTAGTATAGAACCAGGGTTAATCAAAACGTGTACACAACTGTTGTGGGAAACTCATAATAGAGAAAGAATTAAAAAACTTAAATTTACATTTATTTAAATGTTAGGGTTTTGTCCTTTATGTTCCCTATGCACATTAAAGTAAAGTTTAAATCCATTATTTGGCTAGGAATTAATTAATTTCTCAGTACTGACAAGTAATCTACTGAGGCAGGAAGGAAACTTATGACCAAGAACCCTTTAAAATTTTTAGATACTCCAAAATCGCTGTGCAGAGCAGCCACAATGTATGAAAACATCTCAAACATGCTACATATGGCTATTTCTGCTTGCCCATGGACCACAGGAAAGTAGTGCATTCTTACCAGTTCGAGCTTCATTATGTGTACACAGTCTCTGAGTATGTGCGTTGGTGCTCCTAATAACTTTGTAAAAGCTATTAGTGTGTTTGCTTTAAAGGGTGGACCGGCAACCTAAAAAAGGAAAAACAGTTTCAGAGTACGCAAATTTTTAGTACATTTTTACTGTTTATTTTTAAACTCTATACAGAAAAAAGCCGATAGTCATAATGACATAGGGAAAAACACGAGTACATTCACACGTAGCAGATGCCTTCCAGAAGTTCCAATCAGATTTGCAGGCTGTAAATCTGCAGCCAAAATGGATGAGATTTTCAAAAATCACGATTTTGACACTGAAGACAAAAATTTGTATTAAAATTGCCCTGAAGGGCAGATATTGAATACGCAATGTGATTTTTTTTTTCTCTACAGATCTTCAGTCTTCACAACAGAACCTGGATGTATCCTTAAGCTTGAAAGAGGTAATAGCCTTTCATAGCTCCCAACCGTGATGGGATTGTTCGCAGAGACGCAACTGGGCTGTAGGCGAATCCAGTGATAGTGACATAAAATGCTTATTTAGTTGGCCACAAAAACAGAATTCCCAAACATGATTGACCGTTTGGAGAGTCAGTTTAATGGTAAGTGTCAACAAGAGATCCCGTCGATTCTGCAAACAAAGCAGATCTACAAGGCTACCGCTAACAAGCCTGACAAAGTAGTGTTAAACCAGTCTGGGTAGAACATTTAGTCAGCAATTACAGCCACTTTTTACAAATGTTATCGCCTTAATGATTTGGCCTACTCGCTATGACAGGCTGTTTGGATTTCGCTACAAATTCTACTATAAAATGTGACATTCTTTTTCTGTCCAATTAGCACTACATATAAATTAGCATGTCCTAGGAATGGGCTAATTGAACAGACCCAGGGCTGACTTCAGAGTGGTCCCTCAGTCCCCAATTGTGTTACCAAGTGTTCGAAGGGTGCAGTTCCCATTGATAATGCCTCTTAGCCACAGCAATCAAATCATTAAATGATCGTGCTCAGAGGTTCATTAGATAGATGAGCACCAGCTCCAAGGCAGCACAGGACACCTGTTCAGGACTTAGAAATTTATTTGGTGTTGCCATAATCATACTGACCCACAAAATAGTTCAGTTTTACTGCACCCTGAACACAGTAAAAACTAAACCGAAAAGAACAATGGCACAATCACACCCCTTTCACCGCACTGAATTTATCCAGAAGGTGTCGCCTCCTGACATGTCTAGGTTTGTAAATCATTGTATTAAGAAAAACTAAATTTGCCTCATTGCACACAGATATTTTTCAGCAGTATTTTGGTATGGGGGTGGGAGGTCTGGAGTACAGAACATCCGAGTCATCCAGAGACAAAAACACACTGGGCAACCAAGAGGCGGTAGTCCCCAGACCGCTGCACCATCCATGTGAATTCAGCAAGCACAGAGGCAACATTAATAAAGGTCTACTTAACATTGTATGTTGTGTGTGTCATGTCTGCTAGATGCAGGTAGAATCTTATTTGTGGTGCCATCATGCTGGTTGGGATTCACTTAGCTTACGAGTAAGTGCATCTGCTCCTTAGATTATTAGCATGTAACCATTGCAACAAAACATAGGGGTCCATACCACACCACTAATGTAACTGGAAGAAGTACAGCTTGAAACATTTCAAAGAAAATGACAGCCCTTTTCCATGGCTCAATTGTCCCTTACACTATAAATAGATCTTAAATGACAGAATAATGCCCCTTTCACTCAATTCTCATTTGCCTGAGTGAACGACCTAGTGACGTCATGACCAGCTTGTCAACGCTCGCTGGCAGCTTGTTTAGGACTGCACGAGTCTTGCTGAGAATCATACAGTTCTCATGCTCTATGTGAAACACTGATCAATCAGTGTTTAAACCGCCCTACGAATGAACGAGCCGGCACCAACTTTTTTTGCCGGCTGGACCTAAATGGCAAATGAGAAGCGCACGATTCTCGTTCAGTCATGTTTAAACTGAGAGATCACTGTTCAGTTTTGCTCGTTTGAACGGTTTTCTGAACAATAATCGTTCTGCGCAAAGGCAGCATTAGATTGTCAGGTCAGAGTTTGTGTACTTTGGCAAGTATGGTAAACACCTACCCTGGTCTCAAAGAATTTTTCAAGGACTTGCAGTTCTTCTGGCTTCCACTGGCCAGCATTTTCAGGTGTCACTTTCAGCTGTAAAGTCTGGTTCGTGGTGGGGTTAAGGGCCACTCGACACTTTAGAACATCTGTCTTGAACATAATGACTCCTGGCTCATTGGAGTTTATAAGCTGCAGCTGGGAGTAATAAAATAAAAGTAGGATCACATTAGACTCATTCCATCTAATATTTGTTAATGACATGATGGCAGTGGTTAATCAAAAAACTATTTTTTTTCAAAGAGCAAATAATAAAAAAATTAAGAAAAGGCCCTCCATACCATCATTCGTGCAAAGGGACAGACTCACACAAACGTATCTGGCAGCATGCAGGCTGCCAGATATATGCATGCAGAGAGTATGCACGGCCATGTACTATCTTGACGTGAATGCGCGCCAACATAGAACACGCTGCGATTTTTCTTGCATGCGTATTTTGCACAAGTTGTGCGAGCGGCAACATGGCAACCTATAGTAGATTGGTAAAGTACATTATATGCCCAAGTATCGCGTGCGGAATACATTGTCATGACACGCTCGTGTGAGCTCAGCTTAACTTGGGTAATTAAGGATAGAACCAAATATGATAGAATACGTACAGTCTCCTGCTGGATTATCCTTTGAAGATGCCGCCTCATATTTACAGAGCCTAGAAACCTCTCAAGAGGAGAACACAGGTAGCTTCCTGCCAGCGCTGGTGCTAATCCAGGTGTTGGAGATGGTAATAGAAGTACATGCAAGGCACTGTGAGTGAGGATTGTAGGGATAGATGCAGCCCATGGACGTTGAGGTAGCTTGCGAGGTGGAGGCATATTCGTTGGCAGAGACTGAGAACCTAGGAAAAAACAGAACAAAATAAAACTTAAGACAAAATTTGGTATTAATTAGTATTATTGATTATATGATTTGCCATTATTTGAAAGCTTAATGCAAGAAAGAAAGCATGAGTAGAGAGAAGATTATCTGCCCCAGTGTCATTTGCTGAAAACAAGTCAAATGTCAAATACTGGAGAGGAAATATGGAGCTCATTCAGTTAATTATATTTTAAAAGGAACACTTCAAGCAAAAACTAATATCGTTATGCCTAGTGCAATGAATGAGGAGATGGCGCATAACACAAGGTATAAATCCCTGCTTTATACACTGCCCCCTCAGACGCTGTAAGTAGGCATAGCCAGTCTAAAAAGTTGCCTGGAATGTTTCTTTAAAGTTAGAGTTAAAATTGTTGCCAGACAGCATTTAGCATGGTAGCACAGGCATCACATCAATCAACTGAACAGGGACAACACGATGTGGTGACATGGCGGTCGCAGGTCAACACAGCTGCAGCTTAAAATCGTAGGCAAAAACTAACCAGAAGTTTTTTGCATTTTTTTAAAAAATGATTTCAGTTCTTGTAAAAAAAATTTTTTTTATTCAAGCTGCGATTTCACCCGACATGTTATGGTGTGATGTACACATTTCTGGCCAGCTGTTAATGCCCCAACATCGGCTGACAGATTAAAATGCAAAAGTCATTATGTAATCTTGATAACTGTGCTGAAGTAAAATCTCCAGTAGAGAGATGAACTAGAATCACTAAATGAGAGCATGATTGGAACCACAACATACTTGTTCCAGCTCGAGGGGAGTGAGACACATCAGGGACAGGAGAGTGAAGAGATGGATTTGCTGGTGACATTCCAGGCATGCGAGCTGCTGGAGAAGGACCAGACACTTGAGGAGACCCTGGCCAAGTCCCTGCACGTTGGCTGGGTGACATCATGGTGTACGGAGAGCTAGGGTCTAACGTACCTGTGCAGGTTGCAAAATGAGATTTTGTCACATCACCTCCTCTTCTACTACAGATTTGAAGGGATATTATAGTGATAAAACTGAAATTTTGAAAACAATAGGTCCAAAGGTTTTATTTTTAAATCAACAAAAAAAAAAAAAAGGTACAACTAAGACTACCGGAAGTTTTCTTTAGAAGTAAAGTCTTTCATAGATGATCTTGAAGATAAAAAGATGAAAGTGTAGGCCACAAGAAGCAAAGCTAAAGGTAACTGGACACAAATACTGCAGCATTTGCCACACTTAAATTAAACGGGAAGTCAAATAAGTCGAAACCAATTGAACGTAAATGAATTTGAAACACTAAAGAGGTTTTCTGGTCTTATGTATCATTTTCCTTGGAGGTATATATTAGCGCACGGATTAACCCTTTCCAATCCACTGTCTGACGTCTGAAGACATTATGATTTAAGGCTGTACAGCTCCGATGTTGGAAGACATCCGTCGGGGTTCTCTTACTGTATATTGCCAGCCTCTCTACTGTCGGAGCCTATCCAACGTGTCACCTCATGCAGTACTGGTTTTATCCAGCATATAGCGCCGTTGTATAGCAGCAGAAAAAAAAAAAAAAAAAAAAGTGTAAGCCGTCTAGGAAAACCAGGATACAAATTGGATTGGAAAGGGTTAATGCCCGCTTTCCTACTCGCCTTTTCAATCCCCTGCAGTATCTAACACAGATGCTCTGTTGGTCCTCCACCATTCAAGTTTATAAAGCTGCTAGTGATGATCATCTGTACAGGAGAGCTACAGCTAATCAGCGGCCTCAGCAATTACATGCCTCAATACTGACATCAATGCTCAGAAATGCCAGTAAATATGGAAGTGCTGAAACCAGCGAATGGCTGCAACAATTGCATGCAAGCACACAATGTAACAACTGGCTGCTTGTAAACAAAAATTGCTGGGGGACTGAAGAGGCAAGTAGTGGGTTTTCTTTTCTTGATTTCTAATATTTGCGTCTTCCCCCTCCACAAACAACTGGACAACCCATTTAATGCATGCTCTCCAAGTGGTCTACAGTAGTGAAGGGTTTCTGTATTAACACCTGGTGCCCAGTAATTTACTCACCTCCCTGGCCGGCTCCAATCTCCATACTGGCAGTGCTGCGAGCAACGCCAGGGATACTCGTTCCTGTGTAACATCACCAGAGCGAGCATCACTAGGACCAGCTGCCAGGCATCGTTTGCCCAGCAGATCGTCCTGTGTAAAAGGACCTTAATGAAAAACATAAGATACTGCGGCATTGTAAGTAGCCTAACAAGATCTTATAACAAATTAAATAGGTTGTAGACACTGGTTAGTCACAAAATAGAGGTCATAGATACACAAAGTAGAAGATTTTTGTTTTAGCACAAAAACATGATCCAGAACAAGTAGAGATGTGCAAGCATACTCGCTAAGGGCAATTGCTCGATCGAGCAGTGCCCTTAGCGAGTACCTGCCCGCTCAGGAGCAAAGATTCGGGTGCAGGCAGGGAGCTCTCTCTCTCCCTCTCTCCCCCCCCACTCTCCTCTGCTGACTGCCGCAACTCACCTGTCACCCGCGCCGGCAGCCGAACCTTTTCTTCCGAGCGGGGAGATACTCGCTAAGGACAATGCTCGATAGAGCAATTATCCTTAGCGAGTATGCTCGCTCATCTCTAAGAACAAGTCAAGCAAAAAAGACAAAATGGCCTTTAACGAGTAGTATCAAGCTAGGTTTACCATGCATGTTCTTCTGTCACAATAAAGCACAACACAATTAATGAACTACTGATGAAAGACCACTACATTTACATTTCAGTAGTATAGAACATAAGAGACCGGCTGGAGATAATGGCTGGAAAATGCCGAATGTTATTTTTCCGGAAGAGGTAAGGTCCCATCGAAATTCATATGAAATACACATTCCAAAAGTTACTCCAGCTCAAACATAACCCAGCATGGTACGTTTAACCCTTTTATTAACTCAAGTTAGTTGAGCCGATGAGCCAATTAACTAATGAAAGGGCCTCAGATGTAATGCGGACTGGACACAGAAGTTCTTTAGTCCACATAGTGCAGATTTAGGCGTTCTCCCCCCTCCCCCTCAAACGTTAATAAGATGTAAGCAGATATATGCTGCTGAATCTTAGGAAAAATTTATGATTTCTGTAATAGCGAAAATAAAGCAGTTCAAGGGTGAACACCCACCTTAGACATTTATGTCATCCTGTGGGCATACCATAAATGTCTGATAGATGTATGTCCCACCTATTAAAAAAAAAAGGTGCCCTCAACCTGTGTGATGTAGCAAACACATCCATGCGGAGAGTGAATATACAGCTAGGACCTAAATCTATTAAACATTCATGGCATATCCTGTAAATATGCTATAAATGTTTAAGGTGGGAATACATCCAAGTCTGCTCTGTAGATGAGTCCCTAGATCTTTTGCCAAAGCTGCATACACAGACCCGGTCAATACAGGAACAAACATACAGACCTGTAGGCAGTCCATGCGCCATTGTATGATCCTTCCCTAACTAGAAGCATTGCTTTTAAGGGCGAATAACCCTGTTACACTATATGTATCACTGCATACTATAAATTCTATATCATGTACTCACCATGAGGACTTGCAAAGTTAGGCGTTGGAACCATTGTAATTCCAAGGGAGGAAGGTGACTGTGTGGGACCAAAGGATGCAGGAGAAGGTGCTCTAAGTGCTCCACTAGGAGAACTTTGCAAGTTCCCTGAGGAAAGATTAAATGTAATGCTGGGATTGAGCATTTAGTACAAATACTTTCTTGGACAAAGTTATTCATGGACAAATCAGCAAAAATTTAGCAGCATTTCCAAAACTGCAGACAATTCATTATAGCTTTCCCATTCAAGATTGGCCTGTTGGTGGTGATCAGCGAGTACAACCTGCTTATGATAGTCCGTTTACTGCAGAACAATAATGCCATGGTAAAAATCACAAATCCAAAACAAGCAGCAAGGATGTACTTTAATCTTGGCAATAATCGAGCACTACATGTACACCTCTACATAGTTAAAAGACTTTATTTTGCAAACTAAATAGTTTTGATACCAGTATTTTCTTCCTAAATCTCCACTGAACATGGACCTCTGAAGGACCAAGCGCAGTAAATATACGGTGCTTGGTCCTGGGCTTTAATCCAGCCAATAGCAAAAGTAGAAATCAAGCAGGATCAGGTTGGGTCCTCAGATGTTAGTCACAGCTGAGAACCTGGGAGGAGGAGGGAGACGCGCTATGTACTAAAAAGTGAAAGGGAAACACTTTCAGCAGAGCTGCAGGATCTTAGTAGACCCTGACAAACTCTGCCAGTGAGAACAAAAAGAAAAAAAGTTACAAAAATACGTAATATACAAAAAAAAAAATTTCAGAATAGAATAAAAAACAGAAAATGACCCACCGCGGACACCAACCAAAACAGTCACCGTATGCGCCCTGTAATCCAAAACTATACATATATATCAAAACGGTCAAAACAAAATGAGGAAACCATTACCATATTTTATTTTAATGTAAATATAGCAAGTTAAAAACATTAATCTAGAATATATATTTTTCCCCCCACTTTTTACCCTGAATAAAACAGAAACAGTCAAATGAAAAAGTCAGGATATTAAAAAAAAAAAAAAAAAATAGCCCTATATGCCCCGGAAAAAAAAAAAAAGGCAGCAAAAATAATTTTGGTAGCTGAAGGAAAAAAAAAAGGGCAGTAACACCACATAGGTAAAATCCCTACAAACAGCCTGGTCCTTAGGACGTTAAAGCACGGAAGTTGATTTACTCATCTCTTAGCTATCTATCGTGAGGTTATCATAATAAGACTAAACAAAAAAGTTCACACACATTGTGCGAAATTAAAATGTTGCCCTTGAAGTAGAGACCGGCACAATCTAAGCCACATGGGTACATAAAAATGAATAGAGGCTCACCTGGTGACTGAGAGTGCATCATTACCGGGGAAGGAGTAACAGTGTTATGGTATGAAGACGGTGGTGAAGTGAGAGGATAAGCTCCCGATGTTCCAGACTGCTTTGTAAACTGTTAATATGAAATGCAGATAACTGAAGTTAAAGCTCTCCTTGTGAACGGAAAAAAGTAAGTAAACCATGCAGCTGAAAACCACATTTGGCTTTCATACTGGTTGTGTGGTGTGGTACCGTATATACCGGCGTATAAGGCGACGGGGCGTATAAGACGACCCCCCAACTTTCACCTTATACGCCAGTAATACAGTGGAGAAAAAAAAAATCAGTACTCACCTCCCCCGGCGTTCTGTCGCGCTCCGGCAGGCTATCGCTTCCATCTGGTCCCCGGCAGAACATTGCTTTCTGAATGCGGGGCTTGAAATCCCCGCCTCCAGAAAGCTAATACACATGCCGTCAGCCAGTTACAGCCATTCAATGACATCATTGAATGGCTGCGATTGGCTAAAACACACGTGGCTTCAGCCAATCACACTATTCAATGACATCATTGAATGGGTGTGATTGCTAACACACGTGCGCCTTCAGCCAATCACAGCCATTCAATGATGTCATTGAATGGCTGTAACTGGCTGACGGCATGTGTATTAGCTTTCTGGAGGCGGGGATTTCAAGCCCCGCATTCAGAAAGCAATGTTCTGCTGGGGACCAGATGGGAGCGATAGCCTGCCGGAGCGCGACAGAACGCCGGGGGAGGCGAGTACTGATTTTATTTTTTTTTGACACTTTTTTTTTTGTATTACCGACGTATAAGACGACCCCCGACTTCAGAGCAGATTTTTCGGGGTTCAAAAGTCGTCTTATACGCCGGTATATACGGTAGGTAAAACTGTCATTTACCTCCAAACTCATGCAACCATTTGGGTCTAATCATTAAAGTTAATCTGTCACCTACTTTTAACCCTATAAGCTAAGCTTATGGGCTGGACATAGGAGAGTCCAGGGATGTAAGTGTTATACTTACCTTCCCAGTCGTTCTCCCAGTGTGATCACTGAAAGCAGCCACTGAATGTATAGAGCAGCGCTGCCAAGTAGTCCGCCAGTTCTCACTTTATAATAGGCAGATTACTTAGCAGCGCTGCTCTATACATTCAGTGGCAGCTTTCAGCACTCATATTGGGGGAATGACAAGTATTAAAACTTGCATCCCCAACACTCCATGAGTCACCTAATTTCAGGGCTTACAGGGCTAGAAGTAGGTGACGGACTCCTTTTAATGGCTGCACAACGTTTCAGGTAAACAATAGTTTATCCACTAAACAGCACACTGGTCCAGTTTTCAGTCACTGCAAGCACCTGATGCTTAGGGCCTCGTCCTAAGGCTACGTTGTTACATATTGTATGTGTTGCACGCTTTCAATAGTGTTATTTGAACCGAAATTTTACAACAAAATACAGTACAAGTGATTTAATAAACCCACTTTGTAAACAGCATAAGAGACTCAGGCTGGATACACAATATGCTGCATTTTTATTTTAAATGTAACACAATCTTTTTTGAGGACTGTTGATGCAGATTTAGATACAATGGATGAAATCCATGGCCAACCTCATAACATGCCCCAATCATCAAGAAGCTGCATAACGTGAGTAAAGTGTTTATTCATTTTTTACTGCCCCACTCTGAATTTTACACCTGCATAAATGAAAAATATCACAGCTGTCAAACCTCCCGCATCTCCTCTCCCCATTTACAGATTACAGGCAGCAACATATTTCTCTAATTTTTGTTTTCAATTTATAGACATTACCTGCTGCGCCTGAGGCTGAAATTGGGATATTAAAGAATCCATCATATCACCTCCAATAGGAGATGGCGGATTGTCATCTTCATTAACCGATCGTCGCCTTGCATCCTGATTGCTGTCCACAAACATGTTTAAGAAAGTCTGAATGGAAAAGAAGGAATCAATATTATGAATAAAACACACTAAAAAACTATTTATCTGGATTTTCTTTTTTTCAATCTGCCATCCTATATGTAGTCCATCAAGTCTCACCAGCCAAAGGCAAACTACTATCCTTAAAGTACACCCTCTGTATTAATTGTAGAGACCAGATAGTACACTTTGCCATCTCACAACACAATTTATTTTACAGTCCAACAACTAGAGAGATCTTACTATTGATCGCAGTTGAAAGGGGATTTCAGTGACTAAAATATTGATTTATTCAAGTACTAGGGTCCATCTCCTGACACCCTGCCAATCAGCTGTTTGGAAAGGTTACAACTTTTGGATACACGCTGGGACATCACAATCACTGGTCACATGGCCTTTGTGCAGCTCAGTCCCATTCAATTGAATGGGACTGAGCTGCAATGTAGGGCATCGGTGCTACAAAATCTGATATAAATGACCTATCCTAAGGATACGCCACCAATATTTAGCCCGGAAAAAAATATCTTTCAAGGAACTTTATTTATAGATGTATGCAGACATCACCATATGAAAAAATGCTACATAATCCTACTTTCCATAAGAAAGCATCCCGTATGCTAATGTTCACTAGTGTGGCATTGTCAAATTACTTCCTTTTTATTAATAACTTCCCCCAAAATAAGCTTGTAGTACAACAGAGATGATGACCACTGATGTGCAGGCTATTATAGTAAGATAAACAAAAGATAATATGCTGTATCTCTATTTTTGCACAGCTATTCCTACCACTTTTTCAGACTGCAAGGCTTCCCCTGGTATAACAGACTTCTAACAGCTGCACAACTTAGGTCACTCACACACACGTTCAGAAAATGCTGCTCAAAATCATGGCATTTTACCGTGATTTCGAGCTGCGTTTTTGAACACGTCACAGCGTTTGACAATGCTTTTTAAAAACACACCCCACCCTTGTGATGGCCGATGAGGTGCATTAAAAACAGCAGGTCTGCGAGGCCCCATTGAAAGCAATGGGAATGTTATATCGTGATTCGGATGGCTGGCGTTCAGCACGCCGCGCCAATTGCGGAAAAAGGGGTGAGTGTCAGCGTGGCCTCAAAGTTATCCAAAACTAAAATAAGATGTAATGGCAGGAAAAAATAAATACAATATGCAGATTGCACGCACCTTTAGTCCTGGCGCAGGATAAAAACCTTCAACAATTTTGCTATTGTCAAAGAGACTGTAGGCTCCGTCACGTATCGCTACTACTCCCCTGCTTCTGCAGTAAATATCTATACAATACATGCTTCTGAAGGCCAATCGGATGTGCGTAGGAGACTGCGGAAGTATAGAAAAGCACTGGTATGCGGTATTTATCCGCTGTGTGAGCCCTAGCATCGGCACTGTCGGAAGCTTGTTGATGGCATTTAAAGGAGCTTGAGTATCAAACAATACCTGAAAACAACAGAGATAGGTCAAGGTGTTGATATCACAGTAAGGTTCATCTCTATTACAACATAACATTGCTTCTCCTAAAAACTGAATATCAATCAGTATGCCAAAATAAATAAATTAGGGCTAGTTAATTTGGCTCTAGTTACAACCCTGTCCTGTACAAGTCCCTTCGACAAAATCAAAAATGCATCCAGGCAGAGAAAAGGTGGCGAACCTCATGCTCTCTGGAGACAAAGGAAAACTAAAAGACGCTGAAAGTAGGGGAAATAGTTTCCTGTACGCACAGGTGCTACTGATTTAGCAAGAAAAACGTAGTTATGGATAGACACAAATTTTATACTCGCATGTGTGCTTTAAAACGTAAGCGCTTGTTTACATGGCCATTCTGCAAATATCCAGTAGCCTTTTTGGTCACTAATGGCCTGTTTACACATAACGATTATTATTATTATTGTTCAAACAAACTAATTTAAGCAATAATCGTGCAGTGCAAATGCAAAAAAGAAAGAATAAAATCGCTCACTATTCACCCACAAGTCATTATTGCTGGCTTCTCACTCCATATACAAGGTGAGACGCTGAGCGACTAGCCCGCATGAACCCAGCCATCCAGCAGCGAAGTCTATCTGAACGCCCTGCACCAGAGCCAACGACCTTAGCATTGACATCAGCACTCGTGCAGTCGTTTAGCCAACTATCATCTTGTATAAAAGAGCCATAAGCAATCATTGGGAAGCATCAAAAACATAGGAGGCGGGACGGTGGGAGAGCAGCAATTTTTTTTCCGAAAAACAACTATCAGATGTGAAGGAATATGAAGTGAAATCGATGGGAATTTCAAAAAGCTGTGCAGTCTATATGCAGCATGCACTAAACTCTGTAAAGAGTTTTCAGCCACATGTTGAAAGGGTTTTTTAAACCCCATTCATGAGCACTATGGTGTACAATCTGCAACATCTTATTGTGTCTTAAGGGGTTTGTTTGTTCATGTGGAGAGCGGCACAATAGCAGATTGACTCAGGATAGCTCTAACAATCAGCAGGAGAGAATATGTATATTTGCAGAAACTAGTGGAGGAAAGGAGAAAAGATCTGCAATATGCAAGTTCAGCTAGGTTGGCATCACGTTTTTGCCAAACAGTTAAAGCACAGGTTTTTAATTTTTACTGCGTATAGCAAAAAATGTAGACTGCTATGAATGGATGCTCCAGATTTCCTATACAGTTGCCATTAAAAGGAAAACCAAGCAGTACAGCATAAGCTGGTTGTGCGAATTTAAATTTGATTTAAAAATATATATTTAAGCTGTCTAAGGCCGGACTCACACAAGTGCATCTTGCAGCACGCCGGCAGCAACAGATACGTGTGTGGCACGCAGTCAGTACACAATGACAATGTATGTTGCCAATCACCATGTACCACCTTGACCTGTATGCGTGCGTAATACGTGCCAAGATAGAACATGATGCGATGTTTCTTCTGTGCATAATTTGCACGATTCATTTGAACGGCAACATAGCTGCCTATGGGATATTGGTATGGTGCATTACCCACCCCTGTAATACACTGACCATATGCTCATGTGAGACAGCCCTAAGGAGGGTTCTATTTGCAACAAAACTCAAAACAGGTTTCCAATTTGGAACCTTGGTACAATTTCACAAAATGAAGAACGCAGATTCCCAGTTTTTAGCCTCTGATTGTGGTGGAGTCTTATGATATTTCCAGCTCAATGACAATTTTTTTTTTTTTTTTAATTGCCCTTTGGTTTCAAACAAACTTTTTAGTATCTAATAAACCACCCAAACAAACAAAAGAACACTTATATACCTGTAACAACTGCACTACATTTGGTACTTTGTTGAACATTTCCTGCAGCTGGTGAAGGATGATATTATGACAGTTACTGCAACCCGAATTAGGTCCAGTTGTCCCAAGTGATATGTGAAATTTATGGTGAACAGAATTCCACTGAATACTTATCTGCAATGTGGATGAAAACAAATTATACTTCAAAACATGTAGGAGAAAGTTGTAAAGCATTAGGTATGTAAAAATGTGAGAATTAAGGTATAATAAATAAAAAGGTACTTTTCACATACCGAGCTTCCCTTTGTCTGCCCATAACACAGGATAAGCTTGCGATAATTGTATAATCTGACCTCAGAGAAAAGGTTTAAGTGGGGTGGTATGTCTTTAAGAGAAGAAAATAAAGTTTACAAAATACACAGATTTAAAAAAAATAAAAAATAACTTCTGTGAAGTAGAGATTACCTTGTAAACAACGTGAAAATTCCAATACACACTCATATAATCGAGCAATGCTATTCCAGTCATTTAGGAACATTTCTACCAATTTGCGTCCACCTACTGGTTCAGAAAGCGGATTTTCATATGTTAAGTATACGTGTCGTGTTGGACCTACACATAAATAAAATGCATGTCAGCTGGTAATTTATTTTTTTAATTTTGACACAATTTGCAAATACTGCAAACAAAATATATCTACCTTGCTCCCTAGAGGTAATACTGCTCAGAGGACAGTTTGCAAATACCAGCTCTGCTACCCAGGTGCGATTATTCCTGCCTTGCAAACGGAAAGTGCAATCAAGCAGTGAATTTTCTAGTGCCTTCTGCGTTTCTTCACAAATTCCTTTACATGGTGGAATTCTTTAAAGACAATGAAAAGTAGTTAAAAGAAATAAAGCCAAAATAGTAAAGTTACTGCAAATACTACTTAAATAAGAGCTTAGCCTAGTGCAAATATAACATTTTGGGTCTGATTAGTCCAAATTTGAGTTTTTAGATTCCAATCATTACATCTTCGAGAGATAAAAAACAAATCAGCAATTAATGTCTGGATGTTTGGTTACCACCATAAGGTATAGGCGATGGGTGTGATGGTGTAGAGGTTGCAATGCTGTGATGTGGATAGCCTAGCCGTTTCTCCTCATTATCACAATCTGTTTAAACGTACCTATAAAAATCCCCATTTAAATTAGATTAATTTATATTAAACTAATGTATACGTGTAGAAGAGAAATACGAACTTTTTTATTTTGTGTATACATACTAAACAGATCCTCTTTAATATATTAAAAACAGAAAAATACTCAATTTACCTTAATATTCTAATAGCATGGCTGAAGCCATCACCTTCTATCTGGACACCTTGATGGGGAATGTCCATGTTTGACAACTGTAAAAAAAAAAAAAAAAAAGAAATTACAATGACCCAAAATATAAATGATGATCTGCTACAAATACCTGAGCGCACACATGACAATTGTGATCTAGAATGCACTCAAGGCCATTTCAAGAAGTGGGTTACAGATGCCACAAGCCACCACATAGAAGACTATTTTAGCTACCTTTAGTAATGAGGCACGGTGCTCTTGAAGAGCTGATTGTTTGCTATCACAGCCACACAATTCTTATCTGTATGATCAGCGCAAAAGCAGGAAGGGAAGCTAAATGCAACGAGTACATCATAATTAGAGATGAGCGAGCGTACTCGGAAAAGCACTACTCGCTCGAGTAATTTGCTTTATCCGAGTATCGCTGTGCTCGGGTCTGAAGATTCGGGTGCCGGCACAGAGCAGGGAGCTGCAGGGGAGAGCGGGGAGGAACGGAGGTAAGATCTTTCTCTCCCGCTCTCCCCTGCGACTCACCTGTCAGCCGCAGCAGCACCCGAATCTTCAGACCAGAGCACAGCGATACTCGGATAAAGCACATTACTCGAGCGAGTAGTGCTTTTCCGAGTACGCTCGCTCATCTCTAATCATAATCCGTATCACTGAGGTAAAGCATTAAACCTGAGGTGGCGGGTAAACCCACTAGACACCAGGTACTGACAGCGAAGCAGGATTTCATCTGCCCAATAGCTTAGATCACTGTGGAAGCAGGCATTAAATTCTCCACACCCTTAAAGCTGGTGCCAAATGAAACTGTCTCCTATCCACAGAATATGGTATAACAATCTGATCGGTGGGGGCACGACTACTGGGACCACCAATGATCATGAGAACGAGTCTCCTGAAGGCCCCTATAGGAAAGGAGTGGTGCTTACAGTCAAACCGCTGCTCCATTCATTCAGTGGGACTACTGGATGTAGTCAAGTTCTAGAACTCTGCAATCTGCAACAGTACTATTGGAATGCATGGAGTGACAGTGTACATGGGCGACTACCACTCATTCATTCGCAGACTTTTGGGTAACCGGTAGAAAACCCAGTAATAGTTTGATATCAAACAGGTCTTTAAAAATAAATAAAATCTGTCTACTTGGCTGTATATTTAAATTCATGTCAAACAGCATGCTCAACTGAAGATGTTGCACCATTCAAGCCTGAAAATATGGATCTGTATTTTACATCCCTATTATGCTATTACTTGTACAGATTTAAAGAGAGATTTTAAAATTACAGATGGGAAGAAAAAAAAAAAAAAAAAAAAACACCAAAAACATGGGGCTTTAGAAAAAAATACTGTTATGTAAACAGAATTCAGACAAAATGATCAGTATTTTGTGCCTGCATTTAGGGCTCTACCACCTTTTTTGCATTTTTTGTATAGATGAGGACTTCCTTCTACTAGGGATTAATCTAATGGATTCTATGTATCAACTAACACTCACCTCTGTTCGAAGTCCGATGAACGGCATGTTTGAGTCACACATGGCCACAAAGTGAGCAAGCACTTTATTAAAGGCACACATTTCTCCTGTGCGCTTTGGCTTTTTAGACACCGGAGAACCCTGATCACCAGATAGCTGGAAAAAAATGTATTTAGCAATTTAATATTGAAAAGACCAATGAAAATACATGTTGGTGCGCAGTACTGCCTGAATGCAAACATGTTTTTCAATAAGAGACTTACTTTGCGTTTACAGCCAGCTTTCCCGTGCTTTCGCCATGTTCCATCAAAAGACAACTCATCAACATTGGTCTTGAAGCGCTGTAGCAGAAGAGCAGTAGGTGGGTTATCCTCCCCTTCTGTGTGACTGACTGACAAGAAGTGGTAGTTGTACTCCAGCTCTGTCGGGTGACTGGGAAGCTCTAGCATCTCCACTACCTAAAGACACAAAAAGAAGCTCAGAGACAATAGGTCATGTGAATAAATAGAGCATTTGTCATTTTATCATTCCACGTCAGTTAGTATGATATGTGCAGTCTAATTTAAAGGGGTTTCCTCGGGACAGGTCATGAATAGCTGATCGTCCAGGGTTCGCCGCTTGGGAACCTGGACGATCAGCTGAGCGGGTGCATGCTGTCAGCACCGCAAATTCACAGGGGTAGTGGCTGGTGCCTGTAACTGCAGGCAGAGTTCTCATTGAAATCAATTGCTTGAAATATGACGTGACCTAAAACAAGAGTTAGAAAACAAATTACTTACGATATAGTACTGTGGAAGACGTGTAAGCTTGATGAAGAGCTTATGTTTGGAAAGATTGCTAACAGGATGATTGGCATAGTTTGTCAAATGCAAAGATGTACTGCACAGAGTGGGTAGGTGCTTCACCGAATGCTTACAACGCTGCTGTCCAAGCCAAAATCTGTAGGCGAAAGTTTTTAAAAAGTGAGAAAACAAAGAAGTTTATGTGCAAGAGAGTTCCAGACATTGGACTTGCATAATAAAAGGTAAATGACCGACCAATACAGGTCTATTACTAAATGGATTGACCACCGGAACCAACAAACTAGATACAAAGCGTAGCAAGAAAGGAACATAAATACATTCCTTATGACATGCTGTTTTAAGTCCATAAGTGAAAAGGTAACTAAATAAAATACAGAAATGTAAAGTTAATCTTAAAAAGGGGTGTTCCCATTTCAAGGTGTTTGAAATTGCAAAACAATGCAATCACACATAAGATATTTACTTCCAAAATGCTCTCTGGTTGCTCATTACCAGGGAAAAACCACCTTTTCAATGGAAAGAAATATCGCACAGCGGTAGCTAGTGGCCGGCCAAAAGCTAGTGCGCATGTGCTCCCAGGATCCCAGCCATCAGAAAAGAAGTGTACGAGCGCCAACTTCTTCTGCCGTTTCTTTCCAATATAAGAGGTAGTCTGCTTCTCTGGCAACAAGCAGTAAACAACCAGAGGACCGAGGAATCAATTACCGGGGAAACAGAGCATTTTAGAAAAAACATTTTGTGGGCGAGTGCATTGGTTTGCAACACAATCGAATAGGGTTCCCCAAGATGGGAATACCCCTGTGAAAGGGCATCTGTCACATCCTTTATGCTTGTAAAAGGTATATCTGTTATGTATCTGTGAAGCAGTTTGTCAGAAACTTATATTTCTCAGTAGTAGCGCAAACTGAGGACTTGCATGAAGTAGTACAAGATATTCATGAGCTGCAGGCTAGCCAGGCTCACCCCACTCTCCAGCCACTAACTGACAGCTGTCTACCTATTGCCCTGCATAGGAAATATAGCTATCAAATATATTCCCTTTAAATAGCAAATCACTCTTACTTTAGCTGTTGAAGCCAAGGAATTATTTTTTTCATGTCATCGTTGATGGATTTCTCAATATCATCTAATGTGATCTGGTCTATAATAAAAAAAAAATAAAAACTTGTTAATTTGTTTATAACAAGTACTGAACATGTACCTGTGATCAAGAGCTATACGACGTACACACAAATGCATTTTGCCACCCTACGAAACATATTAATTAAAAAACACACAAAAAAAAAAAAAAAAAAAAACATGTTTCCAATCCAAATTTGTATTTTGGTTTTCCTAGCGGGCTTACACTTTTTCTGCCGTTATACAATGGTGCTATATGCTGGCTAAAGCCAGTACTGCATGAGGTGACATGTTAGATAGGCTCTGACAGCAGAGAGGCTGGCAATATACAGTAAGAGAACCCTGACGGACGCCTTCCAACATTGGAGCTGTACAGCCTTAAATCATGTCTTTAGACGTCAGACAGTGGATTGGAAAGGGTTAAGGGGTAGTCCATATGCCCTGTCAAAGAGTTGCTAAAAAAGATTTGCTCCTGCTCTAGTGGACACAGCCTAGCAATGTATTAAATTGGTTCCCAACTCATTTAAAGAGTACCTGCACTTTCACCTTCTCGCTTTTGCTCCGTCAGCCTTTTTTGGCTGTTAACTGGCAGCTGAAGATGGCCCCATAAAGCAGCGTCACATGGTGCCATCTTTAGCTGCCGGAAAGAGACGAAAACTGCCAATGGAGCAGAAGCCCTCTGAAGGTAAAAGTGCAGGTACTCTTTAAATGGATGCTAGGTATGCCGGTTATACTTTTTCCATGTAGCAGAAAATGTGTGACAACCTACAACTTACCCCAGCACTTTCAGCGAGGCAGTTTTACATATACTTTTTTGAAGCCTATCGCTCATATATTTAAAAAAAAGGCATAATAGCGATGACTCACTTCTTTAAAAGGATCTACGTCACCCCTAACAAATTTAAATCTTACCAAATCCATAAAGCATGAGCTGGAACATTCCTGAATGAAGATCTACAAACACATGCAGACACTCTGACCGTCCACAAGGCTCTAGAATGGGGATGACCAGAGTTGGCAGTGCAGTTTCCACAAATGCTGCAATAAAAGAAATGGTAAAATCACGAAGTATAAAACCTCTCATGTAAAACATATCAATGACCAATATAATGAGCAATAATATTTTCAAATCATCTACAGCGAGGGTTTCACAATCAACATAGAGAAGGTTTCTTTACTGTAAGAGCAGCAAGACTATGGAACTCTCTGTTATAGGATACGGAGATGGTTGATTCATTAAATTAAAAAAATTTGAAAAAACTTTTTGGGAATATTACATGTTTTGCCTTTCTCTGGCTAATCACTAGAGAAGAATAGATTGAACTAAATGGAACTATGCATATTCAATCTTACTAACTACGCAATTAAGAGATATTTATCAGTGCTCTAAGGCTAGGGTCACACAGGGCGGAATTTTGCTGTGGCAAATCAGCCTGTGGCCGCTAATCCTGGGATTGGCCAGCCATGTGGACAAGATTTGTCAAAAATCTCGTCCACACGGGACAGTCAATCCATTGCAACTAAGTGTGACGGGTTTTAAAGCAGCACTTTCCCAGCGGAAATCTCGCGTTTTTTGTGCTGCAGCCAATCCACGAGATTTCCGCCAGGAATACATCCCGTGTGACCCCAGCCTAATTCAGTGGTTTATACAGTGTATGTACTCAGTAAAATCTGATAATTCGGAAACATCTGGTCCCAGCACAGTAATGAAAGTTAGTCTAGAGTCTCAGGGGAGAAGGAGGAGTGGAATTAAATTATGAGACTTCACTAATTACGTGATTGCTTCCAGCAAGAGAAACCACGTAATCTTGTAGATATGATACCTTATTAAAACGCTGCACTAGATTAAATCCTGTATTAAAGAGGTTTTTAATGCAGAAAAAGGCTTAAAAAAAGCAATAAAAACACAATCTAATATAAAAATACCTACAGTTATCATTTGTGTTGAAATTCTTTAAGATGGCTTTTAGTTCCTGTAACTTCTGATGTGATCGAGCATGTACACTGTCAATTAGCAGTTTTTCTATAGACAAGTGGTCAATCTACAAAACAAGAAAACAGGATTCAAAAATATTGGTATGTGTCCGTCGAGCATTTTTGTCCCCATTACCAACAATGGCTTTATATTTTGCCGCCCTAATCCTAGGCGTCATAGTCTCGTCTCCTCCCTGCCCAATCAACCTCTGCGTGATTCTGACCTTGCCGACGCCTGTGGGACCTTCCTTGCGGGAAAGAGTACTTGGCACATGGATTCCCTGGACTCCTCGCCCCTCATGTCTGGTCTGCACCGCGTCGAGCCTTGCCTGTCTTAGCTTTCCTGTTGCCCCTCCTGCAGTTCCCTGCAGGCAGCCGTACTGCAATATCAGTGTCCAGTAGGACATGCGGACAGGAGCCGGCTAGAGCCACATACTATGTGCGCTCTTGCTACAATATGAGATTTACATCCAGCAGAGAACATCAAACTGCTTGTCAGCAATATTCAAAGCTTGCTGAGACCATTAGTACCTTCCATACTGAAAAGAGTACTTGCACTGGGATTCTCTGGACTCTTCACTCCTCATCTCCACTCTGTGTCGGGTGGAGCCTTATCTAGCGGTAACTCCCCTATTGCCCCTCCTGCAGTTCTCTGCAGGCAGCCTTAGCGCAGTGTCGGAGTCCAGGATGACATAAGGACAGGGGCCGGCCAGAGCCACATACTATATGCACTCTCGCTACAGTATGAGATTTACATCCAGCAAAGAATATCTTGTCACACGGACAACAAGGAATGCTCCGGTCACAAGTGGGCTCTGTCTGACTTCGCAAGGTTACCCCTTCTCAAGTGGCATTCTTTTGTCGCTCTGGCTCTCTGCTGGTTCCCCTGACAAAGCAAGTTGTGTCCCTGGTTTTCCAAAGTGGGCTCTACACACTGCTTCTGCTCCGCGGCAGTACAGGGTTACTGTGCCAGGACGTCACATCTTCAGGACATAGTACTCGGACAGCGGGTGCCTTGTCGGAAGCTCTCTCCCGGTGGTTGGAGGGGACCGTTGATCAGGTCCCTTTATGCTCAGTCTCTGAGCATGCTGGATGCCTATGCATCCCTTAACAGTAGTCACGGTTAAAGAGCTGATTATGCTCTTTACATTTTCTCACCCCCTTGGGTACTGCTCTGGAACGTCCCAAGGTCGTACTGAGTCCGCCAATGATACAGACAAGAAAATAAGATTTTTGTAAGAACTTGCTGTATAATCTTACTCGTCCTGTTCATTGGGGGACACAGCATTAACCCAGGCTGTTATTAGGACTGTAACGTATACTCCTCTTGGTTGAAGTGTCCTAGGTGCAGTCACACATGGTGGTACTAGGAGGTACAGTTCTTAAGTATTGTTATTAACTATTGTTTCCGTCTCCTACTTGGCTGAGGCTACTGCTTGCATACAAACTGAGCTAGCTTAATGCCTGCAGGAGGGGTATAGCTAGTGGGAGGAGTTAACACTTTTTATACTTAGTGTTGCCTCCCAGTGGCAGAAGCTATACTAAAGGTCGTACTGTCCCGTTCCCCCCCTCCCCACACACACACCAATGAACAAGACGAGAAAGATTTTACGGTAAGTTTTCACAAAAATTTTATTACAGAAAACCAACTTACCCTCGTAGCTCTTTCTATTAATTTAGAATCACAAGTCGGCAAAGGAGGCTCATGGGAAATTTGCAATGGTTTTGAGCCATCGTTCTCATCAATCTTTATGGTGACTTTGTGAACAGAAGCAGTACCTGTTTTTCTACCGAGTACCTGCTGGCTGCAACCAGAAAATATACAAAAAAGTTAAGTTAGAAATAAATTACTGACATGAAAGAAATTCATTGATCTCCAAATCCACACGGGAAAAAGCAAAGCATTGAACTGGATAGGAAACATGTTGATGGGAGATTAAACAAGCACTTTTAGATATTACAGTAATGAATAAAAGCAAAATGAATATTGAACATTCACTATGAGTGATGATCAGAGCACATTCCTGTGTGAACGTGAGATGGAGATGGCAGATGCTTGCTTGTATAATACAGTTTATTACTTTGATTGTTGTCTCCTACATTTACCACTGTTAACGGCCTAGGGGTGAAAAATGATCAGCTTTTTGTCTAAAAACAGCCATGCCCATCAGAATCCCAACAACAAAAAGGGAGGCTAAATGGCACAATAATGGGCACTGACTGAGGTGCATTTCATAACTCCCTCTTGGCCTACAGCCAACATCTGACCACAGCATTTTTGTTGAAAAATGCAGCAAAAAACTAAAGTAGCAAATTTCACCCTTGCAATTGAATTCAAATTGAAAGGGTGAAATCTGCTGCAGATCTGCACCAAAATCTATCACAAATCCACAGCAAACAAGCTACTTGAGAATGAACCCAAAGTCTGGTTTCTCACGTAACTTGCTTGAGATTTCTGCATTGCGAGAAGCACAACTTCCACACGAATACAAACCCCATTCTTCTGAATGGGGCCATACACATGCGGGGGGAAAAAAATTGCGGCATGTCCTATCTTTGGGCGTGTCCTTGCATCACCCATTGTTTTCAATGGGGCCGGCAAAGCATCACATCGTGTGCTAGGTGCATGTTAGTGCGATGTGAGATTTCCCATTGAAAACAATAGGAAACACTGCAGTCTTCCGGCGCGGAATCACCCCTTCCCTGAAAAGATGCAAAAACGCTATGCGCATCTGCGGGGAAATTACACGTTGGCAAGCACGATACCGGGTTAGGTTTCACAGCCCGATATCGCATTTGCCTGTGTGAAATTAGTCTAATGGCATGCTCACACTGCAAAATCTAACATGCGTTTTTCCACATAGATTCTGCCTCCAAAAATCACGGCAGCAATCTGCAGCTAAGCTGCACATTTTTGTTACGACGTCACACACAGATCTGGCCCTGTGAATGTACAAAATCTGCATGTGGAATTTGCAAAGTGATTCCGCATTGAGAAGTGACATGTCTAAGAGTGGATTCACACACAGATTTTTGATACTTTTTTTTTAGCCAAGGCCAGAAGTAGAAAAATATATAAAGAAAGATCTTCTTGCTGGATCCACTTCCGACTTTGGCTCAAAAGACTGCCACAAAAACCTTTGTGTGAAAACACTCTATAGAAATTTTCCCACAATATGCAATTCTGGTATCAATAAGATAGGCCATCAATGTCTTGCCAGTGGTAGTTTATCTGATGGGATGCTCACAAATGACAAAGAAATCTGCTAGTACTCTAAAATCCACGAAACTGGACTGCCAATGACAGAATGCATGTGAGAATCAGAATACTGGGTTCACGAAAAGCTAATAAAATGTTGATGGCAATTACAATCCTCCTTTAAAAACACACAAATGTAAATACGTACTTCCAGACAGCCAGAATGAGACATTTCCCTGCAATGTATCTTTCAATCTGAACAAGATCTCCCCAGCGTTCTCTTATTAGCATTTGCGCCTGCGAATGAAGGACTTCCAGCTGAAGTGATAAGCAGAAAGAATCTAATAGCAAAAATTTAAGGAAACCTAATGCGGAGTACATGCAGTACAAGAGCAAGTGTTTTACAGCACCCCAATCAGCAAGACATCGAAAGTTGCTGTTGGAACGCAGTAATTGTACATGAAAATGTTGTAGCCACCCAGCACTCTAGAATAAAGAACAGATGACAGGCTCCAGTTTATAGATACGTTCACAGATTAGCAAACCTATTAAACTTATTTGCACATCACTCCCATTTCTTGAAGACCGCTAAAATGGGACATTCGAACAGAAAAGGACTGAAGCAGCAAAATGTTTTTCATAGAACCAAGAATTGTGAATGCATCTCTATGCATCTAACATAAAGCTAAAATTAGAGGCTTTCCATTTTTATGTGAATAGAGTGTAATCTTGAAATAGGGCAGCTGCTTCAATTCCTCAGCATGTTCAAGATCTGCTTGCAGTCAGTGAATGTGAACATTCCTATTTACATCCGGAGGCAGCTAATCTGTACAGATGCAGCAGTTCCCAAAGCTGACAGGTTTCTACAATTGTAACCAGTCTACAGGCAATATTCTAGGAGTTAAATATACCAGTAACACAAATCTTATTATTCCTAGATATGCTTCACTAAGTTAACACTTTCCAATCCAATTTGTATCCTGGTTTTCCTAGGGGGCTTACTCTTTTTTCTGCCATTATACAACGGCGCTATATGCTGGCTAAAGCCAGTACTGCATGAGTTAACACGTTGGCTAGGCTCCGACAGCAGAGAGGCTGGTAATATACAGTAAGAGAACCCCGACGGATATCTTTCAACATCAGAGCTGTACAGCCTTAAATCATAATGTCTTTAGACATCGGACAGTGGATTGGAAAGGGTTAAAATACATCTGATGTTTAGTTTAGAGGATTTGCTGGAGTAGGAAATGTATTCACGCATTAGCCGACAGCAGACCCAATTGCTTATAAATACAACTCCATGCAGCAGCCTTAGGGTTCATGTCCACAACCGGTTTTTTTTCCACCACATGCGACGCGTGCGTTGCACGGCCGCATGATACGCGGAGAATAGCGTTGATGAAAGTAAATGGCCTTTCATTGATCCAAACATATACGTGTTGATATGCACGAAAGATAGATCGCAGCATGCTCTATTTCTCTGTGTACCACGCAGTGTGCGCAATTTAAATACAATTCATGGTGAAAACATTTTTTAAAAGTTCTAAGAAACCATAATTAAACTGGAAAGGATACGCAAACACGTGTACATGTCCTGAAGTGGCTTCTCATCGGCAAAAAGCCTGGATTGAACCAGCTGGTGAATAAAGCTTATTTGCATGCTGTGAACTAGTGCACGACCATCTGGAAGAAAGAGAAAAAATAATAATTGTTAATTAACATATAAACAAATGACCATGTATAGAATTTATAAATAGTAAGAAACTGACTATTCGTTTTTCAAAATGCATGAAAAAAAATATATATACATTGCAGTACTAAGGCCAGAAGAACAAACTAATGGTTTTTTTTTTAGGTTTACCCTTTTTTTAAAAATTCATTTTTGGTGTGGTAATGTTTATGTGGCAAAACAAAATGGGGTTTTGAAACATATCATTACCACCATAAAATTAGACAACCATAAAAAGGAACCAAAAGAACTCTGCGAAGAGCTCCAACATATATGAGAACATTAAAGGGGTTGTCCCGCGAAAGCAAGTGGGGTTAAACACTTCTGTATGGCCATATAAATGCACTTTGTAATATACATTGTGCATTAAATATTGGCCATACAGAAGTTATATACTAAAATTTGTAGTGAAAATAAACCTGTGTGAATAAGCCCTTATGCTGTTAAAGTTAATGTATTGTCTTTTTAAGACTGCCTGTAGACGGCCGTGATGGAATTTCGCTAGCGATATTCCGCCATGGGGGAGCACTGACAGGTCTCCGCGATGAGTCTAATAGATAGGCTCACCACGGAATATCGCAGCAAATCACAGCATGCTGCAATTTTAATCCCACGAATAGAGATTCGCTATGATTCTCTGCTCGTGGATGTCAGGCTACGATTTCCATAGTTCGCCTATGGATAGCTTTTCACAGCGCGATCCGTGGGTGATTTATGGTCGTGGATCACGCTACGACTATTACCCGTGGAGAGGCAGCCTAAGAAATTCATTAGAAACTATCATTAAATTTGTCATAAAGTTCATAAAATTACCTCCAGTTTCTTTATCTTCAACCAGAATTTCCAGTTTTAGAAGTCTCCATGGAACATCAGGATCATCTCCCATCACAGTAAGAGTAGCTTCAAATTCTCCCTCTACACGAAACTTCACCCTTCCATTGGCTAGAGAGGAATTGTTGGAAAAAAAGGTGAGTCTACAGGTACATTGCAAGTTCCTGTTTGCAGGTGCATAATGTATAGGTAAATAAACAAAGCTACCAATACACAGACAATGAATAGGCTATTCAGATACTGGTGTAAAAAGAAAAGCCATCATCCATACCAACTGTAAGATTTGCCAGCTGCGGAGGGAGGTCTGTAGTAACCAGTCGATGCCTCAGTATCTGATTGAGCTGGTGAAGTGTTGATTGTTTCTCACTTTTGGTAATTGGATCAGGAGGGATGATTTTATCCTGTCAGTTAAAAAAGCTAATTAGTTACATAACAAGAATTGTATTAATCAACTAGTATCTAGAAGACAGATCAGAAAGACATTGCCAATCAGATTGGATTATTAGTGCAATCTGGCATACTAGTAAGGTCTCACGCGTACGATGCACAGCCACGTGACACGAGGTGAAAGGAGTTGATGAAGCTAACGGACTTTCATAAATCCATGCACTGCATGTAGATACTCGCGAGAAATAGATTGCAGCATTCTATATTTCTCGGCGTGCCATGCAGCGTGAGCCCTATTCGTTTCTATGAGCAGCATATGCAATGCTATGAAACAGTGGCGAGGAAAAAAAAATTTTAAATAGACTGTCAGACTGTACATGACCGCGTGCATGATGTAAGTGGTCACGTGCAGTATACTCGCTACTTAGCTCCACCCCCCATCCCGCCCACTCCCATTGCAAACAGACACAGGGGAGGAGAGAGGAGGTGAGCCGGTGAGGGGGAGAGAAGTGGAGGCAACGACATTGTGGCTTCAGTGTATATGCGTCGGGGCCCATGCCCTCTGAACGGGGGTGCACAAACGTTAGATTTGTGTGCCCATTCATGCATTTTTACGGCACCGGCGGGCGCACATAAAAATGCCCCTGGCCACGAGAAAGACGCCTCAGCCTGTGGACATGAGTCCTTATGCATAAGGGTCCTTTTATGTGGAGCAATTACAAGTATACGAGACGTTTGAAAACAAACAACATCCGTATACACATACAAACAGTTATTTAAATTTTTTCGTCATAGCTCGTTCAGTCCATTGTTGGTCTGTCAGAGTCTGGAAGTGCCCAGAAATTGTTTGCAATGAACTATACAATCACCGTTCACACCCGAACGGCCGATGGACAAGCAATGATTTTTATGTCTGCATAAAATGAACGCCAAGTGAATGAATTTTCATGCTATTCAACAAGTATTTGAAGGATCATTATTTCATGTAAAAGGGTACTGAGTTAGGGTTAAAAAAAAAATAAATACTTGAAGCATAATTAAACACCCCTGCCCAAACTACTGCACTGTATTGGTCAGTCCAATAAATAAGACGCTATGAAAAACCAGCTCCAGGACTATAAAAGCTGCACCGCCCGATAACAATGCAGGCTGTCCTCTTTGTCGTAGTACTTTTAGTTTATAAACATACCCTGATACATGTTGGCAGTCGTGGATAGGACCCTGTTGTAAGAACATCAATTGCATAAGGAATTGCAAAGCTGGGCAGGCGAGCGTGCACCAGGGCATCTCTGGCCAACGATGCCAATCTGTCCGCTGTGTCCACGAACAGAATGGTTTGCTGGTCGAGAAAGCTTGATATTATCTGCAAAGAAAAAAAAAGCAACATCAAAGAAAAAAAAAGCAACATTTAAAGCAAGAAAACAATTAGAATCTAGGGGTCCTTTTAGACTGACTGATTAATCGTTCCAATGAGCATACAATGTCATAGTCTGCTCGTTCAGCCTGTTTATACAGGCAGAGAAATCGTTTGCTAGCTAAATCGTTCAGTTGCTCACATTGGCTGTATAAGTGAGTGAGACGGACTGAACAATCTGTATTTAAACCAATTCGCAAACTAGCCAACGGTTATTTTCATGCTTGCATAAATTGAACAATGAATGATAAACGAGCGACTTATCGTTCCTCATTTGATCTTCGGCTGCGTCTACACTGACACTGAACGACTATCGCTCATATTTAAACAACCTAGCAATTTTTTTGAACGATAAGCATTCTGACTAAACGCACTTTAAGGTCTTGTTCACGCATTGTGTATTCTGTCAGATTTTAAGTAGAATCAGCAACCATTCCAGTGGCAATGCATGTAAATATGGTATTTAATGCCCTGTTCACATGCATCAGTCAAAGGTCTTTGTGGACAGTTTTTTCACGAATAGTCTACAATGAAGCAGATTCGCATGTCATTCCATGGCGGATAGGAGTTTCAGGTGTGAATTTATGCTGGAGATTATGCTTAAAATTCATGGAAGATTTACCTAGTGCAAACTGACAGTGTGAACATACTGTATACCAAGAATAAGCTACAGGATAAGGATATTTAGAGTATGGGATATTATTTATGACAAGGTATATTACACCGATTCATGAACAGCCTACATAAGTCTGCCCAGGGCTTCTCGTTTATTAGCAAAAAATAATTTTAGCCTATTTTTTTTGCAAAAGAACATGCAACTTGGCTGGCAACATAGTAACCATGATATCTTCCACTGCTACTAGATAAATCGATGTTGCTATAACTCTGATCTACCAAAATGGGGAAATTCTGAACAGATTACACAGGCTTGTCAGATGAATAAAAGTGCTTCCCCTTATATCGGTCAACTTTTCATGGCTTCAAAATAATTTTCAACTGTGTATATTTCTAATATCCATTTTCAATATATATGGCTAAATGCTTCAAGGAGGATTCATGCGTGGATTGCCATCTTTTAGTGCGTCTTGCTTCTACGACGCACAAATGGCAACAAAAACGACATGATAACTTTATTCTATGGGTCGGTACGATTACTACGATGCCAAACTTGTTTAGGTTTTTTTTTTACTATACTCTTTTTTTTTTTTAAGAAAAGACAAAATTTTTTTCAAATATTTTCTGTCGTCATTTTGTGCGCGCAATAACTTTTTTATTTTTCCGTCGACGTAGTTGAGCAAGGTCTCATTTTTTGCGGGACGTCCTGTAGTTTCTGATAGTACCATTTTGGAATACATATGACTTTTTGATCGCTTTTTATTGCGTTTTTTCTGGGAGACAGGGTAACTAAAAAAGTGCATTTCTGGCGTTCATTTTTTTTTTTCGGACGACGTTCACCGTGCGGGAAAAATTATGTGCTACTTTGATAGATCGGACTTTTACGGACGCGGCGATATCAAATACATATTTTTAATTTATTTAGATTTTTTAATAATAGATATGGCAAAAGGGGGGTGATTTAAACTTTTACAACTTTTTTTTTTTTTTTTTTTCAATTAAAAAAAACTTTATTGATTCTTTTTTTTACTTTACTTTGAAGTCCCCCTGGGGGACTTTAAGATGCGATGCTTTGATCGCTCCTGCAGTATGACGTAATGCTATAGCATTACGTCATACTGCTTTTTGACAGGCAGCCTATGAAGCCACCCCACGGGGACGGCTTGATAGGCAGTCTGCTAAGGCAGCCCTGGGGCCTTTCATTAGGCCCCTGGCTGCCATGATACGTGCATGGCTCCCCTGATCTCACCGCGGGGGGGCCGCGCGGGACCCCCGAACATCGTTCGGGGGATTTAAATGCCGCTGTCAGAATTGCCAGCGGCATTTAAATGGTTAATAGCCGCGATCGGCCGCGCGGCCGCTCGCGGCTATTGCCCGCGGGTGTCAGCTGTTATAAACAGCTGATGCCCGCACTGTATGAAGAGAGGTTGCCACGCAACCTCTCTTCATACATACCCCGACGCTCCATGACGTACCGGTACGTCATTTGTCGTTAAGGGGTTAAAGGGGGTGTCCCGCGGCAGCAAGTGGGGTTATACACTTCTGTATGGCCATATTAATGCACTTTGTAATGTACATCGTGCATTAATTATGAGCCATACAGAAGTTATACACTTACCTCCTCCGGTGCTGGCGTCCCCGTCTCCATGGCGCCGACTAAAGCTGCCTTCTCCTTCCATTAGACGCGCTTGCGCTGTCCGGTCTTCTGCTCTGTTGAATGGGGCCGCTCCAGCGTGCTCGCGCCGGAGAGCTGGTCTGCGCGAGCACGCCGGAGCCGCCCCATTCAACAGAGCAGAAGACCGGACAGCGCAAGCGCGTCTAATAGAAGGAGAAGGCAGCTTTAGTCGGCGCCATGAAGACGGGGACGCCAGCACCGGAGGAGGTAAGTGTATAACTTCTGTATGGCTCATATTTAATGCACGATTTATATTACAAAGTGCATTAATACAGCCATACAGAAGTGTATAACCCCACTTGCCGCTGCGGGATAACCCCTTTAAGTAGGTTTCTATTTCTCTACTCATCCTGTTGTAGTATCCTTTCAAGTGCAAATTAATCTCTCTCACACACACACACACACACAAATTAATCACACACAAATTAATCACACACACACACTTTTCTTCGGGTCCATTTAATTTTGCCTGAGGAAGAACCCAGAGTAGGTTTGAAAGCTCACTATGACATCATGTAATTTTGTTAGCCATTAAAAGGTATCCTATCTACAAGATTGTTAGGTTTCTCTTGCTGGGAACAATCACAATATATATGGCCGATGCCACATAAATCTAAATGGCTTGTGTCTGCCAAAAAATGCAAACCAAACTACACATATTGCTCTGCTACAAATTCTCTAATAAGCATTTAGAGCCATTCACTCCCTTTGCAAGCTAAAACCTTCCTACAGCAAGTGTAATAAGAGCTTTTGGTGCATCAGCAAAACGAAGCACCGACTTTGTGCCGCATATGGGGCGCAACAGTTTATTGAGAGTCGGAAAGAAAAGATGGCCGGAACTTTAATTTCCCATAGCTGTTCTTTTCTTTTAGAACATTCCTGAATGAATACAAATAGTTCTGTGTAGGGACTGAACACAAAAAACAGGTAATTTTTATTCAAAACTATTAAACTTAAAATGGGCTGTCCCTTTAAACTAATTTATCACCCATCCATAAGATAGGGGGTCAGTATAAGGGGTCCCAAGTGTCCCTGAATGAATGGAGTGGTAGTGACTACTAGTGCACATAACCAGTAAATTCATCTTCATGGGTCTGCCACAGATGGCCAAGAGCTTTTACTCAGCCAACTCCAGGAGTCCTGTAGAAATAAATGGAGCAGAAAAGCACACATGACCTCTTATTTGGGGGGACTTGGGATCACCGTTCTTGCGATCGGTGGGGGACCCACAATTAGATATTCATCACCTATCCTGTGGGTCAACTCCTTTACATTTTTTCATTTAAATGCATTTTAGTAATACAGTTGCTTGCAAAAGGGGCGCACGGGTTTTGAATCAAGATAGATGTGAAGACATAGGCTTTATGTTAGTAAACTTGAAAACTTACCGCACACTTCTCCACTTTGCCAGCATTGTTTGCCCATTTCACTAGCGCTAGCAATCTAACGAAGAGCTGACGTGTACGACTAGCAAATTGCACAATTTCAATTTTCCTATAAACACAAAGTTTACATAATGGTTACAACTTGTTCTAACCCCCAAATTCCCTTTTAACCCCCCCCCCCCCCCGATAGGTTTACACACAGCACATTTGCTGCAAAGTTTCGGCTGCGGATCATTCTGCAGCATGATTTGTTGCAGAAATGGGGCCGATTTTCACAGCAGAATTCATTCATTGCGATGCAGTGAATTCCGTGGTGAAAATCTGCAACAAAATCAAACCACGGATTTTGGCACAAAATCTCTGCATGATGCGTGAACTTAGCCCAACAGGATTTCATTAAGCCCAGAAAGGCTGCAGTATGTACAGGATGGCACACAGCTACTACAGCACTGCTGGTGTAGCTGTACACTCCTAATCAAAAACCCTACCCAGCTGCAGATATAGGGGAATTCCCAAGAGGACCTTAAGATCCTACAAACATTTGTGGGGACAAAGTCTTATTTTAATGATACATTTTTAAAAAATGAAAGAATAAAAAAAAAAAAAAAGGTTAATTTTAAGGCCTTTCACACAGGTTTTAGTTGCTGGGTGCGAGTACGCAGCAAGTACGCAATCACATGCATACCAACAATCCCCATACACCATATTGGAAGGTATGCACACGTAATATGAGACATGGTAGTGCATGCCTTATTTTTTTTGTTTGTGTGCGTACTTCTCATGCTGTGTATGAGACACACAGCTTAAAGGGGTTGTCCCGCGCCGAAACGGGTTTTTTTTTTTCAACCCCCCCCCGGTCGGCGCGAGACAACCCCGATGCAGGGAGGTAAAGAAAGCTTACCGGAGCGCTTACCTTAATCCCCGCGCTCCGGTGACTTCAATACTTACCGCTGAAGATGGCCGCCGGGATCCTCTGTCTCCGTGGACCGCAGCTCTTCTGTGCGGTCCATTGCCGATTCCAGCCTCCTGATTGGCTGGAATCGGCACGTGACGGGGCGGAGCTACACGGAGCCTGCATTCTGCACGAGCGGCTCCATAGAAGACTGCAGAAGAGCCGGACTGCGCAAGCGCGGCTAATTTGGCCATCGGAGGGCGAAAATTAGTCGGCACCATGGAGACGAGGACGCCAGCAACGGAGCAGGTAAGTATAAAACTTTTTATAACTTCTGTATGGCTCATAATTAATGCACAATGTATATTACAAAGTGCATTATTATGGCCATACAGAAGTGTATAGACCCACTTGCTGCCGCGGGACAACCCCTTTAAGTCTATGGGAGATTGGTACTGTGTATTATGCGTGCAAAATCTGTGATACACAGTGACCATAGGCTCGTGTGAGAGAAGTCTAACAGTAAGTTGTTTTTTGTTTTTTTTTAAAGCAAGTTTGCCATCTGACAACCTTTTCAGAACACCAGACCAGGTCCTGCTCTTGCCAACCGCTGCAAGAAAAATGTATTGCAGGACGGCCATTCAATTAAACAGCCATTCTGTAATGCAAGGACTGTTCAAAGTCTGCCAAAACAGGGGCCATTCTCCGTTATGGCCTCCTCTTTGCGGTGTTCTAATGATGTATGACACATGAACAGGGGTTTGGTGTTCTTGGCACAATCCCTTTAAACGCCATCCAGACCTGGTGGACTGGTTGCAGATTATGCACTGAAAATGTTTTCCATACGTTTTTATATGTATCAGGAAGAAATCTGCACAGCTTTTAGGCCACATTGCAGATTTTCAAATCTGAGACACTCCAATTACATCGAAACTATTCGCAGTAATAGGCAGATTCAATAATATTAGAATATAGAAATGTTCACCTTTCCATGTCAGTCTTCCTTGGCAGCCTAAAAAGATAAGGTAAAAAATGGTTAAGTTTCGAGAGGACATAACATTTTATCATCATTACACTTAATCTATATTAGGCAAATTTATTTAGCATAAACATGTTGCATTTTCACAGGGTGGTACGTTAAAAGGATTTAAAGAGCTTAAGGCCCCCTGCACACGGGCAGAAATTCGGCAGTGGGATTTCCGGTAGAATTTCTGCCCGTGCCCGCCTGTTTGGATTGCATTAGACAACGCAATCCTAGGCAGACGGCCGCCATTTGTCTGTATGAAAACACACACGGAAAACAAATCGCGGCATGCTCTATTTCTGTGCGGGTCTCGCACAGGTCCTCTCTGCACATGCACCAGCTGGCCAGTGTATAGCAGAGAATGAAGACGCCGGAAGCGGGTGAGCATCAGGTCTCTGCAGGGGCACGGGTCTACATCCCGGTGCTAGAATTCTCGCAGCGGGATCCAACCCGGCCGCCTGCAGGTGGCCTATCCAGGTAAAATATATATATATATATATATTTTTTTTTTTTTGTCAACCTACTCATCAGGATAGAAAAACAGTCACATTCCCCCCTACTTTCTGCAGCACTAATATCGTCACAGACGGCTCGTTAATAGCAGGGAAATGTGAGCAGAGAATGAATTCTTTTATATTTTTCCAGCCTGGTAAGCAGATTTCCAAAAACATATTTTCCCTAGATAACCCGTATAAGGTGCCCATAGACCTCCAATAGTTGTCAGCCAAACACTTATTCATCCATACATTTTTTTCTCCCACCCCAAAAAAAACAAGCACAATCTATGGAAAAAAACACAAGAATTAGGCAACAAAATGCAATTTTTGTTTATTTTTTTAAAATAAAAATCCTATAAAATGTTTATCACCGTAATCATACTCACCTGCATAAAACCTAACCCCCCCTCCAAAAAAAAAAGTGTGCAGTTGTATGTTTTTAATTTTACTGCACTAAAAATAAAATGCGTACACACATGAAATACGCAGGAAACCTATGTATATGCTGTGTATTTATGCACAGAATCAACGCAACTTCACGAGTTTTTATAGTCAGTTTACCGCGCTGCATATTTATGTGAGCAAAATGACTGCCATCAGAAAAACACAGATCAGCAGCGAACTTTATGGAGCGAAATACACATACACCCGTGCGAATGACCCCCGAGACACGGGAGCCGATTCAATCCGATTCGCCTACATCAGATGAGACTAAACGATTAGCGTTCAAACGAATGGAAGTAAACAATAATCACTCAGTCTAAATGCGAGCCAACGACTGAATGAGGAGCGAGAATTGTTCACCTGTTCTTGCAGCAGTTTCTGTAGGACTAAAATCGTTGGCTCGTTCGCTTTTCCGTTTAAACACTCCCCCTCCGTGTTTCACATCGCGAATGTGAACGCTGAACAAGAAGTGAACGAGTCAACAATAATTGCCTGTACGAGGGCTCGGTCGCTTGTGAGGACGTCATCAGATCAATCGGTCGCTTGCGACAGCGCCATCAGCTCTGTCGCTTGTGCAAACGACAATCGTGCCGTCTAAAAGTAGCAAACACATGTAAACCTACAGCAAGAGATCTAACAAGAGGTAAGTAGGTAAAGAGCAAAATTCTGACGACTACACAGATTGTGGCGGCCAGTCACGTCTCAGATGTAATCTTGCATGGAAGCTATGTACTTCCAGGGGACAACACACTATGGGCACAACTAGACACCACTGGGTACAGCGTGCCACACTGCCACCATTACTGATGAGGGAATACAATATGGCACTACGTAAGCAAAGGGATTATATTCACGTGACCCTACAGATAAATCATCAATAGTTTAGTCCTGGAAATCCCCTTCAGCATTATACCATTTGCAGCAGGAGGTCCACGACCCCATTTACAGTCCTTAACAAGTGAAAGGATCAGTGTGAAAAGTCTTGCTTGTCATCAGTCTTACCTTGCCAACATGACAAAGCCTACATGTCTGTACACAAACGTACCAGAACTGTCATAGCGTTGCAACGCAAACAGGATCTGTCACTAGATGACGTTTATACATTATACCGCCAAACGTGTCATCGTCATCATTGGCGCAGAGGTCTGGACTATCTCTGTGGGCTGTATACAAATAATCATCATTTCATACAGTTTCTGTAAATGTACCTTCACACGAGGCGATCACTGCCCGAATTCTCGCTGGACACAACAGATGCAGGCGGTAATTGTACATGCGGCCCGCTGACAGGGCAAAATAAAAAGAGGGGGAAAAAAACGCTGACCTGTCGGAGTCGCTTGGGTTTTAGCAAAACTTAACAGAAGCCGATCAATTTTTGCACAACTCCTGTTTACTGCGAATGGATGAGCTGAAACGATCCCGACGCGCTCCGCCTCCATTCACTTGAGCGGCTATCGCTCCTGTCAGACGGCAGTCATAGTTGGCGTTTATATTACGGACGGGCGCCCCGCGTAAGGTACCTTAAAGAGATTCGGTCAGCTACTTTGAGCGCTATGAATTAAGTTTATTGGCTCAAAGTAGGTGACTCACCGAGTCCGGGGATGGAGGTTTTATACTTGCCTTTCCCCAGTGTTAGCATTTTGAGTGACACGATAAGTAGTCCTACAATTAAACATAGAATGGGAGGACTACTTACCACACCACTCAATGCACTGCAGCAGCCAGTATCAGCGCCGACACCGGAGAGAAGGTAGGTATAAGACTTACATCCCTCGACTCGGCGGGTCACCTACATTGTACTCACAAGCTTAGCTCACAGGGCTGAAAGTAGCTGACAGATCGCCTTAAGGTGCCGGAACCGGAGGTAGAGGCCAAGACTCATACATTAGAGGTAGTGGAGCCGGACGACTTCTCAGAGACGGGCGAGAGCAGAGTTTTTGCAGCATTTTTTTGCGGTTGATGCATTAAAATTCTGTTGATTTTCCAAATGCGACAGTAAATGTGAAAAACGGTAGGCGTCAAATCTGACACACGCAGTAACCGCTCTGCCCATGTGCGTCACGTGTATACATGCGTCCTACTGTCACGTCTATGACCAGATCTGCACGGAGACGGTCAGGACGGCACGGTGTCCCATGGGGCGCAAAAGATTTTTATTTTCAAAAAGTCCGTCGCAAATCTTAATTGCTATGGTGACAGCCTCAGTGGGCGTAGCAGGAAAGATTAGGGTCCTGCTGTCTGGAGGTCACATGTATATAAGAGTGGGGTAGCGCTTGCTAAAGAGGCAGTGGTATAAAAGGGGCTGTCGGGATACAGGACGCCATATGCCCCATGGCTAGAAATGTGTTAAAAAAAAAAGCTGTACTTATCCCTCCATGATCCCAGCCAGACGAGCGGCGATACCACAGGGCGGGCGCAACGGAACCAGCCGGACGAGCGGCGATACCACAGGGCGGGCGCAACGGAACCAGCCGGACGAGCGGCGATACCACAGGGCGGGCGCAACGGAACCAGCCGGACGAGCGGCGATACCACAGGGCGGGCGCAACGGAACCAGCCGGACGAGCGGCGATACCACAGGGCGGGCGCAACGGAACCAGCCGGACGAGCGGCGATACCACAGGGGGGGCGCAACGGAACCAGCCGGACGAGCGGCGATACCACAGGGGGGGCGCAACGGAACCAGCCGGACGAGCGGCGATACCACAGGGGGGGCGCAACGGAACCAGCCGGACGAGCGGCGATACCACAGGGCGGGCGCAACGGAACCAGCCGGACGAGCGGCGATACCACAGGGCGGGCGCAACGGAACCAGCCGGACGAGCGGCGATACCACAGGGCGGGCGCAACGGAACCAGCCGGACGAGCGGCGATACCACAGGGCGGGCGCAACGGTACCAGCCGGACGAGCGGCGATACCACAGGGCGGGCGCAACGGAACCAGCCGAACAAGCGGCAATACGATCAGGACAGGCACAACTATACCACCAGGACGGGCGGTGACATCAGCTGTCACTACAACCACTTGGATGGCAGCGGCGCCGGTTGTAGCGCAGGTCCAGCTGTCGCCCCGTGCCCACACAAGCCACATCTCCACAGACCATACATGACTGTCCCCAGGGACACTTACAGGTCGGCCAGCACGTTGATCTCCTGGTAAGTCCTCTGCAGCAAGAAGTCGATAAGGGTGCTGAGCCGGTAGCCATGGCTGGTGGTGCTGGCGGCCACCACAGTGCCCGGGGGAGGAGGCTGAGGAGCAGTGGTGGGACCCCCAGTCACCACCAGCTGACTGCTCTCCAGCTGCACAGGAGGCATTACACTCTACCTTACACAGAAGCCGAGTGTGCGGAGGAAAGGCATGGGACACCGGCGACCCCCGCACACTGAGCCCCGGCAACACGGACTACTGTGTGAGAACCCCGGGCCCTACAGGCGGCCGCCTCCTTCATGCACCGGAAGGGAATGTACAAGCGGCGGCGGGGGAAGGGGCTGACCCGGAAGAGACTCTCTCTCCACAACCAGAACACAGCGAGCATGCGCGGTAGACGCGGGTGGGCGGGGCTTGTGTCGCTAGGCTGGGGTTGTTAGATAACGTCTACGGAGAGCGGCTATCTGGAGGGTTCAGTCTGAGGGGCCGCGGCGTGTACAGTACGGCCCCCGCAGGAGGCGGTAGTCCTTATCAGGGGGCTCCAGCTTCTGAACGGACCGCTCTCCGAGTAACGAGCCGTTGCTTGGAATGCGGGGGAAGCATTTTAACCCTTGGTGACTGCGTGCTTTGGTCAGAGGGACAGGACTATTTTTTGGGGGGGGTGTTCAGTTCCACTTTTCTCCATTTTTTGGGGGGGATTCAACTCCACTTTTAAAAAGGAATACCTTTTCTCCTCTTTCCGCCCGCACGGCCGTATTACAGCTCGGGGGTTTTGTGTGGCGAACTGTAGTTTTTGTTGGTGCTTATAATATATTGTGGAACTCTTCTAAACCTTTTTTGGAGGGCAGGGAGAGAAGATGTCACTTCTGCCATGTGTGAACAGCATTAATCATGCAGCATAAATGGTGTGATCATTTGTATCAGCAGGCTTAGGCCGAACACCCACAGACAGATTATCGCTGCGGAGACTGCGGTCAATAGAAGCTGCGGGAGCCTTGCACTAAAATGGAGCATGCTGCGGGTGATTTCCCGCACACGCAATCCGGGCCTCTGGGGAAAATGACATCCGCATGTATTTAACTACCTGCGGGTGTCCAATGCATCCCTATGGGGCGCGGATCACGTGTGCGAGTGATCCGTTGCGGATATTTTCCCGTGAACATGACGCCTAAAATAGGGGGGGGGGGACCACATTGTCATTCTGAACCACTTGCAAAGACCGCAAGGTGATTCCCATCTCATACATTTATTTGGGGGTCACCATCCTGCAATCGGCACTCCAGAGAGGAAGAGACAGTGCTTGAGGCTCTCCATTGTACATGAAAGATGCTGATGGAACGACATAGCATTTCATAAGTCCTGTAAACTACAATGTAGAGTGCCAAACGGGTCAAGAGATTTTATTCTAATACCTAGAGGACCCAGACATGGCTACACAGGGCAGCCTTAGTACCTTTGCTAATATATAGGGGACCCAGACATGACTACACAGGGCACCATTAGTACTTGTCCTATTGTATAGGGGACCCAGACATGGCTACACAGTGCACCATTAGTACTTGTCCTAATATATAGGGGACCTAAACATGACTACGCAGTGCACCCTTAGTACTTGTCCTAATATATAGGTGGCCCAGACATGGTCACACAGCACATCCTTAGTACTTGTGCTAATATATAGGTGACACAGACATGGCTACACAGGGCAGCCTTAGTACTTGTGTTAATATATAGGTGACCCAGACCTGGCTGTACAGTGCACCCTTAGAATTTGTCTAATATGTGCAGGACCCAGACATGGCTACACAGTGCACCCTGAGTACTTGTGCTAATATATAGGGGACCCAGACATGGCTACACAGTGCACCCTGAGTACTTGTGCTAATCTATAGGGGACCCAGACATGGCTACACAGGGCACCCTTGGTACTTGTCCTAATATATAGGGGACCCAAACATGGCTACACAGTGCACCTATAGTACTTGTCCTAATATATAGGGACCCCGACATGGTTACGCAGGGCACCTTTATTACTTTAGCTAATATATAGGTGACCCAGACATGGTTACACAGAGCACCTAATATATTGTCCTAATATATAGGGGGCCCAGACATGGCTACACAGGGCTCCTTTAGTACATGTGCTTATATATAGGGGACCCAGCAATGGCTACACGGTGCACTCTTACTACTTGTCCGTTTCTGTTGCCTTAAAATGTGCCAGTTCTCTTCACCCTGACATGGAAACTATATGTGAGCAGCCAAGCGTAGGTAATTCTTTATCCAGATATTAGGGGCCATACAGAATGGCATTGTGGGCCATATGTTGTGCACTCCTGCCATAAAAGGACTTTGCCTCTTTGAAACGGTTATTGCTCATGCGTCAAAATGTTAATTACCATTAGCTGGAACCACTACAATCCTAGTGCTTTATTAAAATAGTGGGCAAAGTAAAGGGCACCATACCACTGGTTGAAAATACCTGTTCATTTGTATGACTATACCAACAGGTGCTTATCAAAGGAACTCATTACATACAAGATTTAACAACTTATTTACCTAAAATGTTTTTTACTACAGCCCTGCTAATAAAGCCATCAGTTCTGCATGTAATTTCCATGTTCCGCGGCTGGTTTCCAAATACTGTATTGCGGAATATGATGTAATGGATGTTACTAATCTAATGGAATGCCTGGTAAGGAAGCATCATAGTTTAGAGCTATTTCCCTCTAAGTACATTATAATACTTTAACCACTAGAGGTCAGTAATTGATGGTTGATTTTTCTTTAAATAATTATCTAACAGAGGGTTATTCAGCAAGAGAATGCATGTGAAGCCAATGAAAACAGTTGCTACTCATTGACGTGAACTACAGTATTTCCTATAGACTCGACTAGAGAGAGAGAGGGACATGATGTAATTTTCTCATTCATGTGGTACTCAGGGAAAGAACCATGACATGCCTGTAAGACCCTCTTTTTTAACAACTCTGGTTCTAACATACATAGTATCTAAGGTCGAAAAAAGTCATATGCCCATCCAGTTCAGCCTACTCCCCCCCCCCCCCAATGTTGATCCAGAGGTAGGCAAAAAAAAACAATGAGGTAGAAGGCAATTTTACCCATTTAAAGAACAAAAATTCAATGGGTGGCCCTGGAGCAGGAAGATTACTCAATCCCTACAAATATAGATTAGAGCCAGTGACAGGGCTCAGGCCATTTCTTCTAACTTCTTGCTATAGAGGACACTAAGAATGTGGAATCGGACAATTCGAGAACAAAGTTTGTCAGGGGAGAACAGCCCTCTCACACCCCTATTTCACAACCCAGCTGTCAGGACAGTGTCCGGGATATGGGGGTCCCTGAGATATCCTGCAACCCCTGTCCCTGCCTACTTGCCCCCCTGCGCTAACCCCCAGGGCGACAACTGGGCGGCGGTCCCTACCCTCACTAGGGAAGCGGGACACGGGAAGACAAACAGACACTGAAGACAAACAAACGGTAGAATGGTTAGACAATCCGGGTCGGCAACAGGAGGGTACGCAGTACAGAGGGAAAGGCAAAACATAGTCAAGGTCCAAAAGCAGAGGTCAGGAAAGCCGGGGTCACAAAGAGCAGTCAGAATAAACGCCGGTGCAGCTGGAGAACCAAACTAACACTGGCAAGGGCTGGAAGGAAAACATACATTTTTAAATGCTGTCAGAGCTCCCGCCCCAGAAGCTGATTGGGGCGGGGAGCCTGACAGCAGCAGGGCAATCAAGGAGGTGCTGGGGACACGCCTCCAGCCTAACAGAACAGACCGTTACCAGGGAAGCCTGCTTGGTAGTCAAGTAACTGGAGAAGCGCCTGCTGCCTCCCTAGCAATCCGGCGGTGACCAGTTTTACAGCGGCCCAGGGAGATCACTAGAACCGGGGCTCCCCTATGCCGCACTCCTGTAACCCGGGTGGCAGGACCAGTGGTGCGGGCACGGCGGCCCCGAGAATTGCTGGTTCTGACAGTACCCCCCCCCCCTCTACGGGGGGACACCGGACCCCCATGGCCAGGAGCGGGATTGAGCGGGAAAGTCC
This sequence comes from Eleutherodactylus coqui, assembly GCF_035609145.1. NCBI lineage: Eukaryota > Metazoa > Chordata > Amphibia > Anura > Eleutherodactylidae > Eleutherodactylus > Eleutherodactylus coqui. The sequence continues at coordinate 107,819,449 of NC_089840.1, forward strand.
TGTGGAATGATCGGACTAGGCGTGGCGCATGAACATCCCTGGCAGGGACCCACATCCTATCCTCAGGGCCAAATCCTCTCCAGTGGACCAGGTACTGAAGCACACCTCTAACCCGTCGGGCGTCAACAAGCCTTTCTACTTCATACTCCAGTTCCCCCTGTACCAAAGAAGGAGAGGGCGGGTTCTGGGTGGGTAGAACTGGAGTCACGTACTTTTTAAGCAAGCTTTTATGAAAAACCTTGTGTACCTTCCAGGAGTCCGAAAGTGACAACTTATACGACATCGGGTTGATAACCTGCGACACAGTAAATGGGCCAATGAACCGAGGAGCAAGTTTCAGGGAGGGAACCTTAAGTCTCAGATTCTTGGATGACAATAAAACTTGCTCCCCGACCACAAAAGGTGCTGAGATAGTACATCTTTTCTTAGAGTATTTACGTAGTTTCTCTTGGGAACCCTGAAGGTTCTTACGAACCTGGGCCCAAACTGTGCACAGTTCCTCAGAGGATATGTCAGCGGCCGGATTGTTCGAGACAAAAGGAGTAGAAAGCGAGAATCGGGGATGGAACCCATAGTTACAAAAAAAAGGTGACAATTGGGACGACGAGTTAACATGGTTGTTAATAGCAAATTCGGCGAGAGGTAGGTAGTTGGCCCACTGAAACTGGTTATCAGAGACAAAAAGTAGCAGGTACTGGATAAGTTCTTGATTCATCCGTTCCGTTTGTCCGTTACTCTCGGGATGGAAGGCGGAGGAAAAAGACAAATTAACATTTAGATTTTTACAAAAGGCTCGCCAGAAGCGAGCGACGAACTGTACCCCTCTATCAGACACAATATCCTCGGGGATCCCATGCAGCCGAACAATCTCCTTGATGAACATTTCAGACAGAAGTTTGGCGTTAGGCAACTTGCAAAGCGGAACGAAATGTGACATTTTAGAGAAACGGTCAACTATGACCCAAATGACCGTATTTCCCAGCGAGGATGGCAGATCAGTAATAAAATCCATGGACAAATGGGACCATGGCCTTATCGGAATGGGCAAGGGAAGAAGAGGACCCTCAGGACGTCTCCTGAGATTCTTCCCCCTTGCGCAAACCGGGCACGCGGACACAAATAACCGTACATCCCTGGCCATATGCGGCCACCAATAGAGTCTGGATACTAACTCTAGAGTACCCCTGATACCGGGGTGTGCAGCTAGGACTGAAGCATGTGTCTCCTCTAACACTTTCAATCTCAGTGACAACGGAACAAAAAATTTGCCTTCCGGAAGGGCTTCAGGGGCGGATTGTTGAGCGGCGTGTATGAGAGGTGAAAGGTCGGAGGAGACAGCAGCGAGGACCACCCCAGGGGAGAGAAGGAGAGAATGCTCTCAGACTCAGAAGGTTCCGGAGAACCAAAACTCCTAGACAGGGCGTCTGCCTTGACATTCTTTGAACCGGGTGTATAGGTAACAACAAAATTGAACCGAGAGAAAAACAAGGCCCAGCGGGCTTGCCGAGCATTTAACCTCTTAGCGGAATCTAAATAGGTGAGGTTTTTATGGTCTGTGAGTACCATGATCTGGTGACGAGCTCCTTCCAAAAAATGCCTCCACTCCTCGAAAGCCCACTTAATAGCCAGCAATTCCAGGTTGCCTATATCATAGTTCCGTTCAGTGGAAGAGAACTTTCTAGAAAAATAGGCACACGGTCTAAGGTTAGTGAGTGTGGAGGGACCTTGGGACAGTACCGCTCCCACACCAAACTCTGAGGCATCTACCTTCACCACAAATGGGCAGGACAGATCCGGTTGTACTAGGACGGGCGCTGAAGAGAACGCCGCCTTTAGGGTATCGAAGGCCCTAAGAGCATCAGAAGACCAGGTATTCACATCTGCTCCCTTTCTGGTGAGGTCCATTAGAGGTTTAGCCACCACGGAGAAGTCTTTAATGAACTTGCGATAGTAATTGGCGAAGCCGAGGAAGCGTTGAAGAGCTTTCAAGGTACCTGGCCAGGCCCACTCCGTGATGGCTTTCACCTTCCCAGGATCCATCTGGAAGTCGCATGGCGAGATGATATACCCTAAGAATGATATCTTTTGTACCCCAAAAACACATTTCTCGAGCTTAGCAAACAGCTTGTTACGTCTGAGTCGAGCTAGCACGGTCTGAACATGAGTACGGTGACTCGGCAAGTCGGAGGAAAAAAAATCAGAATGTCGTCTAGATATACAACGACGAACACCCCCATGATATCCTGAAACATAGAATTCATGTACCCCTGAAAAATGGCAGGGGCGTTACACAATCCAATAGGCATTACTAGGTATTCAAAATGACCGAGAGGTGTATTGAAGGTGGTATTCCACTCGTCCCCCTCCCGAATGCGAATGAGGTTGTATGCTCCCCTGAGATCAAGTTTAGAAAACTATTGGGCACCAGCGACCTGGTTGAGGAGGTCAGGAATGAGCGGAAGAGCATACTGGTTTCTGACTGTGATTTTATTCAGCTCTCTATAGTCAATACAGGGCCGGAGAACCCATCCTTTTTCTCGACGAAGAAAAACCTGGCACCCACCGGGGATTCTGAGGGCCGGATGTGCCCCTTGGCCAAGCTGTCCTGGATATAGTCCCTCATGGATTCTGTCTCTGGAACCGTAACATTATAAATTTTACAGTCCCATTCCCTATGAGGGGGCAGGGCTTCATATAATTGCTTGGAGAAAACGTCCGAGAACTCAGAGAGGTAATCTGGTAAGGGAATCCCCTCGCAGGTGGAGATCCCCACCTCCACCGGACATAGGTGGTTGGCACAGCGGGGACCCCACTTTACCAGTTCCAACGTGTCCCAATTTATTACCGGATTGTGCTCCCAGAGCCAGGGGAGACCTAAGACGACGTCCACAGACAAATCTCTCATCACCAGAAATGTGCAGGTTTCCACATGTAGGGCTTCTATAGTAAACCTTACCTCAGGGGTAACCAGATTATCTACCCCTGCTTGCAATGGAGTGGAGTCCACTCCTGAAACAAAAATCGGAGTCTCTAAACGTAACAAAACCCCGGACAGTTGAGCAACGAAATTAAAATGAATGAAATTAGCAGCAGCCCCAGAATCAACGAAGGCATGCCCAGTACGGTGGAAAGAATGGAATTCTAGGGTGCAGGGCAATAACATTTTGGACAACACAGGGAGTACCTTGGCTCCTAGAAAGTCCTCCCGACAACTGCCTAGGAGCGGAAGTTTTCCTGCCATGGCTTCTTAGCGCAGGTTGCAATGTGGTGACCCAGCTCCCCACAGTAGAAGCAGAGGTTCTTCTTCAGGCGATATTCCCATCGTTGCTTGGGGTTCATGGCTCCCAGCTCCATGGGCTCGGTGGTGGGAGGTGAAAAAGTCGGGTCAGTAGAAGAAGTGGGGAGTGGAGTGGTCCGAGCGGCGTGTCTGGCCCTCAAACGTCGGTCGGCCCGAATAGCCAGCGACATGGCTTGCTCCAGGGTTCTTGGCTCCAGGTGGGGCACGAGTAGGTCCTTAAGACCCTCAGACAGACCGGTCAAAAATAGGTCTTTTAGGGCGGAATCATTCCACCCGGATTCCGTACAATGTTGGCGGAATTGGGAACAGTAGTCCTCCGCCATCTTGCAACCCTGGCGCAGGGCCAGAAGCTTGGAGACCGCGTAGCCGGCCCGGTCAGGTTCGTCATAAATTTGACCCAAGGCGGAAAAAAAGGCGTCAAGGGATAGTCGGGCGGGAGAGCCAGCTGGTAACGAGAAAGCCCAATTTTGGGGCTCTCCCCTCAGGCGGGTAATTACAATTCCCACTTTCTGGTATTCAGCACCAGAGGAATGGGGTCGGAGATCAAAGTAGAGCTTGCAGCTCTCTCTGAATGCAAAAAACTGACCTCTCTCTCCGGAGAAGCAATCCAGAAGCGTGGCTCGAGGTTCTGACATTGTTCCTGGAGCGGAAGGGGGCTGCATGGGACCTGCAGCCGCCACTTGTTCCTGTAGCTGCATGCGGGCGGTTAGGTCCTGGACAAGGTTTGTAAGGACCTGGACCTGGTTCGCTAAAGCCGCCATGGCCTCAATCGAAGGGTTCAAAGTTGCCGGGCGGATGCAAGGGTCTGACCTTCCTTCGGCCAGTGTTACTGTCAGGACAGTGTCCGGGATATGGGGGTCCCTGAGATATCCCGCAATCCCTGTCCCTGCCTACTTGCCCCCCTGGGCTAACCCCCAGGGCGACAACTGGGCGGTGGTCCCTACCCTCACTTGGGAAGCAGGACACGGGAAGACAAACAGACACTGAAGACAAACAAACGGTAGAATGGTCAGACAATCCGGGTCGGCAACAGGAGGGTACGCAGTACAGAGGGGAAGGCAAAACATAGTCAAGGTCCAAAAGCAGAGGTCAGGAAAGCTAGGGTCACAAAGAGCAGTCAGAATAAACGCGGGTGCAGCTGGAGAACCAAACTAACACTGGCAAGGGCTGGAAGGAAAACACACACTTTTAAATGCTGTCAGAGCTCCCGCCCCAGAAGCTGATTGGGGTGGGGAGCCTGACAGCAGCAGGGCAATCAAGGAGGTGCTGGGGACACGCCCCCAGCCTAACAGAACAGACCGTTACCAGGGAAGCCTGCTTGGTAGTCAAGTAACTGGAGAAGCACCTGCTGCCTCCCTAGCAATCCGGCGGTGACCAGTTTTACAGCGGCCCGGGGAGATCACTAGAACCGGGGCTCCCCTATGCCGCACTCCTGTAACCCGGGTGGCAGGACCGGTGGTGCGGGCACGGCGGCCCCGAGAATTGCTGGTTCTGACACCAGCTTTTCCACCGGGCCAGATTAGAGACAGATACATGGGTTGGGAGGCACAGGAAAGCACACGGGTACACCATATTCTCAATGGGACATCATTGCCAACTTTTCAGGACCTAGAGATAAACTTGGGGGACTGGACCTCTTCTGGTTTGAATGTTTCCAGTTGCATTCATTTCTCACGGCGCGTGGAGTTGGCGCTCTTTCAAGAGGGCGCTTGCGTTGTAGTGGGTCCCTACACTAATATAAATGCATCACAGAAGGGGAAATCAAGAATTAAAAACAATCACAGAAAATGGCCGTTACTTACTGACTGAGGAGTGCATATAGATGCATCCTCTCACCATGCAGGTAGCTGACTACCAAATGGAGGAGCCAATAACACCTGTGAGGGCACCGATAAAACACCCACTCACACTGCCTCCTGATAATGAGGGGGGTGGATGCTTGGTGTACACTCCCACACATAGTGGATACAGGGTGCCAGACCATTCTGATATATGTAGTTCACCATGCAGACCAGCAACCTATTAATGATGTCATGATAATTCAGCGGGTTGCCCTGCATATCCATTAGTGAACCACATTGGTACTGCCACCCTGGGCTCCCCCTGGAGTCTTAATGCCACACTGCATGTGAATGATAGATAATAAATGCAAGGCATTGGTTGGATGTTGGCCAAGATACATGAGCCCACTAACCACTTCACGGTTACTTGCATTGTAGTGGGTCCCTACACTAATATAAATGCATCACAGAAGGGGAAATCAAGAATTAAAACCAATCACAGAAAATGGACGTTACTGACTGAGGAGTGCATATAGATGCATCCTCCTCTCACCATGCAGGTAGCTGACTACCAAATGGAGGAGCCAATAACACCTGTGAGGGCACCGATAAAACACCCACTCACACTGCCTCCTGATTTGGTAGTCAGCTACCTGCATGGTGAGAGGAGGATGCATCTATATGCACTCCTCAGTCAGTAAGTAACGGCCATTTTCTGTGATTGTTTTTAATTCAAGAGGGCGCTAACACCATTTGAGAAGTTGTTCACTTTGCAGTCTCCTCCAACACATATAGTTTCCCTGATATACAACCTATTGATATTGGAATCCTGTGATACGGACCCTAGTTTTAATCGGGCGTGGGAAGATTACCTGGGGGCTGCGATATCCACCAGGAATTGACAGAAGGCATGCCTGTTTACACACAAGCTGTCCATTGTATGTGTCGCCCAAGAAAAAAGTCATAAGATCTTGTCAAGATGGTATAGATACCTGGTACGTTTACACCACATTTTTCCTGGTGTTGGTGCTGTGGGACTGACAGGGGTATGATGATCCACATATGGTGGAGTTGTGATCAGGTACAACCTTTCTGTGACAAGGTGTTCTCAATACAGAATTTGGTGAGCAGGAAGACAATCCAAAACACCCCACAAATAGCATTGCTCTCTATCCTGCCAGGCTTAATCGGAGCTCAGAAAAGGGGACTGCTTAGATTCTGTCTGGCAGCTGCAAGGGTGGTGATCCCACGACACTGGCGAACCACGCATATGCCTTCCATGAGTGAATGGCAGCAGGAAATGGCACAACTATGCTGCATGGAAGAACTCTGTGCTGAACGTAATAAAAAGACGGAGAAATTTCTAATAATATGGCAGCGTTTGCTGGACTTTGTGTCCTCTGCGGAGTTCGAGACCCTATTTACATAAATTTTCATAAATCTTGATGGCCCAAGATGAGGGTAGTTAACATTGAGAGAATTTATTAATCGGTAGACATCTTTGACTGACAATGGGATGGTTATAGTTGTCCCTCTTTTGCCCCCCCCCCTCAACACCCCTTCTGTACCCTCCCTTCCAACCCTTACTCAACTGCCAATCTTCCCTTTTATTATTTTCCTTTACTCAAGAAGTATTCTATTTTCTCTCCAATCCTGAACTTTGGTTCTTTATAGGTTATTATCTCACCTTCATTTCTCTATTTTTATTTTTATATCTGGTTGCTGCATTCTTGGCACCAGAGGGTTGGGATCTTTTAATGGGATACCTTATATGTTCCCCTTTACCCCTCCCCCCCCCCCTTTTTTTTTTCTTTCTTGTGTCTCCCTCATTTGTTTTGGAGCTTAAACCAATAGTATCTATGAAGATAATCCTGCACTGACTTGGTTAAATCTTGTGAGAGCTTTTGACATTCTAGAGACAGACCATGTGATAAGATAGGCGTAGGAGATTTTATTTTTGCACAAAGGCTAAGCTCTACCAGTTATGTTTTGGTAATCTACTTTAATTTGTATTGCCTGATTTTATGTGGTCCTGTGAGACCTGATTTGTCTGTTCTTGGAAAGCAAACATTTTTTCAATAAAAAAGATTGAACATAAAGAACAAAAATTCCTTCCTGACTCTGATTTGTCAATCGGAATAATCCCTAGATAAACAACCCTTCTGAAGTCATAAGTGATTACTTGGCTTCAGGACTTCGATGGCTAGTCTGTTGTCCTGGATATTCTCTAGCGCTGGTGAAACAAGATACAAGGAAATACGAGTATGGGAAGCTATTTGCTAGAAACAACAACTACAGGTTTATGCAGAAACACTAATGAGGAGAGGTTGATGAACTGAAGGTGCTGGTGCTAAGCAGACGTACTGTAGTCAGACTAGACAAGGTCAATAACAAAGGTCAGACAGATCTGGGAAACCATATTGTGGCGTAATTGGAGTACAGTCAGACAAGCCAGCATTGGGTAATGAAGGTCAGGCAGGTACATAGTGCTATATAGTCAGGAAAGCCAGGTCAGTTCTATTCAGGTCACTGGCAGTAGTACATTAAAATAGAACTCAAACTAATAACCATTATAACTGGCCAGTAAAAAGTTTTGCGCACACAATATGCAGTGAATAGAACCCACTGATTTCAGTCGGCATATTCACGCGCATTATTTTTGCATGCGCATTTCTTTTGTGAAAAAAAAAATGTAGTACGCTCTATTTTCCTGCGTATTTGCGCATGAAAATAGCACATGTTGATTTAATAAACTTATTTGCCCATGTCAATAAATAGCGCATACTTTCGTGTATTTTTCCCCTGCAAATGCGCACAATTTGCATACACAAATAGCAACACCCATTGCACAAATACGTGGTGCAAAAGTGCACATAAAGGCGTTTATGCTTGTGTTACACGGGCCTTACTGTTCTTGTACTGGATTTCCACTCATTGCCCATTTAGTACCTTTCTTTTCAGTGCCCCCATGCTACCCATTTGTCATTTATTGCCCTTTTAGAATGTTTCTGTTCCCAACAGTTATAGAGCTTTGACAAGGTAATAGTGCAGCCTTAGTGCCCTCATTAAACAATAGCAATGCCACCCAAAATCCGCCAGTGCTCCCCTCCCCTTCAATCTGTTGGCCAGCACCCTGTTTGACCACACTGTAACTCAACATATGTGACAGATGGAAAAAAAATAATACTGCCTGAATAATACTTCTAACTTCGGCCTTTTGGGTTAGACCGTGTTATACCTTCCATTAAAAAATATTTTTTGGCGGGATAAACAGAAAATGGTATATGGCTGGCTGGGAGTTCAGGTTTGTTGGTGGATGGTGCATTTAGAATCATAGAATGGTAGAGTTAGTAGGGACCTTCAGGGTCATCGGGTCCAACCCCCTGCTCAACACAGAATTCATTAAATAATCCCAGACAGATGTCTGTCCAGCTTTGCTTGAAAACTTCCATTGAAGGAGAGCTCACCACCTCCAGTGGCAACCTGTTCCACTCATTGATCACTCTCACTGTCAGGAAGTTTTTTTCTAATATCTAATTTGTGTCTCCTCCCTTTCAGTTTCATCCCATTGCTTCTAGTCTTTCCTTGTGTAAATGAGAATAGGGCTGATCTCTATGCACTGTGACAGACCTTCAGAAATTTGTAGACGGCTATTAAGTCTCCTCTTGGCCATCTTTTTTGCAAGCTGAGCATTCCCAGATCCTTTAAACATTCCTCATAGGACATGATTTGTAGACCACTCTCCATCCTGGTAGCTCTTCTCTGAACTTGCTCCAGTTTGTCGATGTCTTTTTTAAATTGGGGTTCCCAGAACTGAACTCAGTATTCCAGATGAGGTCTGACTAAGGAAGAGTCAAGGGGGATAATTACCTCATGTCATCTAGACTCTATACTTCTCTTAACACATTCCAGAATTCTGTTTGCCTTTTTTGCTGCTGTGTCACATTATTGACTCATGTTCAATTTATGATCTATTAGTATACCCAAGTCTTTTTTCACATGTGCTGCCCAGTTGTATGACTTTGCATTTCTCCTTGTTAAATACCATTCTGTTAGTCATCGCCCATTCTTCAAGCTTTTCTAGATCTTTTTCAATCCTCTTCTCCAGTGTTAACTATCCCTCCTAGCTTTGTGGTATCGGCAGATTTGATCAGTTTTCCCTCAGTGTCCTCCTCCAGATCATTTATAAAAATGTTGAACAACACTGGGCCTAGGACAAAGCCTTGTGGTACCCCACTTGATACATTCTTCCAATTGGATGTGCAGCCATTTATGACCACTCTTTGATTATAAGCACTCAGCCAGTTGTGAATCCACCTAACAATTGCCTTGTAAATTCTATATTTAGTCATTTTTTCAATAAGAATTGTATGAGATACTTTGTCCAATGCTTTACTAAAGTCAAGATATACTATATCTACTGCATTTTCCTAATCAACCAAGACGCTGACTCTGTCATAGTAGGAAATTAGATTAGTCTGGCATAACTTGTTTGTTACACACCCATGTCGGCTTTGGTTAATTACTCCATTCTCATTCAAGTATTTGCATACATGCTGTTTAATAATTTGTTCAAAGATCTTTTCCGGTATAGAAGTCAGGTTCATCGGCCTGTAATAGATCCACTTTCTTTCCTTTTTTGAAGATAGGACAATATTTGCCCTTTTCTAATCTTCTGAGACTTCTCCTGTTTGCCAGGAATTTTCATTTTCATATAGCGAGTGGTTCAGCATTTACCCCTGCTGCTTCCTTTAGTATCCTGGGATGTAATGCATCTGGACCTGGAGGCTTGAATTAATTTAAGTTAGCTATGTGTTCCCTCACCATCTCTTTGTTTATAGATAGTCTGCATTATTTTATTCCCCCAATACCACAGGGAAGGTTAGTTGATGTTACATTTACTTTCTGAGAGAAAGGAGATAGAAAATAGGAATTTAAAAGTTCGGCCTTCTCAACATAATTTTTAACCAATTCACCATAATCATCCTGTAAAACATCCTATAGCATCTTTCACTTTTCTTTTGCTTTTGACATACTCTCAAAATCATTATTTATTGCTTTTATCCTCTGTTGATAGCCTCAGTTCATTATTAGCTTTAGCTTTTTTGGCACTTGGCTTACAGTTTCTGCAGATCGCATTATATACTTCTTTAGATATTCCCCCCTCTTTCCATTTGAAAAACATATTTTTCTTCTATTTTAGCATGTGTGTACGTTCTGTGTTCATCCATCCTGGTCTCTTTAAATGCTTCCCATTCTTCCCCCTTTTAGGGATTGTTAAAGATTTTGCTATAAGAATCTAATTTTGTAATATTTCTGTCCTTCAGAACATCCAACCATTGGATTCTTCCCATCCTCTTTCTGAGTCCATTAAAATCTGTCCTTCTGAAATCCAACCTTGAGGTCTGAGCCTTCTTAGGTCTTTTTCCTCCAAAATTCAAGGATAGCATGATCGTTGCCTTCTAAGGTTCCATCCACCCTTACTTCCTCAACCATTTCCTCATTTTTGGTAAGAATTAAGTCCAAGATAGCAGATCTCCTTGTTTTCTCTTCTACCTTTTGGAAGATAAAGTTGTTAGCAAGAGCAGATAAGAATTTGTTGGATCCATTACTTTTACCTGAGAGAGATTCCCAACAAATGTCTGGATAGTTAAAATCTCCTATGATCACTATGTCATGATTTTTTAAGAGCTTGGCCATCTGATGTAGAAAGCATTCATCCATATCTTCTGCTTGTGCAGTCGGCCTATAGTTAATACCTACAATAGTCTCCTTTCTGTTGTTCTCTCCTTGTATTCTTTACCAAACAGTTTCTACAGAACCACCATGCTCTGAAGCTTGAATCTCGATGGAGATGAATGTTTTCCTAACATACAGCGTAATACCGTCTCCTCTTTTTTTTCTGTCTGTTTCCTATAAATACTTCTTAGGCGCTTCTCTTGAGTGCTCTAGTAGATAGAAAATCCAGACCAGCAGTACACTAGAGGCTGTTCATATCACATTTTAGTTATCCATCAAGTATATAGTTTAATACAAAAAAAAAGAGAACACATTGCTTGACATATGCATAGACTTTTCAACTGGTCGTACACAGTTGAACTGTATACTTTTGACTACATTTTACCTCCATTGCATTTGTGTACCTTTTGTGGATAGAAAAGCATAGCATATCCTGCCTTTCCCACAAAAAAGTATGCTCAACGTATACTTTTTTACATTATAGTTAATAGGAAACATATGGAAACCTAAATATATATGTTTCCATACATTAAATGTATTAATGTGTTTTAAAATACCTAAAAAGTTTTTTAAAGTGTTCAACTACAAAACTTTCTTAAAAAGAAAGACTTTAAAGGGAAAAAAATATGTTTTTTTAATGTAAAAACAGACACAGACATATGGAAATCTATTGCTATACATTTTTTTAAACTCTTTTTTTATTGGCATTTCAAGGAAAACATGCATGAGTAGGCTGTAACTGTTACACAAAGTTTTGATCACATCACGCATTTCTGTTACATAGGGGTTTCCGCCTTCAGCAATCATCATTTGTTGTCCATCTTAGTAGTTTCTGTGGTGTATAGAACAATGCCAAGCTCATATATACATCTTCCAGTTTTTGTTTTTCCCTTTACCCCCCCCTTACCCTCCCCTAAACATTCAACATCCTAATACCCTGTTATACAAACAGAAATAAAACGCCTAACTAAACTTACCCGCAGTGTATTTTCCCAGCGATCACCTCCCCTCCATGTTTTGTCAAGTAATCTTAACCCTTTGCAATCCAATTTTGGATTCAGGGTTTCCTAGGGGGCTTTCTCTTTCTGCCATTATGCAATGGTGCCATCTGATGGCTAAAGCCAGTACTGCGGTATGAGACATGCTGGAGAGACCCCTGATAACAGAGCGGCCAGTAATATACAGTAAGAATACCCTGCCGGATGTCTTTTGACATCGAAGCTGTACAGCCTTCAATCAGAATGTCTTCAGACGTCAGACAGTGGATTGGAAAGGGTTAAGAGTTTCCAGCTGGTTCTTGTCATTTTGTCTATAATACTACGTTGTATTCATACACTCCTTGATTTTGTTAGGATCAAGACATTTTTTTCTATGAATTTCCTTTATTTTTTGAAGAATTTTGGGGCTTGGGTCTCCACATGCTTCTCTGTCTCTATTCTCTCCATTTTCAATAGATGTTTTAATTGTTGAATAATATCATTTATCCCCAGGGGTTTCGCTAGCCACCAGCTGTTCAAAAGGCACCTCTTACTAATCAATAGAATAGTGTGGGTCATTTTGATTTTTCTTGTATGATCTGCTAGCTGGTGTAGTATGAAAATATGTGGGTTCAGCTGTAGGGTCTGTCCTCCTATGTCTAATATCAGTTTTTGGGCCCCAACCCAGTATTTCTTAATCTTAGGGCACTGCCAGATACCATGTAGAAAATCAGAGTTTGATCGGGAGCATCTAGGACAAGCTTGTAGCCTAGCTGGGCCGTACGGATTCTGAGGTTTGTTAAAACCATACATCTCCCCGTGGATTAGTTTAAAGTATGTTTCTCGCCTTCGTTCATTTGATACTGCTTGTCTCAAAGAGTTCATGGCTATACATTTAATGTACTATATGCGCTCAAATAAAAGCACATGAATGCTTGAGATTGCATATGTATTTTTCATGTACATTTAACATATTTTCTAAACAACCATTAAAAACATGTGAACAGCGCTCAAAATGCAAGGTAGCAATAGCAAGCAACTTATGATATGACTTCTGTGGCACACTGCCACTGAACGGCTGAGCACAATGAGCTATGCTGTTTCCGCCCCCAGAAGCCGTCTCCCTAGGCAGGATGGGGTCAGCGGACCTCCATTCTTGAGATAATCGCTCTGAGACCTGCATCTATCAGACATTTATGACATATCCTGTCGGATGAGGATACCCTTTCAAGCAGATACTACAACACTCTTAACTGAAACCCTACAATGTATTTAACACAGTCTCACACAGTTTTAGTTTTTCATTTTAAGAATTCCACCTAACATTCATTCTTCTTTGAAATAAGGTTGGAAAACTTTAAAAAACGAATTCGAATACATGAGAGAAATTGGAGAACAGACAATTTATATTGGCATATTGCTGCTTAATGGGAACTAAAATCAGCAGGAAGCCTGAAGCATTTGCAGTGACTCAGGGCTGCTAAACAAAGCCTCTTTGGAGGTTTTGAAAAACCCTGATATATGAAAAAGATCTAGCCTGCAGGAAGGTTATGTGAGTGGGCGCATTCTGAAAGACATGGAGCTGTAAGAAAATGTCTAAAAAAATCTACTAACCAGTCAATGTATCATCACATAAATTAAACCCAGCCTGTCCATCAGCTATTGATTTTATAATTTATTGAACGGCTGTGCGGCTAAGTGCTTTATACTGTAAGAAATTATTAAATGAGACGTGTACTTACTCAAAAAAGTAAGCCCAGAAATGTCACTGCATTTCGACTGCAAATGTCATTGCATTATGCCCCTTGTTAAACCGTCCACGAACACGGAAATATTTTAATGTTAATACAGACAATCCAAAATGTTAAATTTAGGATTCTGAAGCATGTGCAAGCTCAGAATTTATTCCAAGAAGACATTGTGCCAGGTAAATTGCTTTCATTGCCCATATAAAAGTTACGGTAAACACAATAAGTTTGAGAAAAGCACTAGATAACAAAAATTCCAGCATAGCTGATAAATCTTATTTCTCTGAAAGTAACAGTAGCTTAGTTTATGATTGATTTATTTTATTTTGGGATGCACACTAATTTTCATCGAATCCTGGAGGTCTCCTATCAATCAAAGTCAAACCCTTGCATGTGGCTCACTAGCTGTTGGCTAGAAATTTCATAGCATTACTAGAACTTAGTGCCAGACTCAAAACAATATCACCAGCAGTTACCACTAGGGCATATCATGTGCTTGAGAGACGTGTTGCACACTTTCCTTAGTTACTTATTCTATGTTTGTTATTTTTATAATACATTAATATTGTTTCGTTGATGTAATACTTTATGAATAAACCTTTAAAACCTTACCTCCAGTGGATTGATTTTTCCAAGCCTTTGGTAACACCAATTTGGTACACCACCAACCAGGATTAGGGGATGTTCTCTACTAAGACACCCTTGTAAGGTAAGTTCGTTTTCCTTACAGTATTTTCTGGCGTATAGGGCGACTTTTTAACCCCGGAAAATTTTCTCCAAAGTTGGGGGTTATCTTATACACCGGGAATACACTGTAGAAAAAAAAATCAATACTCACCTCCCGCGGCGCTGCTGCAAGCTGTTGCTCCCTCCTCCACACCGACAGAGCATTGCTTTCTGGATTTGGGGCTTAAATGCCCTGCCTCCAGAAAGCTAATGCTCTGATTGGCTAACTCAGCTCAGTGTCAGCCAATGAAAGCCGGCGCTGGGTTAACCAATCACAACAATTCAATGACATCATCAATGACAGCCTGCGGCAGGTGAGTATTGGTTTTTTTTTCTACAGCGTATTCCCAGCGTATAAGTCGACAGTTGGGGGTCGTCTTATACGCCGAGACGTCTTATACACCAAAAAATACATTACTTCTACTCTCTGCAAACATATGGTCATTTTTCTCTGAAGCGCTAGGTATTGTTCACTCACTTTTATCCTGAACTTCAAGTTTCTGGGATCTCTATGGGGGTCCCATTGATGCTCTCTTCTTCTGGATGCTCGTATGACCAGTGGCTGTATAACCAAGAACCACTGGATAATTAATGAGCAAACGGGGACTTCAGTTGTGACAGACTGCCCCTTCTAGGGTGGCTCGATCACGGTAGCTAAGTCACCTCTATTTTACCTGAACATTTTGGAATTTATCTATCTTCCTAACTCAGGAGCGCTGCCCTTGTTTATTATCTCTCACAATCTAAAGTACAACATTTTTGGACCTCTGCCTTTGGATATGACAGTCACCTACAGGAGTAACATTTCCCTTAGGGAGAGCACCTAGTAGATGTGAAAAGACTTTGCGTGCTTTTCTGGGAAATGTATGCAAATTGGAAAATGGAACAATTCCTAAACAGCACCACCTCTTAAAAGGCAGCATTCCTGCAAGTGAATATCAGCCCTTTTAACCAGCCTTGTAACAATGACTGGGCATATAAGCCAAAGCCTGAATCTTTTCCAGAAGGAAAAGAATACGATGCACAGACTGATTGTTTCAGGATTTTTTGCCCCTTATCAGTGTGCAGTAGGTTGCTGACTTGACTGGGTTTCTTCTTAAGGAAAGCACCTAGTAGGCGTGAGCAAACTTATGGAGCTATGCATGCTCCATGCATTGTTCCATCTTTCTATTCCTCATGCATGGCCTTATACGTCTTTCACATTAATGCATATAAAAGGGAGTGACTTAGTAGGGGGCCTCTAATGAGGATGCCCTCCTAAAGCCAAGTTGGCTGATATAAGATTTTGTATTTGTATCCTTAGAGCCCAAGCCCACAGAAGTTCAGTAAAGCCAGTTTATTCAATTTACAAGAACAAACGTAAGTGAAACGCATTTCGGAGGACAAAACCATAAAGCTTTCTTTATCAGGCACATACAGAAATTGTGATAGAAAGACAGAGAAAATATACATACAGTTAAAGGTTACCTTAATCTGCCTCAGACTGCATTGGTGTCAGTGAAGAAGGAATAGCCACATGTCTGAACTGCAGGTCAGGAAGTCCTTCAGAGGAATGGAAGTACTTTCATGATCTAGAAAAATCTTTTTCCTGAAGGACTTCCTGAAATGCAGTTCTAGCTACATTATTTATTTGCTAGAATGCTTGTGTGGCTTAAAATACATTGGCTGGACCATAAACAGCCTTAGAATTAGGGCAAATAAACATCATTCAAATATTCAGAAAGGATTCCCATAAAACAGTCTCTCTCAACACTTCCTAAGCCATCATAATAAAGATGTCCTTCTGATGTATTTGACTCCTACGGAGAAAATCCCCTAAGGTGAATTCTCCAGACTGAGATCCAAGGAAATGTTTTAAATCTTTTGACTAAACAGCCTAATGCCCACTGGACTAAAAATGAAGTATTTGAAAGAAATCTAATTATAAGACTAGAGGAGGAAGGGTAACACTATGGGGGACCCATCTATATATTTATTTTTCCTCTTTGGTCCTTCCCTGATACCTCCTGAACTGTCCTATATGAAAGCATATTCATTTACAGGAATTGAGTCCCCCAGGATTTTTAGGGTTCACATTATATATCCTCTTATTCATATAAATGCATTTGTTTTACCTTATTTTATCCATAATTACTTTATTGCGTATTTGTGTAACTCTGTGTTTTTTCTTTGTACAGTTTTAACATTATGGTTTTACGATATTTATGTATTCGTGTACACGTCTCATAGAGTCCCATACACTATATTTTTATTTTATTCTATAATATGTACATCTTATTAGTCTTATTCATTATTATTATACCAGTAATTATTAGGAAATTATAGTTCCAGTGTTCCTGGTGGTGCCACTGACTAATATAATATAGTGAAAGGGATTGGAGTTGTAAACGCACAGCTGCTGGTTTAAGACCTGTGATGACATCACTGTTATTGCGCCTGTAGGGTGTTTGATAGATAGTAGATAGCTCTGCTACATGCAAGTCACATACACACAGCTCTGCTACATGCAAGTCACATACACACAGCTCTGTTACATGCATATCACATACACACAGCTCTGCTACATGCACGTCACATACACACAGCTTTGCTACATGAACATCACACAGCTCTGCGACATGCACATGTCACGCACACATTGATCTGCTACATGCACGTGCTACACACACAGCTGTGCTACGTGCACATCACAAACAGCTCTGCTATATGCATGTTGTACACAGCTCTGTTACATGCATGTCACACACACACAGCTATGTTGCATGCATATTACACACACAGCTGTTCTACACGCATGTTACACACAGCTCTGCTACATGCACGTCACATAGCTCTGCTAAATGCACGTGACACACACAGCTCTGCTACATGCACGTGTCACACACCACAAACAGCTCCACTACGTGTGCATGTCACACACAGCTCTGCTACATGCAATTCACACACAGCTTTGCTACATGCACATGTCACACACACACAGCTCTGCTACATACATTCTTTATCCCATACAACAGGGATCACAACCGACAGAGCAGAGTCCTGCACACTCTAATCACCCCCTTGTCATGTGACTGATCACATGCTCCTCCATTTATCACATGCATGGCTGTGCTTCTCTGTCTCACACACGCATGGCTCTGCTGCTCCATCTGTCACACACACGGCTCTGCTGCTCCAACTGTCACACGGACTCTGCTCCTCCGTCTGTCACATGCACGGCTCTGCTCCTCCATCTGTTACATGCACAGCTCTGCTGCTCCATCCATCACACGCACAGCTCTGCTCCTCTGTCTGTCACATGCATGGCTCTGCAAAGTGAAGAACCTGTAATGACATCACCGTCATGTGATCATGGGGCGCAGGTCAGGGCCCAGGTGACTGATCACATGATGATGACATCATCAAAGGTCCTGTGAGCACACGACTGCTGTCAGACTTTGCATGTTTTATCATGCTGTAGGACCTACAATGACATCAACACCATGTTATCAGGTGGTGGAGCATGTATCTCACACAGCACACACAGACAGACAGACAAGTGGGTGTTTGCATTTTGATGTTTATTGGAATTTATTCAATCTTAGCCATATTCATTTTACCTTTTTTTGTGTAACAGATCTTACATCTACCATTTATTGATTGTGTATCCAGAACCTTCCTATAACATGATTCTAAAAACATGAGACCTTAACATGTTGCTATGCTAACAGTATATCTTTTCCATGCTGAGCCAACTTCGGATCTCTGGAGCACAGCTTTTTTCGCTAATTAGAACACAATTGTGCATGCTCCTGGAAGTTTTCCTACTGGTTCCGGTATTTGAAATGCAGTCGCGTGAGCTTCCAACATCCAGCTCTTTCGGCAGCTGGTAACTTCTTGTGTTGCAGCAGTGCATTCTTGATTCAGCAAACACTGGGACTTGTGGCCACTCCTTCCCCTCTGACACCAATGCAGTCTGGGGGAGATTCAGGTGACCTTTTACTGTATGTATATATTTTTTTTGTCTATCGCAATTTCTGTTTGTGCTTGATAAAGGAAACTTTATGTTTTTGTCATCTGAAAGGCGTTGCACTAAGGTTTGTTCCATTTGCGATTGAGGTTGTATACTCCTTCGGATATTTGGTTGACGCTCTGTGTTTGGATGTCCTGAGTGACGAAGGGTCTATTTTGGCTGTTTGATGACTTTCTAGTTTTGAGCTAAACTCAGATTGTAGGTGTGACAGCCTGTCTTTATAGGTAGACTGACCACACCAGGTAAGTCCCTGCCTTTTGGATACTATTGAATTTATATACATATATTTACCTCTGTGCGCTGTCCTTCCTTTAATTGTGCCTTCCAATAAAGGGCACTGTTGAGGCATTATTCTATCTTTCATTTGCATAAGTCACCTATAGGTGATATACTAGTAATTATTAGCGAATTATAGTACCAGTGTTTCTGGTGGTACAATTTGCCACTGACTGATATAATATAGTGAAAAGGACTGGAGTTGTAGCACACGGCTGCTGTTTTAGGACATGCTGGTTTAGGACTTGTGATGACATCATCGTCATTGCTTACATGCGCGTGTCACACACACATAGCTCTGCTACATGTGCGTCACATAGAGGACACACAGCTCTGCTACATGGGCGTAACAAACAGCACACACGCCTCTGCTACATGCGTGTCACACATGGCTCTGTTACATGTGCATGACACACAGTACACATGGCTCTGTTACCTGCGCGTCACACACAACACACAAGGGTCTGCTACATGTGCGTCACATAAAGTACACACGGCTATGCTACATGTGCGTGACACAGAGCACACAGGCTTTGCTACATTCCTTGTTCATCGGCCTCTTCTGGTTTAGGATCAGGGGGCGGAGCTAAGATGATCACATGACGGTGACATCATCACAGGTCCTGTCAGCACATGGCTGCTGTCCGACTGCAGGTTTTTATTAAAGTGAAGCACCTGTGAGGACGTGACCGTCATGTGATCAGGGGCAGAAGTGAGAGCCCAGGTGACTGATCACATGACGGTGACATCATCACAGATCCTGTGAGCACACGGCTGCTGTCAAGCTCAGCATGTTTTATGCTTTAAGACCTTTGATGATGTCACGGTCATATGATTAGGGGCGGAGCATGTAATGCACTCACGGACAAGTGATCGTTAGCACTTTGATAAAATTCAGTTAAATACGAGTTCCTTGGCCTGTAAAATTAAGAAAACATTTTAGATAAAACTCTCAAGAAGGCTCTGAAAGTATACACCCTATCAAAAGTATAATAGGTTGTTGTGTATGAAAACCCAACATTAACCTTTAAAGGTTCTGCAAAATAATACTTCATTAAATAGTGCGAATCATTATTTTTTAGAAAGACTTCAGCAGCAGTATCTGCAACAAATAAAATATATTTAGTAGCTTGCCAAATGCCGGCTTATTATGCACATCCTGTCAGATGGTGCATTTGCCTGACAGCGCATAGATGGTCTGAGAAAATTTCCAAAGAACCACATGCTAAGAAATGCATTCATATTAGAACACTATCAAATCAATGTAAGGGTGCATTCACATGACTGGGCGTATAAGATGATAAAGTGCCATGTAACAATCAACTTCAGGCGGAATGCAAATATCAACAATTAAATATTTAAAACAATACATATAGGCAATATATTTAAGGCCAGTTTCACACAGGTAACAAAATTGTGCGATTTTCTCGTGATGCGACAGTGCTACAAATCGCATGTATGTGAAGCCCATGCTTTCCAATGGGTTCCTTCATAGTAGCGATGTTTAGTAGCCTGCTACATTTTGAGAAAAAAAATTGTGGGTTGCTGAATATTGCTGTGATTTGTGAAGTTTTATAGCCCATGTTTTCCTATGGAGCTTTTCTTTCTGTTGCATCGAATCGCACAAAAATGAGTTTTTCTTGCAGTGCGATTTAACGATTACAGTAAAAAGCCATAAAATAAGCCATAGCTGCATTAAAAAAAAATGCATCACCTAACAAAAAAATACCTTGGTATACTAATAGATCATAGACTGAACATGAGTCAACAATGTGATGCAGCAGCCAAAAAGGCAAACACCATTCTGGGATGTATTAAGAGAAGCATAGAGTCTAAATCACGTGAGGTCATTATCCCCCTCTACTGTCAGGTCCGCCGCACGTCTCCTCTTTAGCTCCGGGAGACTTGGTTCTCAAGCGCCGTTGCTCAGTCAATCACTGCAATGCTCGATGAAAAAATCACAGCCATTGCATTTAATGGCTGTGATTGGTTCATTGAGAGCTGGCTCTGATTGGCTGAGCTGTGGCGCTCAAGAACCAAACACAGCCGGCACTTCCTGGAAGCGGGGATTTTGAACTTCCAAACCAGGAAGCGCTTGCTGAAAACTACAAACAAGTTTTCCAGAGCTGAACAGGAGATGTGCGGCGGACCTGACAGAGGCTGTTAGGTGATGTATTGTTTTTTTTTTTTCTATTTCAATGCAGCCAGGCCTGATTTTCGGTGTAGGGCTTATATTTCAAACCCCCCAAAACAATCCCAGCAAAAGAGCGCTATAACACAAAATCATGATATCGCCTATCTTCAAAAAAGGGAAGAAGGTGGATCCAGGAAACTACAGGCCTGTGAGCCTGACTTCTATTCCAGGAAAGATCTTTGAAAAAATTATTAAACAGCATGTATGCAAGTACATGAATGAAAATGGAGTAATTAACCAGAGCCAGCATGGGTTTGTAACAAACAAGTCATGTCAGACTAATATAATTTCCTTCTATGATAGTATTACTGACTGGGTTCATCAGGGAAATGCGGTGGATATAGTTTTTCTTGACCTTAGTAAAGCATTTGACAAAGTATCTCATACTATACTTATTGAAAAAATGACCAAATATGGGATTGACAAGGCAACAGTTAGGTGGATTCACAACTGGCTGAGAGATCATACTCAAAGAGTGGTCATAAATGGCTGCACATCTAAGTGGAAGAATTTATCAAGTGGGGTACCACAAGGCTCTGTCCTAGGCCCAGTGTTGTTCAACATTTTTATAAATGATCAGGAGAAGGGAATTGATGGGAAACTGATCAAATTTGCTGACGACACAAAGCTAGGAGGGATAACTAACACTAGGGAAGAGAGAGAGAGCATTCTAAAAAATCCAGAAAAGCTGGCACAGTGGGCAGCGACTAACAGAACGGTATTTAACAAGGAGAAATGCAAAATGAAGAAAGCACATACAGAATGGGAGGAATTGAGCTAAGCAGCAACACGTGAAAAAATACTTTGGTATACTAATTAGAGATGAGCGAACGTACCCGTTTCGAGTACTTACGCACCCGAGTACCGCCATTTTCGAGTACTTCAGTACTCGGGTGAAAAGATTCGGGGGGCGCCGGGGGGCGGGGAGAGGCGTGGCGGTGCGGGGGGTAGCAGCGGGGAACAGGGGGGAGCCCTCTCTCTCTCCCTCTCCCCCCCACTCCCCACTGCTACCCCCCGTGCCGCCACGGCGCCCCCCGAATTTTTTCGCCCGAGTACAGAAGTACTCGGAAATCGCGGTATTCGGGCGAAAAAGGGGCGTGGCCGAGCACGTTCGCTCATCTCTAATACTAATAGATCATAGACTGAACATGAGTCAACAATGTGATGCAGCAGCCAAAAAGGCAAGCACAATTCTGGGATGTATTAAGCGAAGCATAGAGTCTAAATCACGTGAGGTCATTATCCCCCTCTACTCTTCCTTAGTCAGACCTCATCTGGAATACTGTGTCCAGTTCTGGGCACCACACTTTAAAAAAGATATAGACAAACTAGAGCAAGTTCAGAGACGAGTTACCAAGATGGTGAGTGGTCTGCAAATCATGTCCTATGAAGAACGGTTAAAGGATCTGGGAATGTTTAGCTTGCAAAAAAGAAGGCTGAGAGGAAACTTAATAGCGGTCTACAAATATCTGAAGGGTTGTCACACTGCAGAGAGATTAGCCCTATTCTCATTTGCACAAGGAAAGACTGCAAGCAATGGGATGAAACTGAAAGGGATGAGGCACAAATTAGATATTAGAAAAAACTTTCTGACAGTGAGGGTGCTCAATGAGTGGAACAGGTTACAACGGTAGGTGGTGAGTTCTCCTTCAATGGAAGTGTTCAAACAAAGGCTGGACAAATATCTGTCGGGGGTGATTTAGTAAATCCTGCACTGAGCAGGGGGTTGGACCTGATGACCCTGGAGGTCCCTTCCAACTCTCTCATTCTATGATTCTATGAAACGGAGAAATAAAAAGTTTTCTTTCAAAATGTGTTTATTGATTTTCTATGCCAACAATACAACATTTCAATAAAATGGATACTTATTGAACATACAGGGTGATGTTCTCTTATCTTGTGGCGCGGTCTGGGTCGCGGGCCAATGCAGGTTCGTGCCCCTCCACTTCTTCCTTTTTGTATATCGAGAGCTTTATCTTGAAAATATTTATTGATTAAGGGAGTACCCACCTAGGCCATGGTGTCGCTGTGTGGGCCTTGGGGTCTGAGCATCCCAATTTCTATGGAGTACTCTTCCTCTCAATGCCCTTTACTTTTAGTTATCGCTATCAACTGATGAACTTCTGAGGGAGTCGCCCACACTGCCCGCCACCCAGTGGCCGTCGCTTCTAAATTTTCTTTTAACCCTGCGGAATTGAGCAATGTGCGTTGCAAGCAAATTTTATAAATAACATTATATACAAAACAAAACCAGACAAACAGATATATTAATATACCCCAAGCAATGCTGGGGGACAAAAAGAGAAAAGGAGAGAGAAAAGGGGGGAAGGAGAAGGAAAAACTAGGTACAGAGGGGAGGAGGGGACGGATGTAAAGGGTTTGGCTGTCTCATAAATTCGCCGAGCGTATGAAGATGCTGGGAAGGGAGAAATTATGGAAGCAGACGGGTGAGTTGGAAGGGGGCCCCGGTGTCACATGGGTAGATTTCCATCTCTATCTATAGAGATCCGTCGGCCAACCACTTGAAAAATGATGGGGAGCCTTTGAAATCTATCCAGGCCACCCAGACATCTCGAGACCCGGCTGCTGATTGGTTTTGCACAGTTTTGCTGTTCCAGAGGTCCTCCATGTATTTAATATGTTCGACCTCCTCCACCCATGTGGACCTCGGGATCTCCCCTCCACGTCTCCTGTGCCGGGAGATGATGTGGCGCATGGCCATGATGAAGTGGCCTAGAAGGCTTTTTTTGATCTTAGATACCGAACCGGGGAGCATGGAGAGGAGAGCAGTCTCGGGGTTCAGAGCCATAGGGGATCTGCTGACCCTCTCGTAGACCCTTGCAACGTCTCCCCAGAGGGGCGCAATCAACGGGCAGGACCACCAGATGTGTAGCATGTCTCCTACTTCGGAGCAGCATCTCCAGCATGTGTTTGAAACTTCTGGGAAAATTCTGTGGAGCCTGTCCGGGGTTCTGTACCATTGTGTGACAATTTTGTAATTGAGCTCCTGTGCCTTGGTAGAGATGGACATCTTGTGGGTCATCTGATATGTCCTGTTCCAGAGCTCTCCGGAGAATTGTTTGTTCAATGTCTCCTCCCATCTCGCCTCCCATGGCGGTCGTGTCTCTCCCATTTTCGCTTCGGCCAGCAACCCGTACAGCAGAGATATTGCGTGAGGGGGTGCGTCAGAACCCACACTTAGCTTCTCAAATAGAGTGAGTTCCGAGCTCAGTGACCCAGGATTCCCTAGCGATCCTATGTAGTCCCTCACCTGAAAGTATTGCATCCAGGCACCTGGCTTTTGTCTGTGGGTCCCGACTAATTCGCCCAGTGGGCGCATACCGCCTGGCCCCCAGACCTCTCTGACTCGTGGCTTCGGTGAACCTGGTAAGATTGACAGCTCGGTTACTGTTAGGGTGGCAGGAATTTGGGGGTTGCCAGAAAGGGGGGTTAGTGGGCCCGGTATGTTCATTATCTTTCTGCTCCTAGCTATTCGGTTCCAAGCCCCCAGGAGAGTTACGGCAAGGGGGGAGGCCCCTTGTCCTCTCCAGTCTATTCTTCTCGGGATCCAGAATGAGCCCCCTAGGTTTAGGTTGTTCTCTTCCATCTCTAAAGTCGCCCAAGTTTTTGTGTCTGGGTAATGGAGTATGTCTAGGATACATTTCCCTATTGCTGCCTTATGGTAGAGTTCTAAGTCTGGCAAGCCTGCCCCCCCCTGCTGCCCGTGGTCGGGTGAGGATCTTGTGGCTGATTCGCGGTGGGAGGTTTCCCCATACATATCTTGTTGTTGCTTTCTGTAATAGTGTGAAGAAGCTCCTGGGTATGTCATATGGCATAGTCTGGAAGACGTAAAGGATTCTGGGCAAGATATTCATTTTAAGTGAGTTAATCCTGCCGAACCAAGAAAGGTGTAATTTGGACCAACCCGTCATTTCTGATTCAAATATGGAGAGTAGGGGTTTGTAGTTAAGCTCAAAGGTGTCCGACGGATTTGCTGGGATGTTTATGCCTAAATATTTTAAGGAGTTCTTTCTCCATATAAATGGAAATGTCTCGTTTAACAGATTGGCCTTCGTTGATGGTATAGATATGTTGAGTATTTCGGATTTTTGAAGGTTTATCTTAAAGTTACTAATTTTCCCATAACTTGTTAATTCTTGTAGAATTGCGGGCAGGGACGTATTGGGGCTCGTAACGTACATCAGCAGGTCGTCTGCAAAAATGGAGATTTTTTGTTCTCCGCCTCCGCCTGGCATCCCCCGAATGTCAGGGTTACTCCTCAGGGCTGCTGCCAGCGATTCCATCGCTAGAATGTATAGGAGTGGGGAAAGGGGGCAGCCCTGTCTGGTCCCATTCCGGATTTGAAAGGGCTCAGACAGAAGACCATTCACTCTGATACGCGCAGAGGGGTTGCTGTATAGGGCCATGATCCAGGAAAGGGCCCTCGGGCCCAGACCCACCTCCCTCAACACCTGTTCCAGGAAGGACCATCTCACCCTGTCAAAGGCCTTCTCTGCGTCTACTGCGAGAAGGCACAGTGGGGTATGGGATCTCCGAGCTTTATTGATCAGTGATAGTGTTTTTATCGTGTTCTCTCTGGCCTCCCTTCCCGGGACAAATCCAACTTGATCAATATGGATAAGGGATGGGATAAGAGGATTTAAGCTATTGCCCAGCATTTTGGAAAATATTTTAAGGTCACTATTAATGAGGGAGATGGGTCTATAGCTTTTACATGAGAGAGGGTCCCCTCCAGGCTTCAGGATCACAGCTATGTTGGCTTGCAGGGCCTGAGAAGGGAATGGGCAACCCTTAGTGATGGCGTTAAAGGCGGACAACATAAGTTCTGATATCTGTCCTCCCAGTAGTTTATAAAACCTTGGTGTGAATCCGTCCGGGCCCGGACTCTTCCCCAGTTTCAGGTCTCTCAGAACCTGAGAGAGTTCTGAGGGCGACAAATCACTCTCAAGTGCTTCAGAGTCCGCCCCTGAGATAGTGGTGCGTGTGTGAAGATGCAGGTACTGCGCTGTAGGCTCATGAGTTTGTCCATTCGTCTCCCCCTGGTGGGGTATGTTGTAAAGCTTGGAGTAGTAACCCCTAAAGGTATCAAGGATCTCACTAGGAGGGCACACCTCGGTTCCTGAGGAGGTATGGATGGACAAGATGTTTGTTTGGGGAGTCTGGGAACGCAATGCCCTAGCCAACCACCTCCCACTCTTATTGCCGTACTTGTATTGCCCCGCCCGAAATCTGTCCCTTGCGTTCAGGGTGTTCTGATCGAGTATAGCCAAGATCTCGTGCCTGATATTTATGATGTCTGTTAGTAGGGCTTCTGACCTCTGTGCTTTGTTGGCTGTTTCGCGGGACTCTAGGTCACGAAATAGCTGTTTGAGTCTATATGACCATTCTTTTTTAAGCCTCGAGCCGTGCGAGATAAAGACTCCTCTCAGGGTGCATTTTAGTGCCTCCCATTTGAATGGCGCTGGAGTTGTATCTGCTGTGTAGGTCTCTAAGAAGGTGGTGATTGTTTTGGTGATGTCATCCATGCATATGGGATCTTTAAGTAAATTGTCGTTTAATTTCCAATTAAATCCTCTGTAGTCCTGTTTTATTGGGTTAAGTTCGGCTAGTACTGGGGCATGGTCGGACCAGAGGAAATTCCCTATGAAGCATTTAGGGGCCCCGTCTAACAATTTGTGTGTGATAAAGATGTAATCAATTCTGCTGTATGAGTTGTGGACCCGCGAATGGCAGCTATAGTCCCTATCGGCCAGGTGGAGAGATCTCCACAGGTCGACTAGGTGTAGACTCACCAGGTGTTTCTTGAGTCTGCGAATGGCCGAGAGCGAGACTGAGGAGCGCCCTGAGGAGGTGTCCAGGTGTGGATCTAGGACCATGTTGAAGTCGCCTCCGGCTATGATGGTCGTGTTTTCTGCGAACTCTGATAATCTCCAGACAGCTCTGGAGCTGAAGAGGACCTGGCCCTGGTTAGGGAAATAAAAGTTAGTGAGGGTGAAAGTGTCGTTTAATATCTTAATTTTCAGGAATAGGTACCTCCCCTCGCCCTCCTTCTCTAACGCTAGGATCTGTGGCTTAAAGGATTTGTGAAAGGCTATGGAGACACCTCCAACTTTACGGTCGGGGTGGGGAGCATGAAACCAGTATGGGTAGTAGCAGTTGTGGCATGCGGGTGTGCTTGCGGTGGTGTAGTGGGTTTCTTGGAACAAGGCAATCATGATCTTCTTTTTATGGAGATTATATAAAATCTGGCTTCTTTTCCCGGGGCTGTTTAGGCCTCTCGTGTTGTAGGAGCTTATTGTCACAGGAGCCATTGCTTACCCTTGGAGAGACATCGCCAGCACTGTTGAGGAGACAGCCTCGTGGTTGTAGGGTGGGGGAACCTAGGGGAGGGAAGTTTAGAGAAGGGGAGAATCCAGAAAAGGGAAAGGTGAGAGCAAAGATTGGTAAAATTTAGAACTGTTCTCATGTTGAGTCGGGATCTTAGGCCAGGGAAAATCCCGTCTCCGAATACAAACATCCCGCAGCTAATAGGGCTGTGGAAAAAAGAGAAAAAGCAAAACAAAAAGAGCAAAAAGTGAAAAACTAGATTGCAGCAACTCGTGCTGCTGGCCTAGTATGGGGGAAGCTGGACCTGAACACCAGACCTCAGCTCCCCCCGTACCCCGACTTCTAATGCTGAACCCACGGAGGGGTATGATTCAAGGCATCCACGGATTTTAACGACAAGTTCTCCGTCGGGAGGCTGCTGTCGCAGGCAGTAGGCGCATAGGGCCTAAGGAGGAGTAATTCCGCTCTCTCTGGCTAGCGTTTCCTGTGTGGGCTGACCAGGTGCCATTCTTCTCTTGGGGGCTGCGGATCTGGTGCGTCGACTTTGGGCCAGTCGGGTATGGCTATCATTGGAAGTTCCAGTTTGGCCAGGAACTTTGGCAGGTCGCCCAGACCCCTAAATGTAGCTGAACGCCCGTCTCTTCCGGCGTGCAGCTGAAAGAAACATCCCCTACCGCTGGGGATTTCCCTATCTTTTAGCGTCGTCAGTATAGGCTTCAATGCTTTGCGGAGCTGCAGGGTTCTTCTAGATAAGTCGGGCAGTAATAAGAGGTTAGTGTCCTTGTAGATTAAGAGGCCCCGTTCCCGGACTCTTCTGAGGAGCTCCTCTTTGTCTCTGTAGAAATGGATTCTACAGACGACATCACGGGGTCTTGCTGGGTCGGTACTCCTGGGCCCCAAGGATCTGTGGATCCTGTCAATCTCCACTGGGTTGTTTTCGGATCTATTGAGGATGTCGCCAAAACTTTTTGTAGCCCATTTCTCCAGTTGGGCTGGTTCTATTTCCTCGCTCAGGCCTCTTATTCGGATATTGTTCCTTCTGTTGCGGTTTTCAATATCGTCGAGCTGGGTTAGGATATTGGAGATTTGCGAGGAATGGTCTTGTAGAATTCTGTGGTGTTCAGTGAGCTGTGACTGCATCTGGATTTGTGTTTCTTCCGATTCAGCGACTCTGTGTCCTATGTGTTTTATGTCTGCTTGCAGGGCTTCAATGGCTTGCATTTGTGAGCTAGTTGCCCTTTTCAGTAGTGCGTCGACTTCGTTTCTTGTAGGGATGCTCTTTAGATGAGCTTTCCAGTCCCATTCTTTGCCATCGGCGGCTTCGTCTTCTTCTGAATCTGTCAACAAGGTCGCTTTGGCTTGGGCCTGGGAACCTGCCCCCTTTAATGGTGGTGACGGGATGGGAGGCGAGGTGTTTTCGGGAGTCTCAGAGAGCTGCTCGTCTGGGCCATCATAGCCGGAGCGTGCGCTTGGGGGCCTGTTATCGCAGCTTGTCATCTCTGGCGTTTGGCTGGAGGGGATTGTCCCTTGGTCTGCCGTGTCCAGGGGTGTGCAGCTTCTCTGCTCTTTTGCTTGGGGGCCTGTGCCCTTGCTCTTCTAGCTCAGGGTGTCTCTAGGCAGCGGCTGCGGTCCCCGGGTTCGAGGGCGCTTTTCTTGTCTCCCTTGCCAGTTTCTGTCTGTGCTGGGGAGTCTAGGGAGCCCCCTCTGAGAGCCCTGGTTGCTGGCCCCTTCTTGGGTATGGCGCCGGACAAGGTGGGCGGGGCCTGCCGCGGGAGGCTGCTGGCCAACTTGCTCTGTCTCTGGGGCTGCGGGGGTAAGTTCCGCTGGTGACGGGGGTCTATAGGGCTTATGTTGCTGCCCTGCGACGGGGGAGAGTACCGTGCAGCCGTCTGGAGCGGCTTGGCTGGGAGCGGACGTGAGGCTCCTCCACTTCCCTGAGTGGCGGCGCCATCTTGGGGACCTCCGTGCCGGCCAGCCGCCTCGGTAGATGAGCCAGGTACACGTCCAGCGGGCCTGTTTCTTCCGGTTCCGGCGTCCCCCGATCTCCCTGCTTCTTTGTGCGTCCCATGGGAGCGGTGCTGTGTCCGTGGATACGATGTAGGCACAGTTGTAGCTGGGGTTTAGCGGGAGCTCTGTAGAGGTGAGACCTACTGCTCCATGTCCTAGGCCACCGAAATAAAAAGTTTTACTTTTTCTATTGCATCGTTGTGCTGACTATGTGTTTTCTATAGGTAATTTTGGAACTATAGTCCAGGTTCCTTTTTTGTGGATTTGCACTGCTGTATCCCGCCTGATGGCCGGTAAGTGAGTGCTGCTTGTGTGAATCTTTTTCCTGATTATCGCTGAAAAGATGTCCTTTGAGCGATTTTTGAGCGATAATCATTGTGTGCATTTAGCAAGGTGATTGCTCAAGTTTTGAGTGATCACTTTGCGGTCCGAGCGGGGAATGCATAAGACAAGCTGGGCTGCTTGTCTTTTGCATCCAGCTGTTCTCTTTTTGCAGCGCTCAGCTGTGAGTGCTCTGAGCAGGATATGCAGAAAACAAGCAGGGCCGCTTGTTTTCTGTATCCAGCTGTTCTCTGCTCGGAGCGCTCAGCTGTTATACAGCTGAGCGCTCCAAGCGGGGTATTCAGAACACAGCTGGACCGCTGTGTTCTTCATTCCCCGGCTGTTCACAGAGCACTCCGCTGGTATACAGCTGTGTGCTCCGTGAGCAGTATGAATAACACAGTTGAACCTCTGTGTTCTTCATACCCCGGCTGTGTTCAAGGAGTGGGATACAGCTAAAACAATAGTATCAGCTGTAGCCCACTGCAAACTCCTAATAAGGCTGATTGTTCTCTTTCAGCATGCTGAAAGAGAATGATCAGCAATTCCTTGACAAAAACTGCACGATGTCAGTGCGGTTAGACCAAACGATTGTCGCTCAAAAGACGGCTTTGAGCGATTTTTGAGCAAGAATCGTCGGGTCTTAATGGGCATTTACCTGCTCCTAATAATTTGTATTTTTCCTCATTAGCTAAAGTAAACTCAGCAGCAGCTGGCTTTTGTTTGTGCATGAAATTATCTGGCTGGCAGATTCCATTGTCTTTCTCCCTTGCATACACAATGAGTAGTACATTGTCCTCTCCTGGCAGGAGTAAACACTGCATTCATTGTATATGCAAAGCAAACACAATTAAGCAGCATCATTAAGTAGTTAAAAAGACTTAAGGAACTCCATTCAAATGTAACAAATTCTGAACGGCTTCATGATGGATTTTATGCTGGCTAAAAACCAGCGTGAACGACAATTGAACGAATAGTGCACGACTGCCTGCATTTATATGTAATGGTTATCGCTCTCTTTCAGCCATTTGAACAAATTTTGAGCGATAATCGTTGTGTGTAAAAGGACCTTAAGGAGAGGAAAGCAGTAAGTATTTGCATAATGAGAGACAGGCATAGGAGAGTAACACAGGCTTCTGTTGAAAGTTCTGATAAGTTTTCTATTACCCCAGAGCTAGATTCACAGCTAAACTACCGATTACTGCTGTATAATGTCCTCTATGCTGCTGCTTTTTCTGAGAATATGCTAGAAAGAGATAAAGGAGCAAGATCTATTCTTTGTATGCTATATATGGCAGACAACATAGCAGCTACTCTCCAAGTAGCTCAGGAAAAACTGACAATTAATGATGGAGCCAGCAGAGAGAAAAACTGACAAAAAGTGTAAGAAACAAGTCATGTAATGATCAGAAAATACTGCAACTCGATCCCCAGATATTATAAGACAAGCTCTATCTCCTCCAGGGTGAAATTCGCACATTGCCTTAATCGCCTCATGCACATGTAGGAACTGACAGCAATAGATAAAAAAAAAAAGCTTAGGAAATCTTTGCTGAAATTTGATATTAGGTTTTATTCACATGAGCAAGAATGAATCGCACCCAACAATCTTGGGAGCGACTTGCACAGCACATGGATACTAAGTCTGTGTGCTGTGCAATGTGCAGGAGACCGCACATCAGCATGTTTAATTCTCATGTCTATAAAGGGGGAAGGGAGGAGGAGCCAAGTGAGAGTGAAGCAGTAAGACAGAGAGAGGTACTACTGCAGCTAACAGTAAGTGTTTTAATGTTTCACAGCTACTGGAATCACATCTATGCTGCTCACTACATTTCTACATTATCTTCCATTCTGCTGCTGCTGTTTTTCAATATGAGATATAGTGATAAAGGAGCAGGATGTCATCTTCTCAGTTTGTGGGAGGCATCATAACAGCTAGTCTCCACCAACTGGCTCAGGGAAAATTAAGAATTAGAGATGGAGCTTGTAGAGGGGAAAACTTATAGAATGGTAGAGCTGCAAGGGACCTCCAGAGTCATCGGGTCCAACTCCCTGCTCAATACAGGATTCACTAAATCATCCCAGACAGATGTCTGTCCAACCTCTATTTGAAGGCTTCCGTAGAAGGAAAACCCCTACCTTCGGTGGCAATCTGTTCCACTCATTAATCACCCTTACTGTCAGACAGTTTTTTCTAATATTAAGTCTGTGTCTCCTCCCCTTCAGATATTTATAGACAGCTATTAAATCTCCTCTCAGCCTTCATTTTTGAAAGCGAAACATTCCCAATTTCTTTAACCGTTCCTCATAGGACATAGTTTTCAGACTGATTACCATCCTGGTAACTCCAGTTTGTCTATCTCTTTTTTACATTCATGTCCCCAGAACCGGACACAGTATTCCACATGAGGTCTGACTAAGGAAGATTAGAGGAGTATAATTACCTCACATTATCTAGACTCTATGCTTCTCTTAATACATCCCAGAATTGTTTGCCTTATTGCTGCAGCACACTGTTGACTCATGTTCAGTCTGTTATGTATTATTATACCCTAGTCTTTTTCACATGTGCTGATGCTTAGATCATTTCCTCCCATTCTGTATATGTTTTTTTTTTTCATTTTTCTTGCCCAGATGTAGGACCTTGCGTTACATGAAACAAATCATACAATAACTAGAAATAGCATTATTTCTCATGTGCACACACTGCAACTTATTTTTAAAAGTCATTATATTTAGATTTTATATGTTATATCTTATAAGGAAGCTACTTAAATCTGCCTGAAATATAAAAGATGGGGTTATTTAAGGCTTTTAAAAGTCTGCTTTAGATATTGCCACTGTTGTCCATTGCTATTTTACAGGCGATTCTTTACTATAAGAGCAATGAGGCTGTGAAACTCTCTGCCTGAGGATGTTGGGATCGTTAACCCGGTAGAAGAGTTTAGGAGAAGCCTGAACACCTTTCTTGAATGTAACAGTATTACATGTTATAGTCACGGATTACTTCAGAAGGGTTGGTGATTCAGGGATTATTCGGACTGCCAGATTGGAGTCAGTAAGGAACTTCTTTCCCCTAAAATGAGGAAAATTGGCTTCTACCTCATCTTTTTTTAACCTTCCTCTGGATCAACACTGGTGAAGGTGGGAGGGGTTATAGGCTGAACTAGATGGACATGTGTCTTTTTATTTCAGCCTTACATACTATGTTATTTTACTATGACTGAAGTTCCATTCACCAAATGAACTGGGCTGAGTTGCAAAACCAGACACAGCCCATGTACATGAAGGGTGCTGTTTTTAAAAAATAGCAGACCCTTTTTCTAATCTTTTACAATCTTTATAATTTACTTTAGATCTCTCCCTCCGCTCTACATAACTCCCTGTAAAATTAGCAATCCAGAGTAATATTGACAAACACTATATTCATGTACAGTATGAATACTGCAGATAATTTAATGAGTGAAATGGCCTTTTTTTTAGCAAAATAGAAGCCATGTGTCAAAAGGATTAACCAGCAGGCTGAAATTGGTATCCACATTGACTTTCCAATTGTCAGTGTAGCCCTATTTGAATCTACCTTGTGAGTCTCAAAATAGCATTTTAAACGTATTAATATGCTTTTCAGTCATCCAACTTCAGCTTAACAATTTTGCTTCACAAACAAGCAGAGGAGCCCCAGGGCAGAATTATTATATGAATATTTCAACCCCATGTTTTTAGGAGAAACAAACTGGATGCCAACTATGAGAGCCAGGCTGTATTATTATATTTATTATTATCAATAATAATTAAAAATACTTAGAAATTATACTAAACTATTCCTAAACTAATGCAAGTTGCTCTTCTTCAAGTCTCATCCATTAACAGCTGTATATGGTTCTCATTGATGTCAACCGGAGTCTCATTCAGATGAGATGTATAGTTATTGGACTGCAGTGTGAAGTCAGCAGGTTGCAAAGATTCTTGCAAGAATTTTGCACCTTAATGACTATGCATTTTGTTCTTTCATTTTGTCATCAATGTGTTTCGAGAACCATAACATTTTTGCCTTTTGATCAACATGAGGACTTGTTCTGGCAGGACAAGTTGTATTAATTAATGGCACCACTTTTGAGGTAGATCTAATGTGTTATTTATTTCACAGGGGCAGAAAGAGTCTAGAATTAAGAAGCTCTTCACAGAATGGTGTATTTTTTAACTTTAATTAATTTTTTGGGTGGGGAAAAGCAACTGTGTATTTATTTATCGCATTCACATGTGGTGTAAATGACATGTTAGCTTTAATGAATGGCTCAATGCGATTACAGCAATACTAAATTTATATTATTAATGTGTTACTGCTTTTGCACAATTATAACATTTGCATCATAATACCAAAAACATACTTAAGGCTGTCTCACAGGAGCATTTACCAGCACTTACCGTACATTTTTCTCCCACTTGGGGAGTACAATTCGTACCGTGTCGATAAATCCTCATGCACTATATTGTAATACTAGCTGATATACCCGGCTTCGCACAAGTTAATTTGGTACTGGTGTTTATCTGGTGTTCACACGGAAATTCTTATGAAGTCGTGGTTACTTTAGAGATACAGAGGGAAAAAAAATATGTTCACCATTTTGCATGGTTCTTTGCGTTACCCAGGAAACACCATGTGGAGGTAACCATGCGACATTTCCTTTATATAAAAGGACATCGGGAAGTGAGAGAATTAGATTACGTACGAAAAATTTGGACGCTAATTCTTTTACGCTTAGAATTGAATAATCAAGTTGGGACCCATTATCTTTTCCAATTTATGACATAATCAATACCTGTGCCAAATTTCAAGTTTCTATGACACCAGAAAGTGAAAGAATTAGATTCCGTATGTAAAATTTGGACGCTAATTCTTTTGCCCTTAGAATTGAATAATCGAGTTGGGACCCATTAACTTTTCCTATTTATGATATAATCAATGCCCGTGCAAAATTTCACGTTTCTATGACACCAGGAAGTAAGAGAAATGGATTCCGTACGTAAAATTTGGACGCTAGTTCTTTTGTGCTTGAATTAAATAATCGAGTTGGGGCCCATCAACTTATCCTATTTATGACAAGATCAATGCCCGTGCCAAATTTCACGTTTCTATGACACCG
The DNA here is from genome assembly GCF_035609145.1 of Eleutherodactylus coqui. Lineage (NCBI taxonomy): Eukaryota > Metazoa > Chordata > Amphibia > Anura > Eleutherodactylidae > Eleutherodactylus > Eleutherodactylus coqui. The sequence goes on from NC_089840.1 coordinate 107,854,020, forward strand.
GGAAGTGAGAGAATTAGATTCCGTATGTAAAATTTGGACGCTAATTCTTTTGCGCTTAGAATTGAATAATTGAGTTCGGACCCATTAGCTTTTCCTCTTTATGACATAATCAATGCTCATGCCAAATTTCAAGTTTCTATGACACCGGGAAGTGAGAGAATAAGATTCCATACGTAAAATTTGGATGCTAATTCTTTTGCGCTTAGAATTGAATAATCGAGTTGGGACCCATTAGCTTTTCCTCTTTATGACATAATCCATGCCCGTTCCAAATTTCACGTTTCTATGACACTGGAAAGTGAGAGAATTAGATTCCGTATGTAAAATTTAGACGCTAATTCTTTTGCGCTTAGAGTTGAATAATCGAGTTGGGACCCATTAGCTTTTCCTCTTTATGACATAATCAATGCCTGTTCCAAATTTCACTTTTCTATGACACTGGAAAGTGAGAGAATTACATGCCGTACGTAAAATTTGGACGCTAATTCTTTTGCGCATAGAATTGTATAATTGAGTTAGGACCCATTAGCTTTTCCTCTTTATGACATAATCAATGCCCGTTCCAAATTTTATGTTTCTGTTACACCAAGAAGTGAGAGAATTAGATTACGTAGGTAAAATTTGGATGCTAATTCTTTTGCGCATAGAATTGAATAATCGAGTTAGGACCCAACAACTTTTCCTATTTATGATACAATCAATGCTCATGCCAAATTTCGAGTTTCTATGACACCGGGAAGTAAGAGAATTAGATTCCGTACGTAAAATTTGGACGCTAATTCTTTTGCGCTTAGAATTGAACAATCGAGTTGGAACCCATTAACTTTTCCTATTTATGATGCAATCAATGCTCGTGCCAAATTTTGAGTTTCTATGACATCGGGAAGTGAGAGAATTAGATTACGTACGTAAAATTTGGACGCTAATTCTTTTGCGCTTAGAATTGAACAATCGAGTTGGGACCTATTAACTTTTCTATTTATGATATAATCAATGATCCTGCCAAATGTCAAGTTTTTATGACATCGGGAAGTGAGAGAAATAAATTACGTATGTAAAATTTGGACACTAATTCTTTTGCGCATAGAATTGAATAATCGAGTTGGAACTCATTAACTCTTCCTATGTATGACATAATAATCAATGCTTGTGCCAAATTTTAAGTGAGAGAATTAGATTACGTACGTAAAATTTGGACGCTAATTCTTTTACGCATAGAATTCAATAATCGAGTTAGGACCCAATAACTTTTCCTATTTATGACACAATCAATGCCCGTTCCAAATTTCACGTTTCTATGACACTGGAAAGTGAATTACATTTCGTACGTAAAATTTGGACGCTAATTCTTTTGCGTTTAGAATTGAATAATCGAGTTAGGACCCATTAGCTTTTCCTCTTTATGACATAATCAATGCCCGTTCCAAATTTCAAGTTTCTATGACACCGGGAAGTGAGAGAATTAGATTCCGTACGTAAAATTTGGACGCTAATTCTTTTGCGCTTAGAATTGAACAATCGAGTTGGGACCCATTAACTTTTCCTATTTATGACACAATCAATGCTCGTGCCAAATTTTAAGGTACTATGGCATTGGAAAGTGAGAGACTTAGATTATGTACGTAAAATTTAGATGCTAATTCTTTTGCGCTTAGAATTGAACAATCGAGTTGGGACCCATTAACTTTTCCTATTTATAATACAATCAATGCTCGTGCCAAATTTCGAGTTTCTATGACACCGGGAAGTAAGAGAATTAGATTCCGTACGTAAAATTTGGATGCTAATTCTTTTGCGCTTAGGATTGAATAATCGAGTTGGGCCCTATTAGCTTTTCCTCTTTATGACATAATCAATGCCCGTTCCAAATTTCACGTTTCTATGACACTGGAAAGTGAGAGAATTACATTCCGTACGTAAAAATTGGACGCTAATTCTTTTGTGCTTAGAATTGAATAATCGAGTTAGGACCCATTAGCTTTTCCTCTTTATGACATAATCAATGCCCGTTCCAAATTTCACGTTTCTATTACACCAAGAAGTGAGAGAATTAGATTACGTAGGTAAAATTTGGATGCTAATTCTTTTGCGCATAGAATTGAATAATCGAGTTAGGACCCAATAACTTTTCCTATTTATGATACAATCAATGCTCATGCCAAATTTCGAGTTTCTATGACACCAGGAAGTGAGAGAATTAGATTACGTACGTAAAATTTGGACGCTAATTCTTTTGCGCTTAGAATTGAACAATCGAATTGGGACCCATTAACTTTTCCTATTTATGACACAATCAATGCTTGTGCCAAATTTTAAATTTCTATGGCATTGGAAAATGAGAGATTTAGATTATGTACGTAAAATTTAGACGCTAATTCTTTTGCGCTTAGAATTCAACAATCGAGTTGGGACCCATTAACTTTTTCTATTTATAATACAATCAATGCTCGTGCCAAATTTCGAGTTTCTATGACACCGGGAAGTAAGAGAATTAGATTCCGTACATAAAATTTGGATGCTAATTCTTTTGCGCTTAGTATTGAATAATCGAGTTGGGACCCATTAGCTGTTCCTCTTTATGACATAATCAATGCCCGTTCCAAATTTCACGTTTCTATGACACTGGAAAGTGAATTACATTCCGTACGTAAAATTTGGACGCTAATTCTTTTGTGCTTAGAATTGAATAATCGAGTTAGGACCCATTAGCTTTTCCTCTTTATGACATAATCAATGCCCGTTCCAAATTTCACGTTTCTATTACACCAAGAAGTGAGAGAATTAGATTGCGTAGGTAAAATTTGGATGCCAATTCCTTTGCGCATAGAATTGAATAATCGAGTTAGGACCCAATAACTTTTCCTATTTATGATACAATCAATGCTCGTGCCAAATTTCGAGTTTCTATGACACCGGGAAGTGAGAAAATTAGATTACGTACGTAAAATTTGGACGCTAATTCTTTTGTGCTTAGAATTGAACAATCGAGTTGGGACCCATTAACTTTTCCTATTTATGATACAATCAATGCTCGTGCCAAATTTTAAGTTTCTATGGCATTGGAAAGTGAGAGATTTAGATTATGTACGTAAAATTTAGACGCTAATTCTTTTGCGCTTAGAATTGAATTATCGAGTTGGGACCCCTTAACTTTTCCTATTAATGACATATTCAATGCTCGTGCCAAATTTCAACTTTCTATTACACCAAGAAGTGAGAAAATTAGATTCCGTACGTAAAATTTGGACGCTAGTTCTTTTGTGCTAGAATTGAATAATCGAGTTGGGACCCATTAACTTTTGCTATTTTGGACATAATCTATGCTTTTTGCAAATTTCATGTTTCTACGACATCGGGAAGTTGGAGAATTAGTGAGAGTCAGTCAGTGAATCACTGAGTGAGTGAGTGAGTCAGCGAGGGCTTTCGTCTTTATACATATAGATGTGCCAAGATAGTGCATGTCACATTCTTTTTTGCGCGTGCATTTCTCTCGCTATGTGTGAGAGGCACAGTTGAAAGTAACATAAAGTTTATTGCATATGCTGCATGCAAAACCCGCACGTGTATTAGGCAGTATAAAAAGCTCATATGAGAGAGCCCTCATTCTTCCAACAATAGAACTGCATAAGGTCCTGTTTCATGCGAAAAGAGTTTGTAGTTTCTATGGGCAATATTTTTGGATATATGTGACTTTTTGATTACTGTTTACTGCACTTTTTGTTTTGGAGAATGATGAGCAAAGAACAGCAATTCAGGCATTGTTTTTTTCTTCCTATATTTTTTAATGGCTTCCACTGTGTGGTGTAAATGACTTTTTAACTTTATTCTTTGGGCCTATACGATTACAGAGATACCAGATTTATATCGTTTATTAGTTTTTACTACTTTTACACAATAAAACCCCTCTAAAAAAATAAAACTGTATTTGCATTGTTGCATCCCAAGACCCATAACTCTATTTTTCTACCAACAAACCTCTGTGAAGTCTAGTTTTTTTGCAAAATGGGTTGTAATTTCCATTCGTAGTATTTCAGAATACATTCAACTTTGTGATTGCTTTTTATTGTGCTTTTTTAACGAAGAAAAGCAATTCTGGCCTAGTTTTTTGCTAAACTCGTTGGGCTGTTTTTTAATCCCCAAACACGTGAGAATTTTTAATGTGTTTCAATAAAGGAATGATTTCTTTTTTTTAAAGAATACTGGTGCTGGATCAAATTTTCACATTTCCCATAGTTTTTTTTGTTATTTTTCTTTGTCATTAAATGTGCTGGATAAACAGCATAATATTTTTTCTAGTTCACAGGATTAAATCGGGGAGATATCGATTATTTGTATTTTAATTTTTTTCCAAATAAAAAACGTTTTTTGGGGGGAAAAATATTTTTCCATCTGGATTTTTTACATTAAATTTTTGGCAATAATTTCTTTTGTCCCCCAAGGGACAAATTAAAAATGGAGGAGGGGAGACTGGGGAGAGGGGAGGGAAGAAGGGAAAAAGTTATATGACTAGCATAGTATGTTTTGACAATTTCTGTGGACTCTAAATGTTAAATAATGGCAAATATTTCAATAAAATATTTTTGAAACATAAAGGGAAATACATTGAGAAGGAGCTGTAGCTTTTAGGTGGTGCTGTGACCTCCTCTATTCTAAGGACTGTGGGCATCCTTCTAGCTGTCCACATTTCTCACCTAGATTTTCATTTGAAGATGCCATGTTCCGCACATGGGTTAACCCACTTCAATGGACCTAATCTGCATGTAGATTTTCCAAAACAGATTCTGCATCCAGGATGCACATGTCAATTAGTTTTGTTCCACAACACGGATTTCGAATTCTCATGGAAAAAATTTACACTGGATGAATAGTGTTGCTCTTGATTGGCCATGCGATAAAATCGTCCCAATTGCCACAAAATCGAGTCGAATTTGTCCGAAAATCGTTTTATTGAAAATCGTGGAAAAATTGAGTTGCCCATAATGCCTACTTGCAGGCAATCATCAGCCAAGGCACCCTGTTGATGTCACCAAATGTTAACTAGGACAGATATTTTACGCAGGGTATATTGCTACTGGGTGTGAAAGCTTGTATACTAGTGTTATATTGGAGGGACCAGAGAAAGAAGCTGCATCATACCCATACTAGCTGATATACCTGGCTTTACCCGATTTAATTTGGTACAGGTGTTTACCTGTTGTTCGCACTGAAACATTTTATGAAGTCATGGTTACTTCAGAGGAACCGAGGAATAAAATATGTTTACACATAGAGGAGCTTTAGATTTTGCTCAGGCTGTATGTACTGATGTCCCTCTGCTGAATGTGCCACCCCTCCCACTCTCCTCACTTTTTACCCTTAAAGGTAATGCTCCTTTTTATTTAAATTTACCACTAGACTGAAGGTTTCAGCGCTTTCTTAGCCTTAAAGGAATGCAGCATCTCTGCAGTGCATGGCCACCTTCTTATGTACTTTACAGCCTTTCAGTATATGCACACAGAGATCAGTTAGATTCTCCTCAGTACATACACGCAGAGGTCAGATATATTCTCCCCAGTATATATACATAGGGGAGCATTAGATTCTCCTCATTATATACACATAGAGGTCAGTTAGATTCTCCTTAGTATATACACATAGAGGCAAGGTAGATTCCCCTCAGTATGTAAATCATTTCCCTAGGTTTTATGGTTTCTGTGAAAAGAACTATGTCATGTATCATGAATTTTCGCACAGCTTTTTACGCATAAAATGTAATTTGATGATGCAAGCCATTTACATTTCCTATTTAGGATATAAAGAATAATTTTATTCATCACTAATTTCATGTTTGTGCGGTACAGATGTGTGTTATTAGTGACATTACATAGGGGGACATTTGCTTTCACGCTTAAAGTTGAATAATCAAGTTGCAACCCCTTTACTTTTCCTATTTACAACTCCCCTCCAGCTTCCAACATGTTTCCTCCTCCTACTTCTTCCCAGATGAAAAACACATTCATTGTAAAAAAAAAGTAATTAAGAACTTAGAATGAGTTGATAGCATCAAATGTAACTTTCTCTGTGTGATTGTAACTAGAGATGAGCGAGCACCAAAATGCTCGGGTGCTCGTTACTCGAGTCGAACTTCCCGCGATGCTCGAGGGTTCGTTTCGAGTAACGAACCCCATTGAAGTCAATGGGCGACCCGAGCACTTTTGCATGGGACCTATGCTCCACTAAGGTTTTCATTTGTGAAAATCTAGGAAATTCAAGAAAGTGATGGGAACAACACAGAAACGGATAGAGCAGGCGAGGGGCTACATGTTGGGCTGCATCTCAAGTTCCCAGGTCCCACTATTAAGCCACAATAGCGGCAAGAGTGCCCCCCCCCCAACAATTTTTACTTCTGAAAAACCCTCTTTAGCAAGGCATACTTTAGCTAAGTACCACACTACCTCCAACAAAGCACAATCACTGCCTGCATGAGACTCCGCTGCCACTTCTCATGGGTAACATGCTGCCCAACCGCCCATTTCAGTAATAGTAGCAGTCAAGACAGGCCCCAGTAACAATTCCAAAGCAACAGTATAGGGGGAGCACAGTATTAGTTCCATTTCAGTAGTAGTTGCAGTCTAGACAGGCCCCAGTAACATATCACTAGCAGCAGTATAGGGGGAGCACACTATTAGTTCCATTTCAGTAGTAGTAGCAGTCTGGACAGTCCCCAGTAACATATCACTAGAAGCAGTATAGGGGGAGCACAGTATTAGTTCCATTTCAGTAGTAGTAGCAGTCTAGACAGGCCCCAGTAACATTGTACTAGCAGCAGTATAGGGGGAGCACAGTCTTAGTTCCATTTCAGCAATAATAGCAGTCAAGACAGGCCCCAGTAACAATTCCAAAGCAGCAGTATAGGGGGAGCACAGTATTAGTTCCATTTCAGTAGTAGTAGCAGTCAAGACAGGCCACAGTAACATTCCCGTTGCAGCAGTTTAGGGAGATAACAGTCTCTTTCACATTTTAGTAGCTGCAGTATAGACAAGGCCCCAGTTACATTTATGTAGCAAAAGTGTAGCCAACCCCACACACCTTGCTGTACCATGAGTGCAGGCGAAGCCCATAAAAATTACTAGGATTACACTGTAGGCGAGGGCCCAAAAAAATTGGTGTACCAACAGTACTAATGTACCTAATTGCCCATGCCCAACCAAGAGGGCAGGTGAAACCCATTAATCGCTTTGGTTACTGTGGCTTAATTTGTAACTAGGCCTGGATGCAGCCCAGGTAAAATAAAAATTGGTTCAGGTCCAAGTTTCAACGCTTTAATGAGAATTGAAACATATAAACATTGTTTACAAAAGTAATATGACTGAGCCTTGTGGGCCTAAGAAAAATTGCCCGTTCGGTGTGATTACGTGAGGTTTCAGGAGGAGGATGAATATAATCCACAGATTGATGAAGCTAAAAGGTCCCCGTTTTTTATGGTGATAGAGAACGATGCTTCCATCCACGGGTGCAGCCTACATATTGTTTAGGTATCGCTGCTGTCCGCTGGTGGAGAAGAGAAGTCTGGGGAAATCCAGGCTTTGTCCATCTTTATGAGTGTAAGCCTGTCAGCACTGTCAGTTGACAGGCGGCTACACTTATCCGTGATGATTCCCCCAGCTGCACTAAACACCCTCTCTGACAAGATGCTAGTAGCTGCAGGGCAAGCAAGCACCTCCAGGGCATACAGCACGAGTTCAGGCCACGTGTCCAGCTACGACACCCAGTAGTTGTACGGAGCAGAGGCGTCACGGAGGACGGTCGTGCGATCGGCTACGTACTCCCTCACCATTCTTTTACAGTGCTCCCGCCGACTCAGCCTTGACTGGGGAGCGGTGACACAGTCCTGTTGGGGAGCCATAAAGCTGGCAAAGGCCTTGAAGAGTGTTCCCCTGCCTGCGCTGTACATGCTGCCTGATCTCCGCGCCTCCCCTGCTACCTGGCCCTCGGAACTGTGCCTTCTGCCACTAGCGCTGTCGGATGGGAATTTTACCATCAGTTTGTCCACCAGGGTCCTGTGGTATAGCATCACTCTCGAACCCCTTTCCTCTTCGGGTATGAGAGTGGAAAGGTTCTCCTTATACCGTGGGTCGAGCACTGTGTACACCCAGTAATCTGTAGTGGCCAGAATGCGTCTAACGCGAGCGTCACGATAAAGGCATCCTAACATGAAGTCAGCCATGTGTGCCAGGGTACCTGTACGCAACACATGGCTGTCCTCACTAGGAAGATCACTTTCAGGATCCTCCTCAGGCCATGCACGCTGAAAGGATGACAGGCAAGCAGCATGGGTACCCTCAGCAGTGGGCCAAGCTGTCTCTTCCCCCTCCTCCTCATGCTCCTCCCCCTCCTCCTACTCCAAAACGCACTGAGATATAGACATGAGGGTGCTCTGACTATCCAGCGACATACTGTCTTCCCCCGCCTCCGTTTCCGAGCGCAAAGCGTCTGCCTTTATGCTTTGCATGGAACTTCTCAAGAGGCATAGCAGAGGAATGGTGACGCTAATGATTGCAGCATCGCCGCTCACCATCTGGGTAGACTCCTCAAAGTTTCCAAGGACCTGGCAGATGTCTGCCAACCAGGCCCACTCTTCTGTAAAGAATTGAGGAGGCTGACTCCCACTATGCCGCCCATGTTGGAGTTGGTATTCCACTATAGCTCTACGCTGCTCATAGAGCCTGGCCAACATGTGGAGCGTAGAGTTCCACCGTGTGGGCACGTCGCACAGCAGTCGGTGCACTGGCAGATTAAACCGATGTTGCAGGGTCCGCAGGGTGGCAGCGTCCATGTTGGACTTGCGGAAATGTGCGCTGACCCGGTGCACCTTTCCGAGCAGGTCTGACAAGCGTGGGTAGCTTTTCAGAAACCGCTGAACCACCAAATTAAAGATGTGGGCCAGGCATGGCACGTGCGTGAGGCTGCCAAGCTGCAGAGCCGCCACCAGTTTACGGCCGTTGTCACACACGACCATGCCCGGTTGGAGGCTCAGCGGCGAAAGCCAGCGGTCGGTCTGCTCTGTCAGACCCTGCAGCAGTTCGTGGGCTGTGTGCCTCTTCTCTCCTAAGCTGAGTAGTTTCAGCACGGCCTGCTGACGCTTGCCCACTGCTGTGCTGCCACGCCGCGCGACACCGACTGCTGGCGACGTGCTGCTGACACATCTTGATTGCGAGACAGAGGTTGCGTAGGAGGAGGAGGAGGAGGGGGGTGGTTTAGTGGAGGAAGCATAAACCGCCGCAGATACCACCACCGAGCTGGGGCCCGCAATTCTGGGGGTGGGTAGGACGTGAGCGGTCCCAGGCTCTGACTCGGTCCCAGCCTCCACTAAATTCACCCAATGTGCCATCAGGGAGATATAGTGGCC